>NC_141755.1:74647610-75310110 GCF_982258835.1 Parasteatoda tepidariorum | reverse complement strand
GCTGAGTGCTGCTTCGGAAACACCTCACTATTTCTCACAATTTTCGGAATCACTTTTTATTTTAAATTTTAAAATTAGTTACGAGGAAAAAAATTGTAAAGGATTGTTTCGAAATAGCACTCATTTGTTGGAATTTTTTTTCTGTCATCAGTGCTATCTAGAGACGAACTTTGTAATTAATTTTGAAAGATGTTGAGAATTAGTTTCTAGTTTCTTAAAAAGAACGTTGTAAAACTTGCATTTCTATGTTATTCCGTTTTCCTTGAATTTTCGATTGATCAATTATTTTTGGAACATAAGGTTATAAAAAGGAACTTGTTTTTAAACAGTAAAAATTTAACGTAAAGTATTGAGATTAAATAAATTTTTTTAAAGTGTAAATAATTAAAATTATATTGCAAAGTATTCGAACTATTGTTCTGTGTACCTAGTGTATATGTATTTTTTAAACTAAATTGTAATAAAATTATTCCTTTTATAACTTTTTCCAAAATAATTGCGAGAAAAAGATAAACCTTTGACTTCCCTCACAATATTGTAAATTATGTTTGTTGTTAAAACTTTTATTTTACATTTCCTTTTAAAAATTTATAAGAATATTAAGAAATTATTTCATTTTTATATAAAAAATATCGATAAAACTGCATTTAGAGAAACGAAGGAAAATCGTTATAAAAATATTAATTTGCTTAAAAACATTCCTAAACAGCTAAGCATATTTTTAAAACCACTCGTAATTGTTTACAATTGTGTTTAATTTTATTTCAATTACAATATTTGGTTTGTATAACGATTTTTGTGCCTGAAGTAAGCATTTAAATTATTTTTATTTTCTTACATTGTAATTTTTAATTCTATTGTAATTTTTAATTCTATTTGGCTTAGTGTGGCATAGTTTGGTTTAATGTGAAAAGTTTGTTTGCAGTTATAGATTTTAATGTGGTTTTTAAATGTCCAAAGTTTAACCTACTATTTATTATAAAAATTTTCCTGGTATTATGATTTGTCTTTATTGTTTAAATAGGAATTAAAAAAAGTTGGTTATTGTTTTTACAAATAAGTCTCAATATTTTTCTTAAATAATAATGTAAAACAAATAAAAGGTGTATTTATTAATCTGAACATATTACATTTTGCTGGCCATTTTTGCTCCAGTATACATACATAAATTATGGAATTTTTCGAAAATATATTTCAATACATAACATTTTACACATAAACATGATTAGCTGCCTGTTTATCGTAGATTCTTCAATCATGAAATTTGATTAAGAAATTCATTTAACTTTTAAAAATTTATAATGTATAACAATGTGTCTTATATATTAAATAATTTGAGATTAAGTACCTCAATAATTTTTCATCTCACAAACAACGTTTGAAACAACTTTTGATGTGAATATTCACCATTGAAAAATAAAATTTCACTATACAGTACAAGCTTCATCTAATGTACAAACATTTTAACAAAACATCTAAACAAAATTATTTTAATATGTGTTTGCGCTACTTTAGCTTTTCTAAAAAATTCTAATGTGATTCAAATGTTCTTTTTTAAAAACTTACTCTTTCAAGGGAATCATGTCCGCTGTCCAGATAGAAATTCATCATAGTAATGATCTAGCGATGATAGAGCGTTGCCTAGCAACGGCAAAGAGATGAATAAAAAAAAAAAATCTTTATTTTGATTGCAAAATTTTGCTGCAAAGTATTCTTACCAACTGTTTTAACAATATCCTCCCCGAAAACTGAGAAATAATATTGCCAAAAACATCAACAAAAAAAAAACTAACTTTATGATGCCCTAATTTATGATGACGCAAAATAGCTTAAGTTTTTTTAAAATTATTTTTGTCCTCTTATTGCTTCAAATTTTTGCAAAGTTGTGAATGTTTTCCCTAAAATCAGCACCAAAATAATAGTAATAATAATAATAAACATTGTTTGTATGTAGAAGGAACTCCCCTCGCCACAAAAAGTCTATGCTGCTATGGAAACAAGAAATAGCACGCTTCAAAGAGGGGAGCTTCACTCGGTCCTGATTCAGCTTATCTCTCCCACGTGACCCAAAATCTGTCTTAAATATTGACTTATTACCCTACTGGAAATAGTTGAACCTCGTAACCATAGTCACCGACACTGTCTAAACGAATGGCGAAATGAGTTCTTTCCATCGATAGAAAAAGGCATAGACTATATATGCCTTTTTCAAATTTACTTGGTGCGAAAATTTTACTCTACGCCTGAGAGCAAATTCCCCGATTTGGTAACCCTGCATTATCGTTGCTAGGCAATGAGTTTGTTTTAAGGGAAACATCATGGAACAACGGATAGCCTTCCCTTGTTGCACTGGTATTCTAAAGTAATTCTTTATATAAAGCATTTACATACAATGGCGCTTTAGCTTGGGCTATTTTAAGGACGTGGCATTTATGCGTTTTCATGCTATATATTATACTTCACTATAATATTTGTTCACGATCCTACATGAGACATCAGTGGACTATGTAGATTTTCCATAGGTATTTGAGCCATATTGCTTACCAGTGATTTTTCGGGTGTGTCGTATTGTCTTTGGCGATATTTCCTGGCGGCAACTGTGACGACACACACGACTACCATCATGGTGGTGATGATACCCAGAACTGCAGCTACAGCGACATTGCTAGTGTGGTGTATGCCCTGCATCATGAAGCTTTCATCTTTAGTGCGGGCTGAAGTGCAAGAAAATTGCACGTACTGTCTGTCTTCTTTATTCTTGACGCCGATGCAGAATTTATAAGTACTTTTTGGCTGAAGATTGTTTATGGTGTAGGAGCGAAAGAACTGACTCACTGTCACTGATTGGTATTCTTTTTTCGTATTCGTGCCATTTTCCCTTCGATATATTATTTCATACTCAGGGAAGGAATTTCTAGCTGTACCGTTCCACACGACGGTCACGAAAGTGGACGCTATACCCAAAGCAAAAATGTTAATGTCTATATTTTCAACGATTAAGTTAGTGACGGCTACAACTTCACCCATGGGGTTTTCTGCTATGCAAGTATACGTTCCCGAATCTTTGGGCTTTATGTGATATAGCTCCAGGCTGCCAGTGTTCTTAAACTGGATATGAATATCATTGGACGTTTGGTTAAGGACAGCGCCATTCGGTAAAATCCAGTGGATGTTTGGGACGGGTATGCCGTTTGCTCTGCATTGAAAGATGTATTTTTCTCCTATCTTTTTATCAACTGTAATGTTGGAGGGTCCCACAAGAAAAGGTTGGCACGTGTCAGGTATTTGCGAGGCCTTCAAGTCTTTTACCGGGGTTTTGTGAAACTCTGAAGGTTGATCACACGTCATGATGTCTGAATTGAGGATCTCAATTCGACTTGCATTGCTACATAACATTTCGTGTATCCATTTTATGTTACAGTCACATAGAAGGGGGTTATCATAAAGACTTATTTGCAAAGGTTTTAGAAACGTTTTGATTACATCTCGGTTGATGGCTGTTAAGTTGCTACCGTGTAGGGACAAAATCCTTAGGTTCGGGACATTTATGAATGCGTGGGAGTCCACGAACTGGAGCTTCGTGTTGTGGTGTAAATGCAAAGTTTTTAGGTATGGTAAATCCCAAAAGGCACCTCGGTCGATAAGAGTCAAATCTGCAATGTTTTCCACAAAAGCTTCTTCGAGTGTTAGGTGGACAAAATCACCCGTATGCAGCTGTGGAAAAAAGTTTCCTCCTAATTTCAGGATTTTAAGATTTTTAGTTGCCTGGAGAGACGTTGATGGTACTTTGAAGAGTTGATTATCCTCGATATAAAGGGAAGTTAGATTCTCCAGTCCATCGAATGCGTGGTCGCTGACGCCGCGAATTTTGTTACCGCTAAGTGAAAGCTTTCGGAGATTGCCCAGTGCCGTAAAAGAGCCGCTATTAATGTAAGAAATGTGATTGTTTTCAAGGTGCAATTCTTCCAGTTTTGGAAGTTCCTTGAACCATTCTGGAAATATGGCATTCAATTGATTGTGATCAAGGTTCAAGCGACGTAGTTCTCGCAATCCATCAAAAACATGCTCTTCAATGAATTTTATCTGTACATGTGTCATGACCAGTATGCGCAATCGATGGATGCCTCTAAAAACTCCGTTAAAAACTGTCCTGAAGTCATTATAGGACAAATTAAGAACTTGTAAATTTGTAAAGTTGTGGAAAATAAGACCTCGGCCGAGTTGTTTGATTTGATTGTGGGACAAGTCTAGCAACAAAAGACTATTTAGTGGAGGTAGTTGATTGTAGAGATCAGTCAGATTGTTGCTTTGTAGGATTAGAGCATTCGTCTCTGGCGGTATTCCTTCTGGGACAGAAGTTAAGCGATGTTTGGTACAGTTGGTGGTCTTCAAACTGACGTTACCGAGGAAACTGAAGATCTGAGAGGAGCAGCTGCAGGAACTTGGGCATGGGGCTACTGGCGTGGTGACTGTAGTGGCAATTGCTTGATGGAGAAGCGGTGGCAGCAGGAAGAGCAGATGTATCAAAAATGGATCTTTCATTTCGGACCACGACTGCGGTCCATACTCTGTTCACAGGACATAGCTTTTCAATCCATTGTTGAAATACTCAACTGTTGCCTGAAATAAAATGTTAAATTTTAGTAATAACATTTAATACAGTTATTATGATTTTTATTCTATATCAAGTGAATCAGTTATCAGATCCATATCTATTTTGCAATTTTCATTTTAATGAAACTCGGTACACATTTTAGTATGTATCTAAAAATCTAAGCTCGGCGAAAGTTTCAGATGGAGAAATTTTATATTGTAATAATAACGTAGAGCATATGAGAAATTATCATAAGCAAAGGAAATTCAAGTTTAATGGGACATAATTTTTTAAAAAGTAAAGAAATTTCGTCCCCAGATTTTGTGTTGATTTTTCTATTAAATAAATCATGTACAATGAAAAGTTTTAGATTTTTAAAATTAGCAGCACATTTGTTTTATTTTAAAAAAACTTTTCTTAAAATACCTAACGCAACCAAATTTGAAAATTTGTGTTTTTGCCTATAAACGTTATGTTTTTATTTCTAATAGTAGTTGTAAAATTACGATAAATTCAGCTAAACAGGGATTACGAAGTAAGTTTATTGAAATTTGTGATGGAATAGAAATTTAAATTATTACATTTTTTTGAAATCTGCAATAATTCTAAAACTATTTTTTCAAAATATTTTAAATTTTTACACCTGTCTAACATTTATTTATAAAGCATCTACACAAAATCTTTATTTGTTGCTATAAAAACTATGCTGACGTGGAGTAAACTTGAACGTTTTCTGATCACAATTTGAATCCTCACTTAAAACTATTGTGTCAGTTCTCCAATCTGAAATCTTTCTGCATTTTTTTATACATCTTTCTATTTCTGAAAATTGTCCTGAAACATAACTGGAAAGTTTCACCCCTACCCTTAATTTTGTAAACTGTGGAAATATTAAATTGGGAATAGATATGAAAACAGGTCCACTTGAGATCTAACTCTCCAACTCAGATATAAGTGATGAAATAGTTTGTTTGAGAGCATTTAAGATGAATATAAATGTTCAGTCATGAGATTAATGCTCTTAAAATAGTTCAACGTACACTATTACGATTTTGATAGGCAGAAAGTTTGCTTAATGTGAACTTATTCGTATGGTGTTTACTGTTTCTGGCGAACACTTTCTAGGACAATCGGAAGTGAGAAATTTGAGTAAGAGTTTCTGTGAATATCGGATTTGTCAAGACCCCGGCAAGCAAATGCCACGTTCTCTTATGAATCCTATGCTGCTACTATTTCTATTAACTATTTCACTATCAGCAAATGCTGATAGTGAAATAGTTCAAAGTAATCAAAAAGTTACAACTTGTGACTTTCGTAGATCGCTTTGCCTGACGTGGGTAAAGGCATGGTACAATTACCTTTAGTTATATGTAGTCTGTGAATAACTGAAGGTGTTAACACCCCATTTAATTATATAGGGAACGTTTATCTTTTTAATAAAATTTGAAGTCAAATTAATCTATGTGATTAAAGTCAAAGTCATAAACTTTAAACATGTACAATCATTAGTCGCATGCGAAATATCCCTGTGATTGAACTTAATCTTTTATAAACAAATAACATGCACGTCTTAAATTGAGAAACTAAATGTAACTTAATGTAAAATATAAAGCAAACAAATGTTGAATTGAAACTATATAAGTGGGTATGCAAACAATTTCATTTTTTAAAATGTTTTTTATGTAGGTTGCTATTGCATGCCGAATTTTGAAAAATCATTCTACCTTACCCAGTAATGTAATATATGTTGACAATTGGGTACTTGCAGCTCGAGATGAACTGAAGTGATTTGCTTAACCATGTCATTTGAATTACATTTAATTGAATACTTGTAAGCGCGTGTGTGTCGAATCTGATTGGTTTCTGAATCGACGAATGCCACGATTTACCTACGATGACGTCACCTGCAAGCATCCGATTGTGAATCTTATATTAAAATACAATTCAACGGTGTAGAGATGAGAAAAAAAAATATTGATTGTTTATCTCTGTACAGAAATAACATTTAAGATTGAGTTTCTACTAGTCGCTGATTGATTTAGTTACATGCAATATTCAGTTTTTGTGTTTACATTAAAATAATATAAATAGTTAATCACATTCTTTAATTGTGATTTTTTTTAATAAATTTTTACTAGCACGTGAATTCTTTTTGAAGACTTTTTCTTTATTATTGAAATTTGTATTGTTTGGAAGATTTTAATTGTAATTTAATTATAAAAAAGCAAGAATGGGTATCTTTCTAAAATATTTCTACATTATTACAATACTGAATTATTAATTATAGTTCCGAATCGAGCAGAAATGCGCAACTTCTTCCGAACACATTTTGAAATTGCAAATGTCATTTTTCAAAATGCAAGAATCTTACTTTAAAGTATAATTACTGCAATTATAATGCAGTTTAAGAATTAATTACTTATTTATTATTTTTTAACTATATTTTATATTGACTATCAATAATAAAAACTGCTTGTTTTTGAGTAATCAATTATTAAGATGATTGATGGAATTCACGAATTCCCAACCGTTCTCCGTTTAGCTTTCTTTTTTTTTCTGTACTCATTATCTTTTCAGTTAAATTTTCTTTCGTTGATTTTCCTTCGTAATCCCTCACCATCAGAGCTCTTAATTATGTAAAAGTCGACTTCTTTTAATTACAAAAATGCCCTTTCCCTTTTAGTCGCTAGATAAAACTTAATTAGGCTCACGTGAAGTTGGGTAAATATGACGAGATAGTAGTGCATTTAAAGCGCAGTTTTTGAGATGATTTAAGTATGAAATTAAAGCACCAGAGAAGGAGGCAAAAGCATTTTTTTTCGAGGAGAGAAAATTATCTAAGCTTTTTTAATTAATAATGCAAAACGCGATTAAATAGAACTCTCGTGCCGGGCATAATTCAAGCTCATGAATATGATATGGTGTTGCAATCTCTTTTTAAATAGGGTTTGGACGATAACAAAAGAACTTAACATTTCTTGGTATTTTTAATAAAATTATTCCATTTGCTTGGTATAATTAAATAAAAAGATTGTTTTTTTTTACTGCTTTGCCAGTGTTTTTTGTATTACCGAGGACGTTAAAATATTTACCCTCATCAAAGAAACTTTTAAAAATAAACGATAACAAATTATACAATTCGTACCTCGTGTAAAAAAAAGTTTTTTTTTAATTCTTGTAATTTTTTTCCGTTTTCTAAATAAAAACGCTTATTTCAGTTTTGTTAATAAAATTTAACTTTGCTCTTAGGGTTGAATTTGACAGGGAAGCAAATGTTAGCTTTCTAATGTATTTGGTTTCCTGGATGCGAAGTTATTGCCATTATTTAGATGAGAAATCGTAACCCCAGTGTTTGAGTGAGATATTTATGCCAACACTTGAAAGAAAGATCCTTGCCAATGTCTGGGAGAAAGAGAACTGCCAATGTTTGGTTGAGAGATCATTGCCAACGCTAGCATGAGAAATGCTTCTGTAAAATTTCTGTAGATAGAGTGATCCATTCTCCGAGCCAAACACCTCCTATGCTAATTATCAGAATGAAAATCGCATATAAAACGACTAATTCGAAACTTTGGTCACACTCTATAATTGCAGTGAACAGTGAATTTTGTACTTCAAACCTTACTGAAATGGTGATAGTATTGGTGGTATGGTACAGTGCGTAGTACTTACAAGTAAATATTTAATTTCAAAAATGTTTTATTTTTAAATTTTTATTTCTCAAGAACTATTTGACCAATTGTAGTGATTGGTCTGTAATTTCTTATTTAAAATTAAAATGTTATAAAAGTTTGTATATTTTATAATTTGATACCTGCAAGAGGTGTCATCGAAGGTAAAGCGTGGCATTTGTCGATTGAGAAGCCAATCACACACTCGCGCGTTTGACGCACACGCGTGACGACGCTTACAGGTATCCAATTCAATCTGATTTTAAATCACAAGGTTAGGCATAATCACTTAATTTTTTCTCGGGTTACAAGTACCCAATTAAAAATGTTTTCGACTAATACTGAGTTAAATGATAAAAAATAATAAATAATCAATAAAATAATTTTTTGTATGTATTTGTCTGTCTTTTATGAACAAGTTTTATAATTGTGTGGAATAAGTTTTCGATTTGCTTACAAGTATCGAAATATACTGAACTACGCTAGCATTAATTTTAAGTGACCTAAAATTTTGATTGCTCTTCTGACTAAATTATTAAGACCATATCTTCCAGATGGCGTCTAAACCCATATTTTCATGGTTAAGAATCTAAATCTGTTGCAAAAAAGGCATGTTTTGAAGAGAGTGTTTAAACTCGAAATTTAAATCGATTCTTTGCTTCGTGGCAAAAAACTTTTTTAATAAGATTAATCTTCGTTCACATTGCACTGCGAGGAAAATCATAAATTTCGCCAATAGTTGAATTTGTGGAATATTTAAATTATTTGTTTTTATTAAATCATTAGAGCAACCCCGCTATATATCGTAATTTTTAGCAATTCAAGTGGTAAACATTTTTAACAACCATATTTTTCTTTTCTATATCTTCAAGTATTTGGTTAAAAATAATACTAAACAATAATTGAAATTTGAATAAAATAAAAAATAAAAATTTGCAACCGCATAATAATTTTAGAAGAAAAAGGATATTCTCCTCGCATAACTAAATTCGCAAAGAGTTCTTAAACTAAGTAATCTACCGAAATCATTCCGTATTCAGTTTCGAGGCACAATAAATTTTGTGAAAGTCGTAAAAAGTGCGTAATCCTTTTCTTACCTACGAGCCTAAAATAAGATAAAATATTTTATTTATGTATACAGCGTGCAACACTATTACTTTGCGAAGTGAAAATTTCATTTTCTTAAAAGGTTCTACTTGTTCATGTAATAAATATAGCGATTCTTTTATAAATAATAAGAACTGTGTTAATATATTGTTGTCATATTGTTAAAGTAAAATATTTTCCGATTATTATTTAGTTAAAAAATACAAATAGTTTCCACTTTTGTTTATCTTATTTTTTTTTCCTTATATGAACATAAACTTTTGCGCGGATTAAGTAATTGACTTTAAAGCTCTTTGAATCGATCAAGTCCTTACGTTGAAGTGCTTTTACAAGCAGTGCTTATATCTTTTTATATATTCGAGGTAAGTAATTGATGGAAATAATACAATTATGGAGGATGCACCTTTATTTTAGATGCTTTGAAAGGAAGCATTTTTTTATGTAGTTTTTATTTATTGATATTTACTTAAAAAAATCACATGTTGACAAATTCTAGCATAATAATCTTTTCAATTATGAAGACTCGTATTTTATAATTATTTATTTAATAGCAGTTTTACTAAGGCAAATTTTACTTCATTACATTTTACATCATGATAAATATCCTTTTGATTAAAATATATGTATTTGTATGTTTTTTACTGTTTTATATTTGGTATACCATGCACCATTCTCCCAACCCCTCAACTTTGTTACACGTAAAGGAAAGGCTCTCATTGACAAACCGTCACCAACTTAAGGTTATATTTTGTTATCTTAGCGGCTTTTGGCTCTACTGGCCAATGCCAAGAAGCCTGCTTTTTGAAGCCAAGAATTTTTAATTCAGAGAATGCGTTTCTTGTTTTTTTCAGTGGCACAATCTATTGCCAAGAATAGGAAATCAGTCACACACACACACGCCACAGCCCGTTTTACAGGGAGGACCCAAACATCCTCCATTCATGCATCCAATGATCGTAATTTTGACCTGAACCAGAGAACGATCAATATTCAATTCTATACCTCCAGGGGTATTGATTTGTTACCTGGAGGACTTTGTGAACCCGACAGATTTAACGTGCATTAGTCACCTTTTAATACTCGGGGATTCGTCGGCTGGTGGGATTCGAACTCACATTCTAATGAACATGAGCTCAACGTTCGTTAAATTATATATTTAACTTTAGATCGTGAAGGAAAAAAAAGAAAAAAAATTGCTGAAATAGCTTGAAATCGCATTTAGACAATCTATCTTAATATTAAAACTTGCACTAAGTCTTATGTACATATTATTACTAAATTTTCAAAGAGTTTTTTTTAAAGTTTATTATCGTAGTAGATATTAATTTAAATATAGAATTCAAAATAGAATTTAAAATTAATTCTTATGCGAATGGGGAAAAAAAAAGAAAAATTTCGGAAGATCTGAAAATGTTTGTAAAATACTGCATTGAATTTTGCAAACCGTTTTATTTTGTCACATTGTGTAGTATTTAAAATCTATCTAAAATTGATTGGATAAAGGAAATATTGATTTGAGAGTTAGTTATTGTGAAATTAAGATGAACTACAAACTTAGAAATTCATAATTTGCATTTAATAGTTAGATCGGTTTGTGTAAGAAATGTATAAATGAGTGCATCTTTCACAAACACAGATAATGAAAATCTTAAAATAATAAAAATGTGTACTAGTGCAATCATTTTATCACCCACTATTATAATAAAATTCAGGAAAACATGCTAAAATGTCACAAAAAATTATTTAGCTGTAATTTAGCGATCATAATAAATGAAAATCCGTTATGGTAAGTGAGGCCTTTGGTCCTTATTCATTATTTTGTTACATAATTTAGTCTTCCAGACCGTTTAAAATTACCAGATTAATATTACCCCAATATAACATTACAGAACATAGCATTACCCTTAGATTAATATTACTCTCCGATATTTTAAAAATTGTTTTAATTTCCCATAATAGCCAAGTAAATAAATAATGGCTGCTTTTATGACCTAGTTGCTTACTTGACTCTACATAGGTTATATTATGGTTTCAGGTCATGGAAATACTATGTAAATGTTGTATATAATGTGTTGAAACGAAAATTCATTCACAGTAAAATAAAGCATCCCATTTTTAATGAAAGGGTTCTAGTGCTATTATTATTTATTTATTGTTATTTTTTTTTTAAAGTTAACTATTGATCGCCAACCATTGCATTGTGTGATTTCCATTTAAATTATTTTTGCCTCTCTTCACTTCATCAGTTTGGGATACATTATGCAAATCATCGTCTGAAGAGTTTTCGAACTAAAGTATTTTTTTTTCTCCCTCCTTCTCCCTTATCGATTATGTCAGAAACCACACGCATTATCAAAAACCACCATTTGCTGATCTTCCCTCATTAAACGGAATGAACTCTTGGGGAAGGGGAAGGAAAAAAAAAAACTGTTTCAACTGAGTTTATTCAGCTACTTCGGAATCGGTTTCTTTTCATAGATTGATAGAATATATTTATTGTTAGTGATGCATGAAAAGCGTTACGTGTATCGCCCACTAAAGGTATGATTTTTTTTTTGCTTTGCAGTTACATGGTGCGTAGCGTTTTTAAAAAGTGCTTAAAGGTGCTTGTTTTTAATTTTCGTCATTTAAATGTTCCTAAAGGTGCTTTTTTTATTGGGTGTTTTTAAAAAGTGCTTAAATTTTCCTTTTCGAAAATGAAATTTTTTTCATTACCTTGTCGATTTTTGACACGTATTGTGCAAAAGCATGCTTTTCACACTGTTCTGTTCATTCAAGCACAATTTATTTCTGCGTACCGTAGGTCCTTAGCATATGAAGGCTTCAATCATTTTACATGTTAGATGAAATATTTGCGAGTCCGCTTGTGTGTCTACTGAGCTGAGCTCGGTGAGATTATTGCACTTTCATGTGCAATTCTGCTGCATTTTGCAAGATATTCTCAATTTCAGGCTTCATTTTCCACCCTCTGACCGAAAAATCTCTTGATCATTTTATAATGGCTAATGTAATCAAGAAGGGTTCTTTGTCAGAAACTAGGTATTTTATCATGATCATCTAAAGACTTTGAAAATTATTTTGCATTTTGTTAAAGTATATAGTGCTTAAAAATGTATTTTGAGCACTTAAAAAGTACTTAAAAGGTGTTTATTTTTTGTTGAGAGATTTGGCTACGTACCCTGAGTTAGTTACGCCTTTAAATTTAAGTTTAGTTAGTGATGTAGATAGTGGTAGAGAAATTTGACTTAATCGATAACGATTTAAGTTATTTATTGATTTATGTACTTTTTTTTAATGAAGACTAAAATTATAAAATAAGTAATTGATTATATTTACATTTCAAATTACATTTTAAAGTTGATTGAAAAAATTAAATTTCAAAGTTTACTGGAAGAAAAAAAAATTTTTTTTGTTACACCTAAACCGGAAAAAAAAACAAAAAACATGGATTGCATAACTTTTTAATATCGGTTGTGGGGATTTCGGATTTACGAAAATTTCAGAAAAAATAATGCGCTTGTCGCTTTTTGTTTGAGGTGCAGAAAAAGAAAAAAATATTTTGTTCTTTTTTACCGATTTAAGAAACTTTTTGTTTAATTTTATGCTATTACTTTTTTCTTTTTAGTTTAATTTCACGTAGTGTTGTAATATAGCAAAGCAAATAATGGCTGCTTTTATGACCTAACCACTCACTTGATACTACGTAAGTTATATTATGGTTTCAGGAAAGGTTTTCAATATATATGTATATATATATATATATTGAAAAGTGGTCAAAACTCCGATTTGAAATGAATTCTGTTATTAATGGCCGGGAATGAAACTCGTATAGTCATCTTCTACAGAGCTCCTGTTGAAATTTGGGCACACTAGCTAGTCACAAAGTGATCAAAATTTCGATTAAAAAATATGCTCCCACAATCTAGTAAATCCAGAGACGAGTTACGGGGACAGTAGTATTCCGTGGGAGAAACTTTTCATCTCAAATTTTGTTTCACCTCCATAACTGATTAAAAATTTAAAGTATAAAAAAAAAGTGTGTTCAGACAGACCTGTAGAGTAAGCTATGAAGTTTCAATTGTCGAAAAAGAAGTTTCAAATTGTCGAAATGCATACAAATTATTGGAGGAAAACTTCCCCATTGCTCAATCGTAAGTTATTCTCTCATAATTTGTTTTCGGGGCCGGGATAGCGTGGCTTGTAGGGAGTTTTTCCCATATCCGAAAGTTTGATCTCCCATATCCGAAAGTATGAGTTTGATCTCCAAAGGCTGAAGAATTCCTGTGTACAAAATGGTGACTGGTACACGCTAAATCGGTGTCACAAAGCCCTCCAGGTTTCCACAATAACTTTGGGGTACTGGATCGTAGATTAATCATGCTCTGGTTCTGGTCAAAATTACGACATGCGCTTGGATGGATTGTGTGTGAATGTGTCCTCACTGTAAAACGGGATGTGACGTATGAATGTTGTCTCTGGATCATCCTCAGTAATGTTTCCCAGATCGTCGTCTATAGCCCACTGTGCAGCTCTAGTGCGACATGAAAAAAAGTACCAAATACCATAATTTGTTTTCATTTTGATAATTTTCAGCATTTGAAACTTCATGATTTACTCTATAGGTTTGCCTGCACTCACTTTTTCTATACTTTAAATTTTAAATTAGTTATGGAGGTGTAACAGAATTTGTGATGAAAAGTTTCTCTCACAATATAAAGTCCTCTTAAGTAGGCGTGAAAATAATATTGCAGCTGCCATTCATAGTTCGGGGATGCATGCAAAGTGTTTCATTTTTTTAAAAAAAAAAATAAGAAAAAATAAAAATATTTGTGTTATACTTCAAAATTTTTATCCTACAACACTTAAATACGTACTTAAAATAATAACTCAAATGGGATTTTATTGCAAATGGATTTGTTAATATTTTAGAACATTGAAACGTTAAAAATTTTAGCAACATATTTAATGCTTCAACGATAGATTAACTATATTATTCTATGAAATAAGTAGATAAAAAGTAGAGTGGGATGATTTTTTTTAATACGTTAATTGACACATGTGATAACCAGTAGGTATTTGATCAAATAGCGGATTTAATACTTCAACTCAACAAGCATAGTTTCTAAGTACATTAATTGTAACAAGTAAGTACGTTAATTGACACATTCAGTTATTTTATGTGACAGCCAGTAAGCATTTTATAAAATAGCCGATATAATACTTCAACTTAACAAGCATAGTTTCTAAGTACATTAATTGTAACAAATAAGTGCGTTAATTGACACATTCAGTTATTTCATATGACAGCCAGTAAGCATTTTATAAAATTGGGGATTTAATACTTCAACTTAACAAATATAGTTTAAGTACGTTAATTGACACATTCATTTATTTGTTCAGTTATTAACATGTGATAACCATCAGTAAGCATTCTATCAAAAAACGGATTTAATACTTCAACTTAACAAGCATAGTTTCTAAGTACGTTAATTAATACAAATGAGTGCGTTAATTGACACATTCAGTTATTTCATGTGACAACCCGTAAGCATAAACAGCGGATTTAATACTTCAACTTAACAAGCATAGTTTCTAAGTACGTTAATTAATACAAATGAGTGCGTTAATTGACACATTCAGTTATTTCATGTGACAACCCTTA
Source organism: Parasteatoda tepidariorum (assembly GCF_982258835.1). Taxonomy (NCBI): domain Eukaryota; kingdom Metazoa; phylum Arthropoda; class Arachnida; order Araneae; family Theridiidae; genus Parasteatoda; species Parasteatoda tepidariorum. Next base: position 75,295,076 of record NC_141755.1, on the reverse strand, counting down.
AGCATAAACAGCGGATTTAATACTTCAACTTAACAAGCATAGTTTCTAAGTACGTTAATTAATACAAATGAGTGCGTTAATTGACACATTCAGTTATTTCATGTGACAACCCTTAAGCATTCTATCTATAGCAAGCTATTTCATACTTCAACGAAACAAGTATAATTTCATTAATTTTTATCAAAAATGACGTTAGTTTCAATTACGATGGTTCTTTTACCACTGGTTAAATTGCGGAATGGGTAAATTTCAATCCTATTTCATTAATAGTGGTTCAAATAGTTATATTTATGCACTTTTTTTTCAAATATCAGAACTACTAAAACTGTGTAAGGGTGGCAAGGAACAATATTTGCTGTCTGAATCGTCAGAGATACTGTAATAAAATCAACTATGTCCTTGAAACTCAATTTCATTATTGAATATCATTTACCGAATTCCATTATATAATGTTCAAAGATTAATAACATTATAACAAATTTTTTTTTATATATATTTCTGAAATATTTGTTTCCACTTACGTTGTTCCAATTATGTGGCTCGACGATTCTTTTTTAAGAAAAGACAATAAATAATTTTTTTTCGATCGGTAATTTTTTTCTCTCATTTTTATTTATTCATAGTAACTATTTCTGTTAACTTTAATGAAAAAATAAACCTTTCCATTATCCTTAATCAGAATATATCCATCCATTATTTTTCTTTATGGTTTTTCAGAATTTTTTCAATCGTTTTTTTTTTTTTTATGTTCTCCCAATGGTCTAATAAAGAAGAGAGCTTTATTGAAAGCCTTTTTCCGGAATAGTCTGTTGTTAAAAATGGATTGTGAGTCACGTTTCCGGGATCAGTTAAGATTTCGCCATTTCTCTTGTCCGACATTCCAGATAAACGTCTCCTTTTCTTCCTGCTTAACAAAGATCCCTAATAAAGTTGAGAATAGAGAAGCTTTTTTATCTCCCCCCCCTCCTTAAAAAAAGTGCATTTTCCAGTTAAAACAATTTTTTAAACTTTTATATTTAAAACGAAGTATTTTTTATATACAGACTATCTAACACCGCTATAGCACAGACCCAGTAACGGGTTTATTATAAATGATGGATTATTATATATAAAATCTTTGAAATAATATTCAGTTGTATTGTTGAAAATGGTGATTGAATAATTTGTTTTTTCAATTATCAACTAATTAAATATATAAAGTCTCTTCCTTACAGCAAAGTTCTTCTTATAACGAAATTTTTATATTGAACGTTAACGTTCAAAGTATTCTTCAAGTAACGAAGCGGCAGTCTCACTTAGGATGCGTAACGTTTTTAAAAAGTGCTTAAAGGTGCTTAATTTCGATTTTCGTTTTTTAAAAGCCCTTAAAGGTTCTTTTTTCATTGGGTGTTTTTAAAAAGTGCTTAATTTTCCCTTTTTCAAAATTAGATTTTTTCTTTACTATGTTGATTTTCGCTTCGAATTATGCAGGAAGACACAGTTCACATTGGTCTATTCAACGTTTTCATAATTAATTCAACCCCAATCTATTTCGGCGTATAGTCTGTCCGTAGCGTATGAAAACGCCATTCGTTTTACATGATTCAAAATTTCATGATTTTTGACAATTGTCAAAAACAATGCCAAAAGGTTTTTTTTTTTGACATGACGGTTAAAACAAGATAAAACTATCGATTGTCAAAAACTTTCCAACCCTGCCTAATTATGATATTTTTTAAAGTGCTTAAAAATATTTTTTGAGTGCTTGAAATGTGCTTAAAAGGTGCTTATTTTTTGTTGAATAATTTAGCTACGCACCCTGTCACTGTAACAAATTTTTTAGTTGTTTACTTTTTCAGTTTTTGTCAATTTTGGAAATTTTTAGATTATTATTTTTTTTTTGATTTTCGTTATTCGTGAAGAAAGTTGCAGTTAAAAGTTGTAAATTTTTCTGTTCAACCAATTTGCTCACTCATTTGTCTTTTTTTTTTTTTTTTTTTTTTTTTTTTTTTTTTTTTTTAGAATCACAACCATTATTGATTCCAGTAAAATGACACAACTTAAACTCTCCTTTATAGTGTGCATAACTTTACTTTTAATTAAAAGTTGTAATTAAACTGCTGTTTGTAGAAAATGCAACACCATGAAGGAATCATCAGAATCAAATGAAATTCGCAGCAAATGTCAATTATAGGATATTATGCAAATTAATAAAGTTTCAGAGCCATCGCGCGTGCGTGGCGCGCGCAGCGCCCTCTGAATTGATGCTGAAAGCGTATAAATAAAGTGCTGTAGCGGGACGTTGAAAATAGTCTATGATTATTTGTTAGTGGCAAACGTTTAGTGAGACCTGAGTATGCCTCCACGACGGAAGAATAAGAAATTCAAGCAACTTACGGAGTTTGAACGAGGGAGGATAATCGGCCTTCGAGAAGGAGGATTTTCCTATCGCGCAATAGCAGCTCGTATGCAGCGGAACAGTTCCACAGTGATGCGAGTTTGGAAGCAGTGGACCGACGAGCACCGAACAACTCGAAAAACAGGCACTGGACGACAGAAGGTGACGTCAGAGCGCGATGATCGACACCTGCTCCGCATGGCGGTGAATGATCGCACAGCTTCCTCCAGGCAGCTGGCAGCACATTGGTCTACTGCTACAGGTGTACAATTGTCGGCTTCGTCAATTCGTCGTCGTCTGCTGCGCCGTGGATTGCGTGCAAGGGTGCCATTATACAGGATTCCCCTCACGGCGGATCATCGACGGCTGCGTCGGCAGTGGGCTCTTGAGCACAGAGACTGGCGAGCTGATTGGCACCAAGTTGTCTTTTCAGATGAATCACGCTTCAATTTGTGGACCCATGATGGCCGTGTTCGTGTTAGACGTTATGCCGGTCAACGCTGCCTTCCTGAGTGTATTATTGAACGACATAGTGGTCGAACACCCGGAGTTATGGTCTGGGGTGCGATTTCGTATCATGGACGATCCAATTTGATACGAATTGAGGGTAATCTCAATAGTAACAGATACGTCCGTGAAGTGCTACAGCCCGAAGTCGTTCCTTTCCTTCAAGGCATCCCTGGAGCTATCTTTCAGCAGGATAATGCACGCCCACATGTTGCGCGGACTGTTAGAGACTTCTGTTCAGCACAACGCATGCAACTTCTTCCTTGGCCTGCTTATTCGCCGGATATGTCGCCTATTGAGCACGTGTGGGATATGGTTGGTCGGCGTCTCACTCGTGATCCGCGTCCTGCAGTTTCCAAAGACGAACTTTGGTTGCGCATACAAGCGATATGGAATTCTCTTCCTCAAGCAGATATTCAACATCTGTTTGACTCCATGCCACGTCGTATAGCAGCACTTATTGCAGCGCGTGGTGGCTGCACCAAATACTGATTTCGGACGCTTAATTTGTTTCTTTTGTTTTGAAAATTTCATCATTTATTTGTATCAGTACAAGTCGTTTCTGCATTAAATTTCATTTGATTCTGATGATTCTTTCATGGTGTTGCATTTTCTACAAACAGCAGTTTATGTACCTCTTTTTTGAGCTTTTCCCATAGTCTACAACATTTATAAAATAACATCAAAAAAGAAAATTTGAGTCCACTTAAACGAGCTACCACTTTCTCAGCTATTAACTACATGCGCATGAGACAACATTAGTTGAATAGCAATTTGAACGGAACCACTGAAAACGTTCACTATAACCTAGTATTCACTGTATTTCGGGTTTATTATTGGGGGGTAAGATTGTATTTTGTTTTTAAAAATTGTTTTATTTCTACCCTTTTTACAGAAATGCTGTTTAAGTTATTAATTTTAAAAATAATAATCAGATAACAATGTTGTAAGGTAACATCGCCAATCATCATCTAATAGTTAACATCATCAATCATTTCAACGATTCTCCTTCAGGACTAGGGTTAGGATTGATGTGTTACTTGGCATCAAATTCTAATTCCAGGTCTCCCATGTTAACCCATGGTGAGTTATATGGATATTAATTCCCTATTTATTAAGTCCCCAATCAATATTTGGAACGTCTTTGGTTTCATTTTATTAATTAAAATGTATCTTATTGAATCTAGATACTAAATTTTAGTTTTTAATATTTTTAAAAAATCTTTCCGAAGTTTATATAGTATCTCTACTTGACAAAAGTTAAAAAAGAGTACCCATTAAACTTTAAAATTTTAAATTTTTTAATTACAATGTGTACTTCTATTTAATACTTAGAGGACAACAGATTCGAGTTTTTTTTCTTTTCATCTACTTTAGAAAAGTTTTCTCAAAAATTACTCTCCTGTAAATTCAAAAAGTAAAATTCATTTTTACATTTTACTTTTTGTATTACATTAGTATTTACATTTAGTAAATGTTTTCAAAAAAGTTTTTTGTATAGTTTAAACATATGAGGTTGAACCCGCTTTTTATTAAGCTAATTTTCTAATTTTATTTTAACATAATAAAATTTCCTAGCTGCCACTATTTTACAGCATAAGATGTTGTTTATCTTTTTATATTGTAAGGTTTTACTTTCTTTAGATATGAATTACCTTTTCATTTATGATTTTTAAAGAGTTTAAAAGGTGGGTCAAAACTCCCTACTAGAAAGAACCAACTTTAATCTAATCGAGTTATTACGCTAAGGAAACTAAAAAAATATAACTTACTATAATTGTGTAATATGAAATATGTATTTACGGATTAAATTTGAACTGAAATTGTTAAAGAAATTTAGTATGCAAACTATAATTCTCTTTAAACTGCATTAGTAATTTTAAATTTAAAGTATAGAGGACAGATAAACCAAGAATAACTTTGAGTTTTTGATGAAACTTTTTTTCCCAAACATGAAATTGCAAACTTTGTTTTTGATTATATTTTGCTGATTTTCGGTAGTGTAATTGATCCAATTATTTAAATATAACGTTATTTAGAGTTTTCTTAAGTTTTGATTTTTTATTTCAAAAGTCATTAGCATTTGAAGTTTTTTTTTCAAGTCATGTGTTTTATCCATTAATGTAAATCTATCCTAAATTAATTAAAATAAAGTAATATTATATTAATGTTAATTTTATCTTCGTATTTTTAAGAGGAAATATGTAAAACATTGTAAATTTTACATGTTAATCCTTATAAAATTTTGAATTTAATATGTTAAGTCTGTGATGGTTTTAAAATTTAAATTCAAAAGCGTTTCACTTTTTATTGTTAAAAAATTTCCAACTCTTAAAAATAATGAAAAATAAATGTTTTATCTCAAATTAGTTTCAAAAATTTTACTCTATTTTAAACATTTTATTTTTGAATAAATATAATATGTTTGAGATGAATATATTTTAAATGCATATTGTTTATATTTAAATATTTTTAATATTTGAATATTTTTAACATTTGAATATTTTTAATATTTCAATATTTTTATTATTTGAATATTTATAATATTTGAATATTTTTAATATTTGAATATTTTTAATATTTGAATATTTTTAATATTTGAATATTTTTAATATTTGAATATTTTTAATATTTGAATACTTTTTGATTATATTTAATATTTGAATACTTTCTGAATATTTTTAATAAATGAATATTTTTAATATATGAATATTTTTAATATTTGAATATTTTTAATATGTGAATATTTTTAATATTTGAATTCATTTGATTATTAGAATTTGGTGATTATCAAATCTGCTTATTTTTCCATACTTATTTTCGATAAATCAATAAGATGTAATTACAATTTATAAACCGAAGAAGTCTGTTTTTAAATGATGCTTACTGGAATTCGTTGTTCAATTTTGAAATGAATTTTATTGGTTGATAATGCTTTGCAGGGTACACAGGTTTATGGAATATGGCATTAGGTAATTTACAAAATCCTTTTGTTAAATATTCACTATCAAAAATTTGAGACGAAACATTTATTTGATTGTATAAATATCTTAAAATTACAGTGACTGTTTTGTTAATGTTTATAATTACGAGAATAGAATTTTAATACTATGTTTTATTTTGCACTATGTTTTATTTATTATTAAGTATAAGGTAAAATACTTGTGTTTCTTTTTCTTCTTCTAGAAATTTATATAGAATAATTATTCTATTGCTGTAGAAAGTTGATAAATTAATTTTTTTTAAAAACTATCTAACTTCCAGGACTTCCAGTTTCTACATATATATTATGCATACGTATGAATTAAAACAATTATTATTTTTAAGTTTCTACTTGATCATGTGTAAAATAACTTAATAACAGATCTATCAAGCTTAATTTTGTACATTTAAAAAAAGAAAACATCTAAATCAAAATTTGCATAGATTCAATATGATTCTATATAATTATATTATTATCAAATACATAGAATAATAGAGATCTAAATTGATTTGATATAATATAATTGTTAGACTCAAATCAATTTAGAGATTCGATTCTAATAATTATATTAAAATCAAATCTCTAAATAAGTCGCAAAAGTAAATGTTCAACATCTTATAAAAAATTTTTTCGATGCCTATTTTATTAGATAATTAAACTTTTTTCATAATTGCTTTGTACTGTTAAAGAATTTTTAGTCCTATTTCCAAATTAGTATTTATGTTAAATATAATAATGTTTTTTTTTTTAAATTGCCAATTGTAGTTATTATTTTAAACCATTTACAAGTTAACGTTCCAAATTTAAATAACAGTTTGTTTTTAAATGTAATATGTATTTTTTATAAATTTAATTTAATATTATTATATTAGATTAAAATTTTATGCTGAAAAATTTCACGTATCTTCATTTCTTTAATGATTTTCTCATTCTCAGCCCCTATTTTTTGTTTTGGTAAATTTTAATGGTTTAAACCAACTAATGGTCAACCGTTAATAAACAATGTAGGTTTAAACCATTCAAACCAATATTGATGTCTAACAGTCAACTTTGCTGCTTGGATATATCTTTTTCATGTTTGCTTCGATAATAACTACAAATTTGGTACAAAGTCTACAGAATAAAAGAAAAAAAAAACATTCGTTTTAAATATTTTATAGTTAAGAGAAAAATAATGAGTGAAATTTCTTGTCTGTATTAAAATATTTCAATAGAAATAAATTCAGCTGTTTTATGAAAAAAATATTTTTCAATCCGTAACAATAATTATGGAATGCATTCAAGATGGCAGCGTTTATTTTATCTTTACTTTATATTAATATCTACTCATATGCTAATTTTATTAAAAAAAGTACTTAGTTGTACCTTATAAATTTGAATTAATAGTTAAAATTTATTAACTTTACGATAATATTTCAGACTGCAATTTAGAACGTGAAGAATTTAAATTTTGTAGCCAATTTTTACCCGTGCATTAAGTGGCCTCCATACGTGTTTTGTATTTTTTTTTCGATAAATATAACTTGCTTGAATTTCATATTTTTTTCTTAATTTCTGTATTCTATATTTCACATCAATTTGTTAAATAACATTAAAATAAATGAAATTTTTTATAAAGGTATAAATAATTTCATAGATAATGTTATTTTTGAATATTGTTCCAATATTGCTTTTAGTATCGAAGACCAGAGGTTGAAAAACGAATTAAATTTTAATTTAAAGAACCGGACAGGTTAAGTATGTATCGAAGCATCAGGAAGATGTATACAAAAACATCTTCATATATCCTTCTTATTGGTATTAAGAAGTAAATTAATATTCTCGGTTTATAATCGAGCATAAATAGTTCATAAACATCGAAATTCTGATGTTTAAAAACTTGACTTTAAAAATATTTTATAATAAAGACCTTATTGGAATACACGCCTTTTTAAATGTTTTTTTTCCAATAAATTGTTAGGTACCAATTGTTCCTTTATAAAATATTGACAAACTTTATTGAAACAATGAGAAACTTTTTTATTATCTTTTTTTGTGGTTGAAAGTATACTTGTAATTCATCAAAGTCTTATGTTTAACTTTTTATTTGTTTCATTCGAACCAGCTAAGCATTTATTTTTACGAAGACTTAAATTTATCCGCAAGTTCTTAAATATCCCTCATCGTTATCAAGTCCTTTTCCTTTAACTCTTTACATACTCGTTAACTTATACTCTTGGCCAAGATAACTCTCCTGCCTTCAATTGAAATGACAATACAATTGAAAGCAGGAGAATTTTTATATTTTGTCAGAGCTTAACCACACCGTTATATAATTAAAATGCATTTCTCTGCATGTTTAATTTTTTTAAATGTAGCAATAGTCAAATTATTTTAAATTAAATTTATAAATATAAGAATTAAATAAACATAAATAAATTTTTCTAATCAGTGAATAACTACGATTTAATTCAATGAGATACCTTCAAAAATGATAATGGCACAATGTTTGATATGTGGGATGTTAAGTCTAGCTTGTGTTCATTATTGCATTAATTGACGAAAATATAAACAGAAAACGAAAAAAGGAAACGCTTGTTTAACAATTTAATGTGCTATTTAAGGAACTAAATATATAAAACATAACATAAGTTTTTTACGTTAGTGATTGAATATTTTTAACGCATGAATAAATGTAATTTGAATTGCACATAAAATATTAGGATCGGCTTTGAAACATAAAGGGAGGCAGAAAAAAATTTTTTTTTCGCTATCAACTTACTGCCGAAAACTTTTATATGGTAGATAAAAAATGATACCGAAATTTTTTTAAAATAAAAATTTATTTTTCTGATTTAGTATACCTTTAAAAGAGACACTAAACACAAAATTGTGCAATTTTTTAAAAATGATTTAGTTAGCCGAAATTTTTGTATAATTTTGTTTTATTAATGCAATTGTGCATAATATATGTTTTTGTCAAAACTGTAATTTAATGTGCTCTAATGAGCTTAAGGGCTTGCTGATAGAAATGCATTATTTTCCTGTTTTTTTTTTCTATCCCTACAATTTACAAACATGTTCTCATAACGTACCAATAATATATATATATATATATATATATATATATATATATATATATATATATATATATATATATATATATATATATATATATATATATATTCATAACGTGCTAATATATTTTAATTATTTTTTAAAGAATAAAAGAGTGCCTAATTTATGTAATAACAATACAATGTAATAATAACGAGGTAATAAATAATAATGTGTAATCGGGAAAAATTTTGGGTTAAAAAAAACTTATAAGAACATTTTTATTTTTATTAACCTGTACAACTTTTGTACGTCTTAGCATTAGGTGGATTGGATATGTCTTTAGCCAGCCTTTGTATATACCATATCTGTACACCATCCTTAGTTAAATATTTTATAAATATTTGTTATAAATATTTATTTATTGATATGTTTTAATATATTTCAACAGCTGATAATGGTTTTATACATCGTTGTAACATTATTATTCATCATTTAACGATGACATTAAATAGTTGATCATCAACAGTTGATTATGGTTTTAAATAACCTTTTATATTTATTATTAAAATTTTGACATTGACATTAAATGTGAGCTAATATATTTCAATAGTTGATGAGGTTTTAAATATCCTTTTAATGTTATTATTAAATTTTTAGCATTGACATGAAAAGCGCGCTATGAAATTTCAACTGTTGATTATGCTGTTAGTTACAGCAGATGCTTCTTTCAATTTGCATATGAAATGCATCATCATCTTGTATCTAAAATATTTGCAAATATATTCATAATTTCATTGCAAATTAAAGTTACCTTTTGATTACTTTTAAGTAAGTTCCAAACTTCTGCAAACATGAATCGAATTAATTTCTTATACTATTTTTAATTTATTCAAATTATTTGAAATCATTAAAATAAATTTCAAAAATGAGGAAATATTAAATTTTTTTTCTGAAATTGAGCCTTTAAAAGAGCACCACTCTTAACAAACTCTTTGAACAACTGTGACCTAAATAATTCAAGAAACTGGTCTATAATTTATTAAATTTCTTTTGCCGGATATCCGGCAAAACAGACTCATGCACGATTGACAAAGGTCAGCTCTCACCTGATAGATATTTATTCCTGTCAACTACTATGACTCTTTCGCACACTTTTCAATAATCCGAAAATATTTTTTCTCAGTCCGGCAGATGTATTCCCGGACTCCCGGATGGATGAGCAACAATCCGGTTCACGCGTTCGCTGAGGATCGTCTTCTAGCTGAATGATGAGAGTCTGCACGAACAGTCAAACAGCGCTTGCGCCCTTTGTTTCTGCGGCGCCCCTGTGCCGTTCCCAATCGGTCTCTCTTAAGCAGCTTTTGAATTTTGAGTTGAGAATATAAGATTATTGCATCCATTCGTCTTCGCCGTTTAAAAGAAGCAATGTTTGTTTAGCGCCCTAGAATTGATTGTTTGTTGTTCGTAATGTATACATTATGTGAACGATAAACAGTAGATCTATTAGCTTAAGTGCTGCTTGTTTTAGGAAATAGATCATAAATAATAAATTTTGTGAAACCGATTTTATGCATATTGTTGAAAACTTATAAATGGGTTTTGGAGATTTACTAAAGAAAAAAAAATATTCTGGTTTTCTCAACTATAGATTATCTACAAACTTTTTTTCTTCTTTTCTTTTCCTTTTTTATTTACACTTTCGAATGTTTTACAACTCAAGATTTTAATCAGAAAAAAAGATTTCCTTCGAATTATTTTTACCTGTTGATTTTATTTTTAGATGATAAAACAAAGCTAATTTATTTACTAGTTTTGTTTTCGTTTATGAGTTTTTTTTAAAACTAAGTTCAGTTAGTTTTTTTAGTTAAAGTTCTGAATTTAAATTGTCATATCCAATCTTTTTTTCTAACTTATTTGTTTTTTATTTATAACGTAATAAGAAACGATTGTTTTCGATTGCTAACTAATTGAAAGTAATAACTATTTAACTATAATATAAGTTCTGGTTGATATCAACACACCTACCACTTTTTAACTCTGGGCATCAACCCAACTTCGTTATTTAATTCTCGATCTTTTAATGGCTATGGTTGGAATGCCACTTAATGTTGATCCCAATCATATGACAAGTTTAGCACCTGAGCTTTCTCCAAACACACCAACGAGAAGAGTTTCTGTCACGACATATTTAACATACAACTTTTTACGTATACAGTTTTCACGACCACCACCTTTCCACAAAGCTATATGTAAATCAACATTTTGCACTTCTAATTCTAAATCATTTGCAATTCTATGTAAATCTTTTTGCAATTCTTCTGAATTTGATTTTTACAAGGTACCGTTACTTGTTGTATACATTACGTTTTAAGCATGTAAAAAAACTCTAAATTCAATATGGAAATGAACTGTTCATTGATAGTGTTGATATAAAAACCCTGTCATTTTTTTAAAACTTTAAAAGCCTATTCTGAAATGCGCTATTTTTTAGATATAATACTATAGGTTTATGTTTTGTTTTTGATGTCTGAAAAGGTAGTGATACTAACTGTACCATAATAGGTGTTTTATTTTTGATGTTTGAAAAGGAAGTGATACTAACTGTACCATATAGGCTTATGTTTTGTTTTTGATGTCTGAAAAGGAAGTGACACTAACTGTACCATATGAGTTTATGTTTTGTTTTTGATGTCTGAAAAGGAAGTGATACTAAGTGTACCATGAAGATTTTTTTTGGAGGGCAGCTTAAAAATGCTATTTTAGGTCCCCAAACCTTCTGAAAAATGTTTTTAGTACCTTTAAATAAGCTCCATTGATGTAGGTGAAACCGCTTCCACCAATTCACATCAGGTTTAAAATTCAAACTTATCTGAAAATTACTTTCATTCGTTTTCATCAAGTTTTTAATAATTTTGTTGCTCAGATACTTTTGAAATTGACATTTAAGTTTTATTTTAACTTAAAGTTTCACCCGTAATTACACCAATGATAATTTCTTTTTAGGTAGGGGGTTGCCGCAATCTGGGAAATATGGTCCGAATAGTTTGGTCAGGAGAGCAGTTCAAAAAACGTGATCCCTTTATGTTAATTTTACTTTTTGAGAAGTACGCCATATCTCGAGAACTTTTTAAGCGAGTTGAAAAAATGTTTGCACGCAATTATAAAATTCGTTTATCCCAAAATAATTCCATGCAAAATATAACTTTTAGTAAATATTTATTATTTTATTTACTAATAGTCGAAAAATATAAATTGTAAGGTATATAATTTATTTTAAAGAACGCAATTTTAAATGGCGAAATACAAAATTTGAGTGAAATTGATCAAATAGTTCTAGAGAAATCTAATTTAAAGCATGACGTAGTTTTAAAATTAGATTTCTCAGGAACTATTCGACCGATTTTGTTTTCATTCTGTACCTCCTATGTTTTGGAGATCAGAAATCTAAATCCGTAAAAAAAAGTATGTTTATTCAGAGAAATCACGTTTTTGTGCCTGATTTCGTAACTTGAAATGTCGTCTACACTAATTAATTAGCATGTTTGAGGTCACCCTTTCAAACATTTAAGATTGAGTTCGAGAACGTACAGATCCAATCATTAGATCAAAAGTTATTCAGGGTTGTCCGTTTTTTATTTTGCACACTGTACTTTTCAACAAAAAATGGACTAAAAATGTCATTAAAAAAATGAAGCTTAAAAAGAAGAACTAATTGCAGTTTTGAAATAAGCAATGCGAAAGTATCTAAAATCTAATAAAAAAATTCATGCGACAGAAAACTAAAAAAAAAATTTTCTCCAATTTTTTTCTCAGATGATTTTTCTTTTAAATAAGTCTAGTGAATTTCTTTGTTCATAATCGACCTTTCACTTGCAATGCATTTTCTCAAGTTTTGTTTATGCTTGATCAAATTTCATTTCTGTTGTGTTCCCAGCTTATTGAAGTGTCTACCAGTTAATAAATTTTTTTTTATCTGTCATTCTGTTATTGTGTAATTGGGTTGTTGTAATTTTCCATTGATGATGTCATTTCTCTGAATTTAGTTTTATTCCCGTTTACTGGGGAGCGAAATTTTGATTTTAAAATTTATAAGAAAAATTTAATGTACTTGTTTTTTGTGTTACATATTGTGTTAGTCGAACCCCGCTATAGTGAACCGTCTGCGGACTCAGTAATGTGTCCACTATAACCGATGGTTCACTATATCCAAATTTTTTGAAGAATATTTTTTGCATAAGACAGTTGAATGATTGAAAATTGGATTTGCATTTTTGCATAAGTTATTTAAAAAAATATTAACTAATTAACAGATAATAAAGTCGCTAAATATTAGTCTAAATACGTCGCTAAATATTAGTTTTATTTTCACTTTTTATGAAAAAAATTTGTGATTTTTGATTGAACACAATTTGATTTTAAATTGAGTTCATCAATTTTCTTATCTACAATGTACAAAGAATGCAAGATTTTTACATTTTGAACAAGATTTCGAACCATCTTGACAAAGCATCTCCCACGTTTTCTCTTTGAGCTCCACGCAGTTTTTTCGATGAAACCATGTTTTTGTCGTATGCCGCAAGAATTGCACTTCGATTTTTCCAAATGTTTGAAACTGTCGATTTTGACAAGCAAAATTCCTTAAACAGTGTCGATTGATTGGTTCCATCATCAATACGCTTTACAATTTTAACTTTGTCCTCTATCGAAAACGCTGCTCTCTTTAGAGAATTTGCCATTTTCACTGCTTTTGAAATAAAAATTTTGTCTCAAATAGATAATGTAAGAATATGAAGAGAGCATCTGTAGAATGAGTTAAATTGTTCCCCTTTTTGATTGTCAAGGGGTGATTTGTAAAGAATATGGTTTGAACAGATAAGAAAATTCCAAAAATTCAGCAGGTGGCCAAGTTAACTAGTTGTAGAGCAAAAAAGAGATATAGCGAGGCTTGTCAGGGAGGGGGGAGTCTAAGATCAATGATCTGTTTGACATTTATAACAGTATAGTTAGAAGTGATAAGCATAAAGGAGAGTAATATGACACATTTTATAGGAATGCATTCATTTTCAGTCCCAACACCTACAAGTTTAAAGATGGAGGACTGAAAAAGATATTTAAGGAGATGAAATGTGAGTCCACTATAACCGAGTTTCCAAGTTCTAAGCTGTTCACTATAAGCGTTAAAAATAACATTATTTAAATAGGAATACGGACGGGACCGCTAAAAAAGTTCACTACATCCGAGTGTTCACTATATCCCAGGTTCACTATAGCGGGGTTCGACTGTATTAGTTGTAAAAATACACGAAGAACTTCCTATTCCTACGAATGGATTCGTATATGGATCCATTTGTCGTAGATTTTATCACACAATAAAGTATTTCACCTCATTATTTTATCGTTTCAACTCACATCCTACTCTCATATTTGGAAAAGTAAGAAAACAAGTTCGGACTAATATCGTCGCCAAATTAAAAGATTCTGTGCCTATGCCTTAATCCCTCACGACATAGATTTCTCGACGTTCGAGCAACGGCTTAAAGGGGGGTGGATGTCCAATTAAGGCTTATTCTCTACACTCGTCACGTAAGGCGTAAAGATTTAGGAAAAGCCTTGTTTGTTGGGCACTCTTTGCTTTTCCTTGTTTCACTTTATTCGCCAGAAAATCTCAGCATTGGGAATTTCTCTTTTCTTTTTCTCCTCCTCCCCACTTCTCTTTATTCTTTCTGGGAAGCACATCTTTGGCTTTTTCCAATTCCGAGCTGTTCCAATTTGCCGTTAGAACGTTGTAGTGATCATTGATTAGAGTTGCTGACGACGACTCTTCGTGTAGACGTGTTTAAACAAGTTGTGTTTCGGTAAAATGAGGAGCTGGTTTGTTCTGTGTTGAAATCGAGGAGATGTGGTTTGTTTATTGGTTATTGCAGCTGAGATTCCACCTTGCTCCGCTTTATGAGCAATTTTTTTTCCTGTAAAGCGAAATTCAGGTTTCAGTGTATAATTTTTAGTTTGTTGAACTTGACGAAAGTTATTTCACAAACCATTTTATATGAATAATTTTCAAGTTCATACAAAAGTGCCTCTTCGTTTCATTGTTCTTGTAATATATTTGTCTTTAAAAATAACTTTTGCCGGGATAGCCTGGTCGGTACGGTGCTGAACTCATGTACAGTAGTTCGTGGGTTCGAACCCCGCCGACCGAAGACTCCCCGTGTAGTTGGTGACTGATGCACGTTAAAATTCTGTCTTGTCGCAAAGTCCTCCATGTTCCCATGACAAATCAATACCACTGGGGGTACTGGATTGGAGATCGATCGTTCTCTGATTCAGGTCAAAATTACGATCTGTAGATGAATGAATGGATGTATGAATGGGTCCGCCTTATAAACAGGTGTGGCATGTGATGTGGCAGAAGTCGAATTCTTGGCCATAGATGGCGCCACTGAAAAACAAGAGTCGCACACTCTACCTTAAATTTGCTCGGTTTCACCAAGCAGGCTTGCCCGTGTGGCAAGTGGCATTAGAACCAACCAACCAAAAAATAACTTCAAAATTAACCAAAAATTTGAAGTTATTGTTTCTAATTATTTACCATTTTGATATCAAATGAATTATTATTCAAACAAAAATGCCTCTGCCTCACCCTTGATGAAATATTCTGAATCTGACGGAAGAGGAGAGTTCCATTGAAATTAGAAAAACGATTCGAAATGCTCCAATATTTTTTAAACTTTGGTCTTTTAACCCTCAACTATTCAGAACGACTAACCTACGGTAATCGTTTCTACATATAGTCTTAAGATTATATTTTATCACCGGTGATCGATTGGAAGGCATTTTCGTATTTAATTACGTATTTTTGTTATCCAGTTCAAAAGCAAGGGAACTTCTCGGGTGGCTTACAACGGCTTTTTCCAGTTTTGGTTAACTGTTAATAAGCAATATTAGTTTAAAGCAATAGTAACGTCAATCCTATCTGATTGCTCTGTTCAAGTCAAATCTGATGCTTTGATGTGTATTTTTCTCAATTGTGCTTTGATATCGCTTGCAATTTTACGCTGGATATAATGACTAATAAGAAATATCGTTAGAAATATTTTATCAATAAAAGACTGAGCTCATAAAAATAAGGAGTATGCATTCCTGTTTGCATTTAAATATTCAAGACAAACAAACAAAACAAACTCCTTCTTAAATTGCTTGAAAAGGGAAACCACGAAAACCTCCCACAGTTAGACCAAACTTTTATGACCTATAATAAAATATTCATCACTGGAGGAATTCAACGTCACCACTGTGGCCGGTAATGTACAGTGCGCAAAAAATAAATTAATAAAATAAAAAAAATGAACCACATTGAATAACTTTTGATCTAATGATCGGATCTTCACGTTCTAGAACTTATTCTTAATGGCTCGAAGAGGTGACCTCAAATAAGCTAATTAATAAGTTCACAGACGATATTTTAAGTTACGAAATCAGACACAAAACATACTTTCTATGAATAAACATACCTTTTTCCCAAGGATTTAGATTTCTGACTCTCAAAATATAGGGCATAGCCGCAGTCTGGGTAAATATGGTCCTAATATTTTTGTCAGGAGAGTGCTCTAAAGTTTGGACCCCTTAATGTTAACTTCACTTTTTGCGTATTTCGCTATTTCTCGAGAACTTTTGAAGCGAAATGAAAATTTTTTGCACACATTTACATAAATCCAAAGATTATTCCATGCAAAAAATAATTTTTAGTAGATATTTATTATTTTTTATTATTCTATTCAATTATGGTCGAAGAAATGTTGAGGTGTAAGGTATACAAATGTTTGCTGCTTTTTAAAGAATATAATTTTATATGGCAAAATACAAAATTAGAGCAAAATCGAATTTTAAATACCTGACTCTTTCGAAATTCATTTTCTCAGGAACTATTCAACTGATTTTGTTCAAATTTTGTATTTTGCCATGCAAAATTATATTCTTTAAAATGATGCCAAAATTTGTATACCATGCAATTCAAAAAAGAAAATAAAATCCGTCATTAATTAAATAAATAATAAAAAATAATAAATATTAACTAAAAATTATTTTTTTCGATATATAAAAATCTTATAATTAATAATTTAAAATGCACCCGTGGTTTTTTGAAGCACTTTTGCTAAAGAAAATGAAAAAGCCGCAGTTGAAGTACATTACGTTTGAAGAGCAAAGCTATAATTTTAATCTACACATGCCACCTTGGCGTGAAGAGTTATCTTGGCTTTAGAACTGACGAAACACTTAAATATTTTAATAGTTATTATCCCCCCCCCCCCGCATGTTTGGAGACATTCTTCCACGAAGATGAAATTTATCAAAATCAAAATTCCGTTTTGATGAAAATGCTGAAATTAAAATAAAAACATAAATTTAGTTAATATAGCGAGACGTCAAAAAAATTTCTTAACTGAAATCCGTTTGTGAAAATTTCGGCTGTTGTTTCTCTGACTTATTGGTTTGGTTTATTTTTACTACAATAGAGGGAGCTTCTTGTCTAAGAACATTATTCATCCTTGGTAGAAGAAAGTTGATAGAGAAATTTTGAGAGTTGTAAAGTTACCGAGTTACAATTGTTTTATGCTATATTGCGAAAAACGTTCTTGTTTTTTTTTATGCTGTCATAAAATTTAGATATAATTTAATTTCATTATCTTGACGTTAATAGCTTAAATTTATGAATAAAAAATTTACAGGAAAATATTTAACTGGTTTATAATAAGAACAAAATATCATTAAAAAAAATATGGAATGAAAAGCTATTTATAAATTTTTAATAATTTATAATTATTTTGCACTTGGTTTTCCTACATACTTGTTTCTAAAGAACGTGTTTTTAGAAGTTATGTAATTTCAAGAACAAATATCCCAGAAACTATGAACCAATTTGTACTATTTACTTATATGACGTCAAAAAATAAAATAAAGTCTAGTAATTATTTTGAAACTATTTAATGTAAAAAAGGAAATATTTAAAATTATGAATTTGTTCTGAGTGTGTGCACATGCTGAAAGTGAGTAAAATAAACTGAATAATGGTAGTGGGATTGGTTTTCAAAAATAATTTTCGAAATGGCTTAAAAATGAATGTGTGATAATAGTTTTCAGAAAAGAACTGCCATGAACGTTGGAAATAGTTGTCAAGAGAAACGTAATTTTTTATTCTTGATTTTTTGAATTTTATTTTGAGTTGAAAAGCTTGATGGGCTCATTGAATCTTTTATAAATGTCATATTTTTTTAATAATTTAATCAAAACATTGTTATTGAAAAAATATATTTTAAGTGTTGTTAATTTCTTTTTTCATTGCTATTTCATAAATAATCCTATCCAAATTTCACACACACACAGATTATAGATTATTTTTTTAAATTTAATATTTTTAAATTGAAAAATAATTGCTGTTTTTAGCTTTTTCGAAGTTTGTACTCTAGAATAATTAACATGCATGTATGCAAAATAAAATATTTTAAAAATATTTTGATATGTATACTGCGTTAAAGATAATTATTATTATTATGTTCTTTCTTTCTTTTTTGTTCTTTCTTTTATTTAAGTATTTTGCTTTCATTTTTAATCGAAAAGTATTTAACATTTTTTCTTTCATTTATTTTTATCTCAGCTTTCTTTTCTTACTTTAGTTGTTTCTAGACGAGTTGAATTTTGTATCAGTACATTCAGCATGTGATTCAGTTGGGGCAACCATAAATTAACTTTTTGTCTTTTTAAATCGAAAGTAATGCGGCAATTGGTTGTCGATGAGGTTATCCCCTGCCTTATCGATAAAGCTAATGAATTTTCCCTTTTCCCTTTTATCAATCAGACGATAAGGCTCTCTTACCGTGTATTAAATGATGACTTGTGTACGTTAAATCTGTCGGGTCACAGAGTCCTCCTAATTCTCTTAACAAATCATTACCTCTGGGAGTGCTGAATTAGAGATTGATCGTTCTCTGATTAAGGTCAAAATTACGATCTGTGGATGAATAGATGAGTATATGAATGCGTCAACCCTGTAAAACGGACTGTGACGTGTGTTTGGCTAAAATCGTATTCCCAACCATATGCCATTGCGCCACTGACAAACAAGAAACGTACCCTATGCCTAAAATTCGCTTGCTTTCCCAATCAGGCTTGCTGGCATGGCAGATAGGCAATTGAAACAACAGTGACAGGTTCTGTTAAAATTTGGAGGAGGCTTCGGCCTACCTCGCCTATCATCGCGTATTAACGGCATAGCCTCACTGTTTGGCAAAATTTTTATGTATTATTATAAAAAAATTTCTCTTTTAAGCTACTATGTATTTTTGATGCGCAAGGATTTAATAATGAAAGTCTACTTATTGATGGGTATATATATATGAAAATTTATGAAATGTTTTGTCATTCAATTTTTTCAAGAGTGATATTAAAATTTTGGATTCTTTGATGGGAGAATTCCTGACAGCCTATTGTGATGCATAGGCAATTTCGTTTTGTTTGGAGTAAATATTAGTTCAGGATTTTGAAATGTGTTTTATAATATCTCTTTGTTTTGTATTTTATTGTAAGCAAAACATTGATTTTATCCAATTTCCCAATCATTTATTTAGTTATTTGTTAATTTTTGCTAATTGTATTAAACATAATTGTAGCATTCAGTTAATTTTCATAATTCAGCATATTTATTGATTTAAACCAATTGATTAATTCACCAGGATATTGTATTAAATATAATTGTAACATTTAATTAATTTTCATAATTCAACATATTTATTAATTTTAACCAATTGATTAATTCACCAGGATATTGTATTAAATATAATTGTAGCATTTAATTAATTTTCATGATTCAACATATTTATTAATTTTAACCAATTGATTAATTCACCAGGATATTGTATTAAATATAATTGTGGCATTTAATTAATTTTCATAATTCAACATATTTATTAATTTTCATAATTCACCATATTTATTAATTTTAACCAATTAGATTAATTCACCAGGATATGCGATGGATCGACTGAGTTATTCGGAAACATTCATTGTACCCACAGTATCTTAATCATCAAGATAATTACTCTTGATCACGTGCGTTAAACTTGCTTCATTTAATTTTAATTTAATTTAATTACTTCTCCCTAATGACTTCCCTGAACACTTAATTAAACCAGTCTTTTAATTTGAAATATATTTTTCTTTACCCCCCCCCCATTTCTGTAAAATCAAATACAAATCTTTATCACACATACATATCAAATTAGAATCTTTTCAAGTCTTATAAGAATCTAAACATAAAAAAAAAGTTGGAATCTCTTCAAGTTTTCTTAGAATTCTCTGAAAATCTTTTCAAACAATTTTCAAACCTATAAAATCATTGGAATATTAAGTTTTCCTCTGGGGAATTAAAAATTTCAAGCCTCTTCAAAGTTCGAAAACATTGTTCGATTTATTTGCACCGATCGTTTCTTTTTTTCTTTTTTTTCTTCTTTTAACTTTGAAATGTGTTCTCTGTGCGAGTAAGAGAAGCAGGATAAGGTACTCTTAATGAGATTTCATTTTTGACATTTTTTCATTCAACATCAACAACATCGGGGAAAATGCTGTTGTCAGAAGATCCGAACGTTCTCTGTATGTTTTGTAGAAATCCCATTTAAATTTCTTCTTCCTCTTTGCTGTAAACAAATGAGGGTAGGGGAAACAGTAGGGGACATAAAAGCAGAAGCCCGGGTTCAGAAGAAGTAAAAGATTCGGAAAGATGGAATACGGCTGTCTTTCTTTTATTTCTTTACCGTATATATCCTCTTCTTACAAAATAGAAAGATTTTTAAATCCGCAACTCCTTTTGATCGACGTTGCCCTAGATCTTATTCAGCGCATATTTTTTTGTATAAAAGTCCCTCCAAAAATGATTTTTAGAAGAAGGGATTATTCAAATATATGATCTTGTTGAGAGAGGAAAACGAAAAACCGATTTTTGCAATATTTCCCCTACAGATAGATTTATATTTTGACTTTTTATCGAAAAGAGATTTTCACTTAATAAGGACCTGTCAAATAAGATGCAACTTTTATTTTGTTTCTTTCATTTAAAAGCCGAATCTGCGAAATCCCAGCGGCTTTTGGTTGAAGCTTTGTGAGCAAAAGAAATCTCATATTTCTTTTTTTTTTCCTGCGTCGATATTTTACGTTATGTTATAGTTTGGTATTCAAAATATTCTCAAGTGAAGGTATAGTGTGAAGAGAGTATATCCCTATTAAGGTAATCTAGGATGAATGTCAAACATCAATGGGCCTTTAAAGAATCTTCGAAATTCAGATCGCCCATAAACAAGGAATATCGGCAGATAGGTGTGAAATAGTCTACCGACCTTGCTGAAATTAAAAAATTTGGAAAAGTTCTAAAAAAAAGAGACTGGAGATTTACTTGGGGAATATAATGTCAGAGTTTTTGTCAGAACAAAAGAAGGATTATTGTTTTGGTTGAAGCAAAAGAAGTCTCATATTTTTACGTATATATTTTATGTTATGTATTAGTTAGGTATTCAGAATGGTTTCCAAGTGAAGAAATACTGTAAAGGTATTATATCTCTGTTAAAGTAGCCTAGAAATGAATGCCAAACATCAATGGGTATTTTAAGAATATTCGTCTATATTTTATATTATGTATTAGTTTAGTATATAGAATTTTCCAAGTGAAGAAATACTGAAAAGGTAGTCTATTAAAGTAGTCTAGTAAAGATAGTATAGTAAAGTAGGTATCTCTATTAAAGTAGCCTAGAAATGAATACCAAACATCAATGGGTATTTTAAGAATATTTGTCTATATTTTATGTTATGTATTAGTTTAGTATACAGAATTTTTCCAAGTGAAGAAATACTGAAAAGGTAGTCTATTAAAGTAGTCTAGTAAAGATAGTATAGTAAAGTAGGTATCTCTATTAAAGTAGCCTAGAAATGAATACCAAACATCAATGGGTATTTTAAGAATATTTGTCTATATTTTATGTTATGTATTAGTTTAGTATACAGAATTTTTCCAAGTGAAGAAATACTGTAAAGGTAGTCTATTAAAGTAGTCTAGTAAAGGTAGTCTAGTAAAGTAGGTATCTCTATTAAAGTAGCCTAGAAATGAATGCCAAACATCAATGGGTATTTTAAGAATATTCGTCTATATTTTTTGTTATGTATTAGTTTAGTATACAGAATTTTTCCAAAGTGAAGAAATATTGTGAAGGTAGTCTATTAAAGGTAGTCTAGTAAAGTAGGTATCTCTATTAAAGTAGCCTAGAAATGAATGCCAAGCACCAATGGGTATTTTAAGAATATTCGAAATTCAAACAGCCCAAAAGCAAGGGATATTTTTTCCCCAATACCCACCCGAATATTTATTTTCGTTATTCGGTAATCAGAAGAGCATATTTGTTGACCACTCTCTCAGGGCCACTATACTGGCCAACATTGCTCCCACATTAACAAGGACATATAGTACAGTGAAGAAAAGAACATCATGCCTTATCCGGGATTTGAATCCGGAACCTTTCAGACTTGAGGTCAGCTCTCTGACTAACATAGAGGCCGGTCGGCTACGCAAGAAATGTTGACAGATTGACGTGATATGACTACTGACCTTGCTAAGATCAAAAATTTTTAGATTTTTCTAAAGGAGAAGAGACTGGAGATTGATAGATTGATTTGGGGAATTTAGTGTAAGAGTTTTCATTGAGAAACTGACCAAAAGGGGATCTGCTCAAATAAAAGATTAATTTATTCTGCACATGACTCGAAATTAAATTCATATTTTGATGGAGTTTTTAGTTAACTTCAAAATAAAATTATCATAAAGCAAATTCGTGCCAAACATTTGATGACGTGGTATGTATAGTATATACACGAATAATTCGCGGTATGGGAAGAATTATTTAATTCTTGAATAAGTTGTGACTCAACATAATAATTTTCAGTCACCTTTGTGCTTCATAACTCAATCGATTTACCAACTAATTGTAAGTTTAAAATCGTCAAGTTGCGCACGAAGTAAAATAAAAGAGAATAAAATCAATATGATTGAAAGGATGTTATTTTAAATTAAATATTCAAATTGTGCAATAACTTCTCCCTTTTGTTTGCGAATTTAAAACAATGGAGATATGAGTTTTCCTTAGGTTTGATAACATTTGAATAAATTGTCATCAACTAAAACAAAAATTATTAAATATATATTGATTATTGATATATATTGAATATATATGTATACACCGAAGAGCCATTACATTATGACCACCCTTCATCTATAACAATGGGCTCGCCCAGGTTTTCATGGTTTCTGGCCCAGGAACAATGTTTTCATGGGGCACATTAGGACCCATAATCCTCATAGAATAATCCCTGACGTCTGTAAGCTACTTGAACATAGTTGCAGACCAGGCTCACCCATTCATGGCAACAGTTTTTCCTGCGGGGGATGGTGTTTACCAACAGGATAATGCACCATGTCATAAGGGTCGAATCGTCGAGGAACATTCCAATGACTTTCAAGTCATGTCTTGGCCTCCAAATTCACCTGACCTTAATCCAATAGAGCAATTGTGGTCCTACTTGGAAAACCAAATTCGTACTGCCACGCTACCCCCTCGCAATGTGAGGGAATTGCAGGACCAGTTGGTGAGCGCTAGGTACCAGATATCTCAGACTACCTATCAGCACTTTGTGGAATCAATGCCACAGCGGGTGCTAGCAGTTTTGAGGGCTAAAGGTGGTCCTACATGTTATTAGCAGGGTGGTCATAATGTGATGGCTCTTCGGTGTACACTGAAAATTATAAATGTATTGATTTTATTCGTTTTTATTTTGCTTTGTACGCATCTTGACGATGTTAAACTTATAATTATTTGGCAAAGCATTTGAGTTACAAAGCGCAACGGTCCCTGAGAATGTTTGTATTTTGTCACAACTTAATCAAGAATTAAATGATGTTTTCCATACAGCGATTGAGGGAGCTAATTTGTTTCAGTATGTTGCGTTTTAGTTGTTTAAAATTTTTATAATGCAACGGATAAACGTCTAACCAGGTTCATAAAATTTTTTTGAAGACACTTTTGATAGCTATTTTTTTTATTCATCATTATTTTCGACTTAACGAAATTCTAAGGTGTGAATGTAACATTATTTGTAAGATTTACTTGAAAACTATAGATACCAACTCATTTCCAAAAGCATATTAAAAGTTCAATTTTCACCCACAAAATATAAAATATTCAGCATTGCATCTCGAATAAAGTGAGAGTAACAAACGGAATAATTTTAGATCTAGTTAGAACTGTGCAGCAGTTAAAACTGTTGTAGTAGTATTAGCCGTGCAACAGTATTTATAAATAATGAGAATGTTCAAAAAACGAAATTGCTGGAACATATTTAAATATCACACTGTTAGAATTTTCATTTTCATCCTAAAATTATGGTAAAATAACCGGCAGCAGTGCGTCCACCCGATTAATTATAAAATTTACGGTAAAGAACTTTATTTACGTTTACGGTTTTGAAATCGTTCACAACTAGTATGATTATAAACCAAGAATACAAAATTATACGGTTTTTTAACCATTTACAACTAGAATGATTTCAAAACTGTAAAAACGAAATTTATGGGCGTAGGAGCTAGACTTTTCGTTAGGTAATGGGCATTGGAGAGTGCAGACTCGAACGCCAGCTCTGTCGATTATGAGATTGGCAGATTAGCTCTCTCGGTTATAATATGTACGCAATTGCAAGAAACTAAGTGGCTTCATTAGGTTAGCTTAGTTGGTGTGATAAAATTCTGGTTGTTTAACCGTATTGAGTGAAAGCAATTATTGAACGGTTTTCTCGCAGTTAACAGTTTGATACCGTCTTATTTATGGTCCTTTGACTGTTTTGTTTGATTATGGCAGAATAACAAATAAATTTTCAGTTTTGGTTTTTCCACTGGCAACAAACAGAAAGGCTCCTGTACACACAGGAGCCTTTGTGCAGGAGCATAGGAATAGTGTTCCCTGGCACTATGGCTATGCTCCTGTGGGACATAGGCATAGTGCAGGACAGGAGCATAGGGATAGTGTCTCCTGAAGAAGTGCTTGCTGTCTTGCCAACACACATATCTTTTCTTTCATTACTTTTTCCTGCTTTAATTGTTTTTTTGAATATCTAAAATAAATTGTTATTTAACCATTTTTTCCGAAAAAATTTCTGACAGTGCATGTCAAATTAAAGTTTTTTTTTTTTGTGTGATTTTATAATTTATAGTTATAACTGCTTGTAAATCATTGCTAACTACTCCTTTATGCGAAAAATCCGACGATTAGGTCAAAAGTTATTCAACGTCTATATTTTTCTAATTTTTTTTTTAGTCTATCTACGTCAGTAAAAAGATTCAAAAATATTTTTTTATGTCTTTGTCTGAAACAATCATGTGTGCTTAATCGGATTAAGTGCTTTATCATTAAAAAGCTGAGAATAATGAAATTACTCGACTAGCTTTAATTCTTTTCTTCAAACTCGATAAAGTTTCGAATTATTAAAATGTTCTTTCAAGGTATAAAATAAGAATATTCTTCATTGCTATTCTGTGTCCCACGAAGTAAATTCAGCTTGTTGTTATCGGTAAATTGCAGACACTTGTGCTATAGTAAGATAAAATGTATATTATAACTAATGGTTGTGTTCTCAAGTGTGTTTATTATTTACACTTATCGTTATTAAGCCTATCAAGCTGATTATTGTTAATTAAAATCGTTAGTGTTCAGAAAGTAATTTTTTTGAAGGGTTTAATTTACTTATTTAAAGAGTGCATTTTACAAATCGGTTAATCATGTATACTTCTATTCTTTTTTAAATAAATTGTTTTACAGAAGTTTTTTAACCTTTGTTACAACTATTTTAGAGTTAATTAATTCAGCGGTTATACATTTTTTTCAGCTGGGAAACCCTAAACGATCGAACTTCTTTTGGCCGAACCCTGACGTTTAAAAAACGTTTATGAGAAAAGTATAAAGATGCTAATTGAAAAAAAAAACTACAATTAATTCAGAAACATTTAATGTGAATTAATTTTTAAAAAATACTAACAATAAGTCTGTTAGGCAGTTGAATTCGCAAGTCTGCAGCGACTTCGGTTTTGCTGTATAAGTTAAGTCTAGTAGTTTCTGCTGCATAAGTTAAAATTGAATAAAATAAACTGATTATTAAGCTGGTGTTTATAAAAGAACTGTTATAAACTGTGAGAAGGGTTTTCAAAGAAAAATAATTCTTATCATTGAATTTCAAAGTTCGATGAGAAATACTGATGCATTCATTTGTAAATGCATATCCTTTTGGTAATTTATTCTATTATTGTTAAAGGAAAAGCTTTATATTGCAATTTTGCAAAAATGAATTTATAAAAATAACCTTAATATTAAAAAAAATGGTGGATTATTGGTTGGATACAGATCTATTACAAGTTTCAAAAATCTTACTGGTTTAAAAAAAAAGTCCTAACTCGCGGAACCCTAGGGGTCCGTGGAACACCATTTGCGAACCGCTGTACTAATGTACTGATATAGAATGTTTTCACGCTATTACTTTCGTCCTAAAATAGCCTGTTTAAAAATATTCTCTAGTGGATTTTCAACTTATCGCTCGAATTCATAATTAGGAATGTGCTCATTAAAATAAGCATCAATTGTGAAGGCATTTTCATTGTTAAACGAAATTTCATTTTAAATTATTGTGAGTAACAGGGCAATCAAATGAATCATGGGTATGTAAAGGAACATTCATCATATGAATCCCTTCGAATAATATATCATAAACATTTTAAAGAATTGTCATAAAAATGTGTATTGAAAAGCTATGATAAATATTAGAACATATTGTCTGGAAAAAAATTATGCAAAAAATATGTATAAAAAACCTATTTATATGTGGTTATAAAATAAATTAAATAGAAAGTCCATCATAAATGCTTTAATGAATCGCCATAAAATAAAATGTGTTAAAAATTTCCTTAAAAATGTAATTATTAATTTTAATAAATTAATTCTGATGCAAAATAAATCATAAATGTTTAAATGAATTGTAATCAGAGGAATTGAGAGAAAAATCCTAGAAAAATATATTTATTACTTGTAATAAAATGAAGTAAGTAGCAAAATTCACCGTAAATGTTTGTGAATAAATTGTTATCAAGTAAAATGTGTTAGAAAATTCTTCAAAAATTTAATTATTATTTCTAATAAATTAATTATACTGCAAAATATATCATAAATTTTGAAGAATTGTAAGATTGATATTGAATTATAATCAAAGGAATTGTGTAGAAAAATGTTTGAAAATATTAATTGTAATAAAATGAAGTATGTAGCAAAATATGTCATAAATTTTAGAATAAATTGTCATCAAATAAATTGTATAGTAAAAGTTGGACATAAGTATTTGAATGAGATGTAGTAATAAAAAAATTGTATTTAAAAGTTTGTTCTAAATATTTGACTAAATATTTGAACGAATTTTGATAGAAAATTAAAAAGAAAAAGAACTGTTAATTAATTTTAATAAAATTTATAATATAGCAAAACCAATGATAAATGTTTGAAGGAAATGTGTTGGAAAATTTATAAAAATATGTTTATTAATTGCAATAAAATGAATTACGAGGCAAAATTTATTACAAAAATTTTAATGAATTGTTTTTGGAAATTTATCATAAACAATTAAATTGAGATACCGTCCAATGTATCCATATCAGATATTTGAACTAATTGTCTTTAAATGAATTATGACGAAAAAATATTTGGAAATACCTGATTAAATTGACTTAAAATGAATTGTATAAGAAAATTCCCCATAGATATTTTCATTTTTACAATAGCGGTAACTTGATTAAATTTAATGCTCGAAATATCTAAACCTGATATATCTGATTGTGTCTAATTAAGTTAGAAATACATACTTAAAATTCCACTCGTTTCTTTGCAGAAAACTCTCCATTTATGAAATTGGTTTCGAACTAAGGGTTTTCTGGGACTTCCGCCATAATCACGTATACAGAATTGTAATTACATTTATTATATTCTGACAGGGACACTTCCAAAAGTTAGGGACACTGATATAATTAGTTTCGGAAAATGCGATCGCTGCGTTTCGCTGATTGAGTTATAGCAAATGAATTATCCCTTTAATTTTGATCGTAGAAACTTGTCTGGACATGCATCTCAACACTTTTGCTATTCCTGTTCTTTATTTTAGTAATTGCAATTCTCCTATTCTTCTCTGAATATCTATTAAAATTTTATTTGTTATCAAGGTGGCTTCGTGCACAAACGCCCATGATTGCTTGCTGGGATTTTTTATTTCTTTAACATGTTGTCGCACTCTTTTAATTTGACGGTCATGCTCAGAAACACATGTTTTTTTTAATTGTTTATGATTACCATGTGAAATTGATTGTCAGTTTTTTGTTTCGAAGAGAAAAAATTATCACGTTTGGTCACAGTCTTTCTATGAAAACTCTTGACGGCTGCAACTGTCATTTGCTCATCGTAACATTTTTTTTCAATACCCCTTAAAAAAAAAAACTGATTTGTTATCTGGAATGTTACATCTTTTTTTTTCTCGGTGTATTACTGAATAATGAAACAATTAAATTTATTATTACTCTTCGTACTAATACTGTTCCTTTTTTTGTATTCAGTGAACGTGCAGGACCAGGTCACCTATTGGTCACGAAACTTTTCTTGACCATTATTCCAAATTCAGCGATTTTCAAGATTATTTGAGATAACTAGTTTTCAGGTCAAGTTATCAACTAGTTATCAAGTTTGATACATTCGATTACCGCAAACTCAAACATGTTTATCACAAATTCAGAGCAGAGACTGCATTTCGCCTGTCTTTTCATGTTGCAAATATTTTTATTAAATTTCTTTACTCTCTTTTTAAAAATTAATATATTGACGTAAAAAAAATTTTCTTTTAAAATTTATTTCAATAATTTTTTTTACACTCCTTGAGGTATCATTGTGATGCTTTTTTTCGTAAATAAAATGAGTTTATATATTTTAATGAGCTGAAATTTTTAGCAAATTTAGTCCCATACGTAGTCATTAAGATATCATACAGCCAAAAATAACCTTCAGTTACTTTTTGATGTTCGATACATTTTATGCTACTAAGATCGTTAAACCTAACAATCTTGGAGCTTTTTCTGGTTCAATTTTTCTAACGAAATAGCTCCAACTAGATGCGGGAGACTTCCTCAAATTTTAGAAAGTGGGATGCAATTTTTTCTCTTTTGTTGCATGAATTTGCATAAGATCAACATTTTTCAACTTTTGTTGCGATCGTAAAACTTTGAGGCTCTTTGATGTGAGGGATCAAAGCAGTTTTAAGACCAGGAAAAGTCACGGAGGGACTATAAATGCTGATTGAACTGTGAAATTCCGAACCAAAACAAATTTAACTAGTCGCAGGATCTTAACTGGGCCAACAGAAACATCTGCAAGAGAAGAAAAAACTTTCAGTTCAAACTCTTCACTATTTCAAGATTATCATCTGTATCTTTCATTTTTTTCCCTAGTTTATGACGTTTATTTTGATCTCTTTTTTTTTCTTCCCCTTTCTGCTGTGGTTATTACTCTCCTATTCCTCAGTTTCTCATCATCTTTTGAAGGCACAAAAAAGTTCTTTTTTCTTCATCTTTTTTTTGGAACGAAAAAGTTGTGAAAGAAGAAGGAAATAAAGTGAGGGAAATAAAAAAAACTGGAAAGATGAACCAGAAGCTTTTCGAAACTCCTTTTCCGGAGAAAGACAACTTCGCGGTTTTTCAATGATAGCTCCGGATTAAGTAGACAGGCGGAGCAGTTCTTTCCGCAGATTACTTTTCTTCTTTTATTCCGCATTTTCTCCCGAAAACTTCCATTTTGTATGCTTTTCCACGACTTCAAAAGCGTTAAAGAAAATGTATTCCTAAATTTTTCTTTCTTTTTTTATTGCATTCTACAGCGTTTGATTGAATTAAATTTTGCCATTTTCCCATGGAGCGGTGATGTTTGCATATAAGAACATTTTCTTTCCAATGTTTGCCATCTGCCTTTGGCTTCAAGTACTTGAAGTATTAGAATGTAACTAAAGGTTTGCGAACAAATACCAAGGCTATAAAAAAGAATTGTTTCGAGAAGAAAAGTTACGTAACAATAGTTGACATATTCTCTAACAAAGATTATTTTGACATATTAAAATACTTAATTTGATTTTAGGCTCCCGTGATAAAAAGTAAGCTGTGGTGGAATTGAAAAATTTTAAACCATTTTATTGGATGTTGCAAACATTACGTTTCTTTCTTTTTTCTTTGTTTGAATTTGTTTTTAAATATATTTCCTCGCCTCAGCAAATAGTTTGTTTGAAATACGAACTAACTATGCGCATACTCTACATATTTTTTGCAAAAAGAAAAAACCTCCGATGAAACTGTTGTATAATGGCATATTGATTCCGGTTTTAAAAAATGTGATGCGAGTAAGAATGTACCATAAGCGAAAGAAAGAACGTCCTACCCTAGATAATATTGCAGTGCTCTTATTTTCATGTACTAATTGATTTTCATGTACTAATTACCAATTTTAATGGTTTGAAGAGATAGTCACAAGTAGGCTAATTAATTTGTGCTATCTTTCAAGTGAGATGCGGAATCAGACATTAAAAATTAGAAATATTCTAATTAGTGCTAACTTTAAACTAAGGTACGGAATCAGACACTAAAGCATGGTTTCCCTGAATAAATTTACTCTTTTCCAACGAGCTGAGATTCATGACTATCAAAACATAAAGGTAGCAGATATATGGAAAATATGGTAGAACTCATATGCTAAATAAATATCCAAAATTTGTGTGCTGAGTACGTATGCTAAATTTAAGTGCTGAGTAAAGGTCTAAAAAGTGTATGCTAAGCATGAGTCCAAAATCACATGCTGAGTAGGGGACCAAAATCATAAGTTGGCCATATGTCTTTAACTTCGAAATTGTTAATTTGTTGTGATATCGATTTTTTATCTGCGATCACTTGCATACCTATTTCTAACTTGATAAATTAGACATCAATCTAGATTAAGAATAAACGTTGAAAAATGTCCTTTTTTAATCATTGAAATTTTCTTTATTTTTCATGTTCTGAAAATTAAATAAAAAATGGTGGAATTTTAAAGATAGCAAACGATTTTAAGCAATGTTTGTGCATCCTCTTTTTTGTTGTTGTTGTTGTTGAATGTCTTGAATGTTTCATTCAATGAATTATATTCAAATCCCAAGATTTTGAAACGAAACTGTAAAAATGTTTTGTGCATTTGAATACCAAAAATGGTTGCAACTTCTTTTCACCAAGGTGGTGTTTCACTAAGTGTTCCACTACATAAAAACAAGGATAGTGTTCGTGTAGTCAAACACCTAGAATGTTCTTTTACACTCTTTGTTCTAAAGCAGCTGCCACTATGTTTGTTATTCAGTTACACTAAAATTTATAATTACAGTAATCAGTAAAGTTACTTTTACTAAAGCAAAAAGATGCATATATATAATATTTCTTTAAATAAAATTGGTTTATGTATATCAAAGATACACGCAGCACAGACATAATATTAATATGAATTCGAATAAAACCGAATTGAATAGAAGTTAAATATTATAAAATTATTTTGTACAATTGTCAGATTCATGTAAATCTTATGAGAACATAATTGTACATATTTTATACAACTTAAAACATACATGTATTTTATAACAGTTTTTATGAGTAGTATGCCAAATCAATCCGACAAAATGATTGAAATTACTTGGCAAATAATCGACCATAATCATTATTTTTTATCAATCATTAAATATAATTTTACAACCGTCGTTGAACAGCAAACCCAATTTTTGGGTTTGCGACTAGTAATGTTCATCTCCGTAGCCTTGTAATTTTGAACACAATCTAGAAAACAAGGGACCAAGAATTGGGAGAAATGTGCCTTCGTGGAAGACTATTTGATGGAACTCACCCGCGTTTGCGTTACATGGAGAGGATAAGCACGAAAATATCCCACGGTTAGCCTGACGGAAAGGGGACTTCAACCCATAAATCACCACTGAGGATATTTTACTTCATCACTGTGGTCGGTGCGAGCCGTATCGACCAGCCATCCAGCCTACCATAATTCATATCGACCATCCATCGCTGGAATTCGAACCCAGTTCACTCCATTCGAAGGCGAATGCTCTATCCCCTGAGCCGTCACGGTTCAATAAAAGATAATTGATACTTACTTGGCTATAATAAGTTTTCAATTAAATCCGATAAAAAGCACTCATGTTTCACTTATGCGCTTTATGTAAACAAACCGCCACCTTATCTGCCATGTTTACAAAGAATAACTACACCCTTTAAAGTGTGCAAGAAAATTCTATTTGGTTAACCAACCAAACCAAATTCGGATAGGTATTGCACAGTGTATATATATTTATACGTTTCAGTAAGTTTCATCCCTAGTCTGATTTTAGTTTTACTGCAAATTTTAACATTTTTAAGAACAATACGAAACCTATCACAGTAAAATAATAGACAGGTTCACATGTTTTTGATTAAAAACGTTTATGAACATGTTTATTTCTGTACAGCTTTTTTTTCTATAATATAAGTATTTATTTGAATAAACCATTTAAAGATTTGATATGCTCCCATGACCTATAACAAATAAATTTATTTCAAAGAACTAAATGAATTTTTCTTAACTGATTTAACTGGAAAATAAAGTGTGGTAATTTTTGAAAAGATGTAATTTTTTTTAAATAATAACTAAAAAGTTTTAATTGAATTTTATTTTTTTATATTCTTAAAGTTACATTTTTGAAAGGTTCAAAAAATTTATTATTTACTTTAAAGTCTTAAAAGGTAAAACAATTATTAAAAGAATTAAATATACAAAAAGGGCTAAAATCATTGAATTCAACTCTAGAAAATATACCTTTAACATGGTTTATGCCTTTAAATTCCCTGAGACGTTACGCATATTTGATGGGGGATTTTCTTAAGTCACTTTAAAGGAAAAATTTTGATCTACCATACTCTTCAAGCATTTTACTTTATTCCAAACATTCCATAAAGAACGTAAGAGGGGAAAAAAAACGAACTTAAAATAACTCTGAAATTTTCAAAGAAAACTTGAAGTGGTCGCAAGGAAGGATTTAGTTGGAAAAAGCGCAACCTTTTTTTTCTTCTTCCTCCGTCTATTTTTCCTTTCTTTCTTTCTTCATTTTCGTTGAAGATGAAGAGAAAATGTCGAGGAAGAAGTGGATAGAACTGCAGACTTTGGTGCATAAAGGGGGGACGATAGAACATTCCTCCGAAGAAATATGTTCCATTCGCAAGAATATGACAGCTTGCGGAGGTGGACTTTCGAGGAGCTGAAAGGAACTCCAACTTTGAAAAGGACAAAGAAAGAAAGAAAAAAAAATAGGAGCTTGCTTGGACAAAGTATATATTTATGAACCTCGTATATCATTTAAAGAGCAGAGCCATGGCGACGAAAAAATGTACATAAATATATAGATCTTCTTTTACTGTGGGAACTAAAGCTAGGCAGCGCTGTCTGGCGATCATTCCCTTAAAGACTATATTTTTACACATGTGACAGTTTTAATGGCTGCTTCGCAAATTTTTCAATCGCTCCTAGAATATTAAAGTTATTTATGTGTTTTGGCACGTGAACGTGATCAATGAATTACTTGATATAGATGCTTTTCTTTTGCGGTCAATGTTGCGGAAGTTAATGTTTGAGTTACGAGATTTTGTTAGTTGTAGTACTTACTTGCTGTTTTCGGTTGCCATATTTGCGTCGTGCTTCGTTAACTAAATGAACTTTTCAAAATTCTTAACTGGGACATACAATATATTATTTTTTGTCTATGTATATGTTTTATCTAAATCTTAAATCTTAATATCCAAGTTATTTTAAGTCATTCAGCTCTATAACCAAGTTTAGACCAACAAGTATAGAAAAGCACGTGCCTGTAATAATTGTAAAAAAGTGGGATGCGCCCGCTTACTTAATTTCTTAATTTCTTCTGTGCTGTGTTCTTTTGGCTCGTATGCAATGGATTTCGCTAAGAAAAGTAAATATGTTATTAATTTAAGTAATAACCAACGGTTGCTTACAAAAGATTCAATTAAATTATTTAATTATGAACATTTTACCTTAGCAACGTGGAGATGAAGTAATTTAAAGGTACTTCTCCGTTTCGGGGGGGAGAGGGGGTCATAAAAATCTATTACAACAGCATCTTGCATTTGGTTCCTATATAAATTATTTATATTAAAATATTAGTTACTTTCAATTAAAATCAACACCTGAAATATCTATAACAATAATTAATTAAGCATTAATGATGCCAGTCTTATAGCTGGATAAAAATCGAAAGTGCTTCTAATCATCATCTTTCACCACCTTTCAGTTACATGGGACAATCAAACAGGTTTTGTTATTTTTAATCTTATCCTAATCATCATTAATCATATGTCTTGTTCGGATAAGGCGTTTGATTTTTTTTCTTGTGCAAACATTAATTTTCTATCCTATATTTCTATTTTTTTACAGGGATTTTAATAATATTTAATAATAGCTCTGTAAAAAAAAAGCTTTTTGTTTTTACTTCTCAAACATAATAAAGTTGTGCAACGAATTTTATTAATTAAAATGTCTTCTTTTTCATGGAAAGTCAAAACTATGGTTGAGAACTTTTTATATATTATACCAATATTTGTTAAATTATTCTAATCTGAATTAGGTCTGGAAGTCTGCAAATTAATTAAACTCAATGGAATATTTATTTTGTTCGAAGAATATAGATTGAAAAAAAGTGTAAAGAGTTAAGAGAATTCGTGAAGTATGATGATGAAATTTCTGTTACGTATCTTCGTTTGCATGTTGATTTGATCATAAATCATATTTCTTTAGGATTTCAGTTTTAATCAGCTAACTCTTCTTATAATGTTTGCCAATCGTTTCTACGCCCAGCACTGAATTTGCATATCAAATATTTATTTTTCTATTTTTTTTTTAAACTCTTTGTTAAACATTAGCTTTAGATTATTACAAAATAATGAGATCAGTTCAATTGGTGCATGCGTCTTCTAATCTGATAAAAATTCTATGTTCGAAAAATTCCTGGTAGATAGGCAAATAGGCCTCGGGTGTTGTTTGAACTTTACTTTGGGGAAAAAAAGAATTAATAGTGATTACCATTTTTAATGCAGGAATAAAATAGTTGAGAATTTTTCTTGTTCGTAAAATAAAAGCGTTGGTGACAGATTAACGTGCTGGACAAATCATTATCAACTCTACGCGTTGACTCTTTTTATTTGAGTTCTTCTCGTTTTTCTTTTTAATCTTTCCTTTTTCAAGAGCCCATTGACTGTCTTGAGTCAAAGATGTTGATTACTGTCTTAATAAATTACCATTATTGCTTAGGCTTAATGTCTTTGGATGGAGGAGCTATCGATTTTCCTATCAATGCTATTGTTCTCAATTTTGCTGACTAAAGCATTTAATTATGCTGGTTAATAGCTTTTTACTTGTGTTTATTCTAAAATAAGTTTAAAAAAACAGAAGACAATTTTATTGTAGTTTATGGTTGCGTTTTTTGTGCGTGTACTAATTAAAGGAACTGACTTCAATGCGTATTATAATACATAAAGTCTAATATATTTCTGTCTATAAAAAGATTCGTTTTTTTCTAAACAACAAGATTGTGCCATGGTAAACTCGTGCTCGGGAAATTAGCTACCTGACATGAATCTGATAAAAACATATAGTAGAAGTAATTAAAACAGCAGCAATTTATTCTATCTATTATGAAAAGTATTGCTTTTCAGAATGCCATTCTGTCGTCAAAAGTATTTTCTTTTTTAAAAAAGACACAAATCAAAATTTCAACCCAGATCCAAAAAATGTGAATCAAAATTAACCGAAGTTCAAGATAGTGGAGAAAGATTCTTCTAGACAATTCAAGATTCTGTAATATCAAACATTAATTAATTTAGAGTATCTAAGTTAAGCTTCTCAAGCAAAAAAAATAAAAAAATAAAGAAATAGCCCTTTAATACTAATTATTTCACCTTATTTACTTTATTTCACATTATTTACTTTATTCACATTATTTACTTTATTTCACCTTATTTACTTTATTTCACCTTATTTACTTTATTTCTCCCTATTACTTTATTTTACCTTATTCATTTTACGTCATCTCATTTACTTTATATCCTCTTATTGACTTGACTTCTTGACTTATTTCGCCTTTATTTACTTTATTTCGGCTTATTTACTTGATCTCAGTTTATTTACTTTATTTCAGCTTAGTTACTTTATTCCGTCTTATTTACAGTATTTCACCTTACTCACTTTATTTAATCTTATTTACTTTATTGTACCTTTTTTGATTTATTTCACCGGAGGTTTATTAGTTAATCTTTTTGCAATCGTATAGATATATACAGCTACTACAGCTGTATATATCTACACGATAGCTGTATATATCTATACGATAGCTGTATATATCTACACGATAGCTGTATATATCTACACGATAGCTGTATATATCTACACGATAGCTGTATATATCTACACGATAGCTGTATATATCTATACGATAGCTGTATATATCTATACGCGCACACTGATTTTATTGCGTTGAACAATACTATAAACTTTCGTCTCTAATTTTCGGAGACATGTGACATTCAAAATAATAATTTACAAATTGTGTTTAAGTGTAATAATATTGTTTCTTCTTAAAAAAGAATTTTTTCTTCTTCATTTTCCTGCATAATATGTTCGTCTAACAATTTTGACAAGCATTAAAATTATATCTAAACTTAATACCATAGAAAAGGATTAATTACTAACTCTTATGGTACGTGTTTACTGACTATTCTCTTAACTATCATGTAACTCACAATGCCTTCCTTTAGTTACACAAACTGCAAACCAATAAATTTTATACATTTATTTAATGAGCCGCTAAACAATTTGAGGATTCTGATCTCCGATCGTTACACTCTATTCTCAATTGGAACAGTTCCTACCTGCTTTGGAAGTCTCTCTCTAACAATCGGTCCTCATTAAAGCAGCCCAACCCGAATCGTGTCGCCGGTCCCTTGTTAGTTTAGATTGTGATTTAATGAGGGGCATTAGGATCCCAGAGCGTCCTTACAAGATTCCTTCCTCTAACTACGCCTTCTAATCGAAAAAATTATGGTCTCCCTTTTAAAAGGAGGTAATTGTAACAGAACCCGGGAATGCTGTTGTCTTTCCGATTGGTGTGTATCGGTGGTACGCGAGAGTTAATGACTGCCAATTTCATTTTGTTTTCTGTGAGTTAATTGTTTCTGACGGATGAAAAGAATGCTCGAGTGCAATGAAAAATGTGTTATTGGGTATTGATTTCTCAGGAATTCGTATGGTGACGCTACAAGTTTTTGGAAATTCAAATATGGGAATTTTAAAAATGGAAATGTTAAGTATTGTGTAAGTCTCAAAATTTTTAATAATTCTTAACCCTTTGACGCAGATGGGACACTGATGTTTCACTTATAATACTTTTCACTTATTTTATTGCCGACCGGGCTGTGTAGGGAGCAGGGAACTGTCCTTGCAACAGAAAGGTCCTGGGTTCGAATCCCGGGCAAGGCATGGTGTTTCTTTCTCTCTCTCTCTCTGTGTTCTATGTCCTTTTTCCTTTGTGTGTGAATGTGACTCGCCCTATAAACGGGTTGTGGTTGTATGAATGGCGTGGCAGAAATCGAATTCCTGGCCATAGATGGCGCCACTGAAAAACAGGAACAATCCCCACTGCCAAAACAGGCATACGACAAAAAAAACAACTTTTTTTATTATATAATAATTTTCACTTATTTTACTAAATAATACTTTTCACTTATGTTGGCCTAAATTAATACGAGATGAAAAAAGTATGAAAAATATGTTAAAAAGAATTCTGCGTCGAAAGGTTAGGAATCAAAACTGACAGTTGAAAATTGTTACTTAATTTGAATGTTTACAAGAGTGGATGAAATATAAACTAGACTGAACTTTTATACTTTTCCAACGACATTACATACTTTTATCGGTGATTTTCTTTCTTTAGTCTGATCAGTATCACATGAAGTTAGTGTGTGTGTGGGGGGGGGCAATCAGTTTCCATGTAGTAAATCGTTATCTATTAAGTTTTTGTCAGAGAATGAGGTTAATTCTTAAATTTTTTTTATATAGGCTGGCTACGGGGGCGCTTGGTAAAAAAAGGCAATCCACTATCAGCAACAAAACCATTAATATTTGAATATGTAGAAGTTGGCGACATTTGAATATATAGAAGTTGGCGATTATTACTTGGATTAACGTTACTTTTTGATTATTAAAAGAACAATTTAAATTATTACAAATTTATTAAAATATTTTTAATAGACTGAATAATGACTAAAAATTGAAATAATAACAGTAATAAATGAAGTAATAACGATGATTCTAACAGCAAGAGATCAGGAGCATAAATGGTAAAAAAATAAACCCATTTTACCTCTTTTTTTAACGAAATCCAACTTTTGCCTTGGTATACATATCAAATAACCAATCAGGCTTAAAAATTTTGATGGTGTGATCGGATCTTCAAAATAATCTCCTCGAAATATCTTCCGAAAACCTAGTTTGGCGAGATTTAAAAAAAATCGTCATGGGGTGGGATATTCTAGGATCCTCTCGAGTTTTCTATCTTATCTTACGATAGAGAAGGATATAATTTTAATATTTTTGTTACCTACTATGCTGAAATGTGCCGAACTCTAACTTACGGTGATTTGAGTGACTTAATGGCTACCCGGCAGTTTTTAAATTGCCACTAAAATTCATTATATAAAGAACTTCGACAACATCACTGTCATCTCTTGAAAATCTAATATATATAATTCTCTTACGTGGCTCCCAAATTTTGGCTGTATTTCTTTTCCGCCGGTGGCAACGTTTGCTTTGTTTTGTTTACGTTACTATTTCTCTTACACGGCGACAAAAAAGCCTCATTACAACTCCCCGAATGGCAACGCTAGAAAATAGATCAATGATTGCCGCCAAAAATGTCACATGCCAAATCTAGCTGAGGTGGCTCAACCTATAGCTCTTTTAAAAACGGAAACTGAAGTAACCAGAGAGCATCAGCTGTGGCAATCTCATACTATTAAGCTAAGCAGAAGTGAGTAGTCTTTGTCGATAGA
The DNA here is from genome assembly GCF_982258835.1 of Parasteatoda tepidariorum. Taxonomy (NCBI): domain Eukaryota; kingdom Metazoa; phylum Arthropoda; class Arachnida; order Araneae; family Theridiidae; genus Parasteatoda; species Parasteatoda tepidariorum. Next base: position 75,255,851 of record NC_141755.1, on the reverse strand, counting down.
TCTCTATTTTAGTATTTTGTCGAAAGCGCTAAATTTCACGAATTTCTATATTACGAATTTATTTGACGATTTTTGATTTATATCACGAATTATACTATAGCACATTTCTAATAGGTTTAACGAATTACATGTCATTTATTTGAATTCAAATTTATTTAAATGACTTTAGTATTTACTAAAAAGATGTAATTTTTTTTTAAAAGAAAGTTTTTATATGGATTTGAATGATTGTTTTGAATTCTTAGAATTCTGTGCATTTGCAATGTACCTAAGTTAGTAGCGAGCGAAGCTTGCTTGGTTTGCGAAGCAAACTATATAAGATTGCGTAGCAATTTTCGGGGGTTGGCGAGCGTTAGCGAGCAGGGGGCGCAGCCCACTGGTATAATTAAAATTTAAATCAAAGTACATCCGCGCGAGCAACAGATAGACGGTAAAAATTTTTTGTTAATATATTGTTTAAAATATTGTAATTAAGGTGTTAGGATTGGAAGAGAGGGTGAAGAATTAGAATAATTAATTACAATTCTGCTGTATATTCGACTTTAAAGTTTATATGTTGTACAAGACTGTTATGAAAAATGTCCAAGATGGTTGTCAAATCCGACTAGTTGCAATATTTTTAACATAATGTATCGACCAAAGAACGTCACCGCTGTTTATTACTAAGAAATATATTTTTGTAAATCAGTGGAGCGTAACTACCACTACGAATATTAAATATTAATTCACTAGTATATAAGACTTGCTAACTCAATTCTGTCATGAGGTACCTTTTGATAGATGAAGGTTGACGTAGTCAATAACTCCTGTTCCCACATTGGTGACCCGAGGACGTGCTATGATCACGCCTATTTCGATAAATGGTAAACATTAATTAGTTGACTTGCTTATTTGTGACTGCGTCATCGTTCTCCTCGCGCTGTTGCTTCTCAGTCTCATTTACACAAAACGGGATCTTGAACGCACTCGACTGCTAATAGCAACACAGGAAGACCACACTCACCACACAACTGTAAATTTAATACAGCTCTCACCTCAAATGCTCAAAATGCGGTTAACTTAACACAGCTCTCTCGGTCTTTCACAAATATGGCTACTAGTGGTATCCGTTCATCGAATCCTTTCCCTGATAAAATTCTGCCTCGGTAGTGCTGTAGCATAACTACCACTACGAATATTAAACATTAATTCACTAGCATATAAGACATGCTAACTTGATTCCGTCATGAGGTACCTTTTGATCGATGAAGGGTGGCATAGTCAATTAAAGATATTGTGTACTGATACTAATGGGAGTTGTAAAATTATTTTCATTCAGAATTCATTGAATTAAATATATTTTGCATTACAAATCTGAAGAGTACTTATTTGGGCGTTCTAGTAGTAAATGAATTGGCTACTTTTTTTTTCTATCTGCACACTAACCGTGCTTTCCATCATTAAAAAAAGATGAATGATTTGAGATCCCATTTGGTCTGTCATTTTCTCGAGCTTCTTCCACGTGATTCATGAATGTCTCCAAAATATTGCCCCTATTCATTTTTTGAAAGGCATCCATTAGAAAGAAATCAGCTCACCCGAGAGCACCACGTGATTTTTTTTTTTTTTTTTTGCTTCTTGAGACGATCTCCGATGCATCATCCATCTCAACTGCTTTTGATGATCCAAGATTTGTTTTTTGTGTACATTTCCCCAGTCGATAACCGCATCATTAGTTTTGAATTTTTAGAGAATAGTTTTGAAGATCATCTTTCCTTCCAACTTCTAATGCTTCTTATGGAGTCTAGCGTTTTCGTACTTGCGATTTTGCTTATGAAATCTGTGTCTGCTGCTCTGCATTTTAGCGTTTGATTGTCTCAACTTTAGGTTGTAACTTTTTTAATCAGAACTGGCTGCTGATAATTAAAATATGTGTTATCTATTAATGAATATACTTTCCTTTATTTTTCCCCGAAATGCTTCTTAAGGAGTCTAGCTTTTCATACTTGTGATTTTGATTATGAAATCTATATCTGTTGCTCTGCATTTTAGCTTGGGATTGTCTCTACTTTTATGTTATAACTTGTTAGTTGTTTAATCAGAACTGGCTACGGATAATTTAAATATGTGTTATCTATTAATGAATATACTTTACTTTATTTTTCCCCGAACTGCTTCTTAAGGAGTCTAGCATTTCGTACTAGTGATTTTGCTTATGAAATCTATGTCTGCTGCTCTGCTTTTCAACGTTTGATTGTCTCTACTTTTATGTTGTAACTTGTTAGGTGTGTAATCAGAACTAACTACGGATAATTTAAATATGTGTTATCTATTAATGAATATACTTTACTCTATTTCCCCCTGAAATGCTTCTTAAGGAGTCTAGCTTTTCTTTTCATACTTGTGATTTTGCTTATGAAATCTATGTCTTCTGCTCTGCATTTTAGCGTTTGATTGTCTCTACTTTTATGTTATAACTTGTTAGTTGTTTGATCAGAACGGGCTACGGATAATTTAAATATGTGTTATCTATTAATGAATATACTTTACTTTATTTTTCCCTGAAATGCTTCTTAAGGAGTCTAGCTTTTCGTACTTGTAATTTTGCTTATGAAATCTATGTCTTCTGCTCTGCATTTTAGCGTTTGATTGTCTCTACTTTTATGTTATAACTTGTTAGTTGTTTGATCAGAACTGGCTACGGATAATTTAAATATGTGTTATCTATTAATGAATATACTTTACTTTATTTTTCTCTGAAATGCTTCTTAAGGAGTCTAGCTTTTCGTACTTGTGATTTTGCTTATGAAATCTATATCTGTTGCTCTGCATTTTAGCTTGGGATTGTCTCTACTTTTATGTTATAACTTGTTAGTTGTTTGATCAGAACTGGCTACGGATAATTTAAATATGTGTTATCTATTAATGAATATACTTTACTTTATTTTTCCCTGAAATGCTTCTTAAGGAGTCTAGCTTTTTGTACTTGTGATTTTGCTTATGAAATCTATATCTGTTGCTCTGCATTTTAGCTTTTGATTGTTTCTGCTTTTATGTTATAACTTGTTAGTTGTTTGATCAGAACTGGCTACGGATAATTTAAATATGTGTTATCTATTAATGAATATACTTTACTCTATTTCCCCCTGAAATGCTTCTTAAGGAGTCTAGCTTTTCGTACTTGTGATTTTGCTTATGAAATCTATGTCTTCTGCTCTGCATTTTAGCGTTTGATTGTCTCTACTTTTATGTTATAACTTGTTAGTTGTTTGATCAGAACGGGCTACGGATAATTTAAATATGTGTTATCTATTAATGAATATACTTTACTTTATTTTTCCCTGAAATGCTTCTTAAGGAGTCTAGCTTTTCGTACTTGTAATTTTGCTTATGAAATCTATGTCTTCTGCTCTGCATTTTAGCGTTTGATTGTCTCTACTTTTATGTTATAACTTGTTAGTTGTTTGATCAGAACTGGCTACGGATAATTTAAATATGTGTTATCTATTAATGAATATACTTTACTTTATTTTTCCCTGAAATGCTTCTTAAGGAGTCTAGCTTTTCGTACTTGTGATTTTGCTTATGAAATCTATATCTGTTGCTCTGCATTTTAGCTTGGGATTGTCTCTACTTTTATGTTATAACTTGTTAGTTGTTTGATCAGAACTGGCTACGGATAATTTAAATATGTGTTATCTATTAATGAATATACTTTACTTTATTTTTCCCTGAAATGCTTCTTAAGGAGTCTAGCTTTTCGTACTTGTGATTTTGCTTATGAAATCTATATCTGTTGCTCTGCATTTTAGCTTTTGTTTGTTTCTGCTTTTGTATTGTAAATTGTATAGCTATTTCATCACAGTTAAATACAGTATATTGAAATATACTGTATTTCTAATAAACATAACATTTTATGAAAAGATAATATCATCAACACAATTCTACTGCTTTCATTTTTTTTTAAAAATGTAAGTAATGAATGAATTTATTCCAAAGTGTGTTATTTATTAATGTTCATTACATTTAAAGAAATAATTATTTTTTCAATGTTTGTTATTAAAATATTCATTACATTTAAAGAAAGAATTATTTTTTCAATACGAAACATATGCATTAATCTTCCGACTAGCGCGTCACTATAAGAATGTGAACGAATGACTCAGTTTGTTATAATTCGCAAAAAAATTCGATTAGTGATCTTATTTTTACGATATTTTTTGTATAGGCCGGTATAGCCTGGTTGGTGGGCCCCTGGGCCTGTATTCAAGAGGTCGTGGGTTCGATCCCCGCCAGCCGAAGACTCCTCTTGTAGTAAATGGTGACTGATGCACATTAAATCTGTCGATTCACAAAGTCCTCCATGTTCCCATATCAAACCATACCTCTGGGGGTCATTTATTTCCATTTAAAAAATTTTGTTTCAGTAATTTACTATTAATTAAAAAATATTAATTTTTAAAAAAGAATTCGTTTTAAAAATTTTAATAATTGATTGTGGGATTTTAAGCTAGAATGAATTACAAATGGGTTTAACTTAGTATCGAGTGAAGCAAATGCTCGCTTACATTCTGTCTTTGTAATTACATTTTTTTTTGAAAGGAAAATTTAGAACATTTCATAGAATGTTTGATTCTTATTGCAATTTATTTCTTACTCTGGAGATTCGTGTCATCACATTGCATCGTGAATGAAATTTTCCAAAGTTAGTTTCTAAATCCGATTTAAACTTTAAAGCTCCTTTTCTACTTCCCGAAACTTTTCCAAAAGTGTAGATATATTTTCCCGTAGGAGTCTTGATACAATTAGAAGTTCAGGATTTGGAAAGATGCCATTCTTAGAAGAAGAAAAAAAAATCACTTTCTCTCTTTGTTTCGCTTTCAAGATTTTATTTGGTTTGTCGAGAAATGTTTTATCTTTTAGTTTTACTAAATAAGTTTCAAAGTTCTGTGACCTTTTTATTTTTTTTTTTTTTTTTTGCACCTGAGTCATTCTAAAAGTAAATCAAAAAAGTTCGTTGAACAGCCGACCCAATTGTAGGTTTACGACTACTTATGTTCAACTCGGTAGCCTTGTAATTTTGAACCAATACAGAAGACAAGGAAACTCCTGGATCAGTACCCCCAAAGGTATGATTTGTTATGGGAACTTTGTGACCCTACAGATTTAACGTGCATCAGTCACCATTTACTTCGGCCGGCGGGGATCAAACCCATGACCTCTTAGACATGAGCCCAGTGCCCTACCAATCAGGCTATCCCGGCCCCAAATTGAAGTATTGAAAAACTGAAAAGAAATATTTTCAATAATTAATTTTTTGTAATTTGGAACTGATTCCTTTTTTAAAAAAAGTTACATCACGAAGAGTGGAAAAATAATTTTTCCTATTATCAAATTTGTTTTTATTGTTTTTACTACTACATTACTATTACATTTTTTTCCAAAAGATTAATTTTTCGTCTATTTTTATCTACGTTTTCGAACGACAGTTCCTTGTATAAATGGCTATACTTTTCAAAGTTAACCTATCTAATAATTTTTTTTTGAAAATTATATTATTCATACTTTTATTAGTACCGAAATGAAATATGTTTGACGGATTGGATTCCTTATAAGCTTCATCAAAAGTAAAATAATTAAGTAAAATAAACTATTTAAAAGCTGTAGTTTTCAAGTCAACTAAAAAGGTGAAAATAATGTTATTTTTGACACATTTGTATATGGCGCATCACTTTCGAATAAAGTGGAGGTGAATTTTCGGTAGAAAGGTCCCCGTACAAATCTTATGGAAATTAATTCTCTTTTCAGATTGGGTAAAAATTTAATGTGTTCAAAACATTCTCATCAAAAGTTCTCCTCGGCCAAAAATTGACGCTTTCCGTGATTCGAAACCTCGAAGCAAAAATAGTAACAGTCAATTGTTTAATTCCGCCTTATCCTTCCTGGAAAATATGCAACTTCAATGTCAAAAAATGTGATTTTTCTGCTGCTTACTTTCCTTTCCATCTTTAGTAAAACTTTTATGTAAAGAACTTTATAAAGAAAGTTAATTTAGGAATATATAATTAAAAAAAATTAAAAACCTATAAATATATTTTTTAAACACACAATATTTTTTTTTTTTTAAAAAAAGTTTATAATTTAGAAAACACCAAATGCAGCTCTCGATTTTTCGGCTTGCCACTAACCTGGCGCTCCGGGCGATAGTCCGCCTTGCCCGCCCCTTTCACTGGTTCTGAGGTTAAATAATGAAAAAGCTAGTAGCACGTCAGCTCGTCCGGCGCTAGTACCTAGCATTACCATTCACCTAAGCCAGTGTTTCCCTAACTTATCACTTTTGTGTACCCTTTCTAAATTTTTCGTAACGCTTTGCACAAAATTTAAAAATCACAACTGGCTATTGACACCACTCACTGCTATTATTCACTGCTAACTGTGCAAAAAATAGCCAATATAAAAATATTTAATCGTAAAATTTTCCTTGTTAGCTTTGTTTCTAAATAAATTTTTTTGAAGTTTTCGTTTGCTGCAAGATATTTCGCATAAGAACGCGTACCCTCTAAACTGTTCCCGTACCCCTGAGGGTACGCGTACCACACTTTGGGAAACACTGACCTAAGCCAATGTTACGCGTTTCAAGCATCTTTCACCACAATGACCACTGCCCTTATCTCTTATGTTTGAGGCTTCTCACGTTGAGATATCTCAGAATGTTTTGAACTACAACATATTAAATTTTCAGGCAATTTGACTGAGAATTAATTTCTATAAGATTTGTGCGAGGTCTTTTATTTCAAAAGGGATGCTTTCTGCGTTTTTCGTTTTAGATGTGATAAAAGTGTAATTCTTTTCCCTTTTTGCATCATCTTGAAAAACGAAGCTACTAAAATTTTTGTCTTATTTTAATACTTTTTTTTAATTTTAGTTTTGTGTCTGTTAAATTTGTCGATGTTGGAAAGTAAATAAAATTTCTATTGGTTATAAATTTTGCTTGAAATATTCAAAAAACAGTTGTAAATTTTATTGTCATCAGACGCAGAGTTCCTGTTGTAATTTGGCTCTTGTAATTCCCTTCAAGCTTGCCTGAATTTCGATTAAATGATAAATTATCTTTAGCAATAATATCGTGGTAAATTTTACTCTAAACGATTGGGAAGTGAGCGCAACTTGCATTGCCAACTAACGCAGAGCTTCATTCAGAATGTCAGTGTTCTAGTTATTCGAATTTTGATTGAAGATTAAATCCCTTTTGTAAAAATATCGTGATAAATTCAGCATGTAGCGGTCAAAAACTAGCACAGGGCTCCAATAAAAGTGTCAGTGCTCTCGCCATTTGAAAAGAAGTCGAATTTTGATTGACGATTAATTCGATTGACCTTTTGCGAAAATATCGTGATAAAAATTGTTGTAACAGACAGAAAATGAGTGCATTTAGAATTGTCATTCAGTAGAGTGCTAGTTTAAATTTGAGTCCGCTAGCTATGAAAGTAGATTAAGAATGAACATGACGTTCGTGAACAGGCGCCTGTTTTTAAATAACAGTATCTCGCAGTGAAATAAACAACGTTTTTATACTTTTTTTTCTTTTTTTCCAGACGTGGACACGTACCTAGGTTTGCAAAACCCTTATTCGTATAGTCCACGTCTGGTCGACAGTCTAGCTCGCACAATACACAGCACATAAGCAAACAATTACAAAATTCGTAACTACACCACAAATACAAAGCACAATTGCGTTATGCAGATGACAATGTGTATCACATTAGTTGATAAAAAATAAATAAATAAAAAAATGAAACAACAAATGAAGCAAGAACAATAGTGAGTACACCAGTACATATAGGTGAACAGCAAACAGCAAATGGATGTGAAAAACAGCATATGTAGTTGTTGACAAAAAGAAACGTATTTTTTCTTTTTTAAAATTTTCGTTGTGACAAATTTTGAAGAATAATAAAAAAAGAGAAAGAAAATTTAAAGGTTTTTCAAAAGTCTAAAAAGTTATGGAAAAAGGTTTTTTTTTTTCTAAAGTTTTTTAAGGTTTCATGAAGATCAAAATTTTGTAGGAAAACATTTATAATGTAAATGTATCTAGCTGTCGATGAATTTCATTCTTAGCGAATGTAGCATTTGTTGGTATGTCGGACAGTCTGAGACGAAGGCTGAATGATCAGGGTTGTAGCTGGTACCTTTGTACGTGTTCGAGTGCCAACAGTTAATGCAATAGCACTCATCGCAATTGCATTCATGGGTGTGATGATTTCCGCCACATTTTGCACAGGTTGCAGAATCAGCCGTGCACTGGTTCGTATGGTGATCCAGGCCTTGACACCACTGGCACCGTCTGAGAACTATGGTTTCTTGATGATACACTTGTTAAGACCAATGAAGATATTTTTCATTTTCAGATGATGGGTAGCTAGTCTATGCGATACATTTACTACGATGTGTTTTTTTGTGTGGAATGGATTTAAGATACTTTATAACGTTGTCGTCGTTCGATGAGTAAACGGTTTTATACTGGCATACGAGCTGACAATTTTTTTTTCTCTGCAAATTTAACAGATTTTTTTTTACCTGTATGGAAAAAGAGAATGAACGATTGTACGCCGTCTTCATTTTTTTATTTTATTTGAATGTGAACAATCCATTTTTTCACAAATTAAATTTCTACTGCAAAATTGGATTCTTCACAATAAAATTAGTATTTTTCATACGTCTTAACTCCAGAGTATTCTCTTTCGTTAATATTTCATACAAATATAAATTTATCCAACAATCATCCGTCTCTCGTCATTTTTTAGTTTGCTTTTATATCCAGACCGGCAATACCCTGCAAAAAATGACCAATAGAAATCAATAAAAAAAAATGTATTGATCTGTACGGGGAAATGGAACACTGATATCAATAGAGTAGATCAGTACAATGGACTGGTCATGATATATTGATATCAGTAGAGTAGGTCAATACAATGTATTGGTCTATATCAGTAGAATGGACTGATATCAGTAGGGTGTACTGGTCTGTACGGGGAAATGGAACATTGATGTCAGTAGAGTGTACTGATCTGTACGGGGAAATGGAACATTGATATCAGTAGAGTGTACTGGTCTGTACGGGGAAATGGAACATTGATATCCGTAGAGTGTACTGATCTGTACGGGGAAATGGAACATTGATATCAGTAGAGTGTACTGTTCTGTACGGGGAAATGGAACATTGATATCAGTAGAATGGACTGGTCTCTACGGGGAAATGGAACACTGATATCAGTAGAATGGACTGATCTCTACGGGGAAATGGAACATTGATATCAGTCGAATTTACTGGTCTGTACAAGGAAATGAGACATCATGGTCCCATCAGAAAAATAGACTGGTCTAAGTTAGGGAAAACAATATTAATGAAAGCATATTAGATAGGTTTAAACAAGAAAATGCAACATTATTTATCTTTTTTAAAATGCAAGATTTAGCTGAATTGGTCAAATGCTCTGTATGCACCATAATAAATTTTCTACTAGCTGCAGCCAGTGGAAAATTTAATTAAAATTAATAAAATATAACAGGACAGTATAAAAAAAATACTTATTTAAAGCATCTAAAAATGTTTTGAATATTTAAACACTGCTTAAGTGGAAGGATAAAAGAATTATATTCTAAAAAAACATACTTCTTTATACCTACACTATGCTAGTTTTAAAGTTAACTTTAATTTCCTTTTCATATTTCCAATTTAATTTTAAATATAATTTATTACTAAATTATATTTTATTGCTTAATATAACTATAAAAATAAACTTAAAATGTGAGTTCAAGAGGGTACTTTATCGGAAAAAATTCCTGGTATAAAAAAAATCATGCCGGCGTATGAAACACCGGTTCTGGTATGATACTGGATCGGGAATTATACCAGACCCAGCGTTTCATCAGCCAGTATCATACCGAAGCTGGTGTTTCACAAGTTAGCAGGATACTGGCTCCGGTATAATACCTAAATTGTAGTTTCATTATCTAGTATCATGCTAGAGCCAGCATATACTGGTACTAGTGTACTGTGCTCAGCATACTGGAATAGTGTTTTAAAAAACGGTTTAAAACGGTTCTTAAAAACGGTTCTTAAAACAAGCGTATCAAACTGTGTGTTACTACAGTTTGATACAGGATTGTTAGTGAACAGCTCTGAGCGGGAAAATAAAACATTGATACACAATTGGGTAAATAAGTTAAGTCACCTGATCTATACAAAGAAATAAAATACTGACATCAGTTAACACTTTATCAAAAACTATAGTTTACATTATGTTTATAAAAACAAATTAACTTTTTTTTAAGCTTCTTTATAGTTAATTAAATTTTTTTAAACAATAAATTAAAATGTTAGAAAATTATTGTCAATAATTTTTGAATCTACAATACTACACAAAAAAATGTTTTGGAGATGGATGGATGGATTAGAAATGTTACTTTATAGATAGCCAAAAACCTGACTAAAATAAACAAGTCAATTTATTGTCATTTCAAGACCCCCCTCCCCCCCCCCCCATTGTGTTTGACATAGCATTCTAAGAGTAAAAAGTTTCAATATTTAAGAAAGAAAAAAATGACAGAACAATCTTAAAGTATACCATAGGCTTTAAATCCTTATACACACAAATGATATACCATTTATTTAATTTTTATCTATATATAGCTTGTGCTAAGCATTTGTCATCTTACCAAATATGCTAAACTTGAAATTTGGCAAAACAAAAATGTTATTTTGGGGAAAGTATTGGCGAATGCTGTTTTTGAACAAAAAGAAAAAATTATCCATTCATTGTTCATTTACTCCTCCCCAACAGCAAAATGATTCTTAATTTGTAGTTGCATTTTTATAAAATAATTCAATTTATAATAAATATGCATTTTCCTACAGAAAAAATCAATCATAAAAATTTTTTTAAGATTTACCTTTGGCTTAGAATTTTAAAAACTGGCTAATAATTTTAAATCCTTAGCATGGGTTATGTATATATAGATAGTAATATCATAATTAAAGGTCAGTAATTAAAAAGAGCAGGTAAACAAATAAAACACAACAACAGCAGCAAAATTATAATGGAAAATCATACTTAATACAATGGGAAATTAAACAGTAAGAATAACCTAATACAAATTTGCAAAAAATTATAGTTTAAAATTAAATAAAATTAGCATTATTAAGAGAAAATAATAAAATGTCATAGTAAAAGGTAATAATATACAGATAAATTTGCTATACAGAGTGAAGAGTATATTAAGACTCGTGTAATGTAGGTATTTATAAAAAAAGTTCACATGTTTCGCACAGAACTTTTAAATTAAAACATATTTCAAATTTTGAAAAAACCGAATCACGCACTCTTTTTCAATTTTCACTACTTAACACAGTCAAAATAATTCAGAGCAATAGTAACGCATTGCAGAGGAGGCCTAACCAAATCTTTTTCGCAGCATCCACGTCTGGCTCATTCATTTTTTAGTCTTTCACTCTTACAATGGTCGAGAAGATATCATCAAATGGTGGAGAGTAAAAACGAGTGGAGGAAATTAACAGCAGTATTTGTGAAGTGATCAGCTTTATCATATCCAGAAATGTCGCAATGGCTCAAGGAATAGAAAGTTTGCACTGACCACAGTGCTGACGTAAAATATCCTTAGTGGTAGACGGATCATGACGCCAGACTAACCGTGACATGTTTGCCTGGTTTTCTTCTCCATGTACCCCAAATACAAGTCTTGTCATGCATTCCATTCAGCTAGAAAATTTTAAACAGAACTTATCAATGTAAAAGTATTTTATTTGAATAAGATGTTAAAAGTTTTCATCACAATGTACACAAATACATTCATGAAGATTTTATTACATTAAGAATAGGTTTAGCCAAAATAATTTTTAAATTTAATATTATTGATAATTTAATATTATTGAACTAATTTAACACGTTGAATGCCATAGGGGTCACCAGTGACTGGCGCTGAGTTTGTTTGTAGCGCCCCAGGGGTCACCAATGAACGGCGAAGCCTAGATTATTAGAAACGCATAATTAGAATACATTTTTAATGCTCCTAATTTTTTTTATATTATTATCATTACTAAGAAGAAGGTTAGGAGAAATTAGGTTGGAAGAAATTAATGCAATACATACTGAAAAAATCATTTTGGCCAGACGGGCAAGCCGTGTAAAATTAGCGTGGCATTCAACATGTTAAAGAAAAGAAAAAAAAGTTAAATCCAGCTAAGATTAAATTCATAAGAAAGTGTAAGGATTGTTTTTAACCCATAACAAAAATGGAGTAAACAAAGAAAGTTTAAATGCAAATAGAAAAGTAATTATTTATAAAAATAACTACTTCTAAAAATAATTATTGTTCATAAAAATATTTAATAATTGAAATTTTTTTTTGCATTTGCTTGAACACAGTCAAGACAGAGTAGCAAAAAAATATTTAATTATATCATTTAGTTATACTAATAACATAAATTTTATGTAATTAATTAATTATACTAATAATATAAATTTAGATTATCCAAACATTAAATTGCCTTTCAGAGAGCAAAAAAAAAAAAAAATTTCACTGTATATAAAGTTTTTACACATATCTTTACCTTAAAATCAATATATATTTTTTTTAAATATTGTTATCAAGCTTCGCTTCATATTTTTTGGCTACAGTTCAGGAAAAGCATTAAAAATAACAAAAGAATTTGTGATTAACACTTAAAATATAATGCAAAGTTTAAAAATATTATACACAACTAAATAAATAATTAATTTGTTACTAACGATGATATTAATGGGAATTTATGTAAATAACATGTGAACAATGTGCTTCTATTAAAGTCTCATAAAGAAACCCAGAAAAAAAAACATAAAAAATACTTTCTTCTCATGCAATGGATGGAATCTGTATATGATATACGAGTATATCGTAACCCTACCTATGCATGCACATGCAGTAATAATTCAAGAATAATATACATGTATAGATAGCTTAAAATATCAATAAAACTCAAGCATACGTTTTAATATTTCTGTAACTAACAAAGATGTAAATAAAAGTAAGAAATAAAGAAAAAATTACACTTACTAAAATATTTCTCCCCATAATATGCTTCATTCTTTCCATGACGCTCTATTGTAAACATTGAACGTAAGTCGAAGTAATGTGATTGGCTGTAACTTCAGACTGAGAAACGGAATGAACTGGGGAAAAAGTTGAAAAGGAACTTTCTCAAAATTGGGAGTGTAGGCAGCTTGATATGATTTAACGAACGATTAAAACAGATTTAACGAACGATTAAAAGTCGATTCTCGTATTTTGCATGCTCCCCTTTCGTTTCTGAATTAATAACTCCTTTTTGCTTTTATAGATTCAATTGGATTGAATTAACTATGTTTCTACAAAACAAATTTACTTATTTAATTCAAAAAAGTTTATTTTGTTTTATGATCTAAATTTATTTAAAACAAATTTCAAAAAGGGACTGAAATTTATAAATTTATGATGGCGAGGTTAATGTTTGAAGGTAAAAGGTTTGAGATTTTACATGAATTTTTAATTTATGTAAATGTATTTCTTTTGCTATGAAGTTGTTTGAAACCTAAAATAATTAATTTATTTTGCGAATAGTTCTAGTTTAGTATAAATTCAATAATAATAATAAATCAATAAAAATTAATAACAACTTATAATAAAATTTAAAGTGATACAATTAATAATATTTTTTTTTGCCATCATGACTTTGATTAAAATAAATTTTGTAAATTACAAAATAAATAAGTAAGTAAATGATAAACTAATAAAAACAAGTTTTATTATTAAATTACTTTTATTATAAAATTACTTTCATTTGAATGACTTTAAGCAGATTTTAAAGTTATTAAAATGTGTAAAAGTTTTACTCAAAAACTTCCTTTCTTCCAAAATTATAAATTGATTTTAATAATTTTAAATATGTATTCTTTAATTAGTGCACATAGAAAGTGTACGTTTTCACTACCCTTAATATATATGTTAAGAATCCTTATAAAAATCGAAGAAATTAATTATCGGAAATCAGTATATAATCAAGAAAAAAAAATTATAAAATAATGAAGAATTATTAACTAAGTAATCTAATTTTAAAAGGTCGTAACCTGTTAGATTTCTGGAAAAATATGTATTGTAAGCAAACGTATGTAAAGTAATTCTATAGGCACCTGTTGATGTATTAATGAAAACAAATATCGACTAATAAAATACCTATTGATCAATAATTGCTAAGTTTTACTGGTGTCAATAAAAATCTGTAGATATCAGTTCATACATTGATAAAACAAGTAGAATACCTAACTGATCAACATCTATTGATACAAGTACCCTACTGATGTCAGTAGTCATCAGTTGAAGTGTGAAATACAGACAAGTATATACCAATAGAGTACCTACTGATCAATATCCATTGATACCAATACACTGCTGATATCAGTTGAAATGTCAATGGGAACAAGTACAGACCAATAGAATTCTATTGATCAATATCTATTGATACCAGTACACTACTGATATCAGTTGAAATGTCAATAGGAACAAGTACAGACCAATAGAATACCCTATTATTCAACATCTATTGATGCCAATACACTACTGATATCAGTTGACATCAGTTGAAATATCAATAGAAACAAGTACAGACCAATAGAATTCTATTGATATCAATAAATGTTTTTATTGATTTCTATTGATCATTTTTTGTAGGGTAGTTTTTATTCATTTAAAATTGAAACGTTTCATAGGGAAAGTATTGGAAACATTTCTATAAAAAACAAATCAGCTCTTGCTTCGTCACAACATGAGAGAGAAATTGAGTTTGAAATGAAATCTTTGTGATATCCGTCAGAGCTGCGAGATGACAAATTGGAAGAAAATGACGACAGTCAGTCGATATCGGTTTTCCGGTACCGGTAAGACAGCCTCACGTCCCTTTATAACTCAGCCCGCCTCCTACTTTTAAATATACTTCATCGTTTAATCAATGACCTTAGGGCTTTCCGCTTGAGACAAATGAAGTGATATTGCACTTATCCATAAAAAAATACACCAGTTCAACCTATTCAATAAACACTATCGACTGGAAAATTTTTCTTAAGCACATGCTCGTTTTTTAAAATAACTTGACTACCTTTTAAAACTAGTGTGAAGGAAAACATTTTCAAATTTTCTTTTTGAATCGTATGTATAAAAAAAAGCAATATTAATGAATGTCTTTTTTTATATTAGTTTGAATGAAAATCTTTTGAAATTGTTTTTGATTTTTTTTTATGTATCAAATCGAATTTTTTAGTTTTTTTCCCCCTATGTAAGAAGTATTTTTGAACTTTCAAAAATACTGCCTACTTTTAAATTCTGTATGAAAGTCCGATTATGGTTACCAACGTTTGGAAAGTTTGCATTATTTTCTTCAAAAATTTGTTCGTTTTTTTTTAAATAACTTTTTTTTTTTTTTTTTTTACAAAAAATATCTTTTAATTCTCAAAATTTTGATTATCTATAAATGGGACAAAATCGTTCAGTAAGGCTCAATCTATCAACAATACAGCTCTATGAGCGCAACACTTAAAAAAAGACTCTTGGTAATAATAATTAGATATTGCTAGCCAAATCAAGGATTCTTCATTGGAGAAGTTTACCATCACCTTATATGATTTCATAGCAGGAAAATGTGCTAGTCAGGTTTCAGTTGTATTTCCAGCCCATTATTTTGTCACCGTCATTAAACAGCCGACCCAATTTTGAGTTTACTACTTCTAGTGGTTAACTTTATAGCCTTGTAATTTTGAATCTAATCCAAAAGACAAGGGAACTCCAGAATCAAGTATTTTGAGAAATTTGTCGATGTAAAGTTTCTTTTTTTTTTTTTTTTTTTTTTTTTGAGGGAATTAACCTGCATTGGCGTTGTATGGAGAGGAAAACCACGAAAACTTTCAGTGGTTAGCCTGATGGCTAGGGGATTCTAACTCACGATCCGTCTACCACTGAGGATATTTTACGTCAGCCCTGTTTTCGGTGCGAGTTGTGTGCGGAATTCATTTGTATTATTGTATCTGATATTGTACTTAGTACTTAAACGTATCTAGTACTTGAACGTATCTTGAAAACGTATGAACATCATGAAATGAACCGGTACATTTAGTATCAGTTAAATTTTAAAGTATAAAGTTTAATAAAGCTCCTGAAACTTGTAAAAAAAATTCTGATAATCAGCAGTATATTGGTATCAGTTAGTAACAGATATAGATAATTTTATTACTTACCCATTTCTGCTATTAAACATTGCAAAACAATGAATAAACCAAATAAAGTGAATTAGTAAAAGTGATTTTGGTTTGTTACGATATCATCTTCAATGTGATACACTGGTTTTTAAATTTACCTCTTCCTTAAAATTTTCTGGGAATTTAATATTATGAAACAAATGCTTGCTCTGCATCACTTTAAAATTTGAAATTCATATTGTATTATTTTATCTAATTAGAATGACGTAGATTCACAATATTTATTTCCATTAGTTTTTTTAATATTTTTCGACAAAATTAATTGAAAATTCAATCCCTCGTGATATTTTAAATCTTCAATCGCTTAACCATCTGTTACTTACGAATTCCCTTTCATTTTCAGAACCCCGTGGTTTATCGATTATTGTAACTAATTTAGGGTAAAACTCAAACCACTAATTGCAGGAAAGTTGTTATCTGGAAACGCTTCAATTAGTTTCATTAACACATGAGGGTAAATCGATTTCGATTCAGAGGCAATTTGTTGGAAAAAAGTGGAGTTTTCCCTTTTACTAATTACCAAATAGTTTAGTGCACCGCCCTCTTCAATCCACTATCGAAACGGTCAAAGACAAATAGAATTAAATGATACCCTATTTCGAACGAATAATTTAGTTTAAGATGTAATGTCATTCTAGAAATTTTTTTTAATCGATTTTTTAGTGTAAAAGCTACTTTTTATTGCCTAAAAATGGAAGAAAAAAAAGAATTATTAATTGTAATGGCAAAAGTATCCAAAGAATGTACAATAAAAATAAGAACTTAGAATTTATTGAGGAAGAGAATGGATTTATAATATTATAAGTGCAATTAAATTTTAGGGTTTTTTTAAAGCCCAATATCCAGGCTTTATTAAAAAATATGTATACCAATTGACTATTCAAAGCATTTTCTGTTTTGCCGTCTACTTCTCCCTAGTTTACGAATTTGTGATTAAAAAATTATTTATCTCAGAATGGATTAAATTTTTTTTTTACATTTAGGGTAAGAACCCTAAATTCTGCTTACTCAAGCTATGAACCATTTATAAAAATAAGCTTTTAGGAACAATGCCAGGAGAATGACTTGAATTTGTAAAATATTTCAGTGTTTCCAAATACTAGTAGGGGAGAGTGGGGTCAATTGTAACATTTTTTACTTAACTATTTTTAACTAACAAAAAATCCAATATATTATTTGTATTAATTGACAGACGAGTAAAGTAGACTAGCCTCTGCTAGAAAAATATAAATACCTTATTTTAAATGTTATTATATAAGTTATTAACAATTTTTGACAGTCGTGCACTTGTTACAATTGTCCCCACTTACGGGGTCAATTGTAACAGTTCATAAATTCAACTAAAACATAGTTAATTATACATATTATCATGGTTGTGATATATTTTTTATTGATCAAAATAGTAGCGATATTTTAGGAGTAAAAATAATAATGAACAGAGACCTAAAGGGTTAAACTTTTAACTTTAAGGGGTTAAAAATTTTAATTTATGCTGTGAAAGGTGACAAATAAAATAATGCACATGCAACATAATATAAATGATATAGGAAACTATTGGTGGTTCTTAAAGAGTTAAGTAATTGTTTGTAAACATAAGAAATGGGACCTAAGGGGTTAAACAATTGCAATTGAAATTATGAATTTTATTTTCAGCTGTTACAATCGTCCCTTTACTTATTGTTACAATCATCCCCAAGACGCCATTTCAGCTTCATTTGTTAAAAAAAATGCTAGTTAATTAACAAAACTAATCTTTTTTTTGAAATGCTAATTAAGGTGTCCACTTACATATTCGGTTAATAATTTTTATTTATTTAAACAAAATTACTTTGTTACAATATGATATTCTTATGCCAAAAAAAGTACTTACGTAGCGTGAAAATATCTTTTGTGATGTAACTCTTTCAAAAGTACATAAAAATGGTTGTCAGTAGGGGGGTGTACATGTAGATTTATTAAATACACCTTGTGTGCCACCTAGGAAGTAAATCTAGAACTCGACACTCGAAATTTTTGCTCTGTCACAATCGTACCCTGTTACAATTGACCCCACTCTCCCCTAGTTTGAATGTCACTACAAATTTACTATTCATGTATTTTGATTTGTTGCCTTGCTCTTATACTACTCCCATAGTTTGGCATAATTGAGATTGCTTGTTAAATCCTTCCCAAATGTTCTGAAAATTCTTTTTGAAACTCGTTTACGTTCAA
The DNA here is from genome assembly GCF_982258835.1 of Parasteatoda tepidariorum. Classification (NCBI taxonomy): domain Eukaryota; kingdom Metazoa; phylum Arthropoda; class Arachnida; order Araneae; family Theridiidae; genus Parasteatoda; species Parasteatoda tepidariorum. The sequence continues at coordinate 75,237,321 of NC_141755.1, read as the reverse complement.
TATTTTCAATATTACATTTTCAGATCAGCTGTGAGTTTCTTAATCTGAATACACCACATAATGCGTGTTTGAGAAAGTAGACTTTGCTTAAAATGCGTTCTTTACGAAAATGAATATATCGAAAATGTGAATTTTCAGTTTTCAACCCAAATTTAACAACTAAACGAGAAATCAATGTGCTTCTGCTTCCTTATTTCTTTTAACACTTACCATAATTATTATGGGACAAAGCTCCGTATTCCGGAGTACATATTACACATATTACAGACATAACTTTTCAGGCTCTCGTATTCAGATTCTTATTCTATTCATATTCAGAACTCTAAATGATAAAGTGAGTTTTGAAACTATAAATTCCTACAACGAAAATTTACTGTTATAAATTTATAGCGCGTGTTGTTACTATGTAAAAACAAATGTTGGCTTTTGAAATCTTTCTTTTTAAAAAAAAGACGAATTTAATAAAATTTGCCAAGTGATTTATGCAAATGGACGATATCACATTATAAATTTATTTGGATTCATTAGTTTATTCTTTTAAAAAAAGAGCGGAATCAAATGTCATGTCCATTTTCGTAAGAATAAATTTCGAGATGTGTCTACTTTGTTAAGCACATATTTTGAGCAGTTTCTGTTTTCGAAAACACGCATTTCGAGTTATGCCCATTTCCGTAAACACGCATTTCAAGCTGTGTCCTTTCTCTAACAACCCACATTTTGTGCTATGTCAGATTTCGCGTTTGTAAAATAAATAAATAAATAAAAATATTAAGACAAATTTATTTCAATAAAACATGGAAAAAGATTATTGACAAGTGCATCGGAATTTTTTTAAGAATATTTCCCCTTCAATTTATCGAATATGAATAAATTGACCTTAAATTGATTGCTGCATTTATTTTTATGTATTTAATATCGATTAATTTGATTATGAACCCAACTCGTGACACGAAAGAGTGCAATAAAAATATGATTATCGTGTTAGTTTCAATTTTTCAATTATTATTTACATGATAATTTTTTATTTTCTTTCATTCTAAGTTTTTTTTCATGCATTTCTCTATTGTAACTTATGTTACAAGAATTATTGTTTTCCCTAAATAATGGGTTCTAACTTCCCAATTGTTGAAATAAATCGTAACCTCGAGGAAGTACCGAAGTGCACTAAAATTTTAAATCTTTTACTAGATCAATACAAGCGTCAGATTGATGGGTACCTGCTTGTCTCAGAAGTAAAAGTGGCCTGTGCGCAATGCTGACCACATTGCCACACTCATGCCGTTGGTTACGAAATTGTGGAGCCTTAACCTACATCGCTCCTGGCCCACATAGGACTGTTGCGGGAATGCTTTACTTAACTAAATTACTAATATTATTTTTTTTTCGGAAATGAAATTCCAATTCGGCAAAAGCAAATGGGGTTCTTTTGTCCCCTAACTAGCGATTACAACAAAACGACTATCTTTTTGAGGACAATCATAAAGTGGTAAGTAATCCTGGAGGTTGCCCCCTGACATCCTCTGTACTGCTGAATTGTGCTATATTTTCTTCTTTTTTAAAGTGAGTTTTATCTGCTGTTATAGCAAATCTAGTCCTGATTGTATTTCTGTATTAAAAGAGAATGGATAATAAATACGCGTACCTGCCAAGTCTCCTGTTTCTTAACGAAGACTCCTGTATTTTACAACTATCTCCTGTTTACCTGCATATTCTCAAATTTCTCCGTATTTGTTGCAGAAATTAAAAGAAAAAGGGAAATAGGTGATAAAATATCCACTGATGGCAAAAATACTTCTCTTATTCCTCAACAGATTGTGCTATTGCCAGTACTGCAGTATGTTGAGTGTTAATTGCTTAAATCGAGTCGTAAAGGCTCAGGGGATAGAGAGTTCGCTTTCCAATGAGGTGAACCCAGGTTCGAATCCCAGCTATGACTGATCGGTACGAATTCAGCATCCGGCTTGCACCGGCCGCAGTGCTGACGTGAAATATCCTCAGTGGTAGACGGATCACGGGTTACAGTCCCCTTGTACTCAGGCTAACCGTTAAAGGTTTTTGTGATTTTCCTCTCCATGTAACACAAATGTGGGTTAGTTCCATTAAAAAAGTTCTCCAAGAAGCAAATTTCCCCCAATACTTCATCCAGGAGTCCCTTGTCTTCTGGATTGTGTTCAAAATTACAAGGCTACGTAGTTGAACATCGTAAGCCCAAAATTGGGTCGGATAGTAAAATCTCCGTTATTTTATTTCTCCAGTGTTGGCAGATATGAGTACGAAACAAACAAGTCGCCATTATTTGCAATTAAAATTAATTTGGTATGCTCTATTTCGATTACTTTATTTGAATTAATGCGCATATAATATATTCTATTGTTACTCTCTTTATAAGTAGTATTATGCAACGATAAAGCAACGGAAAGAATAATGCCGATATGTTTTGGAAAACAAAACTGGTATTGCAGGTACATTTTTCCTTAAAAAATACCTTATAAAGATATGTTTCGAGTTAAAGAACGACTATTCACTTTCAAAACATATCGTAGCTTTTTGTGCAGACGGAAGCATATCGAAACTGCGTTTTAGAAAAGAACATAGATTTGAAGTATCCTCGCTTGAGTACTTTTTGAAGCCATTTCAAAAGTTTAAAGGTATATATCCTTTCTTTTCTTCTGAACATATGGTAATTTCAAAAGAAAGACTTTTCGCCAACTGTGCCAGACCTTATGCGAAGTTGGAATTGAGTTTGCTTTAAAAAAGATTGAGTTTCTCTTGAAAGTTAAAGCGCTAGAACAAACAATAACTTATATTTTCTTCGAGAATGTATTGAACTCAAAGACTTACACATAGTTCGATGAATTTCTTTCCTTGTAAAAACATCTTAAGCTAATATACTTCCCATTTCTTTTTTGCTTTTCAGAATCTAGAAAGACATTCGTTTAAAGTTTTTATCGTTTTTATATTATTGCTATTATTTTTTAAAAAACAAGTCTAGACGAAATCATATAGAATTAATACATTCTAAAAATGTTCACTAAATTGTAATTGTGATATAGGTACAACAGACGCTTGCGTTAATAAATAATGACTACAAATTCTTTATTGTATTACAAACTTTCTCTTACTGAACATGAAGGCGTTACTTTTTAAATGTTACTTGTGAAAATGTAAGTTAAAATGTAACGATCTTAATTTATTGTCATTATGTGTTACACTCATGTCATATTTTCCATTTTGTTGCATCCTTTATTTTCATTTTGTTACATGCATCATTATTATCATCATTATCTTCTTCATAACTTTCGCCTTACAGTTACTCATATTTTTCATGTTTTGTTTCACAATTTTTAAGCTTCTTACAGTTTTTAATTTATTTCATCTTCGTCTTGCCTTATATTCCCTTTGAAACAATTAAACTAATTCCTTGGATAACGCTCATTTTTAGCTTTTTCTTCTGAACTTGTCAGTTGGTTGAATTGAGATATTTATGCCATTAAGACTTATTTTTCAAAATGTCTGTTTAAGCTTAAAGAAATCAAATGAGTATTTAACGTAAAATCAAAAAATATTTTACTGGAATATTTCACACATGTAGCTTAACTAAAAACATAAAATTTTTATACTTTTTGAGTGGTAAAATCCAGACGAAAATATATATGTGTTAACTATACCATTTGCGTCTACCTTGGTCCAGTCTAATATACAATATTGATTCTAGTTTAAGGTACAATATTGAGCTAGGTCCAAGGTGCAACAAGCACGCTCTTTTTTAATTTTATTAGACCTTAAGAAATAAATTATTTTTCCTAAAAAAATTGGTATTTTATATTGCAGAGAATAGCATTATGGTACTTATTCATCTTAGTTTTTTTTTCCAAATGTAAATATAGCAAGGTTTTACTTTTCAATCAAATTTATAGGGAAAAATTACTCAGCAAGTGGAAAATGTAAAACAAAAAAAAATCTTTAAAATATGCCAAGAAAACTTGAAATAGTCCCCAATGCAGCAGACAGTACCTGTATCAACCTCATACACTGAATGCAAAATTTCTCCTCTGGGATTAAATATTTACCCTTGTCCGAACTATAAAATACTAGTAAATGGTGACCGATGCACGTTCAATCTGTTAGGTCACAAAGCCCTCCATCTTCCCATAACAAATCAATACCTCTGGGTATTGATTTGTTATGGGGGAACTAATTCAGGAGCTCCCTTGTCTTCTGGATTGAGATCAAGATTTCAAGGATACGGAGTTGAACATTGGTAGTCGTAAACCTAGAATTGGGTCGGCAGTTTAACGACGGTTATAAAATTTAAAAAAATACTCTATCCTTCTTTCTCAGGCGAAAAGAATGCATTCCTACTATTCTGTAATTTCACTGGAAAAGATGTCACATTGCGCTGACTACTCAAATATTTTTGTTTCGTTTCTTTTTGAAAAATGTTAGCTCTTGGCCTGTCACAGATTGTGACACTTAAGTTGTAAATCTCTTTACTGCATTCCGATCCACAACGAAAGCTCCAAACTCTAGCTAGATCGAAACTATCGACCACATTATTCTCCTATGTTGATGTATAAATTTTCAAGAAATATTTTCCAAAAACATCTCGATCCAGGGGGTTTGTCATTCTCCTCATTCTTATTCTCTTCATTGCTTATGGACACATCTGAATAAATAAAAAAATCATCTCACCTAATGATTTTCTATATACTAAACGCTGCTAAACAATTAAGTCTCCAATTTTATCTCCATTTGTAATGGAAGGTATTTAGACTTCCTACAATATGCGATTTTGGATAAATACAAAACAATTGGCGACGCTATAACATTTAATATTTACTGCTATTTATAAGTTAATATATAATTATAAGCATAATTAATTCAGTTTTGAAAATACATAGTTAACGAGCAGAAATATATTTGCATTCATTATACCTTCAATATCAAAGTAGTTCAACATAGTAATTGTACATAAAGTTACGTTGTCCTAGAAACGCACAGTTTACGTTTATAAAAAATAAAACATTGTTGTGTGTGATTTTATTGACCTTGCACACCACAGTACTCACCCCCCCCCGTAGTGAGCTACTCAAATGATGAAGAGCTGTGTAAAGAGCTGGAATGCGGACTGAGCGTGTAGATCTAGTCACTTGAGATGGAATGCCAAGCTTCTCTCTTTTGACTCCATTGTCTTGTTCTGTTTGCAGTTTTAGATCTTGTAGATCAGTGGTTTCCAACTGGCGGCCCTGGGGCCACATCCGACCCGCGAACTAAAATATATTAGTTGTCATTTTTTTGCGGACAATTTTCGTAAAAAAATCTGTATGGATTTAAAGTACTTTTCTCGTTAATAAACACCTAATTTCTTCGTTTCTGTGAAATTTAACATACCAACGGTGCAAAAAAATTTATTTCTCATGTTTTGCGTCCAAGAAAGTATTTATTCAAATACAAAAATAATCGTATATGTTGCTTTTTTTTATTTCATTTTTTTGTATTTTGTGAATATAATTTAGCATGTGTGTGTTAGAAATTTTCTCGAAGAAATTCTCCGATTTAACTTTTTGAAACCACTCATTTGGGACAAAAATATCTACACGCACATTTGTAAATTTTAAATTTAAAATGTAAATATCTATTCTCTGGTGGTTGCAGCAGACAAACCTCAATTTTCTCATTGAACATTTTGTATGCTACTATGTAAGATTTGATACCAACCGTTTTAAAGTTTTATATCTTAATGATTAGATATCTGTTGCACATTAATTGTTTAATACATAGGTGCACATTAAAGTTATCGTACCCCGAATTTTTTAATATGCAATTAAATATTTTTAAAAATCTACTTTAAAACTTTATATGGTCCATAATACGGTTGTTGCAAATTGTCTCGAACACTGTCGATTACGGATAAATACGTGTGAGCAAGTTTTTAATTCTTTGAATACAAATAATTTCTGCTTTGAGCGATCATAAAATGAACGGGCTTCAATTTTTCTATGGTGCTTTTTAAATTCTGATTGGGATTCGATATTTGAATTATCAAAAAAAAAAAAAAATCACATGATAGATTTTAATTTTTCCTATACACGAGTTTTGCTGACGTGGCTCGACAATCATCGTGCGAGATAGTGCGTAAATCAAATAGAATAATTTGAAGTGACTTCGTCTAACTTGGATTTTCATATCAAATTATGCTTGCTTTCAAAGTACGATACCAGCGTTCAACAGCCATGAGCTTGTGGGTGATATGCAGTAGTTCTATTTCTTTTAAAGCCAAAAAAATTTAAAAATTCTTGAAAGAATTTAAACTAAAATTGATCAGTAGTAATTACGATTGGAATACCGTAGCGAGCGAAAAAATTCTTCAACAAAACATCAGAAACTGTTTTTGCTCAAATATCAGGTAAAGGAATGACTTTTGCCCATCGCATGTAGTGATCAATTATCGAAAGGCAATATCGAAATCATTCTTCAGATGGCAAAGAACCAATTAGATCTAGATTAATTTTTTAAAACCGTTGGCAAATGATAGGATATTCTTGTAACGGAGTTTGAACATGATTAGAAATTTCAGAGTTTTGACATTTTCAAACAACTTTAAGTCCAATCGCGAATGTCTTTGTTAATTGTTGGCCAAATGAATTTTCATATGACTAATCGAACATTCGCTTTAATTCCAGGATGTAAGGGATTGTGAGTACTTTGTAACACTACTTTTCTAAACTTAACTGGAACTTCTATGGCAGCATCACAATATAATGATTTTATTAATTTTTGTGGAAGCATCACAACATGACCAAAAATTGGAATTACTGCAAATTTTAATGAAGAATTTTGAGATGTCATTAGTTCTTTTAACTCATCGTCAATTTCGTGAGGTTTGGCTAAAGATTCAAAATCAATTTGAGATGAATTTCTTATCTCCTCCAGTCTTGATAGTGCATCAGCAACCATGTTGTCTTCCTGAAATGTGAATTTCTAGAGTGAATTAGCTAATATACTTGAAATGCCTTTGTTGTTGTGGGGATAATTTCTCTAAATTTTGTTGGAATGCGTACACCAGTGGCTTATGATCAGTGAATAACGTAAATTCTCGACCCTCCAACAAATAACGGAAATGCTTAATAGACGAGTATGCAACTAGCAGTTCTCGATCATACGTGCTATAATTCTTTTGTATTGGTGTCAGTTTAACAGAAAAGAAACCTAGTGGTTGCAAATCACTACTCACAAGTTGTTGCACCACTCCACCTATCGCTAAATCCGAAGCATTTATCATAAGGACAAGTTTAGCAGATGGTACTGAGTGAAACAAAATTGCTGCGGTTTCTACAATTCTTTAGAGGTTGTAAAAACCTTTGAAGCTTCGTCTGACCATTCGATAATTTGATCATCATTATTTTTGCTGTTTTTTTAAATAATTGTATAAGCGTACTTGGTGTTGAGCTATTTGAGAACTTGGGAATATATAAATTTATAATTCCCAAAAATATTCTAAGTTGTTTGGCTGTTTTGGGTTTGGTGAAATCTTTGATGACTTTGACTTTTTCTTCTGCTGGGAGAATTACATTTTAGAGACACAATATGGCCAGTAAAATTTACCTCAGGCTTAGCGAAGTTGCAATTACTGAAATTAATTGTTAATCCATATTGTTGCAATCTTTCGAAAACTGTTCTGAGATGATGTAAATGTTCCTCGTTTGAGCGAGATGCAATTAGTATGTCATCCAGATAGACGAAACAGAATTCTAGACCACGCAGAACGTCATGCATGAATCTTTGGAATATCAGTGTCGCGTTACGGAGTTCAGAAATCTTTTAGGGAAATTCAAATAGTACGAAGGGCGTACTAATAGTCGTCATTTCTGTCTGATGATTCCGTAGGAATTTGATGATAAGCTCGGTGAAGATCGAATGTGGAATATACAGTACAACCTTTTATTTGTGCATAAAATCAGGCTGGTGTGGTATGGGATATCTATCCGGTAGTGTAGCTGCATTTAATGCGCGATAATCCCTGCACGTTCACCATCCGCCTTTTTTTTCCTTGACGAGGTGTAGTGGACTAGACCAAAGGCTGCTTGATGGTCAGGATGTGTCACACTCAAGCAACTAGTAGAATTCTGCTTTGACGATTTTTAATTTATATGGAGCCAATATACTTAAGATGTTATGGGTAGACCTTTTGTAATAATAGCATGTGTGGCATTATGAATGATGTTAACTTTAGCCAGTTTCATCTTTTCTGAAGATCTTTTGAATTCTTGCAATTGAGAATGTATATCTGGATCTTGATGGTTACTATCGATGGGTGTTAAAATGAAGCAATTATTTTAGTTTGTAATTATTTTAATTATTTTAGTTAGCTTGTAATTATTTTAGTTTAGACTGATAATGATGTTAAAGGATTAATAAAACGCTTATGTTTAATGTCGACCAAAAGTCCACGTGCCTTAAGAAAATCTGAACCAATTATTCGCTTTGAGACATCTGCTATAATAAAATTCCATTTGAAACGTCTTTACAAGCCTAATTCCAAACTGATTAGTTCCTTGCTGATTGGAACGTGTAATAGTGTTCTGTGGATTACTATTTGGGAGCCGCTACGCTAGATAGATCAAATAAACAAAAATGTTCATCCGAAAGTAATACATGGTTGAAGTTTGATTTAAACACGTGTCTACCTTGTAATGCAACACCAATAATCTAATATTCTAATAAACAAATGAAAATAGAAATTATGAAAATAAATATTTTTTCCCGTCTGTTGAAATATTTACCGAAATTGAAATATTTATCCTATTACATTAATGATCCTTTCAAAATTCTCTTTCATAATAAGTCTTTGTTATTTCTTTTTATTAAATTATTAATTTCTTAAAATAGTCCAGCGTTTTATTGATATGCTTTTATACATTTTGCTTCGAATTGCCATTGTTACCCAGCTCTATTCGTATATTCCTTATAGAACTTGATGAAATATAACTCGCATGCTGAATCGGGAATTATTGCAGATATTTTCCTCTTCAACTAAGCTCTTGAAAAGAATCAGATATCTTTGTTCTAGAAACGAAGAGTATCGACGTATTTCGTATCGACGATAATAATAAGTACATGCTTCTTGGAAAGAACGTTATCGGTCGAGATGGGGGGAAACAAAAGATTTTAACAAGCTTCACTGCGGATTTCATGTCTCGTATTCTCATTCCTTTATGTCACGTACATTTAAACGATCACCAAGATTATTCTTTTTTCTTTTGTTTGGAATGTTTTTCCCCCTATCAATTTAGAATGAATTCCTTAGAGAGAGATGGGAAAATCTCTTTGAATGGAATTTTTTTTCCATCTTATTATTATTAAAATCATTTTTTTCTTATATCAAAGCAGCTGATTTGCTTGTTTGTTTTGCTTAGATATTTGTTGCTTTTTTGTAGCTACTAAACTCTTTTTTTCTTCTTAAAAAATTCGTTTTTTATCTGACTTTTGTAAGAAAGCCGCCAAACACCACGCTCGCGTGTTTCCGGTTATTGTGTAGAAATAGAACTAAGTCATTTCAACTAAACCGGAGTGTAGGATTAACCGTTTCACATTGGTTGTAAATGGGAGAATCATGTCATATTTTATCAATTCTCCCCCATTGAAAATGGTTTTACTCTTGTTTCCATAGCAACTGACAACCTCAGTTCTCGTGAAAGCTGGTCAATATATTGTCGGGGATCTGAAATATTTTTATAAGCTATTTCTTAAACATTATAGTTTACATTTAACTTCATTACCACGTTTTTAATTTATTCGCTTTATTATTTGTGATAATAGATTCTTGCAGTTGAGATTGTGACCACTGTGGGTAGAACGTTCAACTTTTAACTGTGCTTTTATCCCTGATGACAATGCAAGTTTAAATCGTCCCCTGAGCGCAACAAGCAGAATTCATCGTCAATTAAAACTTTTAACCCTTTCTAGCTATCTAGAATAATCTGATTTAAACTGCATCTGTGCCTGCTTTGCCCATTTTCTGCCAAAGGTGCATAAACGCTCTATTTAAATATATTTTTTTTTTATAAATATTGTGGCTTATACTTTTCATCAATTTTATTTTTCTGCTATTATCAAAGGTTCTGAAGATGCTTTTGAAATATTAGTAATTCAATTGGAGTAAACACTTTCTAATGAGAAATTTTTAAACTACGCAAATTTTTTTTAACTTCAACACTAGAAAGACTGAAACTTAGTATATACCCATATTGCCCAAAAGCAGTCAAAATGACTGTATTGTGCAAGAGTAACTAATTTGTAAAGAAATTTGTTTAAAATTCATTTTTAATATTTTTTAATATTATTTACAGTTATATAACGAGTTATAAGTAAATATTAACAATAAAAAAAATTATGTGTTGCACAAAAAGTCACAAAATTCTAAGAAATTGTGTCATCATTGTTTTTCTAATTGAAATTAAAAAGCAGTCAAAATGACTTCCTTGGACAATCTAGTGTTAAATGGTTGTTGACAAATTCGACTTTCTGAAAATGTACAATAAGATACCTGCAAGTGACGCGGTGTGTGTATCTCGATCCCGATTGGTTGTTGAAACATGGCATTTGTTTACGAAAGCAACTGTTCTTTCTATTCTATTTCGAGTAAGTCAAGCCCATCAAGCATTAATTCTCTTAAGTGACACATTCTATATTCTTACATAAAGATTCTTTCACAATTTCAATTCTTTCACTATGATTCATTTACCATATATTTCTTACCTAACACAAAGACAGGAAAAAGCCGTGTAGAAACAAAGTAATTATGCATCGAAGTTCCCAGGTACACAAAACAAAAATGTGCCACCTTTATTATAAAATATGTAAACAAATTAAAAATCAAAGTTAAGTAAAATATGTACACGAGAAAGAATAATATTTCAGTAAATTCAGCTAATTTGATGGGTGATACACCGTTGTATTTAATTAACTTCACGTTAGCTAACATGAGGTTAAGTAACGTGACATTATGTGGCCACGGTTATATTCAGTCAACAAAAGACATCTCACAGAGAGAAACAGCGGGATTCGAGACCGCAACCACTGGGTTTGTAGTCAGGAACGCTGATCGCTCCCTTTATGATCTTACTAATTTAATTAGTAAACAATATTTTTAGGTAATATCTTTATTTCTTTTCATTCCCGAAAATGCAATCTTCAAGATTTTGCTTGAAAATACATAGCTGCCAAACGCTTCCGGTTTTCCCTGAAGATTTTATTTCCATATTTAAAGTGGTAGCGAAATTCATGCTATTCCGCTAAAAGTTTTGAATTATAATAATAATTATAAATGAGTTTGACCACCACTACATATAAATAATTACAACAAATATATAAAAGTAAATTAGTCTTTACGATAGCTAATTTCAACCTGTTTAAAATATAAATATAATTTTGAGGAAGATAGTTTTTCGGTAATTGTTTTACTACCACTTGGAAAATCTATTCTCGAAAAGAGTAAATGTTGGCAGGTATGAAAATATAATTGGTATCTTTTAATTCTATTTTTTTTAAATTAATTAGAAAGTATTAATTAGATTATAGAGAGAAAAATAATCTTTATATATTTTTTGACAGAAGTTAACAATAAAAAAAATGAAAAGTAAGATTTCAGATCTTCAAGTAGTATTTAGAATCATTAAGGTTGTGTGCCTTCCTTTAATTGCATTTGAAAATTCTAAAACTGTTTTGTATAAAGATTAATTGTTTTCGTATTTTTTTCTGAAATGGTAGAAATTCCGAAATCTAAACCACAATAAACTTCCTGAACTATAATTAATTAAACAATAAAAATCGGAAGCTTTATATGAAAGTCTCAGAATCGCTTTAAAATATATACCCATCAGTGCGTGCAAACTGGGACTAAATTATAATTGAAATGGCCGAAAGAATGCTGTTGTTTTGCTGTTTGTTTATTTCTTTTTTTATTACCGAGGGAAATCTTTTTGTTCAACGTTTCACAGACGTGAGATTGCTCACCTGGAAAAAGACCTGCAGTATAGGAGGATTATTTGTCCATTACGAATTCCGAACGAGGATTCTTGTGGGATTTCGGGATTTCATTGGGGATTCTACGGATATCGAGCTGGTGATTCAAAAAATTGTTTCTCTCTGGGCTTAGTATATGCACAAATAAAGTTTTTTTTCTCTCCCTCTTAATTTCTCTTTTTATTTGCACGCATTATTTAACGTGAGCATTAATTCGAATTACTAACAGACGCTCTTAAACTCTCGTTATCGAAATGCAAGATTCATCTTTAAATATGGTATTAAATATTGATTAAAGGTTTTGTTTTGAATTTATTTTTCTTTTAAAATAACAGTTTATTTGAAATAATTTTTGTTTCTTCTCATTTACGTCTGGCAAGTCTTGAAAATGGGTGCCTATTTTTGAGTGCTTGAAATATGTCGGATTGATATTTCCAATCTGTATATTTTTGAAGCGAATGAAGGTTTTTAATCCAGTAACATCTTACCACTTTAGTTTCTTGGTATTATTTATTTAAATGGTTTCTTCATTTCGGGATGGGGGAAATTGCATTAAAGACAATCTTGATGTTTAAAGCGATCTGTAAAGATATTTAAAGAGGAAGCCATCATAAAAACGTTATTATAACAAAACAATCCATTTTTATACTCATTCATTTGTTTGCTTGGAAAAAATGGAGAACTGTCTATAATTATTCTGATTGATTTTGAAATAAATTAGTACTAAAAACAGTTCTGCATTAACGATTTCTTCGTTTTTTTTTAAATGTGAATGTGAGATTAATCAACGCATTGTGTTTTACAGTACTTTAGTAAAGGCCTGGAAAGATTAACAAGTTTTGAAAATAATAGATTGATCCCAACAGTACTTGTTAACAAGCTAGAAATTGGTTATTTGTAAAAATATTCTTCAGAGGATTGAACCACCTTTTAAATAGATAAAATTGGAGAATTACGCCGTTGTGATTAATACATAGTTATAGGGATTATTCAGATGAAGGATGATAAGTTCGCATGTCATTTAAGTCCAAGTTCCTCCATCCCAAGAGCTCTATCGTCAATCCAGACTTTATAAGTCATAGGATGACGTCTACAATGAGTCGAAATTAAATATGTTCAAGTAAAAATCATGTTCCTTTGTACTTTACCTTTAGTTGATCAATTAGTTAGTTGAATGTAGCAACAAAAGGAGTATTGAAAATGCATTGCAGCTATTAGAAATTATTTGATAGATTGCTTAGGATCAACTGATTTGCATGTTCAAAAAGTAATTTCGTTTTTTTAAATGAAAAATACGACTTTATTTTAATGTATAAATATTTTATTGGATGATATATTGTCGATTCTGGACCCAATACCTTTTGGCATCTTTCTAGCAGTAGCAGGATTCCATGATCATAAAATGTTTTTCTTTGCTGTCAAAAAACTGGTTTAAGAAATTTTTGAAGTAAAAGATTTACCATCAAAATTTTTTTGTTGAGACCAGATAATTGTTGTAGAGCTTTAAGATTAAACCTTAGGCTTTTCAAATGATTATGAGCGGTCGAATTCGATAAATTTAACCTCTCCACGATCTCACGAGTTGTTTATTCACAGGTTTGCATCAATTAATGCCTTTATTGTGTCCTTATCAGCTTAAACTGGTGTGGTGCAATCTTCGTGCATTGTAATCCAAATTTTGCAAAACAGTTTTGGCACTGGCGTACTGCCGTTACATCTTCTCTCCATGCACATCGGATAATTTTTTTTGTTGCTTAAACAACATTGTATCTTCTCGATACTAAAAAATAATATATACCAAAAATTCTGCTTCTCACTTTTTATGTTAGAAAGGGCACTAACCAAAAACTACTGCTTAGAATCAATCGCACTTTTTCGCAGCAAACCTTACTATATCTGCCGTTAAGATATATAATGATTATACTGCTTAAATGTGACGTTGGCTTGTGAAAAAAAATATATAATTAAGTTCTCTGTTGGGAAAAAACTAAATTACTTTCCGAACAACCCAGTAATTCAGTCTCGTACGTTAGACATCTCTGTAGGATGGCAATGTAAAAATGGTAGTAAATAGTCGATTTCAGCTTTGATTCCACAATTCGATATTTATTCTGGATTATATTTCGCTTGATTATTATAAATTAATTTAAACTGGATATATTCTTGATAAATATACAGCAGTTGCGGAATGCAGCAAATCAAATACCTTCTTGATAAGTTTTCAGATTATGATAACTAAACTTTTTGTTTTTGGATAAAAATTATAAACAGCTTTTTTTCAAGATTATAGATTGAACTGACAAATTTTTGAATATCCTGACTTTTAATTTACACCTTCTTTACGCTCATTTATGATACTAATTTAATTTGCTTATAAAGAGCTCATTCAAAAAATATTACAGTTTTTCAATGCTAGTACATTGTATGAAAGTTTAAAAAAAGTACTTATTTTTGATATTTTCATAATTTATCATCAGTGTCTCGACAACTCAGGGTAGGTCCTGGCCTTCCCCAAGAGCTTTCTTATTTACCCGGTAATACCTTTTAATGCGATAGTGCTGCAGCTTTCATTCTCGCAATTAATTCACCAGATCACAGGCTTTCCTTTCGAACGATTGCTCGAAAACTTGTCATTAATGTCTCAAAAGGAGCTCGTATTTGGCTAGCATGCAAACCGTATAATCTGCCCTTCTCATCCTTTGTGGTTTTACAAACTTAACATTGTTACAATCGCTAAAGATATTGTTAAATTTGAAGTTTTATCTTCTTCGTTACACTCCGTTAACCTCTAAGACCCCAGAAATGTTTTTTAAGACTTTTCTTTTTTTCTTTCTAAATTTAACAAAAGACATTCATGTTTTGACCATGGCCCAAGTCTCAGAGGCATACGTCGAAATCGGACAAAATATTGTGTAATGCAGCAGCAGAGATTTAATTTTAGTTTGATATGATTAGGTTAAAGATATGTTTTTAAACCATAAAATACACGATTGGCTGCAATAATTAATTTGTTTAGTTATGGTCCTCAATCTTTAAGAGAATCAATTTCGGATCCAAGACAAATGAAACTGTTAACAGCCTCAATTTCATGAGAGTCAAATAAGGAAAAGGGAATTCGGGACAAGATGGCTAAATACTGGGTAAAGCATATATACTTACTTTTGCCTTGATTGAATGCCAAATTAACTTGTTTTGCTTCTTGTTCCTGTGTCAGAAATGCCTCTTTCAAGAGCGTTTGGGGTTCGAGAAATTAGATAAAAATCGCATTCAAAATTCAACATTCGCGTGTTTTTGATGAAAATTAAACCTGCATTAAATCTTACACTTTTGATGAATCTTTTTATAATTATGTTAACAAGCATGTCAAAAAGTCTTACACATTTCTTAATTTCCAATGCTGCTGTATAATGGCTGTACTAGAATTTTAACTATATTTCTCTCATAGTTAAATTAACAAGTCTGATGAGCTGTTTGAACTCTACCTTGGCATTTGCTATGGAATATCTATAAAACTTTTTATAGGTTCCGTAACTTCGACATTTTTCCAAAATCCATTTATATTAAAAATTTGATTTGCAGTAGATTTTAGCCTTTGAAAATTAAATTGACATTCTCCATTCACGTTGTCATAAACTCAAGCCTACAAACGAGCTTAGAACAAATTGAACTCATTGATGATTACTTCAATAATTAATTTATTGTACAAACGATTAAATTAAGGCGATAAAAGGAATAAATAAATAAATGTAAGATAACAAATCCTGGAAAGCATTGATAAACTGTTAAGAATTCTAGAAGCCAAGCTTTTTTTAGATAAAATTATTGGCATCAATTTTTAAAAAAACTTCTCAATCAAAAGAGTGTAAAAATTATTTTAAAAAAATCAATTTTAAGAAATGGCAGTTGAATTATTCTTTTTTGAGAAATTGAAAAAAAAATCGATAGCTTGAAGAAAATGGTTTGTGACTTTTTCTCAAAAAATTGCGCGAAGAGAGAGAGAGACAACCCATTTATAAGCCGATTAGAGTGCACACTCAGCAAAAGCTTATGATGGAGAGTGTCAAAACTGTCTGGCATTCCCGAGCAAAAGCCTCAAATCCTCGCCGTAAGATGTCACTAAAAGTTGGCAGCTGTTGGCGAGAGAAGAAAGCAAGGAAAAAGGCAACTTTGTCGCAGAGGATTTGCGATAGAATTCCTGGTTGGAGAATTTTACTTGACAGTCTATTCTTAAAGGCTACTTATGGAGTGAGAGAAAAACTTCAAACTTCATGACGTATGCAATGTATTTTTTTTATAAATTTTATTTTATTGTGTTTGAGCCCCAGTAGAAATTCCGGTGTAAAAAACAACAGATTCAGAATTAAAACAAAAATACAATTTATGAAAGTGGTTTCTGACTGTTAAAGTCAAAATTACTTACACACATACGAATAAAAACCGAACTGCTAAATTTTAATTTAAAATAACTTGCATACTATTTATAATTTATATATTATAATTGAACTTTTTTTGCGCTAAAGAAATAAAATGCGCTTTTATTTTCTTATCAAATATTTTATTTGTATCTACAAAGTATCATATTTCTGAAATTATAAATTGTAAGTTTTTATTAGGAGTAGAGGAAAAAAAAGTTTGTCAACGATCAGAATGATGAGAAATTGAGTTAAAGGTAAACTGGTATAACAGAAAATTAAAAAATATCTGTATGACTTGAAGAAAGAAAATGAATTTTTTTTTCAGCCAGAAAAAAAAGAGAGAAAAATATTACCAGTGTAAAGGGTATTTCGTTTGTAAATTACATATTAGATCACACGGCAAAACATGTTTCTTTAAGACATGATATCTATTATAGTTCTTAACTTGTATCTTAAACATACGGCTTGTTGAACATTAGAGTAAATACTATAGGAATTATTTATCATGAGTCATGAAAGTTGAGGATGGGATTTGTGTACAGATAACACATCAATTTTTATAATTGGAATAATTACAAGCGTATAGAAACTATTCCTACATGCAATAGAAAAATCAACGCAAGTGGCAAAAAATTGAGAGTTTTATATACTTGACATTTACATATGATAACATATTGCAAAAAAAAAAAAAATTATCTGTTTTCTACAATTTAATTTTGGCTTTTATATTATTAGCAATAGAACAAAAATAACTTGGCAAAATGGCTTAAACTCGATGAAATGTATCCGCTAAACTTTGTGAACTCACTTTCTAAACAGGCAGTTATTAAGCCTAGAGGCAGAGTTAAGGGTTTTGAGGACTAATTTTCATGTTTTTCTTAGGGGGCAAATAGTATTTTTTTTTTTTTTTGTACGGAGAGCTTATATCTAAACGAATATACTGGGCCAGTACCTAAGTACCCGCCTTTTTTTTCGAGTTTTAACATTCTGCATGGCATTGTTTTGGCATAATGTTTTAAATTATTCAAACGAGGATACCTTGGATTTCACTGGAATCTTATCTATAATTTCTTTTCTTTGTTTTTTCTTCTCTTTTTCTTTCTCCTTTCTTTCTATTCGAGTTAAAGTGAATTTTCAGATCATTGAAATGAAGTGACAAGTGAAAGAAAATAAGCATCTTCTCTTTATTTTTAATAAAGGTTCAAAAGCCACAATAAACTGCTCGTAACATTTGTGCTGTGTACGGAGAGGGTGCTATAGCTGAGTGCTTAGTATGTTAAGTTAAAAAGAAAAAAAATGGAAAATTTAACTTTTAAGTCGCGTCATGTTCTAACCGTCGAGTTAAGTTCCAAATTTTCGAGTCGAAACCGGGTGACTCCTAATAACGAGTCATTGTAAATTTTGCTGAATGATGGGAAGTTTAGAACAACAAAGAAGAATTCATTATTCCTTAATTAGTTGTTGATTTGTTTTGAAACGTAAATATGAATTTTTTTTTAGAAATTACTGGGGATAATTTCTTATTGGGGATACAGAATGCTTTAAGTAGAACGTGTTGAAGAATTTCTTCAAAACAAATTTTTAGTTCATTAACTAACGTGGAATAAAACAAAAACGCAATTCCATCTCCATCTAGCTTTTCAGTCAGCAGAAAGCTAGTTGGTAGTCCTCATAAATAAACCTCTAAAATCAATCTGAATGCTATATTCAAATTTGGACGTTATCTAAAACGAAAAGGTAATTCCATCTCCATCTAGCTTTTCAGTCAGCAGAAAGCTAGTTGGTAGTCCTTCTTATAAATAAACCTCTAAAATCAATCTGAATGCTATATTCAAATTTGGACGCTATCTAAAACAAAAGCGTAATTCCATCTCCATCCAGCTTTTCAGTCAGCAGAAAGCTAGTTGGTAGTCCTTCTTACAAATAAACCTCTAAAAATCAATCTGAATGCTATATTCAAACTTGGACGTTATCTAAAACAGAAACGTAATTCCATCTCCATCTAGCTTTTCAGTCAGCAGAAAGCTAGTTGGTAGTCCTTCTGATAAATAAACCTCTAAAATCAATCTGAATGCTATATTCAAATTTGGACGTTATCTAAATAACATCGCAATTTGTTTTTCTCTGTACAAATAGTTACGATAAATAATCGTCATCCCTTTTTTTCATTCCATCTCTCGTTCGAATTACGTTCTACCAGAGCTTTCTGTTTGCACGATTGTTCCCCTCAGATATAACGGATTTCTCATTTCACGCACCAGAGACTCGATGCGGTATGGAATCTCTCTGGAGATTGTGTAGACAGAAGCACCGGGTACAGAATATCAAGAACAGAAAGAAGAATAAAGAAGGAAAAAAAAGGATAAATAAAACCCCGGATGAAATCTCTGGTCCTAAGAGATAAAACTTTCGACATTGAATTGGTTTTCTAAAACTTCTGTTTTTGCTGAAAACGGGAAAATGATGAAAGAAATTAATTTTCCTTCCGATGATAATCCATAGTTCTGATTATACATGGAAATGGAAATGATATTTTTTTTAAAAACCATTTTTGTTTATTAGTTTTATTTTATGAGGTTATAATAAATGTGGATGATACTGTGTATGGATAAAAACTTTGTAAAAGTTTATATTTTGTTGGTAAAAGAGTTGAGAAAATTTTTAGTGCGTGGAAGACCGTGAATAAGTTTTGATGTAATATTTGAGTTTTCAAATACTAAGACTCAATTTTAATGGTTCAAGGATTAACTTTAATCAGTGGTAGACAAGGCCGGGATAACTTGGTTGGTAGGGCACTGGGCCCATGTACAAGAAGTCGTGGATTCGATTCCCGCCGGCTGAAAACTCCCCTTACAGTGAATGGTGACTGATACACGTTAAATTTGTCGAGTGTCCAAGTCCACCATGTTCCCACAACAAATCATACCTCTGGGGGTACTGATCCAGGAGTCTCCTTGTCTTATGGATTTTTCAAAATTACAAGGCTACGTAGTTTAATATTAGCAGTCATAAACCCAAAAACTTGAGTCTTCTGTTCAACGACAGTTATAAAATAAAATAAAATATATTGCAGTTTATAATCTTTCTTTACGTTACTTTCCATACATATGTATCAATACATTTAGGTTTACATTTGCACTATGTTGGTTTACAAGGCGCAAAATGAGGAAGAGAGCACCTTAATTTTTAATCTAGTGGTCAGATTGTCATGTGGCCATTATGCGATTTCAGTGATTCAATAGCCTAACCTTATTATTGCTGATGATATTTTAAGTTAAGAAATCAGACACAATAGCGTACTTTCTCTGAATAAACATTAGTATTTTTTTCAACGGATTTAGACTTTTAAACCTCCGCAATCTATAGTATACTGCGACTTTCAGGAGAAGTCCTCCAGACATTAGTTTCGCGTCATAGTGGGTACTATGGTTACGAGGAAAAGTCGCTTCGAACAGGGGTGAGGGGTGAATAGTTTTGTCTTAATTTTGGCATAGGTCGGCGTGAGTAAACCAATCAAATCCTCCATTCTTCCATTGCACCCCCATTAGAAATGTGCTCTCGCTTGTTACCATAGCAGCTGACAGTCCCAGATTTTTAGTCTGAAGGAGTTGTCCTCAAAGCCGCACTATAGCAATCTTAGCTATTTCGCTAAATTATGAGACCCCTACTATGGGTCCCATAGTTTAGGGAAGGTAACAACAGAAAGTTAGAGACCCTTAATGTTAATTTCTCTTTATGTGTATTTTGCTATATTTTCAGAACTAATAAGGCGAATCAAAAAATGTCATGCTCTTCATTAGTTTAGAAAATTATATTTCCTATTTTCTTTTAAATTTTAGTTTTTATTTCAAGTTTTTTTAAAATTAGTCTCGGAATTATCAAGCGTTTTCTGCTTATGAACGGTCAATGTTGAATCCTATTTGATAGTGGACAGTATGTGACCGTGCAATTAGCACTTCCCATAACTTACTATCAATGCCCAACCAATTAATAAAAGTTTACTGTTAAGACTTCTGAATAAAATCAATGAAATAAATTTAAATGTCAAGGCTGTTAACATTTTTTAGAGCTATTATTTTGTGAAGATCCTTTAAAAAAAGTTGGTGTTTTAAACGATGATGGATCTGAACGTTTCATCCATAAAACCTGTTAAACCAAACGGTTTTAACAAATCCTATGTTGTTTAATTGCCAATCTTGTGCAAAAACATGCATTACAGAGACTCTTAGTATTTAAATTTCGATTGTAGATTTTTAAAAAATTTTTAACTTTAGAGGATATAAAAGCTTTCATACTGTTTTTAAAATAAAACTATGTTTTTCGTTCATAATTGAGACCGTTTTCAAATAAGTTTATTACAAAAAAGTTACTGATATTGTGTCAAAAAAGATGTTTAAAAATACTATACTGCAGCTACTTTAATCGATCTAATGATTATTTTCTGGTAAAGCATAAGATTTATTTCAGCTTAAGTTTAAAATAGAAAACAAAGTGTTTTACGATCTACACGAATTTCAGTTAAAAGTGTCATTAATGCATCTAACGGTGTGCGTTTTGGTACAGATTTTGCTTATCAGCTTTGTAACATTCCATGTAAAAGAAATATAGCTTGCAAATTTGAAATTCAAAGTTTATTTTAAAATATTTACTACAGAAATTGCGAATGAATGCAGAAATTGTGTTTTCCCTATAGATCACAAGAGAATGACTAATTTAAGTAAATTATACCCCTTTAAAACCTAACAAAGCTTACATATTCATAAACTAACTCACATAATCTCTCACTGACCTTCGTTTGAAATCTCACAACTTTAAATAAATACATATTCTGCAGAGTCGTTGGTTCAAATTAATCTCTTCCTTCTGTTTGTAAGGTAGATAATTCATTCATTTGCTGTTCGCAAGCAAACCAATTCTGCTTCAACGATATGAATGAAACTCTAAGTAAATGGAGAAAGACGCTTTAGCCTCAACAACTAGAATAATACCTGATATTTCCATTTTAATTCTCTAGCTTTTGTATATTTCATCCTCTGCTTTGTCTTCCTTGTTTAGACAAAATTGATAAATACCCTCACCAATGGAACTCTTTTGGAATAATTGTGGTTAAGATTAGTTGAATGGCAGCTATAAAATCTATTTTTAAATTAATATGGAAACATAGATCAGAATATTGGTCTTTATTCAGATGATTTTCTCCATAACTTGTAAATTTAAACAACTTATTTGTGGGAATATATTCAACACTCCCGACTAATACAGTTAGATTTTTTTTTATTATGTAAGTAAAGATAAACTTCACAAATAACGCAAGATGAAACGGTAGGAATTAACAAATAGAAAGAGTCACAAATGCAGTAATTGTTTGTTTATTCAACCCTTTGCTTACGGTGTGCAATGTTGTACCATCACATGTGGTCCACATATTGTACCATCCGTAAGCTAAGGGTTAATTCATCCCTGTACTACAACTGCAAAATTATACGACACCCCTCAAATCGATATTTTAAATACCCTTGTTACCTAAACTACTATTAGAATAGTCTCAAACAGAAAACTATTAAAAAAGAAACTTTAAAAAACAGTTTTGCAAAGATTTATACTTTTTAGTTAATAATTTTCTCTAATTAAAATAATCATGCCACACTTATATAGCTATAAAGCTTTATATTGAATAAATAATGCGCTGAAATACATTTGGCTCCTGTTCGTAATGTGCGACGTACGTAACAATCGAGTCGTTATATCTTCAAAACATTTAGTACCTTATCCATAGCCCTTTTTAAAACACACTCTCAACAATAACGAAAATAATCTCTCAAACGAAAATAGTAGAGTCAGAGTCTTGAATTGGAAATAAGGCTTAAACTGTAATTTATGCTATCTCGCTGAAACACATTCACGGGACTTAAAAGAGACGAATGCTTTAAGCATTGAGAAAGTTACTTAACTGTTACAAAAAGAAAATCGCTAATCAGACAAGATTTTTTGCACTTTGATAGCCATTGAAATTCTCAATATTTGTATATTTCTATGCATGTTTCTATCTATAATGCAGGGAGTGCATAACTTTTCAAATGCTATAACAAATGGTTTTTCTATGTAAATTGCTAGAATTTTTCTCACTGACATTTTGCACTATTTTTATCAACACGTTGAGCAGTATCAGGTGCATTTTTGAGAAAATACGAATCACGTATTGTATAGCAATACGAATCACGCTAATAACAGAAGTAAATAAATAAAAAAATTTATTTGTAATGAGTAAAAATTAAGTAAATTATATATAAATTTTCAATAATTGCTTAAAACATGTAAATTTTTTTGTTCTATATCATATTTTACACCGTTAGTTATTGATGACTGACTGATGTGGCCTAAACAGAAATTAGAGTCACTCACTGGGTTGACTGAGTCACATTGTAAGTCAAAGTGTGAGTCAGTCACGTTGACTGAGGTTTCTGTCAACGTGTTTACAGCATAAAGCGCTAGCGAGAGGTGGACAAAGTTAAGATTAATAATTAAAAACGATTGACACGAACTCGCGACAGTAATGAAAGTACCTTATTTCGTTAATTTTATAAAGCGAAAAAGCTTCCAAAAAACAACTGGATGACTTATGTAGCAATAGAATTGTTACCAGCTTTCTTACAGCTGTAAAATGGTTATTAACTTATTTTAAAATGTTTTGAAATTTTGTATTCTATTTACATTGGTAGACTAGACCCAATTTTTTAGAATGTTTATTATAATAATTAATCGAACTTATTCTCATTGTCATAAAAAATAGTGCACCTAGAAAGAGTTGTCGGAATGACACCAAACTTTACATACGTAAGTACAACAGTGATATAAGTAAGTGATTAAAATTCACAGCATTGGCCAACGACTGTCCAACTTTCCGTCCCAAGTGGTCTAGGTATGCTCGCTTGGTGACAAATCTGGGGATCGAGCAAACCTCAGAAGGGTGGTAATATGGCGGTAGAATTCTGTGACAGTCGTGCAATATGTGGCCGAGCATTGCTGTGCTGAAAAATGGCTTCTGAGAGACCTGCCATGAGTGGCATTACGTGTGGCTGAAGGGTGTCACGAACGCTGTCCTAGCCCCGTGGGTCA
Organism: Parasteatoda tepidariorum; assembly: GCF_982258835.1. NCBI lineage: Eukaryota > Metazoa > Arthropoda > Arachnida > Araneae > Theridiidae > Parasteatoda > Parasteatoda tepidariorum. The sequence continues at coordinate 75,213,766 of NC_141755.1, read as the reverse complement.
ATATTAGGGATGATCGTTTGTTTAATGAGATGACACACCATGCCATCACACCTGCTGTAGAAGCGATGTGCTGCTGTACAGCTTAGTCAAGATAGAAGCGTTCACCATGAGATCGCCACACTCGTTCATGATGGTCATGACTGCCCAAATTAAGTCTAGATTCATCTCTGAAGACATCCATTCGGTTGGGGAAAAAATTACTACATAAATGCACAATATGAAGAGATTTCAGAACACTAACCTACATTCACGAAATCCTATTTTTTTCGAATGAAGCGAGAAACAAACACAACTTAACTAATTCACCTAAGAGAAGTATTCCATTCCTCTATGCTATAATTATAATCATCGTTCATGATGTGATCATTCCGAAATAAACAAAAATAAGACTGGCACGCTAAATTAGAGTGACAACTAGTCGACTCTACTGTATCAACTAACCGTTTCCCTAAACTGTTGCTAGAGGGCGCAGGCGATGCCTTCTAGAGAGATATTGGCACAGTAAAACTTTTTGAAAAGCATCGTGTTAATGTTTTAGTGGATTGTCCTTATAAGTATTACAGTTAACGTGTGAAACTTGAGATGTTAAACAGTTATAAAGTACGCTGAAAGTTATTCAATGATGCAATTATTTCGATTCACTGCAGCATTATGATACACTAAAAGATAAAGATAAAATAAAAAACTTTTCTATCACACAATCGGAATTTTAAAGCTTTGTATTTTGGCATTCAAATTAAAAAAATATTGAGATTTTTAAAGCATCACATTTTATATATTTTTATTTTCAAAATCAAGAATTTTATTCTGAAATAGTTACATTTTGTTGCACGTTTTACTCATTCAACATTTTATTTTAATACCGATATTGTTGTTTTCAAAATTTTATGCTGAAATTTAGTATTCTACTCTCAAAATTAAATTGTAGCTTCGTTGATTCTAATAAATTAATTTTATTCTAATCATTTTCGCGAAAGTAATACTTGTAAACATTCTTTTTACATTCTTTAAGTGTTTCTGATCCGTTATGAAGAATTAAAGACTTAAGAATTTTGAACACATGCCAGACTAACATTCTTCATTTTTTTCTTCCAAATAAAAGCTTAACTTTTATTATTATTTTTTTCCCCTTCCATTGTTTTCATCTCCGATCTTGAAAAATTCTTTTTTATTTGAATTTTCAACGGCAGAGAATTTTTTTTAAATTTTTGTTTTCACAATGAGCTCTTGATTTATGACAGAAAATTAAGGAGGAAAAAAAAATTATGATAAATTCCTTTTGTATTATGTGTAGTATTATCTTAGTCTTTAAAGTGTGTTTTATGACTTTGTTCTTTATTATTGTACCACTTGGGGGAAAATGTAATTAACTCTAAAGATTTTTTTTCTTCTTTAACATAGGAAATATTTTAGTACTTTAACTTAGCCTCCTTCTCATTTTAATTGCATTTGCTGCGCAATCAAATCTATTTATTAGAAAAAAACTTTTTCCAATATCCTTGTTTTTATCTCCTTTTGTCTTCTTAGGAAAAAAAATATCATTAATGTTTTTGTATTTGACAATTTTTTTTTTCAATTTCAGAAAATGGTATTGTCAATACAACTGAAGAATCTAAGTAGGATCAATAATATAAACTAGTTAAATTCATGGTCGCATTTATTTTATTTATTTATCAGAAACATCTTTCAGTTTTGAAATTTTTAAAAGTATTTTATTTTTGCGATAAGTTTTTTAAACTTGTCTTTCCATTACATAAAACGAATGCTTTACTATTTAAAACTAATAATTTAAGAATATATTGAACATAAAATTGAATTTAAATTTGTACCTTTGTATTTGTTGTGTAAAGCCCTCTTTTTCCATGTAGCATTTTTCATTAATTGCGCATTAGTTAGCATAAATATTTGTTAAAATGTATAGGATTTTTTCCTCTATGGTAAAATTTGGTATGGTATTTTTACTTTAGCCTTAATGGTACATGGGTGACTTATTACAATTTCTGATTTCATGAAAGATGACTTGTTTGTTTTATCTTACACACTCTTAACTTTTTCTCTAGCTGTTGAAAAAGGATTTTCGCGCTATCATTGGCGAATTCTTCTTTTTTTTCTGGTGGCGACCATTTTCTCCGACGAAGTTTTTTTCGCCATTATGGTGTTGTGGTAATCTTTAATGGTTTGTACGTCATTAATTTCATTTGCTATTAATCACTCGTTGCGAGGGAAAGATAATCTTTACCATTGTTCTTTTAAGTTCAATTTAAGTAGAGATGTTTGAAATATTTCCGTTAAAAGAATAATATATTTAGTTTTAGAGGTTAGAAAAAAACATTATTGGCTTGAAAGCCTATATTTGTATATTTTTATTGCTATAAATGAATAATACTTTAATGGAATTATTGATTAAAAATGCTAAATGAGAATTTTAATGTTGTGTGTTTGAGAAAATAAAGTGTCCTATTTTTTTTCTTTTTTAAAAAAGAATACTGTAATTCAGTCCTAATTGTATTATTGAGTTTTAAAAATAAGTAATTAATTTTTTAAATTGAACCAATTAGAGAAATCGAAACTCATCCGAAAAAGTTTCTGCCTAACAACCGTCTTTTCTCGTTAGTTGTATCTTTCACAGTTTAAAACGTTTTTTTTTTTAACATGATATTAATTAAGTAACGGTAATCACCAAAAACGTATTTTCTATCAACGAAATTAACTTTTACTAATTCAAAATTTTCTAAAATATAATTGCTGTTTTTGAAAACTTACATCAATAACCATCATAAAGTAAAAATTTTAAATTTCTCAATTTTACCACGCTTATATCAACTTGCCTTCGTGTATGTCTGTTCAGGTGGAATTTTGTAATCGATTTTAAACTAACTTCCCGACTAGCTACAAACTTCAAATTTGGCACATAGTTCAGAATTGGATGGCAATGCATGAAAATGAAGAGAAAAAAGACATACTAAGTAAAATAAAATTAAAATTAAAGAAAAATTAATATTTTCGCCATTGTCTTTTGTTGTCGATTCGATTATTTCAAATTAGTGTCACATGTCAGTTGAAAAGTTTTGTGTACAGTGAGTGAGAAAATTGAGATTTTGGAAGTGAATACGAAAGAAAAAAAAATTAAACTAATATTTTTAAAAACCACGTTTCTGTAGTGGTGAATAATAATTAAAAAACAAAAATTTGAAAAACGAAAAACGTGGGGCGCATCGAATACATAACAGTACATATACACATACATATACACATTTTCTTACTCATGCACAACCACATACACATATACATCTACATACACATGCATATACACAAACATATTCCACATACACATCCACATTCAGATACAATTACAGATATACAAACACATATTCTCATGAGCACACATACTGTTACTGTTATGTATTTCATGCTCCCCACGTTTTTCGTTTTTCAAATTTTTGTTTTTTAATTATTATTCTCCACTACAAAAACGTGGTTTTTAAAAATATTATTATTTTTTTTTTTTTTAGTTTTAATTTCTAAATTAAATTTGACGTATTATTGGTCGTATTATTGGTATTTTCAACCATACGCCGATACGAATTTATTGCAAACTTAATAAGATGTTGAATTCAGCTATGTTTCTACTAAAGTTCAATCAGTATATTATTTGCCACTATGATTTGCATCTTCTGAAAATTTCATTTCAACCACGTCATCCTTTTATGGTGCAAACATGAATTTATGTACACTCGTGCCTCGAGTTCGCCGATTTGGTGAACGCCACCTAAATTGTAACTCCTCAACAAAATATTTTATAACCGTCCTTGTACAATCGACGCAATTCTTTGTTTACGACAACCAATGTTCAACGATGCCAGCCGGGGGCAAAATTCGCCTCGACCAGCCATCGCTGGGATTCGAACCAGGGTCACCTTATTGGAAAGCGAGTGCTCTGTGCTCTGAGTCGCCACAGCCACTGCTTTTAATAAAATATTGATTTGGTTCTCGCATTCTTAAATAGCATAAATTAAACGAAAAAATAAAAAGCGATAAGTGTCCGCCGCAATTAAGAGACTTGCCGCGTTTTTTTTTTTAAATTTATTTTTTATTTTTAAATTTTGTTTTTGTCATGTTTTGACGAATTTACAAAATAGACTCTGACTCACTGTGGTTTTCTGCGTAAAAAGAGCATTGTTTATATTTTGCCAAAAATATTCGTGTCCGTCATTCAAATTACTTTGCAATAGATAAAAAAAAGTCCCCTTTTCAGCACATTAAGTGTGGTAATTGAAAAGTATCACTAATTTTATTTATGATGTATTTCTAGTGCAGTTTCTGTAATGTTTTTACAATGCTCAATTTTGTTTCTTTACTTTGATTTTTTGTTTCTTAACTTGTTTTTTAGTTTATTCTATTTCTTCTTTTAGATGTCCCAGAGATCCGGATCAAAAGCTAATAAAACGTGTTATTGCTTTGGAAGGTGATACCGTTAAGTAGGTATAATGTTTTAACCATAAAAATATTTTAGTTACACGAATAATGTTTCTAATTAATCCATTCTTTTTCATGACCTACTTTCAATTAATAGTATCTACACCCTTGTGCAAATTAATTGAAACAAACTTTTTTTTTCGTGTTTTTTAAAGAAGATGTTTTGGGGTTGTTTCGGTTACAATGGGGTTGAACCTTTGCAGCCTATTGACGGTATGATGCGTTCTGAGCAGTACATTACTATTCTGGGTAAAAAAGTTGTTCCAGAGTTGAAGAAACGATACCCTGATGGAACAGGGATTTTTCAACAGGATTTAGTTCCTTGCCGTACGTCCAAAATTGTCAAGAAATTCATGTCTGAGAATCAAATTGAGACATTGGAATAGCCAGGGAACTCTCCGGATATCAACCCAATTGAGAATCTCTGGGCCATATGCAAGAATCGCCTATTAATTATGGACTGTACAACTATGGAGAAGCTAATCACGGCGTTAATTCATGTGTGGTACAAGGACACAAATATTATAAATGACAGTAAAAAATTAGTGGAATCCATGCCGAATCGTGTCCAAATATTAATAAAGTGTCGTGGAGATCATATTATTTACTAAAAATTTTTGAGTTTGTATAAATTTAAATAAAATAACATTTTCTCTTAGTTTTCTGAATTTATTGAGTTTGTTTCAATTAATTTGCAAAAGGGTGTATAACTGATTCATTATGATCTAAAAAGTTTTAATTATTTCCTATCTAGATCTAGATTTTAATTATTTCCTATCATTTTGATTCTTTAGTTCCTAATACATTTTCTTTCACAAAAAAGCAGGGTTCCCACGGGTCAGGGAAAGCCTGGAATTGTCTGGAAATTTTATTTTAACTCCAAAAATCAGGGAATAGTCAGAGAAAGTTGCAATTTTTTTTACGAAAACCCGGGAAATTCCTGGAAAAAACAGTCTTAAAATTGTCAGTAACAGTACTCAGTTGTTGAGATTCGAGTTAAATAATTCTAACAACTATTACAATTATTTATTGTAAATATTTCACATTTTAGTCAAACTGAAATGCTTCTTTCCTCATATAAAATATTTATTTTACATAGAAAATCTAATACTTAGCATTACAAATAAAAGAATCAAAATTTTCTGATGAAAAATTTCGTAACGTAGATAAAATATGGTATTGATTTTCATTAAAATTTACCTGATATACATGGAAAAGACAGGGAATTTTTTTTCTGAAATTGAGTGGGAACCCTGAAAAAGTTTAAAAAACATTATAATTTGCAAATCACCAATTTCTTTTTTTAATGTTTAATATCAAAACAAAATTACAGCTTAATCTAAATATATTTGTGAGAATTTCTTTATGTAATTTTAATACTTCATTCTATGAATGAAAAAAACTTACCGCTTATGAATACATTTTAATTTAAATATTAACTTTTTTAACCAATTCACCTGCTTTAAATTAAGGTAATGTTTTACGTAGCATGAAACAAAGCTTTTCAATTATTGGGCGTCATTTTCTTTTTAAGTAAGGGGCTGATATAACAAATTTACTTTGATTTGATCATTTGGTTATACTATTAATTTTTGGCCCAATCAAGCACCATATTTTATTAGCACTATTAATCCGCTATATAATTCTCATAGCCGACAAAAGGCCAGGTTAATGCCTGTACCGGTTGTTTTTCCTATAACAACAGGAGGTCACAACACCTCCAACAAAAGATTTCGGTACTAGGGCATTTATTATCTCATTTAAAAAAAAAGTTTATTATTTTCTAAAACAACAGAAGAGTGAAATTAAGAAGAAGCGAGTGAAAAAATAAGTATTTATAATTGTTAATAGTCAGGTGATTCACTTTTTTTTTTAAATATTTTTTTTTGTTGTATTTTTTGCCTTAATTTATACTTTATCCAGTTTTATAAATGAAACAAAATATTTTAAGCGTCTATTTTAATATGACTGGATTAGTTCCAAAATTCCTTTTGGTAAGATATTTTGTTTATTTTGAAACGCTTTTTTTTTCCTACGTATTTTTTACTGCTTAAATCGAAAAGATCTTCCTACTGCTAGTGAGCTTAGGATGATTACTGTACCAAGTAAATGTTTTGAGAATTAGAGCAGTGAGAATTAGAGCAGTGATGAAGTCAGCACTCGTTTTTAAGGAGGAAAAAGACTCTATAACATATGCGTAGATTTAAAAAAAAATTAATTATTAAAATGTGTATTTATCTCTTTGCGTTAAAGGAATACTGGACGTTAAGATTAAGAAAAATCGTTCAAAAAACCATTATTTTGTTTCTGAGATATTAAGAAAGTTCATACTTTATTAAGTAATATGCAACAAACTGTGTTTTAATCGAAATTTTCCTTACTGAGTTTACGCCCATAAAAATACATTAGGCGTTATTTTCTTTCTAAATTACGTTTGAATTCCACGATTTTATTGCAAATTTTCTAATTAAATTTCTTATTTAGGTCCCGTTTGAGAAATTTAGCTTCATAACAAGAGAGTATTCACAAACCTGTGCAGATATTTACTAGGACTGGGCTATAAGTCGATGTATTTTATTTTATAATATAACCGTCGTTGAACAGCTGACCCAATTTTATGGGTTTACAACTACTAATAACAAGCTTAAGCCCGTCCCGCCCCCGTCAGGGGGCATCCGGGGGCACTCCGAAAGTTCGAAGTGAGCGTAACAGTTCAATTACATGAGCAAACATATTCAAAATTTTCAAATTAGAGTTTTAACAAATAGGTGGAATATTAAATATGAAATCCAGAAAACGGTGCTACTTAGAAATAAACTAAGGAAACAAACATTACAAAGAAAATAAACAGTAACAATCAGAAGAGATATTGATGTCGCATCTTCAGTAGGGGTGCAAAGTTAATAAAAGGAAACAATTTCACATGGAAAATAAAGGATGTTTGTAACTCAGAATATAATTATGGCTGGCACAACAGTACTAAAGTTATCAAATTCCAGTAATTATTATTATTATTTTTTTTTTAACAGAAAGGACATATATATACCATATATAAAAACTCTAGGAACACAAGTGATTAAAATTTTCAAAATGAGGAATCACATAGGGGCAGAGATTGACAAAGCATGAGACTAAAGCTCCAAAAAAAAAAACATTTTAAGAGAAAATTCAAGTAATATTCAAACCATAACAGGTAAGTTAATAAGCCGTGATTTAGGTGTATTTTTCCTAACAAGAGGCAGCAAAAGGCCATTAGGATTCAGGGAGGTTACTAAACAATTGTTACTAAAATAATTGTTACTAAACAATTTTCTTATTATTTCCTCAATTCCCTTTTTTATTTTAGGGTTTGACCAATGCTGCTTTATAAACTCGTAGGTGGTTTTTGAATGAAAAAATTTCTCTCTAATGTGCTTAAAATTTGTACACTGGATTAAAATATGTTCCCAATCCTCAACAAGCTGACAGGTACTGCACAGCTGAGCTCCCCCAAAAAACCTGGCTTGATGTTGTCCATGACAGCCGTGATTAGTTAGGAATTGATTTAAAAAGAAATTCCCCATGATTTTCCTCGTTTGAACTTTCGGGAGGAGCTCGAATGTGTGCCTTCCCTTTGTGAAGCTGTCACTCCATCTCTCCTGCCATTCAATCAATTTTTCGCGTTCCAAAGTTTTTCTTGCAGTCCGCCTGCTAGGATCTTCAAACAGGTCGACCGTTGATCTCTCACAGGCTAATTTGGCTAACCTATCAGCTTCTTCGTTGCCCTTATGGCCTGCATGTGCTTTTATCCAATGTAAAGCGATATTGTTTGTGAATTCTTGTTTTATTAAGTGGACTAAATACTCTTTAGAGTTGCTGCTTTCCAAAGCTTGCAGGCTAGACAGGGAATCCGTATAAATTGAGATATTGTCCGTAATTCCTTGTTCTTTAAGCCAACGAATCGACTGGAGAATGGCCCATAATTCAGCCTTAAACACGGAAACGTGATCAGAGATGCGAAAGGTTTTTCTTTCAACAGGTTCTCCCTCCAGATAGGCCACGAAAGCGCATCCTGTCTTAAACTCATTGTTAACTAATATTTTTGATCCATCTGTAAATAATTCTAGTCCTTTATAAGTAGGTAAATGCAGTTGATATTTAAGTAAAATTTCTTCAGCCGGATGATAAATATAAGGTGTAGGTATTGGTTTATAGATTGTATGTTCTTCTTCATGTTGAAAAATATTATTAAGTTGAGCTTCTATGTTTACTGCCATATCTAGAGGAATTGTTCCAGCAAGTACTTGGAGAGAGTCAGTAGATGCAGTCTTGTATGCCTTAGTGATAGATAGTAAAGAAGTTCTTTCCATTTTTTTCAATCTATTAATGATTCTTACCTGTTGGGAAAACCAAATTTCTGCTCCATATAAGATAAGTTTCTGAGTGCTGTTTAGGTAGATGAATTTCCGAACATCAGGGCCAATCCCCCAGTCGACCCCAGAGATTCTATTTAGTTTAGCTTGAAATTTAGTAACTTTGCTATAGATGAAGTCAAGGTGAGGCAACCAGGAAAGCTGATAATGCAATCTAAATCCCAAATAATCTATGGTTTCCCTCGTTGCAATGTTAGCCCCACAGAGTTTTATAGTTGGTCGTCTTGAGACCCGATTGGCTTTAGGAAATACAATCGCGACAGTTTTCTTGGTACTGAATTGAAGATTGTGGGACGTAGCCCAGTTTTCAAATTTCGTCAAAATCATAGTTGCTTGGGGTCCAAGTCTATCAAGAAATGTTCCGTTGAGAAGTAAAAGGAAGTCATCAGCGTATGCGATTATTTGCTCATTAGATTCCCTTTTCATATTTAAAAGAGTGTTCGCTATAAGTAGCCATAAGATCGGTCCCAGACTTGAACCCTGTGGGACTCCTCTTGCTAGAGGTCTCTCCAACTTCTCATTCTGGATATCAAACAGGATCCTTCTGTTGTCCAAAAAACTTGAAATCAACTTAACTAAGTCATAGGAGCAGTTGCAGGAATTCAATTCTTCTATAATTTTGTTCCATAGCTAGGACGCCATCAAAAGCACCTTTGATGTCAAGGGAAATACCCAGTGCGTGATGTTCATTATCCTTTATTTTCTTAGTTTTCTCAAGTAAGGACTTCATAGCTGTGGTAGTCGATCTACCTCTCCGAAAACCGTGTTGATCTGTATGTAGAATGTTATTAGATTCGAGGTGAAAGATTAATCGATTTGTTATTATTTACAACTACTAATGTTCAACTCCGTAGCCTTGTAATTTTGAACCCAATCGATAAGACAAGGGAACTCCTGGATCGAGTATTGGGAGAAATTTGCCTTCGTGGAAGACTTTTTGATGGACCTAACCCGCATTTGCGTTACATGGAGAGGAAGACCACGAGAACCTCCCACGGTTAGCCTGACGGCAAGGGGTCTCTAACCCATGATCCATCTACATCTGAGGATATTTCACGTCAGCACTGTGGTCGGGGCAAGTCGGATGCGGAATTCGCATCGACTAGGATTCGAACCCGGTTCGCCACATTGGAAGGCGAACGCTCTATCCCCTGAGCCATCGCGGCTCTAAATCGATGTATAAAACCCAAATCGATGTATTGCGAAATATCACTTTAACGCATATATCGGCAGACCGATATAATGACTTTCGTTTTAGGCGATGCATCAGAAATCTGATTTGGTAACCACTGGAGCTATAAAGACGATGTTAGTTTCGTGATGTTAAATGACGAAGAGTGAATTGAATCATAACTCCCGGTTTCTAGCGTGAGGATCAGTGTTGAAATTCTCGTTTCTTTAAGCGCCATTTTTGTCTTGGGGTTTCTTTTCCGTTTTAGGGTCCATTTTTGTGTTTGGGTGTTGTCTTTGGGTACGTTTCTTGGAAGTTACAGCGGGACTTACGTAATATTGCGATCGGTAAGTGCCTTTTGTTTCGTTGGGATTTAACCTTTCTTGTGAATTATTTTCAGTGAGACTTTTGCTACTTAGCGATCGTTTCGTTGTGCATTATTTCGACACTTTTTTTTTTCTTTTTGTCTGTCGGGATTTAATGATTTTTGTCAATTATTTTTGACAGACCTACTGTTACTTTGCGATAGCTGCGCAATAGCTCTTACATTTTTGTTCTGAACTTAATCTATTAATGAAAAGAACATATGAATAAACGAAAGATTCTTCATTGATTTTTTTAATAATTGGTTTTCATTTTAAGCGATACAATTTAATAGGTGTATTTTGTATTTAACTTTGTTATAAAAGGTTTTTTTTTTTAAATTTATTTAATGCACGTAAATATTTGATAGAATTTGATTATTTTAAACCAATAAACCTTCAGTCTTTTTTAATTATGAAAACAATTAAAACAAAGCCTACATTAATTTAATTTGCTTTTATTTTTGAGAAAATTAAAACTAAGTTAGCGTTATTTTTTTTTTTTAAATTTGGCTATTAGTTAAAACAAATATATTTTTTTAATCAAATAAAAAGTTAAACAATGTTTTGAAGCTTTTTAATGATAGTACTTAAAGTATTTTTTTTTTTAATTTTTCTTAAAATTCTTTCAATACTTCTTTCTTTCATAATTTGTTAGATAGTCAGTATCATTTTTAAACAAATAAATCCTACGTAGCTTTTATTTTCGAAAAGGAAAATAATAATAAATAAATAAAAAACTTAATTTTTACATTTATTAAGTATACAATTTGAGTATTACTTAATACAACTTTATTATTTTGAATAAATAAATAGAAGAAGATCTAACGATGTTTCAAAAGCACTGTTTTTTTCAACAAATAATTTCAAGTGAACATTTATTTGGTTTATTTTCGTTTTTTTCTTCTTTTAATTTTAAATGCATGTTTGTAAAATATTTTGTTACAGTTTTATTATTATTTTTATACCAATAAATCTTAAGTCATTTTTAATTCATAAAAAATTAATATAAACCTTGGGTTTGTTTTTACTTTGACATGTTTATTATTTTAATTGAAAAAATTAAGCAATGCTATTGAAGTTATAGAAGCATTTTTTTAGAATTAACATTTTCTTTTGTAATAGATTTATTCCTTTTACTTATTTTTGAATGAGTTGAAGATTTCTGATTTTTGAAAATTTCTGAAGATTTTTTAAAAGATGCTAAATCGCGATGTCTAACATTCGATGTATCACGATATAACATTTCTTACATCGCCCAGTCCTAATATTTACAAATGTGTAACAATATTGAAAGGAGGATTCAATGAAATAATAGTTTACTTTTTTTTTAATCTATAGGATATATTATATGCTTACTTTAGATTTAATAAAAAGAAAATTAATTTGTAAAAATGACAAAATTTAAAAAAAAAAAAAAAAGGGTTTGCTACCCTGTACTTCATAGTAGATTTCTTTTAAATAACACATATTATTATGGTTACTTTCCAGGGCAGCTAATAAATTAAGATACGTATCAGTTCCTGTTGGTCATTGCTGGATTGAAGGAGAAAATTTAAAACACAGCATGGATAGCAATTTTTTTGGTCCAGTGAGTATATTTTGGCACTCTTATTTCTAATCCGAATTCTACTTCCGTTTTGGTAAAACAGAAAGCAAAATACGCTGAATAAATTTTGATATCGTGATTGAAATTGAATATTCATCCAATGGATGGGTGGTCTAATGTAAACAATAACAAGCGTCCTTAAACCGGAAGAAATTTAGAAAATTTCCGGTGTATCCCTCCGCTTATGTTATGGCTACGAGGCGATGTGTGAACAAGCCTAATATTCTATGCAGTTTTGTTGTTGTAATTTGGGTTCAAATCTAAACATAATTGTACCATTCATAAGAGCTTTCAGAAATGTATTGATTCTCAGAGGTCGTAAGGCCAAAAAAATTTTTGGAAAGTTAATATCTCATTGTGAATAATTCTTAAGGTTTGCCATGTTTTGTATTTTATCCCTTATTTGGCTACATTTGAGAAAAATGTCGCCAAAAATAACTTTAAAAATATCTTTTTAAGATAGCCCAATTAGAAAATATTCTAATGATTATAATATTAATATGATAATGCTGAAGTTTAAAGGCTGAAAGAAAGAACTCGGTACATGTGAAATACTGCGAAAGATATGATGCAACAATATGATGGCGCGTTTTTTCAATCTGCGGCGTAAAAATATATCGGAAGCAGTAACCCGGAAGTCCTGAAAGAGCAATTTTACCACTAGCGCCACCACCCTTAGCTTTACACGATCACCCATCCATATGTTGCAATTTTTTAAAAAAAAAAAAAAAAAAAAAAAAAAAAAAAAAAAAAAAAAAACTCTCCAGTTATGAATTATGAATGAAGACAAAATTAAACGAAGCAGACAAAACGAAAAGTTAGACACCCTGAATAGGATTTGATAAAATTTAATTAAATTTGTATTCCTTTATCCACTATATTGCAATAAGGGTTTTTAAAATGGTTTCCAGCTACGAATTTTAGTTCTGAAAATTAGAATCTTAGCCTGCTATCCACCGCGTTAGACATTGTTTAGGATGGAGTATCATTGGGTTGGTATATCAATTATTTAATTTTTTTTTCTCTCTTCGTATACTTTTTATTTTATGTAACAAACGGATACAGTTTGTAAAGGCAAACTTTTCTAGGATTTAAAATGCTCAACGCAAACGTGATGAACAGTTTTAGTTTGATATTTATGTTTGCCTCATAAGTAAGGCGATCTCCGATGCAAGGGAAGCTTCAATCGATTCTATTACGTAACATTCTTTGCTGCGTGTTTTTAGGGAAAAGAGGAAACCTCTTTGCTTGCTTCAGAACCGGATTTTGCTTACATTCAGAGCAAAGAAGTGGCTTTTATGAGGGAAATATTTACGTTTTGGCTTTAAGCTCGGTTTACAGTTAATTTAGCTACGTCACAAAAAGAAAATTTGACTAGTTATCCTTTGTCCCCATGCTTGTTTCATAGGTTTGATTTCTATGTATCCATAAACCTAATATACTTTTGAAGTATTTTCCGTTGACTCTACGATACAATGCATTGTATGTATTCTAGGATGTGATATACTCAGCCCGTTTAACTTACATGCTTTAAAGTGTTGGTGACACTACTAATAAATTGTTTCACTTTACATGTTGGTGTACATTCTTCGCATGTTTACAGAATATGATGCTCTGTGTTCTATTGCAAAATGTGTTTGCATAATTAATCTATTGACCTACATAAATGTTAACTAGCACATAAATTTTTTAATGTCTGTTAAAATCTTCCATAGTAATATCTAACAGTAGATGCAATTTGTACGAAGTGTTATTCTTTTAAAATATAATGATAACTCAGTTATTGAGTTATAATTAATATCACGCTCTTAACAATAAATTATTTTAATGAAAAAAATTGTATTCCTTTATTCTATAAATTTTTTCCAGGTTGCTGTAGGATTAATAATTGCCAAAGCATCTCACATCGTGTGGCCTCCCTCCCGATGGCAAAAGCTAGAATCACGACTTCCAACTGACAGGGGGCCTCTAAAATGGCCCAAAGCAGATTTTTAGTCATCCTTACAGAATAAAAAAAAACTAGTTTCGTAGTTCAATTATTATTCAATTGTCTTCCCTTTAAATAGACGGAATTCCATCATCAAAGTCTCTCTGAACAAAGTCTTCAAATTTGTGTACTTTATGTTTTCGTGGTTATCTTTATGTATTCGTGGATTTTTTTTTTAAATTCATATTTTTCATGAATAGCCTTAATAAGTCATATATTAATTTAAGTGAAGCTGAACTAATAAGGAATTTCTTTAATCGCAGAAATGTTTACTGGATATCAAGCATGTCGCAGGTTTTAAATCAAAAAATGCCATTTTCAAATTTTTCGCGTTTCTTTTTCTTAATCATTTTATTATGTGTTTATAATACACAAACAGATTTTAAAGAAACAGACCTGTTAAGTACTAAAACAAACTTGTCTCACCAACATCTGCATTGTTGTCATTGCATTTTCACGGAACAAATGTGTATATAAAATTTGAAGACAATCCAAATCTTTAGCATAAAATAAAATATGTAATCACGGTATTTGCATGCAAATCATTATCTCTCAAAAAATTATTTAGGAGAATTTAAGTATACTATTGGAAACATCTAGTATATAAAAATTAGAATCTCAACTAATTAAATAATAAATTGATAGAAATAAATTGTATTATATTATCGAAATAATTATATCATAGTTCTTCAATTTTTGAGAATTTAAGTATACTATTGGAAACATCTAGTACATAAAAATTAGAATTTTAACTAATTAAATAATAAATTGATCGAAATAATATTGTATTGTATTATCGAAATAATTATATTATAGTTCTTCAATTGTTGAGAATTTAAGTATACTATTGGAAACATCTAGTACATAAAAATTAGAATCTTAACTAATTAAATAATAAATTGATCGAAATAATATTGTATTGTATTATCGAAATAATTATATTATAGTTCTTCAATTGTTGAGAATTTAAGTATACTATTGGAAACATCTAGTACATAAAAATTAGAATCTTAACTAATTAAATAATAAATTTTTCGAAATAATATTGTATTGTATTATCGAAATACTTATATTATAGTTCTTCAATCGTTACTAGCTATTTCAAACAATTTTTAAACTAAAAGTAAGCACACTGAAGTTAATTATAACTATTTATTTCTTTTTTGTAAAATGAATACTCATTAAAGAGAAGCATGGATATTAATCTTTATCTATAACGCAAGTTTTATTTGTACGAGTACTATAAAGAAATATGTATGCCATAAATTTTAATCGCAACGTGTGTGAGTATTTTAAATGAATGAACTTATTTTTGTGTAAATAAAAATATTTTGAAATCCTTTGTTTGTTCCTACTTAATTACGGAAAAACGCAAAAACAGGTTACTATTTATGACAATTTATGAAAAGTAAGCAGGCAATTTTATAGCGTGTTAGAGTAAAATTATGTATTGTTTATAACATAAAAGTAGATTATAACTTTTTAGAATCCATAAAGTTACTGAATTAGAGAAATAATTTCACAAACTGCTTTGTTTTCTAAATATTCGCTAATTACAAAGGAAATGTTTTAACTTTTCATAATTGAAAAAGTTCATTTCGAACAAAGAAACGAGATCTGGATATCGGTTAAGAACTTTTGATTTCGCTCCTAGTCTAGATTATCTTTTAGATCAATGAACTATAAAGACGTTATAATACTGCTATCATATAACTACCTTAAAATGTAAGAATGAACCAGCCCTTCTCTATCTTCTCTTTAGCCCTGGACTTTTCTATAACTAATTTTATAGTATAAACGGTGTTTTTTTAAAAAAAGAGAATCATCCTGAATAACTTTTGATCAAATGATTGGATTTTCATGTACTCAAATTTAGTTGTTCAAGGGGGTGACCTCAAATATGCTAATTAATTAGCGCAGTTTATATTTTAAGCTACTAAATCAGACATGAAAACATAATTTCTTTGAATTAAGTAGTAAGTATTTCAACGTATAGTAAGTTTTATAGTTACATAAGTATTTTATTTTATTTTATTTTATCCGTCGTTGAACAGCTGACCCAAAAAATAAAGATTAATGATTGATAAAAGTATTTAATAATTTTATATAAGCTTGGTTGTTTCTTGGTTGAAAGTTTTTATGATAGAAATGACAAAAAATAAATTCAAATAATACTTCAAATACTGTACAAATGTAAATGCTGTTTCGTGTAATATAAAAATTAAACTGCATCTTAAGCTAAGTTTGCTGAGGTATTCACCCAATGTCTCTCTTAATTAAAGGCAATGTAAAATCCTTCACCTTTTTAGCGAAATTTAAAATGCTTTTATTGTGTTATCGTAACGATGGTGCGGTTAGAATTTGTCTCTGTGCAAGTGTAAGGGTTTTGCATTTTAGATGTATGCAAATCGAACTTTATTTATTCATATTTTGTTTTAATGAATATTGTGATTTAATCAAACAGTTCTCTTGATATAAATCTTGAATAAGAAAATACTAAATATAGAGAAGTAAAATATGAAAACAATCTTTTCCTGTTTGAGTTAATTAATCTACGTAAAGGACTCCTTGGATTAGCATATTAGATAAATTATTTTAAGCAAATTCGAATGCATATTTCTGACTACTCAGAAATAATTGAAATTAAGAAAGAATATATATATATATACTTTCAAATTTATCCTGAATAATTTACATGATTTGGTTTGTGATAATTTTACTAAGTGTCTATGATGTGTTCGTTGAGATTTTTAAATGTCATATCTTCCCCACAAAATTATTCAGCATTTAGAAGTACAATATTTGACACTTTAAAAAAAAAGTTATGGTTTAAATTTCAAAACAGTTATAGTTTCGGTTTAAATGCTCGTAGTGTATCAGTACTAGATGATTTACTAGAAATAACACATACTTAATAACAGGTAATATTTTGATGGTGATCGACCTAAAACGGGATCTTTAAATTGGTTGACATAGTACCTGACGCACTAGTGGATCTACCAGGCTGTTGTCAATATATATCATTTTTGTGGTCAATTTGAAAAAAGTAAGCATATTTTTTTTGCTCAAATACTCACCATATTTTGAAGTAATTTTCATTTTCTTCCAATACACAAGATAAGTATAATGTTTCTAATGAGATGTTCAATATTTCCTTCCTCTATCGAAGTTATTGAGTTAGTAAGGAACAGTAGTTATGGAATAATCATTCTTTAATCTTGAATCCTGAATTTAATCCTTGATTACCTAAATAAAAATTTTAAAAACATGCTTTTTTGAAACTTTTCAATCATCATTTGTCTAAATTTAAAAAACAATGGCTATATACAATTGTTAAAACTAATTTTTCAGTTTGGTAATCATTTCATAAAAATGATTACCTAAAACGTGAAGATCCAATCACTAGATCAAAAGTTATTCACGGTGATCTGTTTTTTGTTTTTTTCGGGCATTGTGCATTTGAAGGATAATAAATACAGGTGCTGGCATTAGAACAAGAAGAAAAAATCTATTTTGTTTTGGAAACTTTTTAAGATAAAATATAATTTTTTTCTTTTATGTTTTTTTTTTCTTCCTTCCTTTTTTTTCTTTTTAACAGCGAATGAAGCATTCAGTTTTAGAATCATCGTTTTCGTTTCAGTGAAAACTATTTCGATTTCAAACGATATCTAATACAATAATTCTACGCTAAACGGAGTTCTCTAAGATGTTCTGCTTTCGAGGATCAATCTAAGTATGAAAGATTATTCGTCGGGAATGATAATTTAAAATTCTCAAATTTCGCTTGAGAAGAACTGATCAAAGAAAGTGCCAATGTATGATATCGACAAGAGAGTGTTTTGTTCAGTGAAACAAATATCCATTTTAGAAGTTGAAAGAACCAGTGAGATATTAAGTTATTTAGCTTTAAGAGCTCAAAGTTCCGAAAGAAATGAGTTCTTCATACGAGTAGCTTCAGAGTTTGCATTTTAAAGTAGAATTTTAACGAAAATGGGGTAAGAAGGTAGCGGCAATAAGTTTTCCGTACGCAATAGTACAGGAGTATTAAGGCTGTTTTCTAAAACTTATTTGTTAAAGAAGTTCTTTGAACTTAACTAATTCTTTAATTTTATACTACATAAACTACTCGCAGAAAAGATTTAATAGGAACTAACCTCCAACACATACATATATTATACACATTCCAACACATACTAAAAATACCAACACATATTTTTGGTTGTAATTAAAGCATCAGAAAAAAAATATATAAGAGGGGCACCGGGGTCCTATCTGCGTCACAAAATGTTTTCTCCGTCTAACTGCTTCTCCCGGGCAAAAGTACTTTGATTTCAATTTTAACTATTTTCAAGAGATGTCATTTTCAAGACTATTAATTTTAACTATTTTCAAGATGTCTGCGATATTTCCAAAGTTCGTTAAGTATTGAATTTTGGTAAGAATTTAAAATTTGTCCGGTAGCCATTAAATCACACAAACCACCAGAGTCCCGATCTAAATCTCTTAGAACACTTTTGGGATGAATTAGAGCTCAGATTACGTAGCCAGCCAATTCGGCCATCCTCACAACAAGCACTTGTGGCGTAACTACCACTACAAATATTAAATACCAAACACTAGTATATAAGACATGTTAACTTGATTCTATCATGAATTCAGTGAACTTAAAGACTTGCTGAAGGACCAAGACGTGCGGCATCTTCTCACAACTTTAATCCAGGGGAATTCCCCATCCAACTGATGTACTACTGTATCAACTCATGCCTCACCTCATCATGGACTTATGATCTGATCCTAACTTTGAACTGTATATGACCTCTAGTCTAAATGCCAAAACAGTATAGATGAATCGGTATCTTTAGATAGATGAAAGTTGACATAGTCGATAATTAAAATCCCTTCAATGGTGACCTGTGGACGTGATATGAACTTGCCAACATTGATCAATAGCCCACATTAAACAATTGATTTGCTTAAAAATATACTGCTCAAAGAAAAAAAAATCCGGTGAAGTAAATAAAGTCTCCCTTTCAATATTGAAGAAAATAAAAAAAGTAATGAGCGAAATGCTATAAACAAAAATTAAGAAGGAAAAAAAAATTAGCGAAATACCATAAACAAAAACGAAAGAAATATAATGAGCAAAATTGATGTAAATAAATAAACAGCATGAATCAACTAGAGTTATTCGTTCATCGAATTCTATCACAGATAAATTCTGGAAGGGGAGTAATGTGGCGTAACTACCACTACAAATATTAAATACCAAACATTAGTATATAAGACATGTTAACTTGATTCTATCATGAGGTACCTTTTGATAGATGAAAGTTGACATAGTCGATAATTAAAATCCCTTCAATAGTGACCCGGACGTGATAATTTAACATAATCCACATTAAATAATTGATTTTAAGCAAATCCACTGTTTAATGTGGGCCATTCATCAACGTTGGCAAGTTCATATCACATCCAGGGGTCACCATTGAAAGGATTTTAATTATCGACTATGTCAACTTTCATCTATCTAAAGGTACCCCATAATATAATCAAGTTAACATGTCTTATATACTAGTGATTGGTATTTAATATTTGTAGTGGTAGTTACGCCACACACTCACTTTAATTGTGATAGAAGTCAATTCCAATGGCCAGCTATCAATAACTGGTGGAAAGTCTTTCCAAACGTGTGAAGGTTGCCATCGATGCAAAAAGGAGACCAACATCATATTAATAAGTGTCTCAGGACGCTCTGAATCCAAACCACTGGGTGTCCGGATAATTTTGGACAGATAGTGTATACACATAAATGCTATTGCTCGAAAAAGACAAGCTCCGTCACCAATCAATGATCTGACAGTATGTGGCACCATAGTACCGTTTATGTTTAAAATTTCTATAGCCGTCTTAGAAAGGATAAAAAATCTAAATAATTACTTCGAGTTTTTCTATCTGTAAAAATACAGAATTATTTTAAATAAATATTTAGCGTATAACTAATTTTTTATCACAACTTAAATTGTTACTGAAGCCAACCTAACAAAATAGATTATAACTTTAGTATTACTTGTAGATAGAGAAATTCCCGAATTTATGGTCCTAGTCCTGTCGGTTGGTCGGGGTGCCTGAGGCCGAGGTTGCCCTTTACCCCTTCATCATGGGATGTGGATCCTTGAGGTCCTTGTTTCCTAAAATTGGAAGTAAAGAATTAGTAGTGAGCACATTGCTCGAGTAAAATCATATTAAATGATACATTTTGCAGTACATAAGATAATTAAGTAAGAAAAAATAAAGATAAAAAGTGTACTTCTATTAAGAAGTTTGTCAAAAATTTAATTGTACTCTCCAGGTACAATTCTCTTTCTCTCTTCACATTCTCTACTCACATTATATTATTCACATTTTATTATTCTCTACTCACATTATTCTCACATTATATTCTTATTTCATCCATTCCATTTCATAGTGCCCCTTTACAAAGCTTAGCCAAGTTTCATAGCAAATCAAGTCGATTTTTGTCAACCGAATTCAGCGTTAATAGGCAAAGCATAACAGTTACTAATAACTAGTGCGGAAACAACAATGACCTTAACAGCATTGCAGTGTCAAAGTTAAGTTATTAATCTAAGTTAATTATACTCAATCGCTCTATCCAATTCGTTTGCATCATTTTAGAAAAATAACTAAGTTTACTAGAATATCGATGTAAATTTTCCTAAAATTCTGTATTTAGAAATTTCGTTTGAATAAATGTTTTAAAATTCAGACGCCATACTTGACGCTCATGATTTAATCTTACCAAGAAATTCTCTACGAAATTATTTTTTAATCTGCTATAGTTGAAAATAGGGAAAAATTTAAAAAGAAAAATACAACAACAGAAAGATTTAAGACAAGCGGAACGTATAAAAAAAGGAAAAAAAGTAACTTCAAATTGCTTTTTTCATAACTTTGACAAATGAAATAAAAATAGATTATTGTTATCTTTAAAAACTTTAACACCCATTAAACAAAGCAAATCTAAAATAATCCTTTTCAACAATTTGTTTCCTTACTTAGTTATAACTTCAAATAAAACAAGTTTTTCAAGTGTTTCTGGAGGAAAGAAAAGAGTGTTTTCGTTTTCTCAATAGCTACTTGAAGATCTTCAAGGGGCTGTTCTATTTCTTTCGTCTTGATTAACTCGATGAGTTGACATCGCCCAGACGCTTTCCATAAGGGGTATTTCGGAAACGAGACCTTCTCGTTTCTATAACAACTTGTTTTAACGCTTTAATTTTTTGATAAGTTCTTTTTTTCACTATACAAAAAAGCTTCATAGAAATATAGAGCCAAAAGAAAAAACACAATATTTCTTCCTGCTGTGAAGTTTTTTTTAACATGCGTTCGAAGAAACTTGTTGATTAAGTCAAGTTTTAATTGCCGACCCAAGACAAAATTCTTGATGGGACCAACAAGATTTTTTGATGGTTTATGTTGGTTTCATGTTGGCCCAACTCTACATGATGGTAACCAACATCCAACTATTCCCATCATGTCATAATGGAATTTGATGGGCCAACAAACTTCCATCATTTCATGTTGGAAGATGATATTTGACGATATGATGGTCCACCAACATGTAATGTTGGAAAATTTTGGGCCAACAATTTCCATCACTTCATGATGGAAAATGATGTTTTTCAATCTTTCAAATTTTACATCTGATCATTTTATCAATCTTAAAAATATTGTTTTTGAATATTTAAATTGTCAATAGTTCGCAATCAGGCATAAAATTCTTTAGTTTAAAATTTAAAAATAAATGTAAATATAAATAATATCACAAAAAAATGGCATATGTTCTTTTTAATCATAACTTGCACTCAATATGGATATAACTCATAACTTGCACTCAATTCACTAGGATTATTAAACATCAATTCACTAGTATATAAAACATGTTAACTCAATTTAATATTGAGGTATCGTTTGATTATATTTTATTTTTGGGTTTACGATTACGATAGGTTTTAGTTTGCGATATTTTTGGGCACAATTTTTGGGTTTACGACTTTTAATATTCAACTCCGTAGTCTTGTAATTTTGAATCCAATCCAGAAGACAAGGGAACTCCTGGATCAAATATTGGGAGCAATTTGCCTTCGTGAAGGACTTTTTGATGGAACTAACCTGCATTTGCGTTACATGGAGAGGAAGACCACGAGATCGTCACGCGTTTAGACTGATGGCAAAGGGACTTTAACACATGATCCGTCTACCAATGAGAATATTTTACGTCAGCACTGAGTACTTTTTGATAGATGAAGGTTGACATAGTCGGAGGATCCTATAACAGGGATCTAGTTCCCACCCAAGCAACAACATCTCCTTCAGGAGCTCCAAAAATACGCTTTTAAAAGCATTAATTAGTCCTTTCTTCTAGCTAAATCTTATTAAAAACAGGATGTAATTCCCCATGGCTTCTCCGGTGAGTCTTTTCCAGCCTCTGGCGCGCCTATTTTTCCATTTCTGAGTGTTTGAAATCCGATGTTCCATTGATCTAGGCTTAGAGTATCAGGCCGCCATATTAACGTGTCATCCACTGCAAGTGGATTCTATCGCAATTTTCAACAACTAATATTTTTTTTATCGTCTTCATTTCCGGCTCAAAACACTTCATTGCATTCGCCCATGCGATTATCTTTCCTATTTTATAAAGTTTTAACTTTCCGGCGGCCTGGTACTCTCATAATCAGTATCTTTTTAAAATATGTCACGCATAGGTATAGGCTGTCGCTATGTTGAAGTTTGTCATTTGTAAACGCTGACTTTGTACACTTTAAATAATATCTTATCGTTGGTATTTTAGTCTAATTTTTTTATATGTCTTTCCCCCAACTGCTTTTGATCGATCGCCATTATAAATTTTAAAATCACATCACTTTTCAATGTTAACTGATGTTCCATTCCCAATAGCGACAATCGAAACAAATTTCATGAATACAATTACAGTTAAGTGCTTCTCCTCACGCCTTTTCCATCATTTCTTTATTAATTAATTTTTTAGTATCTTTTAATCTTCTCGATAGATATACCAAATTTTTGTTGTCACATTCCAATATCAAAGTCAGTGTTTACAATGTCATTAGTTTTTGTTTCTTATTCTACATATGTTCTTTCAAAGCTTTTTAGTATCATCTTACATATGTTAGGGCATTATTATTCTTCATTATGTTTTACTTGTGTACCATTAAAGTTTTATTTTGCATCTCTGTATATTTTTAATCTAACTATGTTACTAGCATGTACTTCACTATTATCAACACAACGCCCAATGGAACAGTACTACATAGCTTAGGGCTATACTCTTTCTCCAGTTTCCAGTACATCGGAAGAAATTTGCTGCGCTTCAATAACTTGTTTTAATGACATTCCCTGGCCATACCATTTGCCGAAGCATACAATCACGTTTAGAACAACATTCTTTCTATCTCATTTTATTTTTATAAGCTAGTCAATGTCGATATAGCGACCGCCTATACCCATATCATTTAACATCTTCTTTAGTCAACATCTCTGGCCAAGAGTTAATCTGATGCATAAAAATTTTAATTCTTGTTCAAATGTATTTATGCGCTCAATATTCCCCGTATCCATCAATGTTATTTCATTGTATCCTATCATATGCTTTTCCATCCCTTAACTCAACCTAAATATTTCATTGTTTTTCTTTTTCAACTTTAATTTGAGTTTATACATTTAACTCTTTTTTAAATTAATTTTTGCTCGTGTAGTACATCATATACTTCTAGTTTTTGTATGCATGTCGCCACTGGTTACACCGTTATCATTCTGACTTCTGTCCCAATTTGAAGTTGCCTTGTTGCTTGAAGTTGCTTGAAGTTGCCTGTTTTTTAATAGTTTCAATAGCTTTTAGTGACCTCTTATGTGTATAACCGGGGGGCGGCATCATTATTATTTGCAATGGAGCATCGGATTCACATCTAAATATAGTGTATTAACATCTCAAGGAACCCGCGGAGGTTGGAACATGACTCACCACTGCCATTTTTCTCATTTTGCTTAATTTTCCAAAAAAATTTCAATTTCCCTTTTGTTTTCTCACTCCCCATTATCCCCATCTCCATTAATTTCTGCATTATGTCCTCGTCTGGTTACATAGATGTCATGCAAACTTATGGTGAACAAAGTGGTGTATCAAGATCCAAGGCACGTGGAGATTTCCCCACGCCATCAATGCATAAGAAAACTGAAAGACCATATAGGAGAGGTGTCAGCTCAACTCCACTCTTCTCCGGTGAGCCTAGGCATTCTGCTGGGCATCCCTCATCTTTTGGCCATCCCTCTACCGGCAACAATATTCTACTAGAATCAGCATCAATCAATCCACAATGCAAACATATCATCAACAGTAACAGCGAACAGGAACATACTGTTTCGATTTCATCATCGCCTAATTCTACTCCAACTGACAACGCCTCAACTTCAGACTGGCCCCTCCTAGATCCGTTTGATGACCTGGATAAACTGCTCGCAAATCTCATCAACAGCATAGATTACAAAACCGGAAACAAGTTTAAACTCCTGATACCTCAGAGAAAGGTCTGTCAAGACACCGTCCACAAAATTAGAGAACTTTTCAACAAACAGAATAAATTTTAACTTCTCTCAAACAGCCACGATCTGACGAAGTCGAACACTCCACTAACTTGAAGAATTTAGAACATCAAATCAAGACAATTTCCGTTCAACTTGCTGACATGAAGAACACTTGCTGCGGCCCTCTGAACAGTGAGACCTTGATGAGTACACGTCCACCTGTCCCAATCATTATCACCACAGAAGATGGCTCCAAACCTGACGACATAATAAATATCATAAACAAATCTAATCCAAAACCACTTGTGACAAACGTATACAAAACGAAGAATCTCATTGAAATAAAATTCCATACACAAGATGATAAGGTCAATTTTACAAAAAGCATTGAAAACAAACTCCACTTCAAAGATAAAGAGCAACGCCTTACTCCGCTCATTATACTTAATGCACCAGCTCACTTCGATGGCACAGACATCGCTAATATTCTCCAAAGAAACTGTGACACACCCAGCACTAATAACGTAATAAAATACGTCAAATCCATACCTCATAAAAGAGCTACAGACAAACACCACATCATAGTCATCGTCTCCCATAGACTCGCAACTAATCTCCTTTCGGCTAGATTCATCTTCATAGGACTGAATAAGTGCATAGTTAAGAAAAGATTAATCCTCGGGAGATGTTCATGGTGTCAAGGTCTTGACAACCAGACTCATCAATGTCAACAGGAATTCGCAACATGCGTGACCTGTGGTAGCCAACATCACTCCAGTGAATGCAATTCAAACACCCATCACTGCATCAACTGCTGGCACTCTAATACGTACTTTGGTACTTCACACAATCCCCATCACCCAGCTTATGCTGCAGATTGCCCAAGCTACAAGACTGCACTCTCCGCACTTCGATCAAATTTTAATCCACATTAACTTATCCTCCTGTGCGATTTTTGCACACAGAGATCTGTATCGATTCAAAATTCTACGCCTCCACCCCGGCAGTTTCAGTGACTCCTACATTCTTATAGTCAATGACTACTTCAAAACTTTAATTTATTCTTCTTGAATTCACAAACTTTCAGTTGAACTCACAATTCTCCATGAGAAACGCTCAAAACTTTCTTATTCACAAACTCTAGTTGAATTGATCCCCTTAAAGAGAAACTCTAAAAACTCCTTTTCTTCTACGAGATTCAATTACCTTTTTTTTTTCAAGTATTTCAAAATTCCTATTTTACAGCCTCTTAGAGAGCGCTTCATACCATGCATGTAGCAACTCTGATCTTTTCACCTTTCAATGCTACTTATCCATTAAGTTTTTAATTACTGTCATCTATTGTAACTTTCTTCAAAATTTTGTTTTTCATTTACACTTTCTTTATTCGTTTTTTTTTAAACTAATGTGATGCACCTATGTATTATGTGAGCTAGACCTGTGGCCAGACGTGGACTATACGGTTAAGGGTTTTGCAAACCTAGGTACGTGTCCACGTCTGGAAGAAAAGAAAAAAAAGAAAAGAAAAGTCGAAGGATCCTTTCCCAACATTGGTGACCTGCGGACGTTTTATGAACTCGTCTGCATCGAAAGTAGCGCCTACTTCGATGAATGGTCCACATTGAAAAGTTGACTTGCTATTTGTGACTGCGTCATTTTCTTCCTCGCGCTGTTGCTTCTCAGTCTCATTTGCACACAACGGGATCCTGCACACACTCGACTGCTAATATCAACTCAGGAGAGACCACACACGCAACCGTGAACTTAATACAGCTC
The DNA here is from genome assembly GCF_982258835.1 of Parasteatoda tepidariorum. NCBI lineage: Eukaryota > Metazoa > Arthropoda > Arachnida > Araneae > Theridiidae > Parasteatoda > Parasteatoda tepidariorum. Next base: position 75,187,371 of record NC_141755.1, on the reverse strand, counting down.
TCCCAGTCCTTCGCAAATACAGAACTATCACTAGATATCCGTTCATCGAATTCTATCCCTGATAAAATTCAGGGAGGGAGATGGTATTGTGGTGTAACTACCACTACGATTATTAAACATCAATTCACTAGTATATAAGACATGCTAACTCAATTCATTAATGTAGTACCTTTTGTTAGATGAAGGTTGACTTTGTCTATAACGACTTACCCCACATAATCAGCAGAAGCATAACAGAGGAATGTTACAGAGATTATGTAATAAATTCAAAATATTTTTAATTTTGAGCATGTAAATTTGCACTACATGTGCATTAACATGTAATACAAAATAAAAATTGTAAAGAAAATACTGCAAAGAATGATAAGTAATATTATAAATAAAATTTTTACGTAGTTGTAACAATAAAATAAATTATGGATAGATAAAAGTTATCGCTTCTAATTTTCCAATCTATTGAGGATAAACGCTAAACATAGAAGAATTATCATTTTTACTAAAAATAGTCAAGTAATTTACATTCAAATAATATCATTTTGAAGCAATGGTTGCAAGTTTATTTTTGTCATGAAAGGACATTTTCTGCTTTATGCGAACTGGGAAAACAACAGCTGTCTTAAATTAGATGGGTGGATTGAAAACAATACTTATAAAAAAATAAATCATTGAACGATTTTAAGATTCAGTTTCATTGTCCTCTAAGTCATTACTACTTCATTATAATTTTTGCAAATTGCATGGAACATTACAGTCACAATATAGGGTAAGTCTAGGATAGATGTCCATAGTTTTTTTCAAATCGAAATAAAAGTACTAAGATTAGAGATACAAGAAGTGCATATGCGTATTTTAAATTTTCATACACGTTCGCAACATATTTTGTGCAAAAAAAAAAAAAAAAAATAACGAAATATAGAGCACAACAAATGAATTTTTAAAAAAAAAAATTAAAAGTGGTTATCACTTTTTATTGTCTAGGTGAGTTGGCCATCCAATGCAGTAAAGGAAAAATGAAGTTAACAAATGCAAAATAACACATTTTTTTGCTGTTAACCAGGAAAAACTTAAGTTGTAAAGAATGAATTTTGTCATGGAAAAAAAAAGAAAAAGAATATTGTAAACAAAATATATGTACACTCCTGGTGTATAATTTGTATATTTGGTGTATAGTTGCCACCATTTTTGGTGTTGAGCTGAACTAACTACATTAATTACAGAACTGTAATTATTGGGCAAAAAACTAAATAAAATTGACAAAATAACAATTGTTTGAAAGGAATAATGCGTATATATCACTAATATGTGCTAAAAAGACATGTTAAATTTGTGCTAAATGTGTGCATGGAAATATGTGTAGTCAGTTGTGGTCTAGTATTCTTCTCCACAGCTAATACAGTAATTATCTGGACTGATCAAATGTTAATGAAAAAGTGATTTGAAGTATGAATCTCAAAGTTGATGTTAACCGTATATTTAACATGTACACGCTTCATGTCAGTGCATGCACCTTACGCATCTTATACAGTCATCACTTTTAGTTGTGGTCTAGTATTCTTCTCCACAGCTAATACAGTGATTCTCTGAACTAGTCAAACGTTAATGAAAAAGTGATTTGAAGTATGAATCGCAAAGTTGATGTTAACCATATATTTAACATGTTCACGTTTCATGTCAATGCATGCACCTTACGCATCTTATACAGTCATCACTTTTAGTTGTGGTCTAGTATTCTTCTCCACAGCTAATACAGTAATTCTCTGGACTGGTCAAACGTTAATGAAAAAGTGATTTGAAGTATGAATCGCAAAGTTGATGTTAACCGTATATTTAACACTTCAATGGTTGATTCGGTCCTTGCTAAACTCACCAGTTACTAATCCTAACGGTGACTTGTTCAATTAGCTTTTTTTTACTTCTCCCCTTCGATATTGAAATTACTAATATCCTCTCTCGTTTTAAATTAAAGTCATTTTCAGGAATGTCAACAAAGGTAGAGTCTCTTAAAAATCCTATCAGCATTGTAAATCCTATCAGCATTTGTACACGGGGGGTGTTCGGCCGACGGGGATTGAACTCACTACCTCTCGGGCATGAGCCCAACACTCTACTTGCCAGGCTATTAGGACCCCGTGAGAAATTTAATCTGGCCATCTCTCCTCTACGACAATTTGATCTAGACATACCTTACATAATCTTACTTTTTTAATACAATAAAATTATAACTTGTAGAAACAAAAACAATTACATGACATTAATGTGAATACAACATACATTAATTCCACCCATCCAAAAAAATTGTATTTCAAAACAATTTTATCGAAAACCGCAGTTCACGTGGAACAACCTAACATATTCCAGATTCAATTCATTGCATTTTCAGTTCAATAAATTACATTACGAACTCAATATAACGCATTCTAGTATGAAGCTGTTATTTGGATTCACCATATTGCATTTCAAAATCAAACATTGAATGCGAGTGATACCTTATAACTGAACTTATGTAACTTTTTATACGCATGTTCATGAGTGTATGAGCAAAGAATGTGGATTTCAGTGATGAGGATATAGAAAAGGAAAAAATGATTATGGTTTTTGAAAATCTTTTAAAAACAATGCTTGTAGTTTGGAATAAAACAAAAGGAATGGGCTCAAAAAATGCCTTTTACTCGTAATGTTTATCCTTTTCCCTATTTATTTCCCAATGCCAAATACGGATGTACTATTTTTTCTATCTGAAAAGATTCTTGTGCCTGTTATAAGGATTATTTGTCCATTAAAAATTCCAAGGAAGAATCCCTAAAAGAGATTTTCGGATTTTAAAAATAGTTTTTTAGTATCGCAAATATATTCGTAATTTTATTTTTTTCTGGTCTTGTTTTGTTTCAAGAAAAACATTAAGGTTTTTATGACAATACTAGTTATTTTTACTTTGTTATTTTTGTAAATTTGCCTATATTATATATACTGTATCTGCATATTCGAAATTAACTATAATAAAAGGTATATTCGAAATTAATTGGATACTAAAATAGTATTTTAATGAAAAGAAAGAATAAACTTAGTTTATCTAACGCTTTAATGTGGAACTTTTAAATTGTTTGAAGTTTCAAAACCTTAAGCGCCTATTATCAAGAAAATGATTGTTTTGAAATTACGAGGTGATTATGAAGTAACTTTGCCAGCTATGTCAAGAATAAAAGAATATCCAGAATATTCTGTATTTGCACTTCAAGAAGAAGATCACGTATACCCACACATGTAAACCTATAATATTATCGCCATATGATCGTTTTATATCCGTCGTTGCACAGCCGACCCAATTTTGGGTTTACGACTACTAATGTTCGACTCCTTAGCCTTGTAATTTTGAACCGATCCAGGGGACAAGGAAACTCCTGGATCAGTACCCCGAGTGGTATTGATTTGTTATGGGAACATGGAGGACTTTGCGACTCGACAGATTTAACGTGCATCAGTCACCATTTACTACACGGGGAGTTTTCGGCCGGTGGGGATCGAACCCACGAACTCTTGGACATGTGCCCAGTGCCCTACCAGACAGGCTATCCCGGCCTAACCAGCTGATCGTTTCTAAACAAAATGGCGTGTTAAAGTTGAACTAAGTTTCTCACACATAAGTTAGAATGTTAATTAATGTGAAGCTAATTAAACACATCGCCGTATCGCAAACAGAATTTATTAAAATTTAATTCTTTCTCTTCTACGTCTTTTAATTAACTTAGATAATTAACTTCACGATGCTATTTGTTATTTCAAAATGACAATTAAATTGAAAAGCTTAGAAACAATGGCTATCTCTATTAAGCTTTTTCTTTTTGGCTATCTCTATTGAACAAAAGGAGCAGTTTTTGTAGAAAGTATTCAATGATGCAAAAATCTGCTCCGAACATAAGATATAAACTATGATCTGAAGAATCTCGTGTCTTAAGATGCAGTCCTTAATTTTAGGAAAATTGGTATGGACGTTATAAACTATCCCGTTTCAGCAATAGAAATTAGAGCTATAAGTTTTGTTTAAAATTACAAGCTGCAAATTTAGATTAGTGCTTTATAACAGTAGCTTTCTACAACAACTTTTGAAGATACGAATGTGTCGTAGTAGCCCATTGAAAAGAGAATCGAATTCTGGTCCGAAATGGCCATGTTTAGATCCTCGATTTCGCCAAGACCTACGCGTAGCGAGTGCATGTGATATACATGCTTGTAAAATCTGAAGAATCAAAAGTCTTGTGGTCAGACATTAAGCAATACCAAGGGTGTACAGTCCGCAAAAAAAAAAAACGAATCACCCTGAATAACTTTCGTTCTAATGATCCGATTTTCACGAACTAAGTGTCAATCTTAATGGTTCTTGGGGGTGATCTCAAATATGCTAATTAATTAGTGCTAACTATTAATTAAGTTACGAAATCAGACACAAAAACGTACTTTCTCTGAATAAACATATATTTTTTTTTACATATTTGGAATCTAGACACTTGAATTAGGGGGGGTAGACAAAATTTTAAAAAAATTGGGTGGTAAATTGGGTTGCAATAAAGGTTTATATATTTGGCGATAGTCCAGAAAACCGCCAAAAAAAGTCGCCTGCGCAAATGAATATATTAAGATAACCCATTGACTAATTCAAAAGAGGAATGCGTAATTTTACTAGGTTGCTAGGCAACCACGCTCTGACTGTAAAAAAAATTGAAATAATGTTTGTGACTGATGGGAGAGGATTAATTATTTGTTAATAGTAAATATCTCGAAGTTTCTAGGCAATAGACAATTTTTAAGCTGATTTCTGTCCAAAAAGCAAAAAAAAAAAAAATAATATTTTAATCCCCTTTGAAAAGAAAATTTATATCGATTTATAAATTATTTATGATTTTCTAAGTTTTTAGAATTTAAATACATGAACTTTTTATCTGATATTATATAGATTATGCTGTTTTTGCTATATTTATTCGAGGATTTCATACTAAAATTAAATTAACATAACTTATTATAGCAGAATACAAAATTTTAGGGATAATCATTTTTACAGCTTTAATCGAGTCTTCTAAGCAAGAAAGTTTGAAGAAAAAAAAGTACTTGAAAAATAAAATTAAAGATTGTATAGTAATTCTAATGCACATTTACAAGGTTTTCTATAATTTACGATGTTTCCTTTTTCTATAACTCAAGGAATTGCTGAATGTTTAGTGCCATTTTAAAAACATTGAAATATGTTATGTTTAAGAATAAGATATTGAAATAATATGTTGCACATTGTATGATTCATTTTTTAAAAAATCGCTTCATTCTGCTAGATATTTAGTTTACATGGCTTTCTTTGGATAAAAATGATTAACAAATAGCATCCTTACGTTTCGATACATTCTGAAACTTACGTTCGCAAATTCACCATAAAATGTCGCACAGCATATTCTTCAATTACGATACGCTACATTTACCACCAAATACTGCTACTATGATTAATTTGTTTTCTTACATATATCTGATACTTTCTTTTTAAACAGAGCTCGTACAAGATACTGAAATGGGGGCACAAAAACTTAAAAGATAAAATATTTAATTTCATTAACTCAAAATATCTGGTCTCAAAATTTTAACTTTTAAAGTTAAATATAACTTTTACAATATTGATGCTCTTACATTTTTAAAGACCACATAAATCCTGTTAAAATATTAAAATGCATATGCTTACTTTAACGAGTGTAAAATCCTTATCAAAATAATGATCAAGACCCAAATGTAAAGCAGTATAATTGGCGATAAAAACTCAACTGGCTTCAAAACATATGAAGAGGGAAGCAAAAGTCAACATGTTTCGAGCGTTCAAATATAATCGCCCATACTCAAGACTTGTCAGGCTTGAATAACTTGTGACTTCTATTATTGGACGCTCAAAACATGCCTATTTTTATTATCATCCATTATTTTTTTAAAGCAATGACGTTATTATATTTTCGATTCCGTTTCTTGGGATTATCCATTTAGTTACACAACATATTAAATTATTTCACTCTATATTAAAATAAGTTTAAAATAAGTTAGAGACACAGGTTCTTAGATGGAAAAAATAACAATTCACTACTTTGTAAAAAAAAATCAATGCAGTATTTTTTTTATTGCTACAAGCCTTAACATTTTAATTTAAGGACATCAAAAAATTCCGTTTAAAATTGAAATTTATCTTTATATTATTTATTATCTTTGTAAATGTAGTGAATAATTATTACATCATACCTTAGACACCTTAATAAACTATGTTTACTGACTAAAAATAATAATAAAAGCTTGAATGGAAAATTTCTTTGCATGCTTTTGTGCCAATAATTAGCCAAATTTTTATCTTATTGCGGTCTTTAATGTCCAAACGGGAACTGGTAGGAAAAATCCATTTAAAGACAATCATCCAGGTAAAGGGTTTTTAAGGCGACATCCACCGATGACTCAGTGCAATGCGAAGATAATTTCAAAAAGCAAAACTTCCCTTAGAGAATAATATTCGAAATACTGATTTTAAGAACTTTAGAAGAATCTTTAGGAGGGAAGTAGCCCTGGCATCCTTTTAGAAAGTGATTGCATTTACAATGCGGACGAAGTAAGAGTTGAATACTGCCCTTAAACGGGAAAAATTTTTGGCCCTAAAAATTATAAGGATTTATATTCTAAAGTACCCAGAAAAGAAAAAGTACCTCCCTTGGTAGTTTTTCCTTACTGAAGAATTCTTTGAGATATTACAGAATCAGTCCCTGCTATATATTTCATTGGAAAAAGCGATTCATGAAATGAAACGATGACGGCAGCAACATTTTACAAATGTATTGTAAATACTTCTACTCATGGCTAATTAAAAATGCTATCAAATTCCCTATTTTGCTTGTTCTGGATAGGTATAAATCTCACATCAATTTGAAACTGAGCAAGTTTTGTTTATCAAAACAAATTTTCTGGTTCAATTTTCTACCTAATTCATTGAAATCTCCCGTTAGATCTTGAAAACAAAAGAATTGTAAAACAATATGTCGAGAAAATTTTTGCATCCATTTTTAAATAAGATTTTGAGGCATCAACTGATGAAGTTAAAATGCTTTTATGAAATGTGATATTTTTCCATTTGATGTAGAAAACGTTGAGTTTAACGAATGCATGCAAAACAGACACCAAGAGTTAATGAGCGAGACAGCTTATCAACAAAACACATGCTTCGAGAGTAACGATGCACTATTTCTTCAGAAGCTTGAGATGGAAATCTCCCAAGTTATGTGGCAAATTTTTAAAGGAACACTGACAGAAAAGTTTAATCTCCCAAATATCCAATAGCCTGTGCTTTTCTCAACATTGAAGAATTTATTTCTAAAAGAACATTTGGTTAATCAAATTTTGGCACTGAAGCTGAGACAACTAACATTGATAATGAAAGTATCTTGAAAATTGATTTTGAGATAAGTCCTCTTGAGGCATTGTTAGTTTGCAAAAACAATCAGTTCCACAAGTAAATGGTAAGTACTGCTGATGACCCACTAGATATAAGTCAATGAGAGATGGATTTTACACAAACTTCGAAACTCCTTTTTCTAATTTATTATCCAGTGAGAAATTCTAGAAATGGTACTGGAAAATCAAAAGAAATTTGGAAGACACATTTACAGTGGCCAAAGTGGAAAAAAGAGGAAGGTTAAATCAAAAGAAAAATAAATAAATTACTTTTTTGCATTAACTTTAGAAAAAGAACGAAAATTTAAAGAGATTGAAAGAGCTGAAAAAAAGTTAAAGCAGAAAGTATGAGGAAGAGAAAAAAAATACTTAAGATAAAAAAGAAGTTCAAAAAATATGGGGAAAAGAGTAAACAAAAAAGTGATCTAATTATAATAATAATAAAAGCTTTATCGGATTACACAATAATAAACATTCATAATTTAAAATTGACTATTAAACTGTGAGGAAAAAAATTTAAAAATTTTTTTTTAAATTATGTATTCAAACATATTTTACTTTCCACTCCATGACTGAAAAAAAGTAACATTTTCCAAGTTAACTGTGGTTAAATGTTGCAATTCCAAGAAAAATCTTGTTTTTAGACATTTGTGTGGCCTATGGATTCCTAACGAGCATCAAACATTCTCAAAATTAAGTATTCATTCACTTGAAAATTTAGTGTTTATTCACTGGTAAGAACTGTTCCTTCACTTGGTTATCTTACTACTTATTATTTAAACCACCACAAGCTTAAAACAATTGCATTTAATAACAAATTTAGAAATTTTTATGATTTTTTTTAAAGGCAAGCTAAGCTTAAGTGTTTCTTCATTGGTTAGTTTACCCTATAAGATGTTGAGAAATTTGCGATGTTGTGTTGTGAGAGATGCTAAAAAATGTTGACTACGTGTTTTTATTAATATTTATGAAATATATATTCAAAAAATTGATAAATATATTACTCCAAATCTAGGCATACGTATGTATATTATTGAAATTGTATCAGTTATTGAAAAACAAAATCAAAAAATAAAAAATAATCACATTAAATTAGCACAATCTGGTGTATAATAATATTCTATCAGAAGCACGCTTTTATAAAACTAGACATTCGTTGAATAAAGTGTTTTTTATTCAAATTTCTTTACTAAATAGAAAAATTAAATATTAAACGACTAAAAAAGAAATATCCTATTTTATAGTTTGAAAGAAATAAAAGTAAAAAGATTAGCAAACGATTATTAGCGAAAAAAATATGAATGAAATTTTACGCTACGCGCGCGAAGTCAAGTTCCTCGCAAGTTTATCACATTTTAATATTAATCGCCCCATTTAATTATTTCTTTACTGTCGCCAAATTATTTTTTTAAAAATAATTAGTTTTAATTTTTCTCAGCTTCTAATAAATAAAAACGGTTGAAACTTTAGATTTTTCAATTGAAAAACATGTAGATTAATATGGTATAAAAAAATTCATACCTTATAATTCAAAATTTTTTCATCCTCAATTTAATTAAATAATAAAAAATAATTAATAATTATTAAAAATTATTTTTTTCATGAAATTATCTTTGGGTAATCGACTTTTATAAGTGGGTGCAATTTTCTTTGAATTGCTTTAATAGTTTTAAAAATATGACTAAAAACGTAAAAAGTGAAATTAACATTAAGGGGTACGAACTTTGGATCGCTCTCCTGACCAAACTATGGGAACCATATTTCCCAGATTGCGGCTACCCCCTATATTTTGAAGGTTAGTAATCCAAATATGTAAAAAAAAATATATGTTTATTCAGAGAAAGTACGTTTTTGTGTCTGATTTCGTAACTTAATTAATAGTTAGCACTAATTAATTAGCATATTTGAGGTCACCCCCCGGAACCATTAAGATTGACACTTAGTTCGTGAAAATCCGATCATTAGAACGAAAGTTATTCAGGGTGATTCGTTTTTTTTTTGCGGACTGTACAGAAGTCTCGAGAAAAATCCCTTCACATTCAGATCTAAGTTTAAATTGAGACTGTGGCCTCATGAATGAGTGGTGCTGCTATCTATCCGTAAGGTTTTGAGATAAGCCGTATTTTCACTATTGCGACGCTCTCTTGTCAAATGAAAGGCTCGCCTTCCTGACTGAGGCCAATGACTGGCGAGCTTGGCTTGCCCAAGTGTCATCAGAAACAACAAAACTTGAATGTTTTAAAATAAATTTCACGTTAAATAATGCCATATCTATTACGCAAATCTTGAATTTTATGACATTAAGGTACAGATTACAAGTTCAAGAAACTCTCGTCTTTAGATTCATACTACAATTGTAATAAAATAATAGCAAACTGGTAAGACCACTTTTGAAGATATCATTTGCAAGCTGAAAATTAAAACAGTAAATACTGTTAAAGAATTAAAATTCTGACTTTCGACTGTTTCTCGACGACAGCTTCCGGAACAGTTCCAAAGATATGAACGTTCTTCACATAACTGTTACTTTAAATAACGTAATCTCTAACATGCAATCTTCGAGCGTTAACTTGGCTTAACCTTTTAGTCTGCCGTTAAATCGCTGAGGCTCAGGGATTTAGGAAATAAACCTTTTATCTCTAATTTCATTTAATGAAGAGTAGACAAATATTGTTACACGTAAAATTGCGTTATTTCGCCACCTCCTTGGATAAAGACTGCTACAGGATAATAATTTCCGGGAAATGCCGGAGCACAAAATGTCGACGCAGAAGGCATTTAATTTACTGCCATTATGAACAAAAGATTCTGGAGTTAATTTGTTTTTAACTCTAAGAGAAAACAATTTGTGATGGAAGCGCAATTTCGAAGGAATTTTCTTAACCTTGTCATTTCTCGATTAAAAATGTTTTATATTTTCCATAAATTTGATTAAGGAAACCTTTTAAAGGCCTTAAAATTTAAGCTTTATATATATACTTTATATCAGATAAAAAGAACCAATGATATTTATTCGAAACTTTCATGGGGGGGGGGTTGGCTTAACTTCTCTACTAGTCATACAGGAATGGTGACTTTTTTAGTGAATAACAAAAAAGTTGATAATTACCATGTAATGCGTCAAAGAGTAACATTTTACAAAATATTACTAGAAGATAAATTTCTCAATTAGGAAAATGCAATGATTTAATGGGAAATTGCATAAAAGCACTAGAGATATTTTTTTCTTCTCTGGCATGTCATATTTATGACCGGTTCAACTAGTAGCCATAGTTGTAGAGTGTATAAGCATAGTTTTATGAAATTAGCGCCAATATTAAAATCGGTAAGAATAGAAAATCATTATACTCTTAGTATGAAATCTGTGGAGTTAACTTCAACTACGATTATTAAGCATCAGTTCACTAGCATATAATACATGCTATTGAGGAACGTATTGAAAGACGAGGGCTGTCATTGCCGAATTAACATTTCATCACACGTTAACACCCAGAAATTTCAAAGATTTGTAAGGAACTCATAATAAGTTATTATATGTAACTATTGTTTTGTAATTACATTGATTATGAATAGACCAATGTTAAAAATGTTCATCACTGTAATATTTAAAGAAATGAAAGAAAATTCCTTTAAAAAAAATATATATATATTTTAATGAATTGCCTTACTTGTTTTTCGATTTTTCAACCCGTAAAAATTTTATGGAAAAAAAACAACAAGAGAATTCTCATTTTACCAGAGAATTATCTTTATTCTCATTCTCAGAAAATTATCATTATTCTCATTCTTAGAGAATTATCATTATTTTATTCTCATGGACACTTTCTTATCATTATTTTATTCTCATGGACATTAAACATGGACATTCTCATGGACACTTTCAGGTAAGAGATATACTGCTGATGAGAAAATAAACGGGTTCATATTTTGTAATGGAATAGAAATATTTCTCATACATCATTCTATTGCAAGACTGAACTTATCGATTGAAGAGGAATGAGCTGATCATTTCTTCCATAATTCGTTACTCGTAACACCTGGAGGGGTAAAGGGAGCTACAAGCTGATCAACAGAATTCATTAACGTGTGAAGCAAGATGGATGAGTGACTAAATCGACTTCCAACCTAACTTTATTGGTCGCCATACCTCATTTTTCACGGCTTCCCAAAATAGTTACATAAGATTGAATTACTCTTCCGGCTCTTCTATTGAATAGTAGGAGCAGTTTTAAAATGATACTTCAAACTCGTAATGTGAAAATAAAGTTCAAATGATAAAAAAAAATTACAGTGAATGTTCGTTATAAAAGTAGAGTTAGTGTTTTTAACTTCTAAAGTTTTTGCTTTAACAAAAATGATAAAGATTAATTTTTTGCAAAAAAAAAAAATAATAAATAAATAAATAAATAAGTAATCAATGTAGTTAAATATCGCAACAGATCTCTTTTTTCTGTAATATAACTGAATATTTTTGATTAATTATTTTAAAAAAATTAGGTTCAGAAAGTTATAGATTTTCTAAAGAGGCGGGAAATTGCTAAATTTACAATTTTTCGCATAATCACTAAATAAGAGCATAATTTATTTCTTTTTACTTAACAAAACATTTTAATTTGCTAGATAAACTTGGCCTGTAGGCTCTTTTTTCATATAATTTCGCACGTGAAGTCCTAAGAATCCTTTTGTACCTATCTTTGCTGCATCAGTTAATGGTTTGAACCTGAATGGCAACTTCTTTAGGCTGTTGATTTTTAATTCTATCGGATATTGCTCGTATGCTGCATTGAAAGAATATGCTAAAGTCTATTTTTTATTACTTAGCAAAATATCTTAATTTACCATAGAAACTTGAATTTGCGTTTTCTTCCATGTAAGCACTCCAACAATTTCAGTTCAAAGAATCCTTTTATACCTATCATTGCTGATATTCTTTGTAAATGGTTTGAATCTGGAGGTCATCTTCTTTTTACTTTTAATTTTAGATTGAATTGGAAATCGCTTGTATGCTGCATACAAAGAATATGGTAAATATTTTCTTTTGCAATTTAGCAAACTATCTTATCTGAACATGTCTTGTTGCATGAATAAAGAACCAAATTTCTGGTTTGAAATCTATTTCAAAAAATTTTTCAAGGTGAGTAGGTTTTTATGTTGTCATTTTCCTGTCTTCTTGAAATGATTAATTACATAAACTACCTAGATCTGTCTGAGTTATTTCAAGAAATCCTGTTGTTTTCTGTGGGATGTAAACGTCTTAGGCAAAAATGTAAAATTAAAGTAAAGTTAAATGCTATAAAATGGCAAATTCGTCATCATCCTGGCTGTCATTTTCCTGACTTATGAAAGCCAGGACATTGGCGTGTTACCAGAAAACTTTTCAAACAGTATATTGTAAAGAGAGAAAGCAAGTATTAACCTAATACCAAGTTTATGTATGATTGTAATATGCTTGAATGCAATCAAAGTTATTTATTTATTTAATGATTGAATATTGTACGCAATTTTATTCTGTACATATCAGCAACAAATTTTTTTCGATTCTTTCTACAGTGAATAAAAAGAATTAATTTAAGCAATTTATGGTCCATCTAACATAAAGGCTTAAGTTGAGTTACTTACCATTAACTTAAAATGACTGTTTTTTAAACTTTTAAGCTAATATGTCATTTTCCTGGCATTTAAGATTTGGTGAATTTCTATTTTACTTTTTTTCTCGATCAAATGTCAATAAACTACACTGCTCTCTGTAAGATAATAATAAATGAAACTAAAGAAGTATACAAGAAAAATTTGGATTATATTGAAGACCAAATTTGAGTAAATTTTTTGGTCCGAATTGTCATGTTTCCAAAGAATCACCCATTTGCGTTTTTTTACAATGTAAGTTCTCCTGCATTTTCAATTCAAAAAATCCTTTTATACCTATCATTGCTGATATTACTTGTAAATGGTTTGAATCTGGTGGTCATCATCTTCCTACTTTTCATTTAGATTTGTTTGGTTATTGCCCTATACTGTATACAAAGAATATGCTATAGAATGTTCAAACCAGTATTATCAGATTCTGGAATATAAAGGCAATCTCAGTGAGAATTCAAGTATTGAATTAAGAAAGGCAAGGTAAGTAGTACAAGGTAAGTAGTAAGAAAGGCAAGGTTTAGTAGTACAGAGAGCATTTGCTCTCTGTACTACTAAATTCCGTATGTTTTAAAAAAGCTGTATTTCGTTACGGTCAAATGATTACGAAAATGTTTATCTTCTGGATTATTTTTACTTCAATAAACTTAAAAACTCGTTGTGGTGTGGAATATTGATTGGGAAACTTAGCGTTATATTCAGTCCAATAATTAAAAAAAATTTAGTTAAAAGAAATAAGAAAATTAAAAGTGTATTTTTTAAAATTGAGTTTTTTTTCCGTTTTATTTATTTTTCAGCTCATTTGTAACATGTTTGCATAATTTTTTTAAAAAAATTGCCACATCCTTGTCGAATAAAAAAAAATTGATTTATTCATCGTTATCGTCTTTAATTATCTAAAAATATTATTAGTCTCATTTAATTGAAAATATCGATGCACAATTGATATAAATATGATATACGCATAATTAATAATACACACATAATATATAATATACACATTATTTGCTTTAATATACACATAATATATAATATACTAATGATATATAATATACTAGTACACAAATAAATAATGTTATGAATTTTGCAACTTCACCGCCATTAACTCTTTAATTAATAGTTAAATGTACGCGAATATATTACTGAACACACTTAAAACAATCAATAAAATCCAGAACCATGATTGGTGCATATAATAGTTCCGAAACATAGTATCGTGACTATTTAATGCATTCTTAGTAAAGTCATAAGTTATAGTAAGTAAAATACCATAGTTTTGTATAAAGCTAAACTATGATATCGTGCAATCAAACTTAACAAATTATTTGCACGTTAGTTCAACTCTTAATAACATTAAGGTTAAGACGAATTTGCTCGATTTGCTTCTAAATTTGTTTGAATCCACTCGATTTGTATTAAAACGTAGAAAATAATTCCGAATAGATTCCGATCTTTAGGATTTAAATAAACATTCAAGATTACGGAGTTAAAATTGAAACAGGGATAAATTTCTGTATCCTGCAATTTTTTTTCTTCATTTCATGTTTTTTGTTATCACCAAAAAACGTCCACAGAAAATTTTAATTTTTCATAAAGTATTTGGTTAGCTTATTCAATGATAAAGCACTTTTGTGTTAGTTACTTTCAACTTCTTAATACATAAAAGTTAGTTTGTGAACTTTGTTCCATTTTTGAACTTCTAATTTTTTGTCAAAAAATATATCAATGTAAATTTTATTTTATTTTGAAATATTTCAAGGTACAAGATTTTTGAAAAAATCAATAGATGTTCAAGTTGATCATAACGTAGAATCTTCTAGTTGTAACAGACAAAAATGTCCATCATAGCAAAAGAAAATCAGAAATTCATACCATAAGTTGACAGTTTCTGAAGGAAAAAAAGTTGGGATTTTTTAAGGGAAAAAAGAAATCCATGAGATAGTCGTAGCAGAGTTGGGAAAAGTATTTCCCTATTGAAAAGTTTTCTTGACAGCCTGTTACAAAGGATTCTGAAAGGAAGTCTTCTAGATGTTTGACACTTCGTGCCTCTTCTCTTCACTTGATTTCATCTTTAATTTAATATTTGTAACCTATCAAAATTTTTATGGATTATTGTTGACAGACATGATTGAAGGAAACGTGAATTAATGATTTAACTTTAAAAGCGATGGTATTTTTCATATCTGTTCAGGTAAATTTTAGTTATTATCTTTTGAATTTCATTTCTTTTTTGGAACCTAAGACTATTAATATAATTACAAACAAATTAGCTTTCAAAAAATATTAAATTTCCAAGACAAGCTTTTTAGAAATATCTAGATTAAAAAACATATTATAAGTCTTTACCAGCAATAGATTTTTAAGAAATTATCATTAGAATTGCCTAAAAATTTTAATAGGACACTTAAGAAAAGGTATATTAAAATTAAAAAAAAATATTATTCATGCAAAGCAATAGTTCTTACTGAAGTTCTTTCCTATAAAGGACCCTGCACAATCTTATAGAAATTGATTCTCTGAAAAATTGGCTAAAAATTTAATGTTGTAGTTGAAAACTCCCGGTGGCTGAGTGGTAGCGCTTCGCGCCGTCGTGACGCAGGTCCTTAGTTCAATCATCGGGCTCAGTGATGGGTAACTCAGCTTTTCAACCCTTTAGTGGGTTGATAAAATGAGTACCAAGCATGCTTGGGAACTAAACACTGGGAATTCCGCGTTGGGATGACCCATGGATTCTAAAGCGACTCCCTCCATGACTCCTTGGGATGACCACTCAACCTGAAATGCTCTTGCTCCCCAGAACCCAAAGGCCAAGAAAATTGATACGAACACTGTAGACCTTGACCCTCTATGGGCTGTCGCGCCACTGAGTTTAGTTTAGTTCAGTTCAAAATATTTTGATAAAGAGTTCTTCTTGACAGGAAGTCCAAAAATTGTTAGTTTCCGAGATGCGAAGTAGTAATTCTCAATTCTCTATTACCGTCATAACATTGGCATTAACCAATGTGCACCATGTGGAGGTTGTCAGATAGGATTTTGCACATGTTATAGCTCTTATAAGGGCTGATTGTTTGAACAAAAAGTTACTTGGATGTATACAAACATATATAATTACGCATAAACATAATTATTCATCATTTATTTGAATATTATTTACATTTTGTTGGGGAGGTCGATTCGCTGCATTATAAATACATTCTATTAACTTTGTAGATGAATACTCTATACCAGGGGTTTCCAACTTACATTAGGCCGGGGGAAGCAATTAAAAACACCAGTCAAATGGCGGGCAGCAACTTTGTTAAAATTTTTTATAGTACTCTTTTATTTTTGAAGGAACAAATATTACTGTCAGATTTTTATCGAGTTGTTCAAAACAAAAGTATTGAATTACAAATAATAATAAATATTTTCTTGAATAAGTATTTCCTGGGATGCAGAACCTGAGAAAAAAATTTTTTTGCTCCGTTGGAACTTTCACAGAAACGAAGGAATTAGTTTTTTTAAATTATTTTTAACTAAAGAAGAGTATTTTAAACCCATATAGATTTTTTGCTAAAATTGTCCGCAAAAAAATGACAACTAATCTATATTAGTTTGCGGGCCACAAATAAAAGGCTTCGCGGGCCGGATGCGGGCCGTCAGTTGGTAACCACTGCTCTATACTGTGCATATCTTAAAAATCAAATAACACTCGTAATGTGTGCGCGAGTAACCATTGTCCAACGCAGCCGTTGGCTATATGTATCTTTTATGTTTAAGGCTCCATTTTTCGGAAACTATCTATTTTTCGACCTTGTGTCAAAGATAATTTTTTCCTATGGTATTCTGAATTAAAACACATTAAGTTTTCAACCAATTTAAAGGAAAATTAATTTCCATGAGATTTATGCGGGGTCTTTTATGTAAATCTACTTGAATACTGAGCAGATACAAAAGTAAAAACCTGAAAATAGTTAAACGTTGCAAACATGAAATTGTAGTCATTAATCTGGAACAAAGTTTGTTAGAATCTTCTCTAACTATTAAAGGTTTCTCGGAGAAGCGCTTTCTTGTTATTTGCTTTTCTCTGTTTCAGGGAAACATCAATACATACATCTTCGTTTATTGAAACATTAGCTCCTATTCTTTTCAAGAGAGTTGCTCGAGAAATCGGGTTTATAAATGGGAATTCGATTTCAAAAACAAGTGTTCTCATTTGTTCGATACGTTTCGTCATTTTCCCCTCTAGAAATGTTCCCTCTTAAAAAGGGAATTAAATAATTCGAAAATACAATAGTTTGGTTTATTTATTTTTGCGAATGCTATTAAATAAGGGTACGTGAAGCAAATAATTTTATTAGAAAAGCATGCTAGTTTTGATTAATTAATATATTAAATGTCTTTACTTTTCGGGAATATAAACAATAAACTTATTTCTTTCGATCTATTCTTTCTTTGGATTCATAACTATCACCCGTATAGGCAATAAGTGTATATGTATAACATGATGTATTGGTATGTGTATGTATAATACAGTAACAAATGTCTTTTAATTTCGTTGAATGGTTAAGTTTAGACGTATTGAATGAATGTAAGCAGTTTTAATTTCACTATTATTCTGCCTGCATCAGGTTGTATAAGACGAATGCTCAAACTTGTTCCCGAGAGTTATCATTTTTAAATAACACTAGGGAACAATTTTTTTTGTTGCATTTATTCAAGCACTTGATCTTATCGAATTCGGGAGCGAAGATTTCAAATCAGAAATCAGTGTGAAGATTTCAAATCAGAAATCAGTGTGAAGATTTCAAATCAGAAATCAGTGTGAAGATTTCAAATCAGAAATCAGTGTGAAGATTTCAAATCAGAAATCAGTTTGAAGATTTCAAATCAGAAATCAGTTTGAATGCAGTTGAAATCTTCCGTTGCAGATTTGATTAAAATGACACTTTTTTGCCTATTTTTTGTAGTAATGTACACGTCTAAACATGCTCGATATAACAGGATGCCACGTAAATGTTGGGACAAACTTTTAAGGGAGTTAGGCATAAGGATTAAAATTACGTTAGAACTTATGCCCGGAAATGTCACACGTGACTAGGGGTGCTTTCCTATTATGACCTGTTCAGAAGCATACGAAGAAACAGTTCATAATATAGAAGCGGCCCTACCGGCATATGACGACATTTTTTAACATGCGTTTCTATGCAATTTTAATCTTGGTTATGTGCCCTAACTCCTCTAGAAATTTGTCGCAACATTTATGTGAAACTCTGTTGCAAACAACGTAATTAAATTTTTAAATTTCGACAAAAATAGACTAAAAAATGACAGTTAAAAATAAACTGTAGTTTGGAGAGAAAAACTGGTTGCAGATTTGAAATCAACGATACGAAAGCATCAAAGATCTGTTAAAAAAATCTTATGCATAAAATTTTTTTTTTATTAGTGTAATGTTTTGTACCGATAGCGTAAGGGCATTGTTAAAGGTTAGTGAAATAAATCACATCCGTTGAACACAACGTGATTTTTTAAAAAAAAATTTCCAATTATATATTTTGTATGTTAAAGTACAGAACTAAAATATATCCGCAAACTTTTTTACGGTTCTTCCAGACGCTCGATTTACAGAGGCCACAGTTTTCTAAAAGTTTTGTCAAAAGTTTAACCATTAAAATATTATAAATCTTTGTTAATATTTACATCTTTTCGGCGGAATTCATGAATTTAATGGTTGAATACAGAATAGACACATTTTTTTCATAGACGCTCTTAGTTATGATTAACGATACTGACTTTTAAATTTCACTTCTTTTTTTTCAAAAAATGATTTTGAAAGACAATAAATAATGTAGTCATCAATCTTTTCTTGCATTCATGTTTTTGCACTTGAACGATACGCATCAAAATGCAGCTGTGTAATGTATAATTTAATTCAAACTTGTTTTAACCTTATTTAAACCGAAATTGAAGAAAATTATCTTATATCCTTAACTTTTGATCTCACAATTCTACAGTTCAATTTCATAGGAAAATTTGCTGGGTATTAACATCTTATCAATAATAAAGCAAATTTGCTATATATTAAGGTTCAGCGTTGTACGCGAACCATAATATACAGCAAATATGTAATATCATGAAAAAAATTTATTACATATTATGGTACAACGTTCAACAATTATTTTTATTTTCAGTTGAAAATAAAAATAATAAAATAATCAAATCTATACATTGATATGTAACGTTACAATGTTATCATGCATGGAGAAAATAATTATGGTAAAATTATTGTACTGATGCAATAACATTTCTGGTAAAAAAACATAATTCTGGTTAATAAAACAAAAACATATGTAACCAAAAAATGGTTTTACGTACATAAGAAACCAAATTAATGGTTTAAATTAATGATTGTTCCGCTCATATGATAATTGGTTTACCGGAAATTCTTTTTTTCAAAATTACAATTTTTATTGCTACACAATTAGTAAAAATATACTAAAATCAAAAGTATATTTCTTCAAATCAAGGGCTTTTATACCCTGCTTTAAAGTATCATGATAAAATTACAAAATTTAGCCAAATTTTATCTCATATTATAAAACCACTTTGGTAAAAATTACCGAGCTTTTTGGTGTTTCCATAGAGCCAAAAATGAGGTAAGTGTAACCATATTCTGGTAGTTTTTACCCTACTTTTTCCTTCAGTGTAACTGAAAAAAAATATATTAAAAAATACATTGCCACTTGAAAGAAAAGTTACAAAATTAAATTATTAAAATTTCAACTGTCAATTTAATAGTTTTTTTAAAATCATTTTCATCTACCAGTCGTAACGGGTATTGAATGAAATATAAAGTAAATATAATCATTAAAAGCAAATATAGGATGGTTAAATTAAGCTGACAGTTTTCGGAGGTTCGTATCTCCAGTCACTTCGAATACATGTTATGTAGATCATGTGGTCGAGGTTTCCGACGAAAATAAACAGTTTGAGATTTTTTGGCGTAATACTGATAAAATCATATGCGAAAATCAATAACGCAGCTCGTTTTATTTATAAAAACAGAGCCAATTGCTTGATGAAATCATTTGAACGCATTTTGAACATTCATCTGAACACGAAGGAACAGCCATTGGTTGTGAAACTATTTTTTATCAGAATAAGAGCTTTTGGCGGATTAAAAACTTAAGAAGACCCATTTATATGATCTTCTTAAGTTCTTCTATAAAAACATGATTCGCATAGAGGACGACAGTTTCTACTGTTTTCATTTTGTTTAATAGCGACACCTAATGGAAAAATTTCCAACTATTTTAATGTCATTTATTTGAATACATAATATGTTTATCTACATATCATGTATTTGAAGTTTCATCTGGGTTCATTCAGTAGAACAGTAGCTACGGGCCTATGAGTACGGCCAGTTTATAAAATGAATATGAAGACCACTTAGTTTCCAACCGATGGATTCCACCTTGTATAGGACGTAAAGACGGTCGGTGCGCAATGCTGACTACACTGCAACTGTAATGACTGGAGTCTGGAAGAAGTAAAGTAAGATCATATATGCAGGCCTTGTCGATGTGACAGTTAAGTTACTAAGAGAACTAGGAAGGGAAACAGCGTACAGATTGGAACATTTTAGAACAGTATTTTATGTAGGGTAAGTTTATTTTATTTTTGTTTTACTTGATTGGAAGATTGCTCTTTTACTGAAGATTATTGCTACCAGTGCGATTTTGTCAAATTAATGATTATGTGTGATTTTGGCAAATTAGTGATTTTAATCATTAACTACTACTAAGAAGAAAAACAATATAACTGTTATAAGGTAATAAAATTTAGAGAAAATATATATGACATTAAAATTGATTCGTTATCTGGAGTTTCGTCAAATTAATGATTTCAAGCATTAACTGCTAATAAGAATATGAGTATTATTTTAATAAACAAAATAAAGGGAAAAAAAATACTTAATTAAAATAAAACTTCAAACGTTAAAGTGTTATACATAAATACCATATTCGAGAAGAAAATATCAACTTGCTGCTGTAAGTTGTCTTTTCGGTAATTTAAGAAAGTTTTGGTTAACCAAAATTAAGATAAAACAATTACGCTTAACACATAATTTTTTCATATTAAATCAATAATTGAACGATTTACCGCAAAAAGAGTGTAAATAAATAAAAAATCTCTTTTCAGATAATGTTTGAAGTAGATTTAAATGTTGAGTTATTAAATAATCGGTTTTGTTGTTTTACAAAATCAACAAAGAACATGTAAAAAAAAAAAAAAACTCTTTGAAATCAATTTATGAAAACAAGTTTTATGATAAAAATATCATTTACACGATTCTGTGTAATTATTAAAAAAATCAATGTTCTAATATGTTCTGCATCTGTTTTTTTTCTTATTACTCCATAGATCAGTTCAGTTCATTAGTAACACATTCTTATAATCAGTTACCGTTAATAGAATGCTTCTTATAGGACATTGACACATGAAGAAGGAACAGCAATATGTTACCCAACAAATACAAATCAGTTTATCAGAATTAATTCCCCAGATACCCTAAAGTATGGAATCCCTGGTCTAGATCTAGATCAATTATGCAATTACAGGTCTAGGAGAGAACTGGAGCGCATCGTAATTAAATTGTATACTCCAGGGGTAAAACAGTGCAAATAACTGATTAACTTTCCAGAAAATAAGTTTCAAATTCGTGGCATATCTAATTCTCTAAGGAAGTTTGATTATTATTTCGTCCATTGTGCTAATAGTTATTTTGGCACAATAAGTATGTGCAGCAATTGATTCTATAACATATAGTTTAAAAGTAGTTTATTGATTTTTGAGTCAGCAAACAGAAAGAGAGATATATAGATAATTCTTTTTTTCTCTCAGCAAAATATGTTTTGAAAGAAATTTTTTGAACTGTATAAAATGTTAACTTACAGCAAAATAATCTCTTAACTTATTTTTTGAAGTTATACTTCTTATGCGACTTCCAACAAGGTTGAGTTAAACGTTTAACGCTACATTTTTATTGGCGGGGAAATCAAGTGGTAGGATCCAGTTTTCCCTCATTCATTTCCATATTGTTTTGGTTCTCACTAGCATAAAAATAATAAAAGTCATAAAAGTATTGTTTTTCTATAAATAATTTTTGAGTTTGTTTTGATACACATATAATTTAATAGGGTAGTATTTTTTATTTTCAAATTTAGTGGATAACAATTGTAAAAAATGAGTGAAAACAATCCCATGGACAATGCGACGGATTTAAGGTTATGTCAAGGTACGTCTCTTGTGAATAGCAATTGATTGTTAGGTTTTCGCTTCTGAAATTACAATATTCACATACATTATTAATACAAATACATTTTCCAGGGCAAGACGATGAGGCAACCACAAGCATTGGTTCAAGAGGACCACGAGGGAAAAATGCACAATATTACCGTGATTACAGAGCACGGAAGCGAGCGGAGCAGGAAAAAGAGTAGTTGAATAGAACTAGTGATCCTTCTACGACTGCCGATTCTGCTACAATTAACATCGCAGTTTGCTAAGTTTAACTTCTTCCGCGCGGAGGGACTCCACACACTATTTTTTTTTTAATTGGAAATATTGCAATACTTGAATTGCTTTAAATTGTTTAATTGCTTTAAATTTGTTTTAAATTGAATAGCTTATCCGAATAGCTCACAGACACTTTTTGCTTATCTAACTTATAAGAGAGTTTCAATTCTACATTATCGCCTACTGTGAAACATATTTTCACCAAGTGCAACATCTTAAAGCTCTAAGATAACGCAATTTTGCTAGCTTTATCATTTTATTGCTTTTATTAATTAGAAATAAATCTTACAATAAATTATACCTCAAAGACGCTGGTTTTCCTATATCAATTTAGCTTTTAATTCAAAATAATATTGTTTTTTAAACCCAGTTGTAAGTGTATAGCCATAAAGGTTCTTACACCAATAACTATTGACTTATTTAATTCTCGTGTCATCTAGCAAAGCCATGCAAATTGCTTTAGAGCCTGCAAACTGCTGCCATCTTGCAGTGAAACTATGAACTATGCACATTTTTTAACTAAGCCAAGTGTCAGAACTTGTTTCAATATTTTCTCATTTTGGTTTGAGTTAACTTCTATGGAGTTTCTTCTTTCCTCGAAAGAAAAAGAAAAAGTTCCACCCCAACAATCGATTTTAACGATCCGATTACCATTTATATGCTGTGAGGCATCTTTTATAGCATTGTTATAAAATATCTAAAAACTTTAGATTCGTATTAAAAACTTTTTTTCTACTCTACACTGAGAGAAACATTATAGTCCAATCTGCTAGAAAATGGTTAAATTTACCATGTTTCCGTTTTTTAGGAACACCAAAAAGCTTGATAAATTTTACTGAAATGCTTTGGTAATGGTTTTGCTGAAATTTACAATAAAATATGGCTTTCTAATCTGAAATGAAATTTAGAAAACGTAGTGAAACTTGGTAATATTATAATAATAGCTTAGAGCATGCTGTTAAAAACCATTTTTTCGGTTAAATTTACTTATCAGTTTTATATTTATTACTAAATCTGTGTAATAAGAACTATAATTTTGAAAACCAGAATTTCCGGTAAACTGTTACCATATGAACGAAACATTTATCGAACATTTTTGTTGTTCTTGTCTATATCAGTGCTAAATAGTCTATTGAAGATTATTACCACTGCGCTAGAGAGAAATTACAACATGAATTTCGAAACGTATACTTAGATTTCATTATCCTAACTAAATTAAATTCAGAGGCGAGACAGCCCATAGAGGGCCAAAGCCTACTGTGCCTCTCTCAGTTTTCTTGACCTTTGGCTCTGGGGTGCAGGAGCAGATGTTCCGATTAAGTGGTCAGCCGAACGTGGAACCCCCAATGTTTAGCTCCCAAGAAAGCTTGTTACTCATTTGTCGACCTACTGAAGGTATGAAAGACTGAGTCAACTTTTCCCAGCCCGGGGATCGAACCCAGGACCAGTGGCACGAGAGTGCGAAGCGCTACCCCTCAGCCACCGGATTTTATTATCCAAAACTGTTTTTTTCTTCGTCTTTTTTTGCCTTTTTTTCTTTATTAGAGATGTCATTAACATACAGTCCAATTATTTTACCAAATTCTTTCCTTTCAGCGACCAGAGTACGTGTATATAAATGCCACGTGTATAATGCTCCCATGTTTTGAGAACTGCTCACAAAAAATTCTAATATATTAAGTAATGTTCACTGTTTTCTACTCAAGAACATTCCTATGTGAAAGATCGAGGAAACAATCAAGGAGAAAAAAAATGATTTAACAATCATTTTGAGGATTATTCCAGACGTTGAGGGATATGAAATTTTAATTAATATCTCACCAGAATTTCCGGTGAACAGTTTACCATGTAAATGGAAGAATTACGAAATTTAGATACCGCATATTTTGGTTTTATTGACCAGTATCACATGGATTTCCTTACCAGAGTTGTCATTTTTATTACCAGTATGTTTAATTTTACCAGATTTATTTCCTCTGTGTACTTAAAAAATTATACCGTTTTTCATATTCATCAGTAACCAGGTACTTTTGTTTGAATTAGTCAATCTCATCGGAAATTAAAAACATAAACCATAAATTTATAAAAGTAGTTAACAAGAGAGAAAGAAATCTAAAAAACACTTTTAACACAAGTAACTTTTATTTGAAAAATTCAATTTCATTTTCTTCACGGAATGGAGAAAAAAAAATCATCTCGAACAAACGTTGTTTTTTTGTTCCAATTTTAGTTAACTTAAAAGGAATTTTCTTTCGGAAGGCGAAGAAGGCAATTTTCTTTTAGCCCCTCTAATGAAAACTGTCTTTCAAGTCCCTACTAAGACGTAGTAACAAAAGTAAAATAAAAGTATTGAATGCTAAGACACAGGGAGTGTTCCGGACCGGGTTGATTGATGATTTTCATGTTAAAACCTTGTTATTACAATCTTCGTCGCAATCTTCGTTTTGTTGGAATTTCTTTTAGAATTTTCGAAGTTTCATCCTTCTTATGTTTATCTAACGTTATTCAGGTGACTTTTTTTTCTTGACTTGTAAACAAAGATTCTTGAAATTTGCATTTTATTTTATTCAAAAACTAGTCCCCCTTTCTTTTAAGTTTACACACATTTAAAATTTCAGCTTTTTTATTATGCAGCACTTAATTCCAAAGAAATCTTTAATTTAGGATTTTCTATAATTGGAAAGATGAGTAAAGCATACACGCAACAGCCCGTTGTGGGCCAGGAGGGTAAGGCTGTACAATTTAATGGCCAACGGCAAGATTGCGGCAATGTGGTCAGCATTAAGCTCAGACTGCCTTTTTTCTACACAATGATCAAGGTCAAGGATCTGCACATAGGTCAAAGAAAGGTCCTGGGTTCAAACCCCAGACAAGGTATGGGTGTTCTTTTATTCTTTGCACTATATGTCCTTAATGTGGAACGAACGTTGGCCCACTTCATATGGTGCCCCTGAAAAAGTGGCCAACAAACCTGTGCTATTAATATCTGAATGACGAGTGTTAATTGGGTGGGCATCGGAAAAAAAAAACTTTCCAGACAAGCTGGTACCCAACGATCTGAAGCTGGTAAGGCATCAAACAGCCACTGAGGATCAAATTTCTTTAATATATATATTTCAATTATATGGCATCAAAGGCATAATATTGCAACAATTAATAGAAACTATTGGTAGAACAATGATCACTAATCATTTGATCCTTATGGGTTACCAAGAAGAAAATATTTAATCTCGAAGACGACCATTTAAATTTTTTTTGTACGTAGATGAAAGTTCTCCAACTGTTTGTAATAGTTTTTTAAACATCTCCCACCAAAACAAAATTGACGCTTTTTTGTGTTTTTTTCATATTTGCACCAATTGAATAGTTATTCAAGATGGTAAGTTTTCAAATGGTTTCATATTGCACATTTTTAAAGAATTTTTTTTATTTAAAATGATGACTAGGTATGATGAAGAAAAGTTAAATAATGTTAAAGTTAACTTAATAATTACAATAAAAAGTCCTATATAGTCTTAGTAAATGATTTAAATATCATAAATTTTGTTTTTATTGAGCAGTTTTAAGTTTTTTTACTATCAATGACTCTTACTAAACAATGCTGTAATTTCAGCAGAATTTTGCTTCTTCGTGGGAGATTTTCCACTATATGTCAACTGTTATAATGAGTGATTCTTGATACACTAATTGAATAAATGATAAAAAGAGCGAAAGGATTAATGTAGTAAATCGATGAATCGGTTTATTAGAGACCAGATGAATTAGTTCAATATTTAAATCTATATGAAATAGATATATGAGACAAAATCAATTATCAATATATAAAATGTTTATTTTATACATGAATTAAAAACTATTTAATTCAGAATCGTCATATTAATTTATTTAATTATTCTTAAAAAATTAAATAAATTAGCATTCAATTAAATCTGTTTTAGTAAAACTCAATTTAATCTAGATATATAACAAAAACAGATAAAATGTATAATAAAAACTTGGGTTGAGAAAGTTAGCGTTAAAATCATTGTCCCATAAAATATGGCAGTAAAAGCAAACCCATAAATAAACTTCTTAATTTTTTTAATATAAAGAATTCTGAATTTCTTCCCTCTCAGACTTGAAGCTAAAGTATTGTCCCCTCCCTTTTAATTTAAAAAGAGTCATAAATCAGACTATAATAAAGAATAAGAAAGGGAGGAAAAAGCTTAATCTCCGAAAGAAATTAACTCAACCTCCCTGTTGGCGTAAGGAAATGTAACTAATGAAGAGAACGATTTTACGAGATTGAGGGAGTGATAAAATAAAAGAAGAGAATATTTTATAAGAAGGAAGAGAATCTTTTTATTTCTTAAAAAATTAGTTTTATTCTGACACATGTTCGAATGTCACAGTATGGCAAAAATGTTCAGCAGTATAGGAAAATATTGAAAAACTGCTGTTTAAGACAGAATAAAGGATGTTCTGTGAAAACCAACTTTAATTTTGCAATATAACTGGGCTTATATTGTATATAAAATCTGTTTACTTATCAATAGAATCGGAATATTTTTTCTTCGTTAAAGTGTAAAAATATTGCTCTTTGATAGATAATGTTAAGGCAGAAAATAACTGGGCTGATATTGTATAAATGTTAAAATCTGTTTACTTATCAATAGAATCGGAATACTTTTCTTAATCCTTAAAGTGTAAAAATATTGCTCTTTGATTGATATTGTTGAGGCAACGCTCTTTCTCGTATAGGGGAATAAAACTGTCGGAAGTAATGACATATTGATAGTTAAAAACCTATCATTACCTAATTGATCATTTTGATGAATTCCTATCAATAACTGGTTTTTATGCTTGTTCAAGAGGCAGTATAAATAAGTGCTTTTATTGTATTTCAAACTGTTTAAAATTTTTTCTATACGCAAATACTACCACAAAAAGTAAATTTTTTTGGCAGTATTTGCGTATTGAAAATTGTTGTACTGTTCCCTGGTTGTTTCTTTTTTCTTTTCTGGACAGTAAATTTGTTTTTAGTTGAAATAAGCTGCTTTTGTGTTTATTTGAAGGAAAGAGTAAGTATCTCTATGGAATTGTAAATCGTTTAAACCTCTCGAATCATATTCTTTTTTGACCTCATTTTCTGATCCTCGGGACTTTATAGTCTTTTTTTAAAATTTTTTTGTGCTGAAATATTGTTCTTTACAATTCAGGATAATTTAACTATTTGTGTGGGTTAAAAAATATC
Organism: Parasteatoda tepidariorum; assembly: GCF_982258835.1. Taxonomy (NCBI): domain Eukaryota; kingdom Metazoa; phylum Arthropoda; class Arachnida; order Araneae; family Theridiidae; genus Parasteatoda; species Parasteatoda tepidariorum. The sequence continues at coordinate 75,159,488 of NC_141755.1, read as the reverse complement.
TAATCTCGGGCTTGATTAGTTGTTTTCTGAACTATCATTGGCAAATACTCTAAGTTAAAATATATTTTTTAATTATTAAAAATGGAATGGAAGCACGATTAATAAAAAAGAGTATAATATAAAGATGAATAAAGAAATTTTTTCATGTGATTCTAGGACATTTCTCAAAAGTTAGGAGCAATAACCTTAACAACAACTAATTCTGAATTCTGTTGCCATTCACGTTATATGCACTAAATATTCACAGTTTATGCATTATACTGTCCGATTTAAATAAAATTTACACTATAATAACCTATTTCATCGAATTCGGACATTTATAGGCTCCATATAATATTAAACAATAAATTTGTGAAAAAACAATAGGCGTTGCGTTACATATTTTGTACAATCTCGTTCTTCACATGTATGAAAAAGAAATTTTTTCTTAAAGTGGTTTCATAAAAATAAAAAACTCGAAAAATCTTTTAACGATGAATAAACAATTTTCAAGTACTCTCGTTAATCGATGCGTATTTTGTTAAAATAATAGTGCAGTATTGTACGGGATATTTTTGGCCATGTACTGTAAAAAATTCCGCATCGAATTACGGTTAAAAATTACTGAAATTCGTGGTACCGGTACTTTTTAATATGAAATCAATTTTAACCCTTAAATTTATTTACAAAAAATCTGATATATCGTAATTTTTATAGTAATTTTAACAGCAAAATCGCAGAATTACTGTAATTAAATAAATATTTCTGAAAAATTAAAAGATTAAATTTTATGGTACGGTAAAAGGAATATTGCGGTTGGTGCCACCAGGGCTCCAGTACTTTTTTTACCGTGATTTGATCTGGAATCCTGAGCACAAATTTAAGGCAAATTGCTTTTTTTTAAAGAAATCCTCCACGCTATAATATTAGGGCATAAGGGTATATTTTTAAGAGCATTTTCAAGCAATAGTCTTGTTTAAAATTTATACTCTTAATTATGAACATCAAGACGCTATAAAAATTTTTTTCAGTGTTATATTGGCAAAGTTAACATCATAAATGCTCAAAATTAGCCATTTTGGTTGTCAAATACCAGTCAAATGGCGGGCCACAATTAAAAACACAAGTCAAATGGCGGGCCGCAACTTTATCAAAATTTTATATAGGACTCTTTTATGTTTGAGGGAACATTAAATATTACTATCAGACTTTTATCAAGTTGTACAAAACAAAAGTATTGAATTACGAATTAAAATAAGAAGTAGATTTTTACCCGAGAAATAAATTTTTTTGCACCGTTGGTATGTTAAATTTCACAGAAACGAAGAAATTAGGCTGTTCTCAGCGAAAGAAAAGTATTTTAAACCCATATAGATTTCTTATGAAAACTGTCAGCAAAAAAATGACAACTAATATATTTTAGTTCGCGGGCCACAAAAAAATTCTTCGGGGGCCGGATGTGGCCCGCGGGCGGCTAGTTGGTAACCACTGTTCTAAATTAAAAGAATATGGTAATACTTACCCTTATTCTGGTTCTATGGTAACCAATCGCGGTAGTTTTCACGGAAATCTTTGGTAACGATTTTGGTAAAACTAACAATGTAGTTTTATATTATGTCATAAAATTCAATAAGCGTGGTAAAATGCAGTCATTATACCATGATACCTTAGAGCGTTGTATATAAACAATTTATTCGTAAAAATTTACTTTTCAGTTTTGTATTTTTTACTAAATGTGGTGTAATATAACTAGTTTTAAAGACCAGAATTTCTGTTAAATCGTTACCATATGAGCGGAAAAATTACCTAATATTTTTGTTTTTCTTCTCTTGTCTATTACAGTGTTAAATATCCAATCGAAGATTATTGCCACTGCACTAGAGAGAAAGTACTACACGAATTTATGTTTTACAAAATTATGTTTTTTCTCCTTTTTTTAACTTTTTTTCTTTATTTATATGTTTCGTTGTATGTTTAGAACACGCAGTGCAATCATTTCACCAAATTCTTTTCTTCTGGTAATTTTACCAGAGTACGTGTATAAATGCCACGTGTATAATGCTCCCATGTTTTAGAGAACTGCCCTCAAACAAATTGTAATATATTCGCGATCGCAACAAACTATAGGGGGCGTTGTTGTATGAGACTAATACCTGCGATTTCTATATGAACAGTCATTCTTTTACTCTAAAGACGTCTTTAATGTAGCACGTAGCATTGCAACGTTCCTTCTTTATTGTGGCAAATTAAATTTAAAAAAGAAAAATGTTTGATATTCTTTCTAATGCAAACGAAAACAAAATGGTATCTCTTTTTATTAGAGAAGGAATATCCAAAACACATCAGAAAAATATTTGTACATTAACAGAAAAAAATATGTATATTCATATAAGAGTTGAAACCTGATGGCCGAGAAATAGTATTACTAAATTTAATGATATAACATGAAAGGCCCATTTAAACTTTACATTCTATAGTTTTAAGAATCATATTACTTCAAAAATTAAAATGAACAAAAAGTATACATAATTTTATGAAATTTAATTTTGTAAACAAAGTTTTTTGACAACAATTTTTATCAAAAAATTTCAAGTTTCAATAAAAATCATTATTTAGAAACTAAGAAACGTAAAATAAAGAATGCTGACGAAACAAAAACAATTCTTTTTTGTCGCCATTTTTAGTGCTACGAAAATTCGTCTTTGGGATTTGCCAAAAACAAAACAAGATGCAATTTTATTTTTTCAGGAGGGAAATATTTTACCGAAGAAACGAAAATGTACCAATTCCCACAACATAAAACTTTATCTTGGTAAACGTACGTTTTGGAAATGTTATTTCATTTGGAATCTTATTTATCAGAGTTCATATGGCGATATGATTGTTTTGAATCTATGCTAAACTCTATATCGGCTCATTTTCCACCGAAATCCGATTGACTATTTTGATTTTAAATAAAGTGTTTTATTTTATGAATTGTCGCAAAAATTGTAAGTATAGATTGGCGGCACTTAAAAACCGCCAAATCTGTAGCGGCGGTGGCGTTAATACGTAAGTACCGAATTTTTATTCCATACTTTTCTGAATCATATTACTTCAAACATTGGAATATACAAGAAGTATACATAAACGCATAATGTTATAAAATTTAATTTTTCAAAAAAAGTATTTTGAAATTTTGAAAACAATTTTTATCCAAAAATTATAAACTAAAAAACGGAAAATAGAGAATTCTTAGGATAAAAAAACGATTTTAAGAATTCTTTACATTGAAATAAAAACTTTCATATTGTTTCTATTTTTATTATTCTTATAGTTCTTAATCAGACGTAAAAAACCATTCTGTAGAGAACCATCATCAAATGAAAAAAAAAATATTTACAAGCAAATTTTTTATTGTAAAAATCATTCCACTTACCTGATTTATAATTCCCGGAGAATTCCAAAATGATAAGTTCCTTGTTTGAAAACTTTATTCTCAAATAATAGATACATAGTTTATACCTTCATTACTTTTAGATAACATACTACACAGCAAAATTTTATAATTGATATGAATTTGAATATGTAGCTAAAAACAGAATAGCTGAATTCTAGTTGAACTTATTCTTTCAAAATTAAAAAAAACTTACCAAGAAAACGATTTAAATTAATTAAGAATCAGCACAAATGGCACTATTTCAAGTAACTTGGATAATTTTTTATTGTTGTTTTCTGAATTATATGGATACAGAAATATATACTATTCTATAACGAAGAAGAATATGCTATAACTATTACAATTCTGTATGTTCTGAATTCATATTTATTCACTGGAATGACGAAAGTAATGTTGACTTCACTTTAATTCGTAATGAATTGAAGACAGAAGAAATGCATTTTACTTTAATACACACATCTGTAACAGTATCCGAAATCGGAAGTCATCAGTTGCAAGTTTGTTGATAATAGAAATTAAAAATTATAGAGGAATTTTTCTTCAAATGTTTGGCGTGTTCTGTTCCTGAAAGATTTACTAATATTCTGGAGATTTTTTTCAAGTTCTTCGGCCTTTTCCTTAGGGAAATTTTGTTTCTTATTTGCTGCTAAAAAATGGTGTCTGATTCTGTCAATGATTTGGATGGAACTAAATGAAAACGTGATAAATTAATGTCTGATATTTACAGGCTCCCGCTAGACTGCGTACTCGAGCGTTGCCATCGCGAATTAAGTAATGCTCACTGTTTTCTACTCAAAAACATTCGTGCACTAAAGTGTTAAATCAAGAAGGAAAAAAATTATTTAACAATCTCTCCTAATTTTGAGGATTATTCCAGACTTTAAGGGATATGAATTTTAAGTTATTACCAACTCTAATCTCGTTAAAATCCAATTCATTACAGAACAAGCTACGTGGATCATAAAGATAGAAAAATTGCGTCCATAATTAACGACTTCCAACATCTGGTTGAAAAGAAGGTGTTACAAGTTGATCAGATGCGTCCATTAACGCCGGGTGTAAGATGAATGGTTCGCTTATTCAATATCCAACCGAGCTTTATCGGTCGCCAACACCTCATTTTTCTCAAGCTTTCGAAAATTGTTATCATTGACTCAATCATTTTTCCTCGTCAATCGATTAAACATTAAGTGCCGTTTTGAGAAAGGGCCACTCATATATCTTAACGAGAAAATAAACTTTAGATAAGGAAGAATACTGAAATCTTTAGAAGAAAGAGTAAAACTGATGATTAAATGTCTACGATAATCAAATATTGAAAATAAAATAAAAACGTTTTTGTTAATGATAATGCAATAATTTAATAATTAATTTCCTAATTAGGAGCGTAGTTCAGTAAAAATGTTTTTTTTTAGTTTTGAGGAGTGTTTGTTGCTTTATGAAAAATTATTTCTTGTTTCTCTACTTAGCTTAAATGTAGCATTGTAGGTTACATACTCATTTTATACACAGTGAAAAAATTCCGGATAACATTACGTTATAAAGTACAGGTACTTTGGGTGCATCATCCGTCATTTCAATTTTAAAGTAAATTCGCTTTTTACAGTAAAATATTACAACGTAATTTTCATAGTAATATTTAATTAGAGTAATTCAGTGATTTTACATTAAAAAGTACTGGTGATTTTTGCCGAAATTGATTCCGGAATTTTTTTACAGTGTGGATCTGTTTAAGTCTTTAATAAAATGGAGGGGGAACAAAAAATCTGATGCACTGTAATTTTTACAGTAATAATTACCATCAAATCACTGAATCACTCTAATTAAATAAACTCTTGCGTAAAAATTACAATATAATTAGATAAAAAAAAGATTTTGTGGTAAAATGTATTTTACGGATGATGCACCCAAAGTGTCGACATTTTATACCGTAAATTTTTTACAGTGCATTATAGTCAAATTTGCAATTATCACTTATAACAAGTCTTTCCGATCAATTTATGACTAAATATTAATTTTTAAATTCATATTTGAGCATCACTGTTGCAAATCTTTGTAATTCTATAAAGGAGACTGTTGCATTTTAAAAATAACGTGTATAAATTTTAGTTTTTTGTGCTTTTGCAAAAGATGCTCATAAATTTTTATGAGACTTTTAAAAAAAATTACGAAATTTTCAAAATGTATGTTTTTATTCTTGATATTTCAAAAACTTTTATGTAGTTGGGTAATTTATTCTGAGTGCAACTATCCATACCTTAATTTGTCTTCCATTTTTGCTATTAGTGTTTAAAAAAGTAACATGGCCACCTATATGTGGATGTATGCAATGTTAGTGTGGTTTAATAAATTCAAAAGTACCATTTGAGGGAAGTTCAACACATTATTCCGCTGGAGTAAGATGAGTAGAACCAGTCTCACCCAAAATAATTTCAATATTGCTCTGTGATACACATTGCAACGTCCTATTTACTCGTATATGAAAGAGGAGAAAAGTAAAATACTTCAATGAGTCTTAAAATGATTAAGAGTCAACAGGAGTCATTGGTGATTTCGAGAAAGATCTTTAATAGATGATTTAATGAGATCTTTAATAGAAAATAGATGTGCTTAAACAGTAAAAATTTCCAGATTAAATTACGGTAAAAAGTGCTGGCACTCAGGATGCCGATATTTTTTACCGTAAAATCTATTTTCAATGGAACATGCTAGGGAACAAAAAAAGCTGATGTACCGTAATTTTTATAGTAATAATTATCATAAAATCTGTAAATTACTCCAATTTAGTAAATATTACTATAAAAATTGCGGTGTAATATTTTACGGTCGAAATGGATTTTTCAGATGATGCAAAGTACCGGTACTTTATACCGTAATTTGATCCAGAATGTTTTACAGTGTACTCGAAATATGACAGCCTTTAATTTTACTAAAATCAACGCTGGTTTATCAAATGTTAGTACAGTCGAACCTCACTAACTCGAACATCGATTTCAAGAAATTTTTTGGTATCTCGAGGAAGAAAAAATTCCCTTCAAATTTCCTATACACTCAATGTTAAAAAAAACTTAATTTCACAAATTTTTTTTTCTAATCCCTCAATAACTTGAATTTTTTTTCCATAAATAGTGTAGATTTTTTTTCTAAAATTAAAAAATTATTCGAAAAAAAAAATAAAAAATTTTAAGAATGGCTGACAAGGCATGGAATGATGTGTCTTCCTCTACGATAATGAATGGCTTCAAGAAGTCTGGATTCATTAAAGATCACGAAAGTAGTCAAACAATCAATATCGTTAATTCTGCTGAAAACTACACCGAAAATGATTGGAACAGATTGACCGGACTCATGAAGCTTGATGACATGGAATTTCATGACTTTGTAAACGTAGATGATGCAGCAACAGTGTGTGGTCAGTGGGACGACAATGATATCATCGCTCAAACGAAAGCTTCTTGTGAACTATCAGAAGAAGAGGATGAGGAAATCGAAGATTTACCGCCCAATTTTACCAACAAACAAGCACTTTCTGCAGTGGACACTGTAAGGAGATTTATTGAGAGGCAGCCGAATATGTCAGAAGAGACATTTAAAGCTATAGTTCACTTAGAAAGTGTTATAGACAAACTTTCTTACACATCTCTAAAGCAAACAACAATTGAATCTTTTTTTAAATGAAAGTGTGAAAAGTGTTTTTAGAATAAATATGGAATAGTAAATAAGATATGTAAAGAGCATTTCTCTTTATTCTACCATCGATAACAGGCGATTTGCGATAATTCGAATTTTCGATATCTCGAATTTTTTCTCCTCTCCCTTCAAGTTCGAAATATCGAGGTTTGACTGCATAAAAAAAAGCTTGTTAATAGTGTATCTTAACCGGCATCCTCTATTTTGAACTCTTGCCATTCATAAGCAGCTGGTATTCATGTACTTCAATCCCCAGGAACAAACCTTGAAAAATGAAAATTTCATAAAAAGGACTTATCATCACTAAGATTCTGTTATTTCTAGAGGGAAGCTACCCTTCCTAAAACGCGCCATGATTGTTTCCATAACACCAGACGGCCTCAGACTTTGTGGTGGGAGGAGTTCTTAGCTTAGACAACCTATACTGTTTTTGAGTTTAATTTAGACAGGTTGTCAACGTATAGAGGCATATGAGTGAGTGTTTTCGTTTATCACTTCTCATATCATTATTTTTAGCTGTACAATGTTCTATACATATTTATTATATATTACCAATAAAAACAAATGTAATTAAATTTTTTATTTTAAAGATTTATTCAGCAAATACCCCATTTATTTTTAAAAAAAGAGATCAATTATAATTTGTTACGTAAATTTAATATTAAACTGATTATTTTAAGAAAAACAGAAATTCATATTTGTTAGCGATGCTTGTCAGTTACTTATAAAATATAATTTCTTAAAATCTCAATACACATGATCATATGTGTAATTGGAAAATTTAATATTAAATTTATTTCAACTTTTTAAAATTTCGTAAGATTTAATTATTTTTTACACTAATTCTGTCAAATGTAAATTTTCTTATAAATATTTAAAATAATATTCTGCGTAAATATTTCAAATTTAAATTTAAGAGACTTAATTTATTTAAATATTTTCGAAAGAAAAAATCTACAAATTAAACACCAATTTATTATGTTAATTAAACAACACTACAATAAGTAATTTTTTATATTTCCCAGATTTTTAGATTTCCTAAATGTTTTTCGCAAATATTTCTTTTTCGCACAAAATATCCTTTTCCACTAGATTTGCAGCTTTTATTTTCGAAAAAAAATTTTTTTAGCAGTATGATACGCATTATAACAAGGTATAAAAGATTGATGGTGGCTTATTTTTTTATATAAAGGTTAGGTAATTAAATACTGCCGCAATAATTAATTTTATATTTTTAAATCTTTTTTAATAATAGTTTTGATGTTAAATACTAACCTGATTTACTCTATAGATTTATTTGAAATTATTTACGTTTCAAAGAAATTTCTTTCGCTATTTTTTTAAAAACAAAGATTTTACATTGCAAATTCCAGATAAGAACTCAATTTATGACCAAGAACATTTTGCTGAGAAATAAAATCAGATTCAAACCGATTATTTTTAACTGTAACCACCCGCACACAGTCGTAAATAGAAACTTTGTAGAATAAAATCATTGCTGGCGTGAAGCCTGGATACTCCATGACGGTGTGTTAGATGCATCAAACTCATAAAACATTATGGCCTCTTTTTTTATATTTGAATTGATTCATGTTTATGCGTTTTAAAAATAAAACATCTTTCTTTTGTCTGGAAAAAAAAGCAATAAAAATTTTCCATATCTGGCTAGTTCGAAATCGTGGTTTTTTACAGCATTTCTTTTCAACGTGTAGCAGTTAAAATACTGCTCTGGTACAATAAGAAGAAATAGGTTTTCCTTGAAAAGATTGGACTCAAGGCGGTGTTTTAACTACCTTTTCCAGTCGTTGGTTTTTTTTATTGTTTGCAGAAAAAAATAATTTACAATACGGCACCAATACTCTTTTTTATTGTTAAAATATTTTTTTTTAAAATTTCAAATATCTGTTTTATACAAATTGTTTTGTAATGACTACCCTTAATATGAAATTTTAGAACTCTTGTAGAAAATGAAGTCAAAATCTAAATACATTGGTGAGTGTTAAATAATATTTAAAAGGAAACACTAAATAATCATTATTTTAATCGAAAAAAAGTAATAAAGTTATTAAGAACTAAATATTTGTATCTTGTGAAAATTTCTATTTAGTTATAAAGACATGAATTATTTATAAATGCAGATTATATTTTAAAAAGTAGTTTAACAGATTTATCCGATGTTGCATAAGTTAAAATAGAATTAAATAAGTTAAAATAGAATTAAATAAGTTAAAATAGAATGAATAGTTAAAATAGAATGCATAAGTTAAAATAGAATGAAACTCCAGTGAAGAAGAATTTGTTTATTACTTCTCTGTAACAACTTTTGAAGAAGAAAGTAATATAAAATTGCAGATACTTTGATTTCAGCCAAGCTAAAAAAATCTTGATTAATTGACACGTGGTACACAACTTAATTTTTTAGCAATATTTACTTGTGAGTATAAAGATTTAACACAATCGTAATTGGGAACTTGTAACTCGTGAAGAAGAAATACGACAGAAATCACATGGCTCTGCCTAATTACGTGGTTGTGCATGGCATGTTAACTTACACCAGTTAGGTTTGATTTCTTATCACGCGGAGTCAATTTTCGAATCAAATTTAATTGAATACCTACAACCGACGTCACTCGTGAGTGTCGAACCTGATTGGCTGATGAGTCGTCAAATAAACAAATGCCATGTTTTACCTAAGCGAGTCTGCTTTGCAGGGATCTAACTGTAATTCTCAAAAATAATCAGCAAGAAAAATAATATTCCTATAAACATGTTTGGCAATTTAGTACCAGTACTTATTTCGAAGGCCGTAAAGAATCGTCAAACTTTACCGACGCCAGTGACTATTAATTTAATGTGTTGTCAAACTCTTCTGGTATTGCAGATTTTGGTGTTGGGATAATGAGAACCTATTGTACCAGTATGTGTGCCTAATATAGTTTCTGTGGTAATAGGTTTTTACCTCCTTCCAAAACAGATAGGGGAGAGTGGGCTGAGACAGGGTACCTCAATTTTGTCAAATTGTTTCTGTTTTTTAGCGGACAAACTCTGATTTGCACTTTACTAGTCAAGAAGAACTTACTATATTGGCGGGGTGTTATTAATTCACGGCATCCATATAGATCAGTTTATTTTGCTACGTCAACTCTCTAATGCTTTTTAACTAGTTTTATTTATTGGTCATTACAGTTGCAAAAATTAATTTTAGTCCAGTTTATTAGAAGTTTTTTAAAGAATCATATCTTAACAAAGAATAAGCATTAATACTATAATAGCACTATTCTGTTACGTTTCGATTACATACGCTCTTGGGGTAAGACCGGGTACTACATGATTTCCCTCCCCCCTACTCCCCGGATGTGAGTTTGAGCTGGCCCACGAAAGCTGCAGTGCAACGGAGGGAGAAGATAACTACATTTAAGATTGAACAAAGGTTTTACGGCCTCTATGACGAAATTTATAGAGGGTTTCTTTTTCAAAGCAAGAAAGTCGTATTTTTATATTTTGTGGAATTTTTGAAACCTTTATAAAAAATTGCTATTGTAATATAGATATTCTCAATAATTTTATTTTTAAAAACCAATTAACAAGTGCTATATTTATTCTGAGAAACTTCGATCATGTTTTCAGCTGCCTCGATAGTTGCCTATTCCTCTTTCCTCTTGAGTACGGTCTTGATTGCGTCACCTTAAATTACATGCCTAATTTTCTTTAATTGTTACATAAATTGTAAATGTCAGCTATTTTTTCACAGAAATTTTGTATTTTTAAATTTCCCATTTAAATTTCCAGGGGATTTAACTTATTCTAGAAAAATTTTTAATAAAAATAGTTGTACATGTATGATTTTTCATGAGTGATATATTGCACACAACTAAACAATGAATATCTTGATTAAATCTGACAGTATAAAGGTCGAAAAGTGTAATTCCAACTGGCTTTCGAATCTCAGCTACCCGCTCTTACTCCACTTTCCCCATAGTTGCATAATATCACCCTTACTCATTTATGGCACCTAATACACACCCTTAATTTGTTATTTTTTGTATATTTCGTAGCAGATTTACCATAATATAAGTTAAAAGTTCAACTTACCAAAAGGAAAAATTAACTATACGTATAGTGTTACTTAATTTGTGATATTCAAAATTTACCACAATTGCCAAAGGTTTAATAGATAACTTCAACTTTATTTTACTAGTTCTTGTTGAGTTTCCATTATTTAAATGTATAGACATTCAAAAGCATAGGTATCAATATAAGAAACACGTGGTTTCATATACTTTTTAAAATACTAATGGGATACCTACAAGTGACGTAGTGAGGGTATCTCGATCCTGATTGGTTGCTGAAACGTGACTTTTATTTGAGTTAGCAACTGTTCTTTCCATTCTATTTCGAATAGAACAAGTCTGTCAAGGACCCATTGTCTTAAGTAACACAGTCTATATTCTTTCACAAAGATTTCAATTCTACCACTGTATATTTACGCAAAGACAGACACGAAGCCATGTAATTTGATCATAAACTTATTATGCATCGAAGTTGCCAGTTACATAAAACAAAAATATATCACGATCACAATAAAATACACAAACAAATAATAAATCTGAGTTGAGTAAAATAAGTAGACGAGAAGGAATTATATTTCAAGAAATTCGGTGTTCTATACGGCTCAGTATTCAATTAACGTTAATAAACATTTTAAATTATGTCGAAGAACTTAGCTCAACTTTAATGCTTCATATTGCTGATAAAGAGTAGCTGAAACTGACGTCTTGCCATAGGTCACATGCGTGGGTATTTGTTGTCTTCTTCTGGGAGTGCAATAAAGCTCCTCTAATTAAAGGGCTCTAGAGTGCAAGTCCCGATGCCGTGTCGTCCTCACAACTCATCTCAAAATTATTAGCATTGATATTACTTGTGATAGACTAATATAAGAGACCGAAGTTAAATAATTCATAAAAACGTACTATAAAGTTTATTTTTGATTGAGTAGAGCTGCAAGCTACGAAATCACTCAGATTACATAATATTTATCAAATTCTATGAAAAATTTTTTCTATGGGATGTAGCGCGCAATCAAATGAAGTTTTAAAGTAGATAATTAGGTCCGCTGCGTCTTCGAACTTATATGCACCCAATACATTGAGGATGGGTTCAGAATTGCGGATTCGTATGAGGTATATGCACAGAGATCCGTGCACATGCACGTAAAATTTCTGTTTTATTTATATACATAAATCCGAAATATGCTTAGAAAGTTCAGGTATCGAACGTAAAGTAAAATGAACACTTGAATAACTTTTCATCTTTAAGAGGAAGCTATATGACTCGAGAAAGGCTTCATGGTAAATTCTGATTTAGCCACAGCAATGAGTAAAAATTTAAGTTTTTTTTTTTTGAAGAAAAAGTATAAATTTGAGCTATCTAGCTTCTCGGAAAGTGGTCGAAATTTTAGTTGACGATAAATTCTAATTTGCAATAAATCTATCTTGCAGCTTTCAAGAAACAATTGTAACCTTGTTGTCATCCACTTGAAAATTGAGCTCTCTAACTAGTCAAAAAGAGGATTTATAATAATGATAAATAAAAATAATGTTGATAAAATGGCAATAAATTCTGTTTCCAGTGGTGAGAGAAAGCATTGGAATTTATATTGTCATCAGACTAAGAGTTTCGGTTGAAAGCTTATCACCTTATCTGGGGAAAAAGTGGTAAAATTTCATTGAAGATAATTGCAATGTGACGAAAAATTCTGTTTTTAGCAACCACAAAAAAGCGAAACTTTAGTTATCATCTAGAATAAAGCCTTTGGTACAAATTTTAACATTTTCAGCAACTAGTAATTCTATAATTTTTATTTATGCTAAACTTCATTAGGTGATAAAAGTATAATGATGACAAATTCTGCATGCATCAGCCGGTTTGTCATTATTAATAACAAACATTACTTGATAGGTTAGTAGTCTAGTAATGTTAAATCAATACGTCCCATCATCAAATGATGGGAGCTGTTCAATCACCAATACCAAACTTCCTTTGATGGTTGACCAACATAGTTCTGAAACAACATTTTCCAATCATGTGATGATGAAATTTGCCGGTAGAAAAGTATCTAACATATCATGTTGGTTGACCATCATGTTGAAAAATATCATCTTCCAACATTAAAAGATTGAAGTTTGTTGGTCCATCAAAATTAATTTCTCCAGGATGGAAGTGTTGTTTGATGGCTACCATCAAATTGTGTTGAACCCTCAAAAACTCAACATAAACCATCAAAATATCTTGATGATATCATCAAGAATTTTGCATTAGGTTTCAACATAGAGCCTTAACTTAATTATTTTTACTCAACGAAATTGCACCCGGAACAGCAATATTCAACGCGCTAATCAGTACCCGCATTTCACTAAAACCTCGCTTTTACATACATTTGTCAAGAAATGTGTAAATTATGCTTTTATATTATGTGGTTTTAGAATTTAAAATGCTTTTGCAAAGAAGTAGCGAAATTTCAGTTGCAGTTATTTCGTGCAAGGTTTTGTATTACAGTTGCGCTTGCAGAATAGAAAAAGTTTCCTCGTGTTAGAAATAAAAAACATTTTAATGATATTTTTAAGCAACAAAATTTATCATTTCGAAAGCATGAAGTTGCTCCAGAAATGGTAAATTTTGTTATTTAAGAAAATCGTTAAAATGTTTGTTGTTAGAGTGAAAACAGCATAATATTGTTCCTGAGTTTTATTTTCTCAATTTTTTAATACTCTAACCTTATTTAATTTTGTCAAAATTAAATTCTAAATTGTATAATTATTTACTTAATTTTATGGAACATTTATAAATAACGCTTTCTTTAGAATTTTATACATTTCTAAAAATTGGAAACTATTTTTAAGATGCATTTTCTTTTCTTTGTTTTTTGGTAGAGTGGGCAATTCCGAAAATTATCCCTTCTGAGAATGGCCTGTCTCTTTTGCTCGATTAGTGAGTTTTATGTGACGAAATTTAAAATTGATTTTACGTTCTTTTTATCCGGCTCTGAGTGTGAAATGGAATGAAAAGGATTTATTTGAATTTATGTTCCTATAATGGATTCTGTAACGCTGTCAGAAAATGGCAAAAAGACCTTCAAGAAAAAAAAAGTATTTTATTTTCAGTTCAATTCTTTTGAAAATGAAGATAGAATAGGATTTTTTTCCCTAAAAACTATGCTCTCAAGTTATAGTGACTTTTAGAAGGTAAAAAAGTTTTTTACAGTGAAATAACGTTATGTTTAAACTAAAGTAAATAACCTTTGTGAATTTATTCAATCCATGTTAAAATAAAAATCTCAGAAAAAAGTTTTCTTTCTAGAACATAAATGGTTTTTTAAAAAGATCTCATTACAAAACGTTTGAAATAAAATTTTACAATATGAATTCCGAGTTCTTTTAATTCTTTTTAAAACGAAGATTTCTTTTAAATCTTATTTTCTTTCATTTTTTTATTTTAAAAATTAGGAATATTTTTGTAGGAAATAAAGTAGCATATTAAGAAATAATGCAACGCAGCGTATGTAACTTTTGATACGTAGTAATTTCATTTAATTCTGATTTTTTTAATTCTTATTAGGAAGGAAAAGGGAAAACGATTACAAATAATTATCACGAGTTTTGAAAACATATAAAAAAAGATTAAATTTTATTTAAAAATGCAATTTTGTGCGATTTAAAATGATAAATCGAACGTATTTTTTGCTATATGAATCTAAACAATATTCGCAACATAAATATTTTAAACTAAATTTAGAATATGAATTGAAACTAGAATTTTGAAATGACAGCACTATAAAAAAAATTGAGCAAAGAAGTTCTTTCTTGTAACCGAGACCTTGACAACTTTCTTGAAAGGTGGTCATATTTTTTCCAGTACAAATCCGTCAAACAATCAAAGCGGTTTTAAAATTGGAAAAAATATGTTTTGTTAATTCGAAAGTTCACGTTTCGTTAAAAATAATGTGGTTTGATTGGGAGAATAATTACCGAAAATTGCAAAATACATCTCAATGTTCTTGCTTTATCACCAGAAAATTGAGTGTTTTTGTTTCTGCGAGAGTAGATCACGTGGCGGAAATCACAATACATCGCATGACAAAAAAGTACATCGCAGGAACAAAAAGAAAACATGATTGTAAACGTTATAATTAATATATTTAGAAAATTCAAATTTACCACAAAACTACATTTATTCAAGTTTTTACAGGTGTTCAATATGTGCCCCTCCGGTGACACGACAAATGTCTACACGGTAATCCAGCTCCTGCCACACTCGTGATAGCATATCCCCTGTGATGGAGTTCAACACTGCAGTTATCCGCTGCTTCAGTCCCTCTAAGTCCTGGGGAAGTGGAGGCACAAACATCTTGTCTTTAACGAAACCCCAGAGAAAAAAATCACAGGGCGTTAGATCTGGTGATCTCGGCGGCCAATGAAGTCATGTCAAATCCTGTGGCCCAGCGATGGGGTAGACGTTCGTTCAGGAACTTACGTATGTTGTTATTCCAATGTGGGGGAGCACCATCTTGCTGCAAAATTAAATCAGGAACAGTTTCCTCCAGCTAGGGGAGCACCATCTTGCTGCAAAATTAAATCAGGAACAGTTTCCTCCAGCTGGGGGAGCAACCACTCAGAGAGCATGTCTTGGTAAATGTCCTCAATTATCGATTTTTCAGCAAAGAAAAATGGACCAAAAACACAACTGCTTGATGAAGCGCAGAAAACGCTCACCTTGGGAGAATCGTGCTGATGTTCTAATGTTACAAGGGCATTTTCCGTGCCCCGAATCGCAAACTATGGCGATTAACTTTGCCACATAAGTGGAACGTGGCTTCATCGGTAAACACCAGAGTGTTCTCGAAACCATTCACATCGAGCTTTTCACACAGAAATTCTTACGCAACGGTTTGTCAGTAGGTTTTAAAGCCTGGACTATCTGATATCTGTGCGGCTTGAATTGGAGACGCTTCCGTAAAACACTTCACACCGTTGTGTGTGGGTCAGCCAGTTCTGCACGTCGCGTTGATTTTGAGGGACTCCGTAAAAACGAATCACAAATTCTTTCAATCACTTCGGGTTTTGCTTCCTTTAGTCCTGGGCTTTTGTTCTTGCATAAACAGCCGGTATCCTGGAACTGCTTCTCCCACCTGCTTATGTTATGCTTATGCGGTGGTTCTTTACGAAATTTCGTGCGAAATATCTTTGCACAACAGTTACCGAGGAGGTTTTGGCATATTCGAAAACGCAGTACGCTTTCTCCTGCATGGACGACATTTTGTTTAACAGCGCCTCTAGCGGCGAGTTCGTCAGTCGATGATTTTTCACTGTTGCCAAATAAAACTTGTATAATTGTAGTTGCAGAATAAATTTGTCCCATTCAATATGAAACACCCTGTATATAAAACCTTCTTCTGACCATAAAATTTTCCTCTTACCATTTAGAATATAAGAAGAAATTTAATATAAAAAGTTGTTAAGAAAATGGAAACTTCTTTCTTAAATCGTTTTCTTTTTTTTCTTTTTTTTTTATCAAAAATTTATTGTCCGGCACTTGTGTTTTGTTGGAAATCACATAATGTTTCGCCTGACGTAAAATACAGCATAGACTTTCCCTATCGAAATAAATCAATCAAACTATGCAATTTACGGTTGCTTTTTTGCTAATACTATTTCATTTATTCAGTATAATGATTGGTTTGTTGCATTATTGTTCCCATAGCCATCATTTAACGTTTGCTTATACGATCCTTCACTAAAATATTTACGTTGTTTGAGAAAGATTCCATAACAAAGAAACATTATACCGGTAATAATAATAATTCTAACGTCAAGAATTAATGCCCTTGTTTTGCTAAATAAAATATGAAGTTACCTTTGAGGATTGAGAAGGAAAATGAGGAAAAATTATCCTCCTGAGGAGAATTATCTGCGATAAGAATCTCATATTTATTTAAAATTGCGAATCGAAGTGTGTACGTGCATGAATATTTATTTTGCAATCTACTGATTTGATTTAAAAACTGTTCTAATTATAATTTGCGTTTTTATTTGTAACAATTATATGTGAATTTCAAAATAAGTATGCCATTTATTTATATACTTTTATTTCAAAATTAGGATATTTTTATTATTTTAATATTAGTAGGAGTCATCATTAATTATTTCAAAATAAAACTACTATAATTATAAACAAAATATATCTGATAAGAAACTGTATTGCCAAAAAGAGAAATGATTAAAAGTGTTTAGTAGGATTTATCCTTAGTTATTTCAAAACAAAATCAAGATCGTTTTATTCAAAATTATATAACTAAGAGATTAAAGGAAGATTTTAGGCTTATTTTTCTTAATATTTATGCATTTATCTGTGTAATGATTTAAGCTTGAAGGTTCCTGAAATATTTATAACAGAGTGCAACATATTGATATTCACTGAAATCTACCTAGGATATCTTAAATGTTATTATTAAAAAAGGGTAAATTTTACCTTAAACTTGCAAAATAAAGCTTTATTTGTTTAAATTTTTTTTTGCTTTGTTAGATTGTTAAGTTTGTTTTATGTAAAATTTCCGTCCGTATCAAAAATGCTAAGAGTTATATTTGAAATTTTGTGTTGCTTAAAAATTAAAAAGAAAAGACTATTACATTAAATACAAAACGAGAAATATTAAAAATTTTGTTTTGCAGAACTAATTTAAAGTTCGAGAAAAAAAAATCACATTTCAAACTTTATTTGCATGAAAATTAAAAAGAAACGAAAAAAAATTGTGGTTTTAGTAAATTTTTATGAAAATTATGATTGCTTGGATTGTGAGGGGGATAAACTGCCTTTGGCGATTGGAATACATTAATAAAGTGGATAGAAAACTCACATGAGTATTGTTAGAAGTCTACATCAAGTAAAAATTTAAGCAAATGGGAAAAATTAAAAATTGGAGAGATCCTAAATAATATGATTTTGAGGAAGGTTTAGGAAAAATTATGGCCATTTTGGAGAAGTAGGGTAGTTCTCCCCTCACGGTGCTGAAATTTTTTTTTGATATATTATTAGATCTGTGCGAGAATTTTTATAAATTTCAAACTTCGACTAATTATTCTCCTCTATTTTGTTTCGTTGAAATACTGAGAGATCCGTTATTCCAGTAGTCATTATTCGTATATTCATAATTCTTTAATTTATTGAACGAGATCCGTCATTCCACCACTATAGTCATTATTCGTATATTCATAATTCTTTAATTTATTGAACGAGATCCGTCATTCCACCACTATAGTCATTACTCGTATATTCATATTTCTTTAATTTATTGAACGAGATCCGTTATTCCACTACTATAGTCATTATTCGTATATTCATAATTCTTTAATTTATTGAACGAGAAACACATTATAGGTATGGAATTTGAAGGAAATTTATACTCATTTTCAAATTTGCCATCAAAATTTTCTATCTTATACAAAAAAAAGTCATGAAGAAAAAAATTATTCAACGGAAAAATTTTTGTTGTAAAAAGTGGGTTTATGCATCTAAAAACATAATTGTAATTAAATTCTTCTAAAGAACAAAATTCATTAAAAACTGAAGAATACCGAAGTGATACTTTCCTTCTCATCAAAAATAGATTTATAGAGAAAAACAATTTAAAGATGGAGAAAAATAATGGGATTTTTTTTTTAATATTATTACGTGACACAAAAGCTTATTTTAAAATAGATTAACTGTATTATTCAGGAATGAAAATAAAGAAATAAATATTTATTAAACAATATAAATGTAAATTAAATATTTTAATTATTGAAATTTAATGGTGTCTAAAATGATTTGAAATAAAACAAACACATTATAGCTCAAAGTAAGATTCAACAATCAGTTGGGATTCATTTGTTCAGTTCAGCATATTTACTACTTTAGGACGTATATATTTAGTGAATTATAGAAGATTTTATGAATGTGGAATCTTAAATGGGTTTTTAACACTTTTCTTTTTTTAAACTACGAGAATTTAGACGCAAAAATGTAAAACAGCGCACAGTTTAAAAACTTATGTTCAAATTTCTCGTGTTGTAATAATATTGTAATAAAAATATAGAGTTTAAAAAAAAACTGGAAATGAGTAGCAATAACTAAAAAAAGGGTTGAAGAAAAAACCTGGATTGATGATGAAATAGTTAAAAATAAATCACGTCTAAAGTGATGATTAAAATGCGCGAATCGAAACTCACGCGAAGACTCCTCGTGTAGTAAATGGTGACTGATGCACGTAAAATCTGTCGAGTCACAAAGTCCTCCATGCTCCCATAACAAATCGTACCTCTTGGGGTACTGATCCAGGAGTTTCGTTGTCTTCTGGATTGGTTCAAAATGACAAGGCTACGGAGTTGAATATTAGTAGTCGTAAACCCGAATATTGGGTCGGCTGTTCAACGACAGTTATTAAAGGAAAATATAAAATGAACTGACGTTTGGTGATAACATACAAACTTGTGATTTTCGCGTCAAAAATTGACTAAAACTTGATTTGATTGTAAATGTTTTTTTCTTCTTTTTTCGTAAATTTTTAATGTAACGTTTAAAGATTGTAAAGATTTTGTAAAAGAGATTAGCGTCCGATGTCCGACTGTTTCCATGTTCATGATAAATTGCGTTTTGAAAAAATTTCTGCTTATAGTTGGGTAAAGAAGCGCTTGTCTTCCCTGTACAAATACTCAATCAAAATTTTACTGCTTTTCTGTAAATCATACTAATTTTGAATAACGATAAAATTGATATGAATACCTTTTTCTAACTAGTCGGAAGGTGGTCTAAAATTTGATTGCTAGATTACATCCTCACACAAACACAAAAGTCAGTTTACTAAACTATTGGATGATATTGGATATTTTGAATTAATATTTTTCACAAAAGTACTAAAAAATGCTACTGATAAAACTTGATACATTTTAAGATAAATTACATAATTTTAATATGGATCAAATTTTGAGCATTTCTCAAATTTAATCTTTTTGAACTTTAAACGATATACTTATTTTCCAGCTTTAACCTTTACTTTTGAGTGAAACCTACTGCCTTACAGAATGTACTTTTTAGGAAATAAATAGTAACAGATTTGATAGGTCTACATTTTTAAAGCTGATCTTCATATTTTTTTTCATAATGTATGAAAATAAAGCATGCCCTATTATGAAAAATCATTAAAAACTTAGATATTTACCATACACTTTCTAAAAAATTTGTTCAAATCCTCATTTAATAAACAGTTGTATACAATTTAAAAATATCTTCATAAAACTCATTAAAGTATTGTTTCAAACATAATTTTTAATAAATAAAGTACTTTTAAGGAATATATGATCATTTAATATACCCATTTAGTTTGGAAAAAGCAGTTTTATCGTATGTAATAGTGTATAAAAACCATAATAAAATTTGCCTGAATCTGCTACCTTAATTTCGAAAATTACATACTAAGAAATAGTAAAATACGAGATCTACTAATATTTTGTACTATATAAATACAGTGAATATTGTGTAAGCAGTTTGTATAAAGTGAAAAAAGACAGCTCTTAATGAATTGAAACAAATATAAAAAAGAAACTTACCTTTTAAATTTCTTGATGCTAATTCAACAAATAGCAATCATAAAAAGGTTTAGGAACTTTTATAAAAGATCAACAAATTTCTTCAGAAATGTGTATAAGTTATTTACAATATACATCATTAAAACACACATGTCCGTTCAAAGAGTTTGAAACATTTATGTCAAAAATGGATGTTTCTTTGTTTAGCGACAAAAGATTTAAATTAGTTTCAAAGTTCATTCTCATAACTGATTAAATAATATTATTCGAATATGAGTAAACACAACTGTAAACAATTTTTTTTTACTTGAATTGACAAGCATGCAATGGGTTGCTATTCAAATTTAATAAATAAACACCTCCGACCGAACTAGTATAATCGCCAAATGATTATCCTCATGACAAAATTCAGTAAAATCTTGGAAATCCTCGCCAAACCTGTTTTTACGAAAACACTGTAAACTTGATTTTATCTTGATTTGTTCATTACTTCTTTCAAAATTACTAACAACAATGTATTAATAACGCAAGAATGAATCATTAATCTTATTTTTATATACATTAAATGTAAATTTCTTATGATTTTTTATTTAAAAAATCCTATGTTATTTGAATTCAACTATTTTGCTTAATCATGAATACTTGGTATCGATAAATAATTTCTACGTTACAAAATCGTTGATACATAAGTATTTCCGAAGGTTAATTTTTATTTTTGGGGCATTCTGAAACATTCAAAAATAAATTTATATATGCCGAAAGTAAAGTTATACGCTAATTGCAGTTTAGGGGATTTCCATAAATAATAACACATATTTTTTCAATAATTTTTACAGCTTTCTTCCCCTTAGTCACTAAGTGTTACACTTTACTATATCCCCTACCTCTTTGTCATAGGTCACGCCATATCCTCCAAACATATACTAGCAGTTCAGAAGCGAAACACATGCTATATTTCGAATTTTATTTTTAAACTTTCAACTATGTATTTTAGTGGCATTTATAAGCCTAATAATGGATTACAAGCTTACTTATTTTGCAAAAAAAGATTAAAAGAAAACTATAAAGGCACGAGTGATATAATACTATTTTATTTGCAGATTATATATTTATTACTTGATCTTGTATACTTCTGGTTTCCCTCTCTTTCCCCTTTGTCTCAAATTGACACAATTTGAGAGACGCCCTCCTTTTCTTAAAGCATGACATCATTTACTGATGGCCGCTGATCAGAGTCTTAACTAATCCTGATTATTTTATTTTAGTGGAGAATATAACAATTCCATCAATTTAATAGTTTTAGTAGTAATTAGTGGTAATGAATTTAGTTTTAGTAGTAATTAGTAGTAATGAATTTAGTTTTAGTAGTAATTTTACAAGGGAAAACATTGTACATTTCTCAAGTAATATAATTATTTGTGAACTAATTCGATCATACACTTAAAAAAAATATTTTCTAATGAACCGAAACTTTCCCTAAAACTCAGGCTTGATGAGCCATTAAATGTTACTATTTGGATTCATTGAGTTCTTTTTTTTTAAGCTTATTAGTTCACTTAATTTCGATAGGCATGCAACTTAACTTCAATTTTCATGTATCATAATAATCATACGTGTGGAACCAAGGGAAATTTTTAAAAATGTATAGTTTTAGTAAGAATATGAAATTTTTTACTTATCCTGGCATAGTCCACGTGGAAATAAATGTATGCTATTTTTTGCATATATCTTGAACCTCCAAAGTACTTTCCCATAGTACAATACGTACACTTTCTTATAATTTTGTTAGGCCTGGAAAAATAAATTAAATTTTTTGAAAAAAAAAAATTTTATTACCGGATTGAAAACTTCACTCGCTTCAGAAATACAAACAAATATGAATTAACAGTCGACATTTTTCAAGCGCTTAAAAAATAGGCGTCTATTTTCAAGACTTGCCAGAAGTGAATGCAACGAAACAAAAATGATTTGAAATTAAAAACGTAAGGTTGCCGACGATAAATGAAAAAATAAAGATAACAAACAAAACTAGAAAAACCACAGAAGTCGAGAGAGAAAAAGAATGAAAAATAGAACAAGAAAAATTGCAGTGGTTGAGAGGCAAATTAGGGTAAAATGCATTTCTACGTGTTACGGAGAGTGGGGAAGGAACTAATGTCGTTAACAAAGGAATCAGTATTCAAATGAATAAAGCAAGATTCCAGGGCATCAAGATGAGCTGATGTAACTGGAGTGGAAATAATTTTAGAATTGGGTATAATATGAAAAAAGCACAACTACTTCCACTTACTAGGAATAACATTTACCTTTTAGTTTAATTAATAAACTGAGTTTTAAATATGCTTACTAAATTCATAAACTTCAGTAAAACAACAATATAAATTATTTCCAAAGGAACTAGACTAATACAATTCCAACCTGGCGAGTAGCGACTTATAACAAGACACTTCGTTTGATGCTTTTACTTGTTGCTAGAAATCAGGTTCGCAGAAAATGCTGTTTACTAGTTAAATTTAGTAGGAATAACACGATCTGTGACGTAGGCTATAGTATACTACCCAATTGTCGAAATCTGACTTATGCCCAAAAATCCAACAATGTGAAGCAGTCTAAGATTTGTCAAATTCTTGATAACGGACATATCTATCCGGTTCTTTAAATCTAAATTTTAAAGAGCGTTTAGTTTGCCCTATGTAGCCAAGGTCACACTGACATGTGAATGCGGTAAATGCCACAGCTATTATCAAAGCTAATAGGATCTTTAAGAGACTTAAGTATGATTTTATTATCAGGCTTGAAAATGACTTTAAAACCATAACGGGGGAGAATATTCGACAATTTATAACAAACGGGAGAGAAAAAAACTGTAAAGCTACGAGTTATTTGTAAGGATTAAAAAAAGAGGTGCGTTTGGGTCTAATATCCGAAACTGGATCTAATACTATTTATTAATTTTTTCTTTTTAATACTGAAATAAAAATCTTTTAATTTACCTTCTTTTTTTGCAGCATAGTAATTTTAGTAATATATTTTTACCCTATCCTAGTAGATTTGACCATACGTTTTTTCTCAGTGTAAAATGAAAATCTATAAAGATATACTTTTTTGACATCATCGGAAAAAAAAATTTTATTTAAGGAAAACAAGTGAAAAAAATTCACAAAATTATTTAAAATTGAAATAACTTTAAAATAAATTCATCTTTTGAAAAAAATTCGCTTTTAGTTTAAACTTGAATGAGCCTTCCAGCACGTTGAAATTTAATTCCTTAGTTACATCTCAGAGCGCAGTAGATTAGCCATATTACCTTTTTTTTCCTTCAAGTTTAACAATCGACAATTCTTGAACTAATAATCAAATCTTAAATTTTTATATTCCATTAAATTGTTTGCACATTTCTCTGCACACATTTCTAAAATTTTAAGTTATAAATTTTATAGTTTTTGAATAGTAGATAAAAATGTAACGTTAAACACCAGAAACAGCGGCGGCGTTATTGTTAAATGTAAAAAGAAAAATTGATGTAATTTTTTCAGTTATACTGCATAGTAATTCTTTTAATAACTTATTATGTATAAGCTTGCAGTCTAAGTAATGTCGAATTTTCAGATTTCTCTCTCGTATGCCTGTTAAGGCAGAGGGGTGAAATTGTTATCGCTTTCCAGTGGCGCCATCTATGGCCAAGAATTCGTCTTCTGCCACACCGTACAGTACACCCGTTTATAGGGCGAACCCATTCATACATCTATACATTCATCCACAGATCATAATTTTGACCTGAATCAGAGAATCTCGAATTTAGTACCCCCAGAGTTATTGATTTGCTACGGGAACATGGAGGACTTTGCGACTAGACAGATTTTACATGTATTAGTTACCATTTACTACACGGGTAGTCTTCGGCCGGCAGGGTTCGAAGCCACGAACTCTCGGACATGGGACCAGCGCCCTACCGACCAGGCTATCCCGGCCCCGAATTTTTATGAGCATATTTTTTGAACAAAAGTACTAAACTACCATTCTTGTATCTGGTTAAACCGAAATGAACTGCCAAAGATATTCCGGGATATATTTTATACTTCAATTTCTATGAGAAAAAGCATTACAGAAATTACATTTAGAAAAAAATATCTAATTTAGAAAATCCTACTTTTGTTAAATTAATTCTCTTAAACAATGAATTAGCTTAATAAACGATCCTATAATTTTACTTTTAACAAAAAAGTAAAAGGTTTATACGGTATAATTAAATAAGTATAATGTAACTGATAAATGCTATGAATTATTTTCCGTTTCAAAAATAAATTACATACAAAAAAACTACATTTTCATTCGGCAATTTGCAAAGCTAATCAGAATAATTAGATTTGTGGAATAACAGTAACTAAGAATCGATACCCAATTAGAATACAATTTAATTTTTGCATCTTGTCTAATTAGCATGGAAATTAAAGGGTAGTAATTATCATTTTTTTGGGGAGAAAACTATAATTGAAGCATAAAATATTTTATTCCCGATTTACGCAAAAAATATGCAATTGAATATTAGCTATGTGTTTTCTTTTCTTTCGAAACAGAAATATAATGATAGCTCTAACGGTAAAATTTGAATTTTTATTAATTCAAACGTGATATTGTTTTTTCAAAAGAAAAATTTTAATTAATAATTGTATCTTAATTGGGATATTTTCTTTATTAACGTTATTTTTGAGAATAAAAAGAAAATAGTTGGTATAGTTTAGAGATAACAAGCAGCTTTTTTAACATCATATCAAACGGCTTAATTTTTCAAATATTTACAAATATCGTTTATGCATTGCTATTTCCCTTTTTTTTTATTTCTTTAACAGATTTAATCGTAAATGATATTTTATGATATTTAATGATATTTATAGTTATGGAAGGAAACAAGCAAATTAAATTGCATTGTATAAAATACTACTATAATATTAAATGTGTTAAAAAGGAACATATATAGCAGTGCTTAGTTCAAATATGTATAATAAATTTTATACAATAGTGAATTTATTTAATTGGAATGCTTTTAATGTTCTTATAAAAACTTATTTTTAATTAAACATCTATCTAGTATATTAAGTATCTCCGATTAACCATGTACAGTAGCCACTAAGGCAAAATATATTTCTAAATAACTTTTCTTCTAATGATCGGATTTTAACACAGTAAAATGCAATCATTATAATATGAATTTAAAATACTCTGTTTAGAGCTATCTGTGAATTAGGTATTAAGGGTAGAAAAAGTATCATATTTTCATTGAAATATACGTGGGATAAAGAGTTCCGAGGAATAAAAAAATTCAAAAATTGGAATTCTTATTTTTTTCAGGAAATAGTTTACTGTATGAATAGTTTACTATTGAATATATTCAAATATATACAAATATATCAAAATATATTTCTAAATAACTTTTTTTCTAATGATCGGATTTTAACACGGTAAAATTCAATCATTATAATATCAATTTAAAATACTCTGATAAGAGCTATCTGTGAATTAGGTATTAAGGGTAGAAAAAGTATCATATTTTCATTGAATATACGTGGAATAAAGAGTTCCGAGGAATAAAAAAATTCAAAAATTGGAATTCTTATTTTTTTCAGGAAATAGTTTACTGTATGAATAGTTTACTATTGAATATATTCAAATATATACAAATATATCAAAATATATTTCTAAATAACTTTTTTTCTAATGATCGGATTTTAACACGGTAAAATTCAATCATTATTATATCAATTTAAAATACTCTGATTAGAGCTATCTGTGAATTAGGTATTAAAGGTAGAAAAAGTATCATATTTTCATTGAATATACGTGGGATAAAGAGTTCCGAGGAATAAAAAAATTCAAAAATTGGAATTCTTATTTTTTTTAGGAAATAGTTTACCATATGAATAGTTTACTATTGAATGTATTCAAATTTTGCATTTTGCAACTAATAATTGCATTGTTTAAAAATATGTATAAATTTCTTACCGTATTGTAAATAAAAAAAAATACATTTATTGAAAATTTGCTTATACTTAGTTATTTATGTGAAAAGAAGGATTGTAAATGAATGTAATAATTTTTTGATATAAATAATTAGATTTTTTAAAGTTAGTTTAGTTTACGTTATTAGTTTTTTTAAAGAATCACAAACTTACCGAGGAATAGGCAAAAGCATGCAATATTGGTGACAAACAGCGAACCTCAGTGTCTGCTTCCACCATCAATCAATCTTCCACCATCAATCAATCTTACAATCAACTTCCACCATCAATCTACTGATCAGAGTATAATTAAAAAAATTCTTCTTATGGAGTTATAGATCATCTGTCCACTCGTGTTTTTTTCATTTACACTGTATTTTAATCTAGCATATAAAAATATTAAAATGGATATTTCAGAATTTCCTTGTTATGTAATCATTTATCTCTATTTGGTACTTGTAAAATGATGCATAATCATGCGATTTGAATCGGATTTAATTGGATACCTTTAAACGACGTCGTGCGTGTATGTTGAACCTGAATCACGTCTGAATCAACAACGATTACCTTCGATCCAATTAAAAGAAGAAAAGAAAAACATTTTTTGAAGCGATCTCAAAGATATTCTTTCTTAAATACTAGCTTTTGAAAACAGTTTATTTCATCAAATTTTGAATGCTCTAAAATTTTACCTTTTGACGCAGATGGGACACCGGTCTCCCTTTTATATATATATATATATATATATATATATATATATATATATATATATATATATATATATATATATATATATATATATATATATATATATATATATATATATATATATATATATATGTTACCGTTAAAGTATGAAATCCGTTATTTTATAGAATACCTAGTTATTCCATGAAATAACTGATCGTGTCCATTAAAGTGTAAAACTCTCTTGTATTTCATGGTTTAACTAGTTATTTCATAGAATAACCATCTGCAGCCCGTAAAAGTGTAAAATAATCCATAACTTAATGTTCAAAGAGAAAGAGAAAAGTCTAAAAAATGCTTAAAAATTCAAGCGAAAAAGATTAAATTAATGTCGAATAAATCTCATTCTGAAGCCTCTGTGGGGTTTACCGTCCGTATCCCAGTGCCTGAAGTTGACAGAGGAAAAGGTGATGCCAAATCTATTTTAGCTATCATCACAAAAATAACCGAAGAAGGATTTTTCCAATTGGGCACAAGAAACGGTAGCATAAAACAATTATATTCCCGATCCCAGTTCAGTGTCTGCGAACAAAAATTAATTAAACTCGAAGAAGTACCCGATGTAGAAATATCGCTCCGGTCGGTTGCTACAGCTCAAAGTTCAGGTACTGGTCTGGGATTTAAAAAATGTTCGTGTAAAACCCAGTGTGCGAACAAAAAATGTTCTTGTTTTAGAAATAATGTTCTTTGTAATTCCAAGTGTCATTTTAGTAATCCTTGTTGTAACAAATGATTTTATGGTACGTTTCCATAAATACCATTTATACTCCGCATAAATTAGATAAATTGCTTCTTTTTCATTTCAATTGTCTATCATTAGTTTATTTATAGAATAAATAGTTATTTTATTTTGGATAAATTGTTTATTTTACACTTTAACTGTCTCTCATTAGTTAATTTATAGAATACCTAGTTATTTCATAGAATAACTAGGTATTCTATGAAATAACTGCATTATATACTTTAACGGTAACATATATATATATACAGGTGATTATCAAAATAATGGAAACACTTGTGAATAAAAGGGACATTTAAGAATTCGCTTCATAAGCATTAAAATTTAATCTCAGCTACCAGTTTTTTTAATATAAAAAGTACATATATTAGGTGGTATGAGAGAGCTTTAGCAGAGTTGTCTACGGTTTGATTTTTTGTCATAAGCGTAAAATGTCAGACCTCACAGATTTTCAGAGAGGCCAAATTGTAGGAGCCCGACTAGTTGGAGCAACAGCGACCGAAACATCCCAGCTTTTAGGCGTTTCTACAGGTACAGTGTCTAAAGTCATGACAGCATAAACACAGCGCGGAAAGAGAAGCTCAGCAAAGCAAAATTGTGGACAGAAGGAGAAGGTGAGTGAAAGAGACCGACGGGTATTGAAGCGGATTGTAATGTCTCAAAAGAAAACAACTGCAGCCAAAGTGACCGCAGAGCTCAATCAGCAACTGGATTCTCCACTCTCAACAATTACAGTTAGGAGATACCTTCAGAAAGAGAACATTTACGGCAGAACAGCAATTCCCAATCCACTTGTCACAGATGCTAATGCCAAACGTCGTGTAGAGTGGTGCCACAACCACAAAACCTGGTCGATTGATAAGTGGAAGACTATTATATGGTCAGACGAATCATCCTTCACACTTTTCCCCACAACAGGATGGGTACATGTCTGGAGAACACCTGCACAAGCGTATGATCCTGATTGACTCCGTCCAACTGTCAAGCATGGAGGTGGATCGGTCGTGGTATGGGCAGCCGTGTCATGGTTTTCTACTGATCCAATCGTAGCTCTGAATGGAAGGATCACTGGGGAGAAGTTTAGAGAAGTTTTAGCTGGCCAGGTCCATCCTATGATGCAAATTTTGTTTCCTGCAGAAGATGGAATTTTCCAGGATGATAATGCCCCTATTCATGCAGCCAGAGTTGTCCAATCATAGTTTGATGAACATGAGGATGAAGTGGAACATCTACCTTGGCCCGCACAGTCCCCAGACCTCAATACAATCGAACCGTTGTGGTCTATTTTGGAGCTTTCAATCCAGAATCGATATCCTCCAAAGACATCTCTCACGGTACTTTCACAATATCTCCATGAAGAATGGAACAATATTCCTCTAAACACTATTTAGAATTTGTATGATTCGATTCCTATGCGAATCCAAGCTGTTTTACATGCCAAAGGCGGTCCTACGCCATATTAATAAAGGATTCCTTCAAAATCTAGGGTGTTTTTAGTATTTTGATAACCACCCACTTTATAATTTAATTACAAGCAAAATTGTATTTTGGAATTTCTAATTATAAGAAATAGTCTAATAAAAACTTGTTAGGTTATAAAAAAACTAAAAAAAACTTGTTAGGTTATCGAAATTATATTTGCATTAAAAATAAAACCTAAAAAAAGTTGTTTCAATCTTTTTTTCATTGACATGCAAAAATTTATCAATAATTGCTTTTAAGCATTAAAGAAATTCCAATGATGAATATCTGTTTCTCTCACATTTAAATAAGCGCAAATAAGTGAAAATTTGACCAAATATTGTTTTTAAGTGAGCCATATTCCGAATATTTTACCTCTAACGCAGGAAAAGACAATAGAGTTTCATATTATATTTCCTAACCTCAAATTATTAAAATGATAAATAAAATATCTTTCACTAATTTTGAACCTCGATTAATACAAAACAATGAAAAAGTACGAAAAATATGTTTAGTAAAAATTCTACGTCAAATTGTTAATTGATATGTCAGATAGTTTTTTTTTCCTATAGTAACGAAATTTTTTAAGTGAAACTTTGCAATTGTAAGCAATGTAGTAAAGAAAGATGCAGAAAGCAGCGTTCGAAAAAGAATTCATGACGCGAAATTGAGTTTAAGTCATCTATAAAGCCCTTGAGTGTTGGTGTGTCAGGCGAGATGACAAATTTGGAAACGATGATGACAGGCAGTCGATATCGGTTCTCCGGAAATAACGGAACAGCCGCTCTCAAAACACTCATTATTCATTCTTTTCCTCGATTTCCTCTTTTCTAAACAGAGCTAAAAGCTGGCTGTTTTTGAAATTGACTTTACTGCCCTTTTAAGGCACTAAACTCTGGTGTGAAATTTTCATAATTTGATTTTTATTCTATATTTTCATATGACTTCGTCTCTTGTATGCACATTTGCATGTATGTATGTTTGAGAATAATGTCTTAAATGTTTGAGAATGATGTCTCTATGTTTGAGAATAATGTCATAAGAATGAAAAAGATGTAGGATCTGGATTGATAGAGTTGTCCTACATCAAATCGAAAGACCTCACAATCTGACCACTTTACACCATTGTTAAAAAATTTATATTAACTTGCTAAAAAAAATGCTTTAAAAGCTGTTTTTCGAAAGCTCTGCATCCATGTGAAATAATGCTTTTTTTACGATTATTATACTATTTTCATATATACTGTGCGTTTGTAACTGCCATTCACGACTGTTAGGTTATGTTAACCTGTCTATGAGAAGTTTAATAACTTCTTTAAAGCACCTGTGATGCAATTTTTTAATGTATAAAAGAAGTAACTCCAACAATACATAACCTGGGCTCTTAAAAATCTGAAATAACTGAGAAATATTCATCGATTTTAATAATTTTCATATAGATGGAAAATCTCTCGCCAAATTCTCAATTTTCAAGAAAGTTTAGTAACTTTTTGTCGGTACGAAAGGCCGGAAATATTTTTAGGAAAAGATGGTTTATATATTTTTAAATCATATAACTTTGCTCCTCCAATGTAAGGTAACTGTAGGTTTTTCTTTCCTTGGCGAAAGAGAGTTGAAGCACTTTGTTAAAATAATTATCTAGCTAAAAATTTGTCAAAGGAAATAAGAATTGAATTCTTGCTTTCATAATCAATTATAGCAAATCAACGAGTATTTACTACTGCGTTTTCGAAAAGGTCGGTGAATTTAAATACCTTGGCATAATATTTAATATTATAGACAAGCTAAGAGCAGAAATCAATAACAATAAAACACTAAATGCGTTTTTTGTTGTTGCAGAGAACAAAAATCAAAATGATAAGACTTATTAGATTCAGCAATTAAAATCTTAATCTATCCTTGAGTCGTAACGCAAAATTAAAAACTTATTAGACACTAATACAACATGTTTTACTTCATGCAAGTAAAACATGGACTCTCCCTGGGATGGGCCTTTTTTCCTGTATCAGACATCAAGAGATCTAATTTTATATAATGCGCACTTTTTTGCCAAGAGCAGACATATCGATGGTTTATAAAGATACCGGCACAAGTGCAAAAAATGACTTTTTGAGTATTTGGTATCAAAATATTTGTAATTTTATGCTCTATTTTACTAGGATAACGACAGTTTTGTAACTTCAAAAATGTACCTCCTGGAGGCACTAGTGTCTTTAGTGTTTTTAATTTTACGCGCGATTTTGAGCCTATACCAGCAGCCGATAGTGACGCTTTGTCCGTTGTGTCAGTCGTTCGCAAAACATTGATGGGAGAAGTCACGCAGCTGGTGAGTAAATTTAACTAATGGTTGTTGTGTCATTATCTTTTTAAAGTCTCTCTGTATATTGATATTGTTTTTATGCTATACCGACACTTCTACTTAAATAACATGGAATACATCGGTACTAGATAAAACTTGCCTCACTTACAGGGCAAAACTTTAAATCTTATAATGACACATCTGCAAATATTTTCAAAATTTAAAGGTTTATATGAAATTTGTTTCATTTTCCTCGTAGATAATGTAGAAATATAGGTAAGTGCAAAACATTATACAGATTGAATGAAAACTGAATGAATAGGAGCATTTTTACCAGGAGAGTTTTCATTAATAACTTTAAATGAATCAAATCTCAAAACTATAAATTTGCAGATGCGCCGGTATCTTTATAAACCATCGATATCTCGCCTGATGATGAGATGGATTTTATACAGTCTCGTTTTAAGAGCCTTTTTAATATTCTGGTTATAAACTAAATGGATGGATTTTTTTTTCATTGTCTACTTTTCTAATTGTCACAGTTAACAAATAGAATTAAAATAGTGGAAGAAAGCAAGATCATTATTTAATTTTTTCGGAGGGATAATCAACTTCTGTTTTAAGTTTGCGGCATTTAATAATTGGTAAGCAATGTAATTAGAACTTAGACTTTAATCAAAAACGCGAGGGTAAAAATAATAGCGCGATTAAAAACGTTTAATATACATTTAAAAAAATTAACATTTATTAAAATTACGTTTTTCAAGTGGATAATAACTTAATAGGATAATGAAATAATAGGCAATAACTTTATTTTTCTGAGTCTTAAGACAAAAAATGTAGAGCTCAGCATTTTCGAAAGACGTCAGGGGGAAGGGGAGTTTTTCGATATTGAAAGAAGTTTTATACTTTAAATCAGTGGTAACCAACTGGCGGCCCTCGGGCCGCATCCGGCCCGCGAGCTAAAATATATTAGTTTATATTCTAGTTATTAAAATATATTAGTTATTAGTTTTTACGAAAATTGTTCGCAAAAAATCTATAAGGGTTTTAAATATTTTTAAATTTTATATCTTAACAATTTGATATCTGTTGCGCATTTATTGTTTAATACATAAGTGCACAATAAAAGTTATTGTAGCCAGAATTTTTTAATATGCAACTGAATATTTTTAAAAATCTACTCATTTTAATTTTTAATTCAATACTTTTGTTTTGTACAACTTGATAAAAATCTGACAGTAATATTTAATGTTCCTTCAAACATAAAAAGAGTCCTATATAAAATTTTGATAAAGTTGCTGCCAGCTATTTGACTGGTGTATTTAATTGCGGCCCCCGGTCTCATGTAAGTTGGAAACCCCTGCTAATGACGCTAAATGATACGCTCTCTGTTAGTTAAGACTTGATACCTATTTTAGTCAGACAATAATTAAAACATTTCTCTACTTTAAAACATTTTAAAAAAGTAGTTTTTTAAATTTTTTATTTTAGTCTCATGTCTGTAAGTTTCTTTGAGTTCCTACCTTAATTTCGATAAATAAAGTCGTGATAATAGTGACATTAATTTTATTTGCATCTTTTAAAAAACAATATTAAATTGGATTAGCAGCAGGCACTATTCGGAATTTTAAACACGATAGCTCGTTGGAAGGGGATCGAAATTTCGGTAGAAATTAAGTTATGTTAGACGTTGAAATAGCTAAGAAAAATCTGATAAAAGCTGTTTAGAAACTGATTGATACGTGTATTGTCATCCATCATAGAACTCCATTTAAAGTTTTTTTAAAATTTAAATGGAGTTTTATGATGGATGACAATACACGTATCAATCGCTTTCTGATCAGCTCTTATCAGATTTTTTCTTAGCTATTTCAACGTCTAACTGTGTAACTTAATCCTCTTGCGGCTAACCATAAGGTTTTCGTAGTTTTTCTTTACTCGTAATGCAAATGAGGGTTCATTTTATCCAAAAAGTTCTTCACGAAGGCTAGTTAATCACAATACTTGATCCAGGAGTTCTCCTGTCTTCGGGGTTAGGTTAAAAATACCATGGTTACGGAGTTGATAATTAATCGTCATAAACTCAAAAATCGGTCGGGTGTTTATAGTCGTCTATAATATAAAAAAACGACAATTGTATCTTCTTATGACATATAAGGAAATAAACTTGATTACAATTTTTTGAAAAATACCTGCTAAGGCTATTGCAATTTTTACTTGTTTAGCTTACTAGCTGAACTTATTAAGCATGCTTTACCAATTAAAATTTTACTAACTGAAAATTTATGAACATATTATTTCATGATGAAAAACTTTTGGCATATGACAGTTTCTTTGAGTTCTAGAAATTTTTATTTAGAATTAAATTTCTTGAAATTTTTATTTACGATTGAGATTCTTGAAAAAGCATGTTTTCAATAAAATACAGAAATACTACTTACGTCAACAATTTTTCAGCTGTACATAAAATAAAAAGCATAGTTGTGGTTATCAATCAAATATATCAACTATAGTTGAAATATTGGTTGAAAACTTAATAATGGAGGAAACTTTTCTTATCAGTTGCAGACAGAATTGCAGTTCAGTTACAGAATTTAACCCTAAGCACTCTAAATGGTCGGAATCGGAATTATCGCCATCAGCCACAAAACTCTATTGAAGTGAAAAAAAGAATCATTTCACTTCTTCATGACAGGTTCATTTTTTTATGTAACCCCTTTATGGCTTTATTGCTTCGCTGAAGTTGACGACACAATCTTTTATTGAAAGATAGTGTTGTTTTATCCGTCATGAAAATATTAACTTTACAAAATACTAGAAAAGGCAATGCGTATTGTACTGTGAAATAGTTTCTTAAAATTTATGTTTCGTACAAGCGCATTGAGAAAGAAAAAGAATGGTCAAAATTACTAGAATATGGTAAAATTTGTGTTTTAGCCTCCATTGAAACACAAAAAGCTTTGTAATTTTTATCGAAGCGCTTTAGTAATGACTTTGGTAAAATTAGCAATAAAATACGGTTTTATAATATGCGATAAAATTTAGCAATTTTATCTTGATACCTTAGAGTATGGCAGGGAAACTATTTATTCGGTTAAATTTACTTTTCAGTTTAGAATTTTTTCCTAAATGTGTGGTAATAAGAACTATGATCTTTAAAACCAGAATTTCCAGTAAACCATTACCATATGGATGGAAAAATTACCAAACGAAAAGTTTAAATACCATATATTTTGGTCTCACTAATCAGAATTGTGTTTTTTTTTTCTTCTTTTTTTTTTACCAGAAATGTCATTAGAAGAGTACGGTAATTTTACCAGAAATTTTTTCTTTATGCGGTTTTGTTGTTTGAACTGTTCCAAATAAAAATAATGGAAATGATTTAGTATATAATATTCTATCAATGCACAATGCGATTGCCAAAGACTTCTGGTTAAGACTAAAAGCAGTCTACATTGACTAATAAAAGCTTTCTTAGAGGATCATGTGGAATCAAAACTGGTTTTGTTAACCAGTAAACAAAGCATAGCAAATCAGCTTTTCTTGTTAATTTCAAACAATATATGTGTCTATAAAACCCCTTGAAAGTCAAATTCATATGTGTTTTAAATATCTGTTTCAAAATAACAAACTTCTGCCTTGAAGTATTTAAAAATAAACGCAATGATTAAAGAGACGTAGTATCGTATCATAAAGGCTGTAGTGTGTTAATTAAAAGCAGCTGTAACAGCCCAGCTTTAGTAAGTGAGTGGCTTATTTTTCATATGTTTCAAAAAGCTATTTGGCAGACTATTTGAATTAATAAGCTTTTAACTTAGTCACGCGATCGATGTAATGGTTTAGGAAGTGTAAAGTGATTGTTTACAGGCGTTTATTACTGAAATAGGCTGTTCTCATTTGCCAAAAAGAATAAAACTATGTGTAGCATCCATGAAGATGCGCAAAACTGGCTACTTTTGGCTTTCTTACCGCAGAAAAGTTGCCTTTCATTTATATGAATGTTTCACTTATGGTAGGAAAAAGGAGAAAGAGAATACTAGTTAAGAGTAATTTTTGAAATTCTTTAATTAAGGAAAAAAAATACAGTTTACGTGTCTTAAACTCGCAGCAAAGCTGTACAATTAAACAATACATACCATTATACCATTTATTCATACCATAAGAATCATCATAGATAGCTGGCAACCTTATGGAAAACGTTGTATTTTCATTTGGTTTTGCATAGAAAGGTTGACTAATTAATACTTTTTTAAAATCAGAAGAGATATTATTATTCCGAGCTTGCTTCCTTAAAGTTTAAATAGAAGCATGCGAAAAACTCAAACAAATCTCAATTTTTAGATTTTATTGCAAACCTAGTTCTTTCTCTTTTTGCATTCTAGCTTTGTTCAGGCTCTCAAAAATGCAATATTTTGTTTGAGTAGAAAACTTAATGATTAGACCATACTTTACTTTAAAAGTGTTAATAAAAGTATTTAAAAGCCTGCGAAAATAAGCCTCTTTTCAGTGACAGTCATAAAATCTAAAATAAGTCTTGAAAAGGTGAATTTATTCTGGGTTTGAAAACGCTTTCTTTCTCTAGATGATGCTTCATCCAGACTTGTTTTTTTTAAGGCATTTTAAATTTCGATACAAAATAATTAATATGCAAGCTTAATGAACCTTATAGCACGTAAATTAGCATAGTTAAACTTGATAATTTTTCACGCTTGCATTTGCTAATTATTTACAAAATTTTCGAACTTAAATAATACTTTCGTGAAAAGATAGAATAAACATAGTTTATCTAACTTTTTAATGTGAAACTTTTAAATTGTCTGAAGTTTCAAAACCTTAGACGCCTACTATCAAGAAAATGCTTGTTTTGAAATTACGAGGTGATTATGAAATAACTTCGCCAACTATGTCAAGAATAAAAGAATATTCAACTGGG
This sequence comes from Parasteatoda tepidariorum, assembly GCF_982258835.1. Lineage (NCBI taxonomy): Eukaryota > Metazoa > Arthropoda > Arachnida > Araneae > Theridiidae > Parasteatoda > Parasteatoda tepidariorum. Next base: position 75,122,586 of record NC_141755.1, on the reverse strand, counting down.
TATTTTCACTTCAAGAAGAAGGTTACGGATACCCACCATGCAAACCTATAACATTATCACCAGCTGATCGTTTTATATCCGTCGTTGAACAGCCAACCCAATTTTCGGGTTTACGACTACTTATGTTGAACTCCGTAGCCTTGTAATTGTGAACCAATGCAGAAGACGAGGAAACTCCTGGATCAGTATCCTCAGAGGTATGATTTGTTATGGGAACATGGAGGACTTTGTTACTCGACAGATTTAACGTGCATCAGACACCATTTACTACACGGGGAGTCTTCAGCCGGCGGAAATCGAACCCACGACCTCTTGGATATGGGCCCAGTGCTCTACCTACCAGGCTATCCCGGCCACCAAACCTCATAATGTTACTGAGACCAGGGCTATAGAACAAACAAATAGCTTAAATATTTAAATAATTATTTAACTCTTTGCAAAAAAAAAATTACAAAATTCAGCGAAGAATTCACAATTTTTGTAAAATTTACAAATCGAGAAAATATAGCGTTGGAGTAATTTTCTAAACATTAAAAAGAAAAATCACTGCTGCATTTGCAATAGCTCTTTAAGGCAAGAGTCAACTAACTCTGACTTAAAGAGCCAACTCAACTCTTGCACTAGAAACAAAACTAACTTATTCATATTGACAACTTGCGCTATTTTCATAATTGGCAAAGAGGGCGATGGCTAAGATAGGCCAAGCTAAACCTAATAATCACGAATAGATCTTAGAAACTCAGAAATTTTTCTTAAAAAAATAGTATATTGTTCTCTAAAAAGGATTAGCTGTAGGTGCTCAAAGGATAGAGAGTTCTGCCCCCAATAAAGTGAACCAGGTACGAATCCCAGTGGTGGTTGATTCCTACGAAATCTAGTACCGATGAACGCTGCTAGTGCAAAATATTCTCATTGGAATACGCATCGTAGGTTAGAATCATCTTGTCGTCTGGCTAAGCATGGGATGTTTTCATTGCTTTCATCTCTTTATGCAACGCAAAGTGGGTAAGTTCTACAAAAAATCCTCCATGAAGGCTATATTGACCCAATGATTAATACAGAAGTTCCCTTGTCTTCTGGGTTGGGTTATTTAACAGTCGTGAACTCAGAATCGGGTCGGCTGCTCATCGCTGGTTATAAAATAAAATATAAAATAAGACGGGTTATTTTATGAAGTGTTATGAAGTAGTTATAATCGTTAGAAACATTAAGTATTTATTAATTTAATTGTCTTTGTTTAAATGTAGTGATGTATGCATAATTTTTAAAAAAAATACTCAATTTGAAAACATTTAAATAGTTCAAATAGTTTCTTGCAAATAATTCTAAAAAATGTACATAAAAATCCGTCATAACAAAACACCCCTTTATGCAAAACTTTCATATACAATGAATATTGCAAAAGTAAAATATATTGTTAGAAATTTTTTTTTAAATGATTTCTTTCGAGACCAACCTTTTTGCAATTATAAAATTCGTAATGCGTATAGTTTATTTTTTTTAACAAAAACTTCAAATGCTCTAAATAGTTTCTTTCTTTCAAATATATTTTAAAAACGCTCCTATGAAAAAATAATGTCAAAATGTCGTTTTAAACTCCAATAACAGAGAAAAGAAGAATCAGAAAAAAGGTTATCTATCTTGAAGACAATTTGAGATCTTACAAAACCTTCCCTCGGGGACAAAAGGAAAAGGAGAAGGAGTGTAAGTTGTAAAAGTGAAACAAAAATGATCCTATGTGTGACGGGTCAATTTTTTTTCCAAATGAAGAAATATATTTCAAGAACTTTTTTCACGTATGGTTTTAAAAAGAGATATGGTATTTATTTTTAAAAAATGCGAGACAATAGAAAGGAGAATATTGTCACTTTATGGCAACCATTTTTTAGTCAATAGTTCGATATTTTTTGTCATATAGCAATAAGGAACATGTAGAAAAAGTTTTTCAAAATATATTTTATCATTATAAAGTTCAAATATTTTTGGGAATGGTTATCTAGTGCTTGTTCTTCAGGAACTTATACATAACTGCTTGTATATTATTTTTTTAATAACATTACATCTAAATAACGAAGCAATTTTCTTCGTAAAACCTGTTACCAATAATAACAATAGTTTCAATTACCTTTTCGGCAAAATAAATTACACATTGACCTTAATAAACAAAGAAGATAAAAAATTTATTAATTATAAATTTCAGATAAAAAAGCTATTTTTTACTTTTTACAAAAACTATTTAATAAACCTATTTTTTACTATTTAATACTCTTTTTTATCAACCATTGTCAATATCTATTTTAGAATTTTCATATAGCGTAGCGTCTGTAATCCTCAGAGCCACTAACGAGATTTAAGTATAGTTTGGTTTGAAAATAGGTTAATATGTTACAAACCGATGTTCAAAAATTATATTGCCCGAGAAACCCGGGCAATGACACGGAGAAAAAAAAATCTGGAATAATTGTAAAAATGTAATGGCAATGTAAAAAGATTAAAATTTTTCGAGCCTCTTACGAACAAAATATTCAGAGAGCCACATAACGCAGACACACTATAACACTGTATGGAGGCAAAGGGCTTGGAACATTGCTCACCGAATCGATAAAAACAATAGGTTATGAGAGCGAATGCTCGCTTTTTAATCTATTTTCGCTATTAAGTTTCACATCGTGATTACGCAGGAAATGTAAGGAAGTTTAGAATCCCCTGTGGCAATTAGTTCGTTCTTCACACCTTGATGATTGCTGAAGATGCTTAACTGCGATTGGCCTTCACAGGACTCAGACATATCCATAATGGTTACCTACCTAACCAATTCATCCGGAATATGCTCTTGAAAAAATAGTCAACTTAGTCAAACAGTCAATAGTCAAAATGTGAATATAGGACTCCAAAACCTTATCCCTATATGCATAGCAGGCAAAACGCTTTTTTAAAATATATGGGACTTTGTGCGGCCTTCCAACGTAATACATCGAAACTGAGTTGCAATAACAATCGATTTAAGACATTGGAGTGTAGATCTATTCTTAAATACCTGAGCAGATCTATTAAGGTAGTGGATGTTCCAAGATCTGAGCAGGCATCGTGTTGTTTGACCCGTTCATGTCTTTAAAAGAAGCATTGCAACTGATATGAGTATATGGATAACGTAGTTTTAAGGTCCTGAATTCATTTTAACGTACAATAAAACTGGACTATACGAAGCCCAGTTTAACGGACGGTTTTCTGGAAAGTGAACATACTCATTGTATGGATTTAGCAACCAGATATCCAAACTTAAACCGTTATGAACTATATCTGGAATATTCCAGACAGAACATTTGGAGTTTGCAACCCTCTCCGGCCATCATCAAGAGTATGAAAAGATATCGAGTTACACCAACAATAACATCAACGCCTTAACTGTCATATTACCTTAATAAAGTCATATTGCAGAACTAGAAACAGACTGGGAGAAGAACCTATCTTCTATTAACGCTGTTGTCACCAAGGAAAATAAAAAAAGCCATAGTTTGAGTATCTTACACTTGTAGTAATGTGATGATTCTAAACTAGTATATATATAATCTTGCCGTGAAGAATTATCTGAGCGTTAGAACAGACAAATAACTTAAATAATTAAAAAGTTGTTAAACTTTTTTTAAAAAATCGCCTATTTGGCGACATTTTTTCACCTAAATGAAAATTATTAAAATCACTACCTTATTCTCAGTTTTCGCACATTTTTATGAGCCCAGGTAATGCAGTATTGGAGTAAGTGTTTGAATATTAAAAAATTAGACCACTAACGCTTTTCAGTTTCACTAAACTGTGGTTTTACTTCATATTAACGTTTTGGGCATTCTCAAAATAAGCGTTGAAAGCGCTGGCTTTAGGTAGGCTAAAGTTCACCTAACAGTCATGAGTAACAGTTACAAACTAAAAGCAGTTATGAAAATTGAATTTCATTTAAATTGTTTTAGTGTTTCTGGAAATAACTGACGACATTTAAAAGTACTCGTAATTTTAAAAACTTTTAAAACCCAGTTTATTAATTTAAGTAACTGCATAGAAATCTCTGAAATAGATATCTTCAGTACACGCAACAACCAAAAGTGCTAAAGACTTAATTACTAATGCTTTAAATAATAACAATATTAATAATAATAAAAATTTGGCAAGTGAAGTGTGAAGTTATTTGCTTCATAACTTCTATGAAAGACTGAAATTAAAAAAGGGATTTTTTTTAAACTATTGAGGCTTCTAAATCTAATTAGCTTTTACTTGAGAAGCTAATAGGAATTCCTTTTAATGTAACAATTTAGCCTCAAGATGGCTCAAAACTTAGTTAAAAAAAACAGCTGTATAAGCTTTATTTAAAAAGAAAATAATAATGGGAAAAGTTTAAGAGCTTCTAGATAATAATTATATTTAAATAAATAAATTCGATTCTTTCAAAAAGAAAAAAAAACAGAAAATGCTAATGAATAGTACCATGGAATTATGAGAGCAAAAACAGAATTTAAAAAGAGAAAAAAATATTCTGAATAATTATTCGAGAAATACAGAGGATCAAATAAAATGTTATTTAGAAAAAAATAATGCTTCTGTGTTAAAAGTTTCCTCTCGCCGTAAATGAATTTTAATGCAAATTTTTAACGAAACTAAAAGCATTTGCTTAAAATTCTTTTTTTTTGGCGATAATTATTTATTTAAATACCATGCTCTTATAATGCGTGGTAGTATGTTGTGGGGGAAATAAGATAAAAATTTCTATTGAATTTAGTTTAGATTTGATATTTCGTTAAAATGTTGAAACTTTTACAAATTTTTTTCTCACCAGTTTATTAAAGAGTTCACTAAAGGAATAGATTAACATCTTATGAAAGAAATTTTTACTCAAATGTTCTTTCAATAACTAATTATTGATTCATTTTTATCTATTTCTAGAATAAAGTAGATTAAATCGGCACAAAATTTCAAGTTCTCACAGAAACATTTTCTTTTTGTCAATAAGATGTGTTAAATAATTTTACAGTTCTCACTTACAGATAATACATATCATAAGTTTAAACTTTGACATTAATATTTATGAGCGCATATTTAACGTATATTACGGAATTCATTTAAGATAAATATTTGCCTTCAGATCTATCTTTCCCTAATTTAATACAGAAATCACATTTTATATACTTTTAATTTTCATTTGAATTTGAGACATTTATACAATTTAAAAAAAATTATCTATCCATTTTTGATAATGTCTTTAATAGACTTAAACAAGGGCAGTATTTGATATTTGACTTCCTTAATTAATCAATAAATTAGTTTTTGAATAGTTTCAAGTTGCATTCAAATTAAAAGACATTTCATTCCAAAATATCTATGAACGCGTTTTCAATGCAAGCGAATTTTGCGAAGAAAAATTTTTACTTTTTAACGATTTTTTCTTTCTTAGCAAATTAGTAAACTACATTTGCTGCAGTTTTTACTAACATTAAAATTTGAAAATAGTTTCATTTTAAAATATTTGCGTTTGCTACACTTTTGTAACCAAATTTTGTAAGTGCGAGACCTTTGATCATGATTTTTCCTTTTGGAAAAAAACAAACTATACATTCAATAATTTTTACTTGCTTTCATCTGTAAACATTTTCCTTTTTAAATAGTTATGAAAGCTTTTATTAACGAAGTGTGTAACCAAATTTCGCCAAAAGAAAATAAAAATATTTGAAATTTTTCTTCTCTTTTAGCAGACCACAACAGTATATAGAATTTTTACCAATATTCATATTTAAAAACATTTTCGTATTAAAATACATATGTACGCGTTTTTATCAACGTCTGTAACCAAATTTATCAAAAGCAGTAGCCGCCTTTTGATCTATCTTTTTCTACCTCAAACTGTGTGTTTCATTTTTAACGAGCAAAGCGAAATTGACGTCTCAGTTTGAAAGAAAAGTTGAATAATACGAACTTGGCTTGTCAGAGAAAGTTATTGGTTCCGAGGAAGAAACAAAAGACTTTAACAAGCTTCGTTCCAGATTCCTTGTGTCTAAGTTTCACTTCCTCTTGTGTCATGAATTTTTAAACGATTTCCGAGACTCGTTTTCTTTCTCCCTCAAGTTTTCACATTGGAATATTCAGTTACTATAGAAATAGAGAAGAATAAGATTTATTAGAAAGAGTTTTTGTGGAAACGAATTCTTTTAGTTTTGAATGTTGTGCGTTAAATATTTTTTTAATCGAATGCGTGGAAATGGTTTCTTCAATACATGGGAAGTAAGTATAGGAAGTATAATGAGAAAGAATTAAAATTGAGAAAGGTTTTAAAGAAATGCTTTTGGTATGATTTGGGTTTTGAGTTGATCATGTAGCTCAGAAATCAGACATTTGCTTGACTTAGAACATTTTGGGCCATTATTAAACCATCTAGATGCTCTAATGAAATTAGAATAACAGTAAATACAAATTAAGGGTTAAAAGAAGCAGATTGAATTTTTCAAAAAGTTTTGAGAAGACCTTCATCTATTTCTATCATTTTCAAGTAAGAGAGCTCAAATTTCAACAAGACCTCTGAGTCTGATGATAATAAACAATCCTTTTCTGAATAATTCAAGCTAAATTTATGGCCAACTAAACTAACTAAACTGTAACTGACTGTATATAACAGGCACAAAACTAAAAAGTAGAAAATAATAAAATAGAGTAAAAGCTTTGAAAGCTACGTTTTTCCAATCAAATTATTTTCTTATTTTTTAATCCAATTGAAACGTTTTATTTTATTACAATTATTCATTTTATCCCAATTTACATTTCATATTGCGACAACTCTTATAAAAAAAAACCACATATAGTTGTACTTTAAATTTAATGATAAATACTCATATCTAAAAAAAATTTCTTCATTTGGAAACATTAAAGTAAATATTATTTCAATGTTTTTTTCCATGATTTTTAACATTTTATTTGTGTATTAAACATACTTTAAACAGTTATCATTAATTTTTAAAGCAAGTAAAAATAATAAATACCTGAAATTATGAGATTCCGCCAAATAAAAATACATTGTCAATCTCTCTATGTTAAGTCTACGAGAAAAAGTTTGCTTCGTTTTATTTCATTAAATTTTGATTCTCGATAAATCAGAAAATGTTACATGTATGTCATAAATCTCTAACAAAGTTAGATAACAGGAACTCTAGCCGATGTAAAAAAGCCAACTTATACTGTATTCAACAGTATTTATTTATTTATAAAACACACTTGTTCATAAAATAATCAGTATAAAATAAATAATTACTTTATAAAAAATAAATCTGTTCTTTTAAGAGGAATTTTTAAAACCATTTCTGAAAAATACATTATTATATTAAAGAATAAGCTGCCAGAGATCACAGAACTCCCTTCCTTACTAATAATTATTGCATTATTAGATTTCATTATTTATTTCTTTTTCGATTCTTTAGATATTTGATTCTTATCGAAATTCGTTGTACCTGTTAACTACAGTGAGGAATACAGATTATTTGCGAAGACCAATCCTAATTCACGTTGAACATCTCAAACTATTTGAATAGAGTTTTGCATCAGTAAACACCGAACCTTCCCCCCCCCCCCCCGTGTAATGTTACATTCTGATTTAGAACTCCTTCAATTGATGAAGGGCGTACACACAGATGATCATCCAAAAGCTCACGATCGATGATCAAAGGTCAATTTCTAAATCACAGTGGGTCTGCAGATAGATTTCGAATTCCGTAGGATTATTGTTGCATCAAAGAAAGAGAGGGTGTAAGACTATTGGTTACTCTTATTGCACGGAATATTGCACTGCATAAAATTTTAGTGTATCTTAAGACCAAAAATAGTGAAAACTCTCTTACACCAGCGTGGTGTGGTGAAACAATATTCATAACTTTTGAAATCTTAGTATTTCACTTCACAAGGATGTTCTTTTACACTACACTGTAGAAAATTCCTGATTGAAGTACGATAAAAATTACCGGTACCCAATGTGCCGGTACTTTTTAACGTTAAATCCATCGTTACTGTAAAATTTTACGGAACAAAAAATCGTATATACAATAAATTTTATAGAAGTATTTGCTGTAAAATCATTAAAACATTTTGTGGATGACGCACCCGAAGTACCAAAACTCTTTACTGTCAATAGATCCGGAATTTTTTACACTGTACTTGATGTAAAGAAGCTGCCACCATTGTTATTCTGTAACACTGAAATTTATTACCGCAGTGAGACATGAAATTAAATTTTTCGATGAAATATAAAGCAAGAATTATTAATTTATAATGTATCTATGCAACATTTCTTAAAATAAATTAGTTTCTTAATCAAACATACACACAGCAATAGAAAGAATATTATTGAATTCGAACTAGGCTTAACAAATAAGAAAAAGAAGTAAATAGAAATTAAATATGTATTTAAAAATTATTTGATGTAATTTTTTCGATAAAATATAAAGCAAGCATTATTAATTTATAATGTATCTATACAACATATCTTGAAATAAATTAATTTCTCAATCAAACATACACACAACAACAGAAAGAATATTATTGAATTCGAACTAGGCTTTGCAAATAAAAAAGCAGAAGTGAGTGAAATTAAATATTTAAAAATTATTTAACATAATTTTTTCGATAAAATATAAAGCAAAAATTATTAATTTCTAATGTAGCTATACAACATTTCTTAAAATAAATTAGTTTCTTAATCACACATACACACAGCAACAGAAAGAATATTAATGAATTCGAACTAGGCTTAACAAAACATTAGTGAATGGAAATTGGATAATTAAAAATTATTTAATACAATTATCTAATGAGAATATAATAATGAATCAAACATCTTAAGAGAGCTAGCTTTAATATACAACTAAAAACATGCCTGTCTTTTATTAGAATTTATTACTCTTTCTGTGGAATGTTCAGATCATGACCGAGGGAAACAAATTTCAACCATCCCGAATTATAAACAAAGTCATCTGATGGTTCGCCAAAATTGGAAAAAAAATAATTCACGAATGAAGTAAAGTCATTTGATCTCGGTGTAAGCTTTCTCATTTAGAGGAGTTTAGATTTGACTACACCGTTTAAAGATTGTATAAATGCTCAATTCGGTGTTAATTTGAAATAAGCCACAACATCAAATTTAGATAGGTATTACACCAGATTTTACAGAGTAGAAAAATAAAAATAAAAGTGGTTCAAAGAAATGATTCAGGACATTAATTCGAAATTAAACTTATAAGTTAATTATTTGAATCTTAATTTCAAATCATCTGATTCATTTATTCAAATCAAAAACAAATAATGTTTTAATATTCCGTAGTTGCATCAAAAGAAAATCAGGTATAAAACTTCGGGTTTAACTTATTGTACGAAGTGCTACAGAAATTTAAAAAAAAGTTTTAAGAATGAATTAAGACAATTAATTTAATTGGAAATTAAACTTAAATTCCTTATCTGAACTCTAATTTTGAATTATCTGATTAATTACTTTGAATCGAAAACTAATCGATAGATTTAGAATTTTGTTGAATAATGAAGTGACGTAGTTCGTAAAATAATGAATTCTCAAAATTGAATTCATTTATTCAATTCATTATGAATTTCCTATTAAATTAAATGAATAAAATAATGAATTATTAAAATAATAATGATAAGCACAATCCTGGGGACAAGTGAGCCTCTCTCTAATTTTTTTAAAAAAAATGAAAACTAAAGAAAATGCGTCTAACTTTAAAATAATATTATTTATGGTAAACTAAATTACGTTTTCATTTTTCATTTCTTATTTCTTATTTTTTGTACTTTTTGTCCCATTGAGAACACCATACAATTTAATTATTTGCAAAAAAACTTTTTTAAATATTAAAATTTTATTCTTCTTAATTTTTTAATGCAATTTTGCGGGGACTTTGCAAGGAGGAATTGTTGCTTTGTCTAAAAGTAAATTAGGTTCTTCTAAGAAAGATCTGAATTATTCATGCATTTAGATATTAAGTTTTTTCCCCTTCATCTTCTTAATTTGTTTAAGAATGCTGCAGAAAAAGCTTATTTATTATTTGGTGAGATTATCTTCCCTGTGCAGCTGGAAAAATCTTTAACGAAGTTTAAATCTGAAAATATTCTGGAAGTCTTTCACTCTCTAAAGAAATTCTTTTCTGCGTTCTTCCATGCAAGAAATGAAAATGTCTGAGATTTAAATTCTTTTTATAAATATGTGTTTTAAGCATCATTTTAAAAATTCAATGCATATGAAAGCCTTAAAAGTAGCAAAAATGCAGGAGATAAATAATAGCTGTATTGTGTCTATATTTATTTTTAAATATATATTTTAGATTTTTTTTTCTTTCAGATTTTATTTTCTTCGTTACAAAATTGTTTGCTAGGCAAATATTTTTCTGATATTTAATGGGTTTTTTTGTTGTAAATAAATTCATTAGTAGTTTTCTGAAACACTGATTATTACCTTTTTCTTGTTACGTTTTAAATGCTTGTTTTTCCTGATAAATTTATTGATCCCTAAATAAAAAAGTTTGTGAAAATAAATGTTTGTAGCTTTACATGTCAAATTTTATTATTTTGCACTGAAACTGTTAGAACAATAAAAAAAAGTTCAAACGGAATTAACTCCAAGACACTCGCAGTAACAATTTTATGTAAATCTGATTACTTTTCCAGGAGTTATTTAGCAATCAAGTTTGGATACACTGCTCTGATATCTTGTATGAAAAATATTATTCTATTTATGCATTACGTCCATGCAATATAAACTATATTTTTCTCAGTTCTTAGGGTTTTAGATTATACATTAAGATAAATACCAGTGGGCTGCGCACCCTGCTTGTTAACGCTCGCCAACCCCCGAAAATTGCTACGCAATCTTATAAGGTTTGCTTCGCTCGCTACTAACTTAAGTACTTAGAATTTTGTGCAAATGCACAAAATTCTAAGAATTCAAAACAATCACTCAAATCCATAAAACAACTTTTTTTTTTTTAAATTACATCTTTTTAGTGAATACTAAGTCATTAAAATAAAATTGAATTCAAATAAATGACATGTAATTCGTTAAACCTATTAGAAATGTGCTATAGTATAATTCGCGATATAAATCAAAAATCGTTAAATAAATTCGTAATATATAAATTGGTGAAAAAAAAGCGCTTTCGACAAAATACTAAAATAGAGATCTATCGACAAAGACTACTCACTTCTGCCTAGCTTAATAGTATGAGACTGCCGCAGCTGATGCTCTCTCTGGTTATTTCAGTTTCCATTTTTAAAAGCGCTATATTTTGAGCCACCTCAGCTAGATTTGGCATGTGACATTTTTAGCGGAAATCATTGGTCGATTTTCTAGCGTTGCCATTCGGGGAGTTGAAATGAGGCTTTTTTTGTCGTCTTGTAAGAGAATTATATATATATATATAGATTCTGAAATTTGATGTGCAAATAGTATAATAGTGATGACAACAACAATAATAATAATAAAGCTGTCTTTCGAAAACAGTTCCATTTGTGAAATAACTTCGTTTTTTTAATAATTCACAATCTTCCTAACTATTATATGCTCATAACAATTACTTGAAACTAAATTTTGTTTTTCTTTAGCCAGTTCTCTTAACGTTGATAATGAAAATTTCTAAAATTTCAACGATTTTGGTTACATGTTTCTATTATATATATTAAAAAAATTGGGATCTAACTTCTTCATTTTTCGGATGTTGCTTCAAAACATCTATAATATATAATAAAAAATACATGCAAATACGTTATAATTGTGCGTTCATTAAATGTAAGTAGAAAAACAAGCTTTTTCTAAAAAGATTATTTTTCTTTTCTCAAAATAAGAATGAAAAATTGAAATAAATGATTTCAAAAGCATAACATACGCAAACTGTTTAAAACGTTAGAAATGCAGCAACTGCGAGATAAATTTTACTCAAAAATTTAATCAGTGTTCCAGTTTAAACACGCCTTTCAAAAGCCGTAAACTCTCAACGCAATAATTCCGCACTATTTGAGCTTTTAGACAATTCATTTGTTCTCCGTAAATAAACTAAAGCGGCTTCTCAGCAGCTCTTGTAATTCTATTACTGCTGAGATGAAGAGGACGCTTTGACCTTACTCTCGAGATAATGCCTAATCACTCCATCTTGCTCCATTCGGTATTCTCTTTCACGTGTTATCTTTCATTTTCAGAATGGTTGCCTAATCCTCTTTATAGAGAAGAGTTATTGACGAATGGTTGGAATCTCTTACGGATTGAACTGTCGTAGTTTAATTGGTGTGATTGGTTGCCCGGTTGCATCGAACGACAGTAATTTCAGCGATTGGGAAGTGTTGAGAACCTTTGTTTGGATAATAACCTGGATCTTTTTACTAACTAACCGTGACCGCAGTTTTGATAGAAATGTATTTAGTATAGCAGATGATTTTTAGCTGATTCCGTGTGTATGATTATGAGAGTTTTTAGTTGAAACGTATTTTAGTTGAATGTATTTTCTAAATTTTGACAGTTTTTTAGTTGTTTTTACATACACGAAGATCCGCAATAGCTACCTTAATTTCTTGACATAAAAAATAAGAAAGTACGCACGTATGGATTACAAATTAATATTTAATCCTAGAAAAAAAAACAAAAAACGCTATTTTGTTGTTGTTGACGTATGCCTGTTTAGGCAGAGGAGGTGCGATTGTTCGTGTTTTTCAGTGGCGCCATCTATGGCCAAGAATTTGACTTCTGTCACACCATACGTCAGACCCGTTTATAGGACGGACCCATACATTCATCCACAGATCGTAATTTTGACCTGAATCAGACAACGATCGATCTCCAATCCAGTACCCCCAGAGGAATGAAAAACGCTATTTTAAATCAAGCGAATCATAAGAGAAAATAAAACTGAAAATATGAAAACCTGTTTGACTGCGCTGGAGAGATACGGTAAGAGATGATTACTGGAAACTCCTTTAATGTCATCAGACAATCAAAATATTTTGTTTCTTCTCATCCGGCCTTCTTCACAAGTGATTCGTCATAATTTAATTCCTGTTTCGTTAGCATAGGGCTTCTATCATAGCTTTCCATCTCTCTCTCTATTTGTGGCCAGATATTTTGCCTCTCTCCATAACTTTCCAATTGTTTTCAGTTAGTTTACAATCCTCCTGCACCAAGTATTTTTTGGTCTTCCTCTTTTTCTATTGCCCGGAGGGTTCCAATCCCAACTTTGTTTTACTTTAAATTTTTCACGTTTACGTAGAACACGAACAATGCACTTACATCTGTTACTGTTTTGCTATTCTACGGATTTATTAGGTAATCAGCCAAGTAAATAAATAAAAATTTATTTAAAGGTCAATTTATGTAGTTGATTCGCTATACCTACCCGTAAAGTTAAAAAGTGATTTATTTTAGGAATTTTCCTTAAAATCAGGCAATAACTTTTAACACGAAATTTTTTACAGCAATTGGTATATTCAATTTTTCTTTTAAAAAGATTATTTTAAAATTTCGATTCGAGACTTTATAACTTTTCGAGACTTTGTAAGATTTTTTTAAATTCTGAAATAACGCTAAAAATATTTTGACAATTATGAAAATAATTCATTTGTAAAGAAAATATTTCTTATGTAAGATAATATACAGTGCGCCCCCCCCCCAAATGACTAACACGAATAACTTTTTATCTAATGATTGGATTAGCAAATTCTAAGACTCAATCTTATGGATTTGAGGGGGTGACCTCAAATATACTAATTAATTATTTTTATTCCTATTTATATAATTAGAATTTTAAATATACGAATTTTCTAAATTTTTATTTCTCAAGAATTATTCAACCGATGTCATTCAAATTTTGTATTTTTCCATTTAAAATCAAATACTTTAAAATAAAGTAAAAAAAGTATGCCTTACAAATTAAAATTTTTCGACTATTATTATATACAATAATAAAAATGATTAAATATTTACTAAAATTGAATTTTTGCATGGAATTATCTCTGGACAAATTAATTTTACGGTTGCGTGCAAAAACTTTTCAATTCGCTTCAAACCTTCTTGAGATATAGCGAAATACGCAAAAAGTAAAATTAACATTAAGGGATCAAAACTTTGAATCACTCTCCTGACCAAACTATGGGGACCATATTCCTCAGAATGCGGCTACCCCCTATATTGTTTAGGTAAGGAATCCGAATCAGTTTAAAAAAGGTATGTTTATTCATGAAAAGTAAGTTTTGTGCCTAATTTCGTAACTTAAAATATCGTCTGCACTTATTAATTAGCGTATTTGAGGTCACTCCGTCCAACCATCAAGATTGAGCTCTACAAAGTAAAGTTCCGATCATTAGATCAAAAGTTATTCATGGTGAATAATTTTTTGGTGAGCTGTACAGTTATGAAAATAAATGCAATAAATAAACTATAATCGGGAACAGGTAGTAATGGGGAAAAAAGTTGTACACAAAGTATTTGAAGAAAAATTAATTTATTTCATAAGCATCTGGAATGAAAATGGAAACTTGTTTTACAAACAATTCGGTCTAAACTTATCATGAAGTAAAATTAAACCAATCTTATCATAAAGTCTTTAAAATCTTATCATGAAGTCTTGATTTCTGGACGAAAAATGTGAAGTGACTCTTTTGCAATTAAAGAAGAAAAATGCAAATTAAAATGCATAGCAGAATTATTGTTTTTAGTCACTGGTATCGAAAGTTCTACATTCTAAAGTATATTTAATCCAAAAAATGAAAAATTCTACTCTTTATTCGAATAAAAAAGCCCAACTCATATAACTTGTTCACAACAGGTATTAAAATTGTAATTAAAGCATGGTCGTTTCTTTTCTCTGTTTTTATAATTTAGATTGCATTTTATTATTTAACTTGGAACCAAAAAAAAGTATATTTTTTTTCGAACTTGCAACCAATGTCTCATTCACATATTCTCTAGAATTAATACACGTTTTTGAAAACGAGCCAACTTGGCGTTGTTTCATCTGAATTAAAAGCTTTTCTTCTTATTTCTTTCTTTCTTCTCTTACTTTTTAATCTCGATGATTCTTAAAGATAATCTTTTCAAGACATAATTACTCCTTTTCAAGGAGAATTAAATTTCTTTCTTGGAATAAGAACTTTTCTGGAATATTAAACGAAGGAAGTTCTTGTTTACGCCGCCTTTACTCACAAAGAAATGTTTTTTAAAAATTTGACTTTCAAATTCTTTCATCAAAGGAATAGTTTTCAAACTTTCTCAAACTAATACTATTTTTGATTTATGAATTTTACGTTAACGGTATTTTTTATTGATTATCTTTATTTTCATGTTCGAATTTTGATCTAACACAGCGAAATTCTGATGATTCTAAAATAATTTCGGGTACTTCCTCTAGGCAACAAAAAGCTTTGACGAACTCACTTTTAATTATCTAACCTCAATCTTGAATAAGCTTACATAATATTATTTTGATAAAAGACTATGTCTCTATATTGAAAAAAATCCTTAGCAATCTGCTGTTTTTGGTGATTTACGCTACGTTACATTTTGTTTCGCTGCGCTAAACTATGAGACGTTGAAACTTGTAATTGTAAAAGTATTATAGAAAAACGTACATGAATTACGATTGGATAAAAAATGGCATTCTATAATTAGTTTGACATTTATTCAATTTTGAACTTGTTGCATAAAGTACCCTTCTGTCCACAGAAATGTAGCTATGGAATTAAAATTCAACGCGCCATTTTTGATAACTTCAAGAATAACTTGCTTAACGAAAGTTATTCTTGAAATACTAAGCTTTTCGAAAGCTTTTTGTGATTTCTTCTCATTGTGTTTGCTATCAGCAATGTCTATATAAATATTGTTGCAGAAAATTTTATTTATCACTCAGAAAAATTAGGAACTTAAAAAAAATTGAAAATGAATTAAAAATAGAATAAAAAAATAATAACGGAAAAATAGAATCTATAAGAAAGGGTTAAAAAAATTATTTGAAAATAGATTTTTATCAAGTAAAAATTACAAAAAATCAAGAAAAATACAAAAATAAAAAAATACGAAAAAAATAGAAAAATAAAAGAACATATAAATTGAGAAGATGTGATGTAGTTACTAATATCTTAAAAAAATGATTTAGAAGTATTTTCGCAACTGAAATGCCAGATTTCAAAGTATAAAATTAAAGAGTAAATAGAGGATAGTGGGATTTATTCTTAAGGCACGTTCATACTGAAGGAAAGAGCCGCATATGATTTGTCTATCATCCTAAAAATTACTCCCACTATCTAATTTTTTTGTGCTGCATATTTTTTTACCTTATCTATTTAAATATGAACTTTCTTAAAATAATAACAAATATTATAAATAGAGAGGAGGTTGGATTTTTTCGGCATTCTGACCATACATTGTTGAATCATTTAAAATAGTAATAATAAAAATAATAAGTTTATAAAAATAACTTGCCATATCAGGCTCAGATTCCCTTCCAAATTACAGCACTGCAATTGTGAATGAGTAATTTTTAATAAATGTATTTAATAATTATAATAATATTAATAATAATTTTAGCAATAGTAATAATAAAATGCCTAAAATTATATTATAATTTTGGTTATGATGGTTTTCTTCTTTATTTTCACCATACGTTTCTTAACGTATATTCTTTTTTCAATTTGCAAAAATTGCTGATAAGAGTAAAAATAGTAATAATAATCGTCTATTTGAAAAGTTTCCATGGAAAATGTTCCATTTCCTAAGTACTAATTTAAATAAGCATTTTTAAGCTTATTGTATTTACATACTACCTTGTTAATTAGTGGTACTATTAAATATTTGTTAATAAAAGTTTTCAGTTTCGCCCAAGCCTTGAGATAAATACTAATAGTTCTTGGTAAATCTACGTCAGACGTCGAATAGTATTTTTGAGAAATTCTAAATTATTTTCTTGGAAAAGGGGCTTTCAATTAAAGGCAGACTTAAATGAATCTTCTTTAAAGTGGTGAACTGTGACGAAAATTAATTAAGTCAGTAATTATTTCAATTCGAAGGAAATTCCCTCAGAACATTGAATTGTCAATTTATGGAACTAAGCTACTTTTATCTCACTTTACTTTGAAAGATTAACTTGTCGAGTTTGTCTCCTCGGAACGAAAACATAAAAATTCTCGAATATTTGCGAATTACTCTTTCATTTCAAAAGTAATTCACCTTTAATGAAATCTTTCATCGAAATTAATTTCAAGATGGAAGACGACGTTTTGAATCGAGAATCATTTCTATATCTACTTCAGATCATTTCCTTTTATGTCATTAAAATTTTGCTCTTTCTTTCATTTCTGCAACATCTCCTCCCCTCCAAATATTCTTTTCAATTCAAAGGATCTTTTAAAGGGGATTGAAAAGACGTAATTTCGTGAATGATTTTCTTGAGAATAATTATGCGCCTCTTTGTGCTTTCATTTATCAAAAGACATATTTAAGTTAACCAAAAAATTCTAATAATGGTTTCATTCAAAAAGCAGTTTAAAGGCTTCTAAAACTAATACGAATATTGACAAATCATATAATTATTTTTTAAAACTTCTAGTTAAGATTGAAATGTGAGTTTGCATGATGAATTAAGGTAAAAAATTATATACCCTAAATTACTTCGAACTTAATAATAGGCAAACGCAGAATTATGAAAATGAAAGTAATCATTTTTTCTTTGTCTTAGAATATTGCTTTATTAGATTTGAGTCAACGTGCTTAGTACGAAAGTTATTCTCTTTAAAAAAATTGTATCACATGTTAAAAAAACGGTAGTTCAAAGAAAGAAAATTTCAATTGCATCACTGTAAACAATTCCGGATCAAATTACGGTAAAGCGCACCGGAATTTAGGGTGCTGATATTTTTTACCATAAAATCCATTTTTAGCGCAATTTTTACAGTAATAATTACCGTACAATCACTGAATCACTCTGCTTAAATAAATATTACTGTAAAAATTATGGTATAATATTTCACGGTAAAATTGATTTAACGTTGATGCATCCATAGTACCCGTAATTTATACCGCAATTTGAATCGGAACTTTTTACAGTGTGGAAAGACAAAAAGATGATAGAATTAGCGTAGTGCCTTTTGCCATAACGGGAACATATGTGTCCTAATTAATAAATAAATTTAAACCGGACTAGAGTGACTGATTTTTTATTCAAAAAGGAGGGAATTTATTGTTTCAATTAATGAAGTCTTCTTTCATGTTATTTCTGTGGTGTTATCGACATTATCTACTTAGAAAAAGTATGGTTAAAACTTAAAAAATATGGTAAAATGTACCGTGTTTCTGGATCCACGGGAAAACCATGAAAGATTTGTTGTAAATTTTATTTTAATTAACAATAAAATATAATAGTTTTATTTTTATTCTGTTTGGTAGTAAATATGGTAATTTTAACTTAATACCTTAGACCACGCCATAAAAACTATTTATTTGGACAAATTTACTTTTCAGTTTTGTCGTTGTTACTAAATGTGTGGTAAAATTTTGAGAGGAGCTAAAATTTTGAAAACTGGAGTTTCTAGCAAGCCATTACCGTACAAACCGAAAAATTTTTATATAAGTGGTTTAAATATTGAATAATTTAGTTTTATTACCAATATTATGGGTTTTCTTTTTTTTTTTTTTCAGAAATGATGCGGTAATTTTAACAGAAAATGTTTTGCCGTGCATTGCTGTTTTTTTAGTTTTAGTAGATTTCGAGGCATTTTAATCTTTTTTTAAACGTGTTTAAAGCTCAAATGTAATTTAATATTTAAATTACTTGCAAAAGTAGAAGAACTCGGTAGTTGAAAGTGTTTACAACCATCTTATAAAAATCTTACTTCCTTCAAATAATTATGTCTAAAATGAGCTTTCCTTCTGTTCAAGTTACGTCTAGCATTTGATAAATAACAATTGTTTTCAAAACGTAAATATAAAATTATAATTATACACTCTGATGCATTTGTGGATTTCTTTGTTATCTGCTTATTTCCAGACTACCTCTCTTTTTATCTAGACTACCTCTTTTATTTTTTAGATTGCAAAAATCTGGGTTATCACTCTTTACCATTGAAGTCTTCAATTGAAGTAAAAGAAAAAAATATGCTCCTTAGGATTAACAAATTAATTTTGTAAAGATAGGATTAATTTGATTGTTAGTATCATTTTAGAGTTATATTAATATTTTAGTTGAGAAAAAAACCCATTAAGTTTTTTAAAGCTTATAATTATTAATGAAGTAATACAATAGGTTTAATAATGAATGTTTAGTATAATTTAAAACCAGTTTATTTCTTGATAAAACATATAGAAGATTCTTTGCAAATGGCAAACATATTGCATAACATATTGTTTTCGGCAGTTTTAAAATCTCTTTTGTTTATCTATTAATCTAAGTAATCATAAGTCAGAATTTGAAAAGCTTTGCATTGCTTTATTACTTAAAAATTTATTTATAATCTTTAAGGAAAAAAGTTCCTTGATGTTTTTTCAAGGAATTCAATAGTCAAGAAAAGATTCTTAATAGAGTTTTTTTTTTTTAAATTAAGATTAAAGTTTAATAAATATTATGATATATATTATTATTAAATTATGATATTTATTATTATTATATTTATTTTTGAATTATGATATCTATTATTATTAAATCTATTGCTCGTGTAACTGATAATAATTATTAAGAGACAGACAAAGTCTGCTAATCTCAAATGCAGCACAATTTTATCTGAAAAATGTTAAATGAAAAATGTAAGTCTTAATTAAAAATGTTAACAGATTCAAAAAATCTAGAAATGTCGTCCTATTATGGTATAGTAGTAAGAGAATTCATTGAAATTGTTATTTATGTGTTATGCTTTGATATATTTGTAAAATTGCATCCTTGGTATATATTTACGTTAATATTACTAATAAGATAAGTTGGTTTTCACATTCTTGGTATAACGAAGGCGTAACATGTTTATATATTTATACAAGAATATTGCACTTCTGGGGATGTCTTTCCGAACACTTTTGACTTCGTTACAATCATTGATAAAGGCAGTAATGATGATGGTAAAGACAAAACTGATCTAGAAAAATGTTTGTTTGGACGTTATAATCCTAGTAGAAGAATATAAAGTAAATACAACAGTCTAAGCTGATAATGAAACATCAAAGCCTAATAATGTGTGGCATGTAGTTGTTCAGTATTTCAACAGTGTTCATTTTAAATGGCAAAATGTTAATTTTCCTTTTGAAATGTAACTTTTCAGATAATATTTGAAAAAGTTTTATTTTAATTTCAGCTTATCTTATACGTATTTGTTATAAATACTAAAATTATTTAGTTAAAAATTAAAAAAGAAGAAATTACTGCGATTCCTTTTTGAAATTTTAAAATATTTAAGCAACATTTAAAGCAATCATTAATTTCTATGAATTAAAAATTTGTGAAAGGGCTTGTTTAAACAAAAAAACAGATTCTTTAAAGAAATGCGTTATTCTTTCCAATGAAAGATATTTAAATCAGAAAATATTAAAAACATTAAGAGAAAATCATTATTGAAAAGTTAAAAAGTTTGCCCCGATTTTTTTAAAAATCTCTAATTTATCAAGCACTGAATAGGTTTTTTTAATGAATTTTTTATTTTTTATTTTTTTTACAAAAAAAAAAGAGAAAAAAAATGAAAAACAGAAAGACTTAAAATACTTGTGCTAAGAGATGGAAAAAAGTGAAAGAAAAAAACGAATCAGAAAAATGATAAAACAATATTATTTCAATAAGTAAAACAATCGCTTTTTCTTCTGAAAAACAGAATAAGAAGCGGTATGAATAAAAGAAATGCGACAAAGAAAACAATCGTTTTTTTAAAAAAAGAGATTGATTTAATTCAACGATAAATTCTCAATTTAGGTCTCCCCCATTAAAAAGCGTCAGATGTACTATTTAAAGTGATAAATGATAGTTCAAAGTGAATGTTTTTGATAGGTTTAAAATACAACAAGATATTTCATTAAATAAGAGTATTTTCTAGCTTAAAAATAAGTTGTTTGATCTTTAAAAATTGTAAAGTTTCTTTGACTCCAACAGATAGTTCTATCTATTTTACAGGGAAAAGTTACCAAGCATAACGCAAAACAATTTTCATGGATTTAAGGCGATAAATATGATTAGATAATTTATATTTTATTAAATTATATATGTCATAGTATTAAATAATTATAGACTATTTAAATGTTTCCTAAGTTGTTCCTATGCTGTAAAAATTTCCGGATCAAATTACGGTATACATTACCAGCACTTTGGGTGCATCATCTGTGAAATCCATTTTGACCGTTAAAAGCTATACCGTAATTTTTACATTAATATTTAATTAGAGTGATTCAGTGATTTTACGGTAATTATTACTGTAAAAATTATGCTTAATCAGAATTTTTGTTCCATAACATGCTCCAGTAACAATGTATTTTACGGTAAAAAGTACCGTCACTTTGGGTGCATCATCTGTAAAATTCATTTTGACCGTTAAATATTATGCCGTAATTTTTATATTGATATTTATTTAGTTAGAGTGATTTAGTGATTTTACGATAATTATTACCGTAAAAATTACGGTATATAAAAATTTTTGTTCCATTATATGCTCCAGTAAAAATGGATTTTACGGTGAAAATCACCGGCACTCTGAGTGCTGGTACTTTTTGCCGTAAAATCCATTTTTACTGGAACATGCTACAGAACAAAATATGTATGTAATATGTAAGTAAAAGATAGCTTGTAAGCTTTCGTGATATTCTGGTTGTATGATGGGAAAAGGGTTATTTTTGCAGTGCATATCGTGAGATGTTAGGTTCAAATCCCACATAGGCTTAGTCACAAATACAATAATCAAAAACTTTTTTAGTCATTACATTTAAGCGGGAGTAATAAATTCTATTTATTTATAATCTATCTTCCAGCTAAAATACAATAAGAAAAGCAATCGAGACCGTTACACGTTTACAGTGATGTTTAGGATTTAAAAGAAATCCCTTTCTAATCTTATTTTTCCACTTCTCTATAAGCTTCTGAAACCTGAATTAAGTGGTAATTGCAACCTTGACTGTTAGCATGCATAGCTGAAAGATTTAATTCATGGAAAAAAGTATTTCAATGAGTTTTTCTGCGGAACATACGCTGTTAGAATTTTAATTCTAAAATTATGGGAAAATAACCGGCAACGGTCAGTCTATCAGATTAACTGTAAAGTTAGTGGTAAAAAAAAATATTTTGTACCATTACGATTTTGAAACTAGTATGGTTACTAAACCCTGAATACAAAACTATAGTTTGTCTAAATTAAGAACTCTCCTAGCCATTCGTCTGGACCCGTGGCGGTGACTATGGTAACGAGGTATAACTATTTCAAGTAGGGATGTTGGAACATTGTTTAGGACAGGTTTTGGCTCTGGTAGGCGAGAGAAAAGGAATTTTTCTTCCGGTCTATTGATTAATCCCTGAACACCCCTGAGTGAAGAGTACCCAAATAGTCAATTTTTGACTTTATTTTGGCAGAATATAATTTTTTTTCATTATTCGATCTATAAAGTCACAATTTGTCTTCTTATAGAAAAAAAAATTATCTTGAAATGGTTATGTTTCTTTCATTAGAACAAATTTATGTTAATTTAAAGTGATAGTTAAAAGCTAATCTTTCAGAAAATTTACTTAAACATTTTGCTAAAAATCTGAAAAATCAAGAAAATGTTTGAAAAATTGCCAGGAGCAATCATAATATGAACGAAACCAGCCTAATTTGCTTATTATAACTGCTTACTATAACTTCAATTTTTCCTTCCAAACAATACAGCCTAATCAGTCCCAGATTGTTTACCTTCGGGGTAAGCAATTTGATTACGCAAACTCTCTTGCATTTCCAGCGGTGTGGAGTATTTTGAGAATGTTTAAGCGACTTGTGTGCCGAAAATGATAATTCTAGGTTCGTGTGTCAGCATCTTAAAACTAACCACTCTGATATGCAAGTGGAATGTTACCTTAATTGATTAATTCAATGCAGAGATATATTAGAATCCTTGTCATGAAGTTCCTTAACCCATCACGATTGACTGACTGTTCATGCTCTCCAAAATAATACATACATTTAAAGACAGAATGATTTTCTGAAGAATTTTGCTATACTATGCAAAATCAGTTGGAGGAGGAAAAAAAAACATTTTTTTCAAAACAACTAAGCTTTTATTAATACAGTTTAGCTAATTGAGTAATTTGGCTTTCGTTAAGCAGCCACCGTTGTTGCGATAATATAATTGAGAGATTCACACAACAATGTTTTCTCAACAAACTGATATTTTTTAGGCTTTTGTGGAGAGCCTGTGTATCTCCAGTTTAATTAGAAAAATATCGTTCACATAGGGTATGCTTCGTTTTATGTAGACTAAAGAAACAGCTTGAATAAAGACCTGATAAACTACAGAAATGGACATACAATAGTTTCAGTTACATAAACAAGGATTTCCTCAGTGTCAAAACACCAGTAGAAAACTAAAGAGATAACCACGTGCAAAGTGGTTCAACCAGTAGGAACACAGAAGGAAGCTTGCCTTGAACACGATCATAAAAGAAGATTGGTCAGAAAAAGTTGTGAGGAGGTTTGGCAGAATTCCCAGGGTTCAAACTTGTTCCTCAGTACCGACTGATAAAAGCACTTTGCATGCCCTTATCTCCTTATTTTTCTACTGTCATTTGGTGTTTAGACACTGTGGAAGGTTCCTATTTATAGAACCGAAACAATTGTTTGTCCATTCCTTAATTATTTGTGCTTTATTTGCGTTATTTTTAGCTTTAGTATCCTGTTTATTGCTAAACTAGACTGACTAATTTTAAAAAGCCAAGAGCAGAGAAGGTGCTTTATAAGTAGCCTCATTAACATTTTTATTCAATTAAGGTATAGTCTGTTAAGTAGGAATATTTCTTTTCACAGTTCCAAATTAGACTGAAGGCATTATTCTTATTGTAATAAGCCAAAATCAGGCATATTAGAAAAGACTAAAGATTTTTATGCTAACAATAATTGCAAAGTGGTGGATTTTTCAATTATTCAACGACTGATACATTGATAATTGTACAATATCTTCTTTTAGAAGAGCAATAAGTTTTGAAAACTCTGTAGAGCAATGCCCCTTGTCTATAGATTAGTGCCCGTTTTTCTCTCTTGATCTTCAATTTCTATGCACAAACAATGCATAGCCATTTTCTTAAAAAAGAAGCAGTAATCATGCAAATTACTTTCCAAAAATAATCAACATTTTGTAAAAGCAAGAAAGGTGAAACTGCAGCCGAAGTTTTCAACTTTTTTCACTCTTTTAGAGAATGTAATTTAAAATTAATGCCATCAGCTTTTTTTGAAAAATTCTTCACGTAATATGAAAATCAGAACGACACAATATTTCTTTCTTGCAAATCTTCTTGGTTATGAATTTCATTAACTTTATTATTACTATTTTAATTTTTACTTTTCTAGCAATTTTACTAACATAAGATTTGCGAAAATTACTCTTCGTGTGATTTTATTTTTATCAAATAGTTCTTCTTTTTTTTTTATCTGTATCAAGTAATAGAAAGTACTCTTTATTCACTACAACGCCCTCTGGTGATATTCTACTTGTTTAAACAGACTAAATTCAAAATTGATTTCACGTACTTTTCATTCGCATCGTTGTGAAATAACTAGAAAAGAAACTTTCTACAATTCATTTCCACGTAATGAGATTTGAAAAGCTTTTAAAGAGAAAAATCCTGGAAACGAACATTTTCTTTCAATTCTAAAAATGGAAACCGAAATTAATTTTCTCTAATCCTTACTTTAGCTGCTTTAATGCAAATTTTCTGGGAAAATGTTTTAAATTTTGCTTGGAAGTAAATTATCTGAAATAAATAATTCAAAATTTTGTTAATGGAATTTTCTGACTGTCGTAAAAAATGTAAGCATTTTGTCGTGTTTAATCGTTTTTGTCGTGATAAATAAGGAGTGTTTTATTTTTAGGTGTTCCTTAGAAATCGAAAATATTACTGATTTTTCTTAATCCTTGTAAAAATAGATAAGAAAAAGCTGCATATTAGTAGGTTATCAAAAAAAAGAAAGAAAGAAGGAAACAAGAACATATCCAAACCTAGACCAGTAGCTACTAAAGCCTAGATAAATGTTAGTATCATTTTTAGAAACTGCACAAGAAAATTAGTATCATTTTTAATAGAAATTTGATATCACTTTTAGTAACTACTTTTCAATATAAACAATTTATTTTTCCCTATGCTATCATCATATTACCTTTTCAAAAATAGACAGCTATTATATGGTGTGTTTCATAAAAAATCAATTAATGTATAGTTTGTGAATCATTGTAAAAATTAAAGAAAAAAAAATAATAGTCCCGAAGTAGACTGATCGTTAAGACACGGCTCCCAGCAAATCACCGAAGTCAAGCATCACTGGCTACGGTCAGTGTGCGGGTGGGTGACCACTTGGATTAGTCTGCGTAGGGACCGAGGGTGCACGGCATTGGTCCTCGTTAAACTGTTCTACCGTAAAGTGCTTGACTTCGCGTGCAGGTCGTCGGGCAACCGAAGCGGGGGTGCCATCCCCTCTGCAGAGGATCAAAATTGTTACGCCATGTCTTCGGATCATCCTCAGGGATGTTTCCCAGACCGTGGCCAATAGCCCATTGCGCAGCTCTAGTGCGACGCAAATGAACAACAACAACAATAAAAAAGTAACAATCAATGTGTCATCTTTTTTCTGTAAAAAATTAAAGCTGAAACTTTTGTAACTGTACGATATCGGTGAAATATTGCTTGCGTATGTATTCCCAAACTTAAAAAATATCTCTCGATATTGAAAATTAGTAAACGTCAACTCTGCTATTCTTTTCGACGTGCAACTTTACGTTTAATTTTGTACTGCTGTGTGGAATTTATACAACTTAGCAAAGCGAAATTATGAAGGTGCATAGAAAATTGTACAGAGAAATGGGTAAAATGCAACAACAGGATTGACTGAAATTTGACTAGGTGTTAATAATCCTGTCATTGAGTTTTATTCGTATTTCTACTTACTTCGTAAGTTATTGTAGTTTTTATTGCTTTTGTCGTGATTTTTCTCAATTTTTGCTACAAACTATCAACATACATCCTTAGTTTCATGAGAAGTTAGTAATTGTAGTAGTACTTTATTTACGTCGTACTAGAGTTGCACAAGGGGCTTTTTCATAACTAGCGTTGAATAACGGACCCAAGTTGTAGTTTAAGCCATCAATGTTGAACTCCGTTACCTTGTTATTTTGAACCCAACCCAGAAAGCAAGGGATTTTCTGGATCTCGCATTGGGCCAACTGGACTTTGTGGAAAGCGTTTGGACAAAATCCATATTTTCGTTACATGGAGAGGAAAATCACGTAAACCTTCTATGGTTGGTACGGCGGCAAGGGAAATTCAAACCCATGATCCGTTATGAAGGTGTTATGGAGGTCATTGAGGATATTTTATGTCAGTACTGTGGATTGTACGAGCCTGGAGCACAATTTGTATCAATCAGCCATCACTAGGATTCGAACCTTTCGCACCGTATTGGTGTCGCATTCAAACCTTCTGCATGCTCTATCCTCTGAACAATCTCGTAATGGCCTATTGGCAACGGTCTAGTAAACGCCCCTAAGGATGATCCGAAGGTATGCCCTCCCAATCTTGCTGCTCTGTAGAGGAACTTTGTAGCTCGATGACTTGTACGCGAAGTCAACCGAGGATCATACCGAGTAACCTCGGTCTTTCGCAAGCTTATTAACGTGGTCACTCTCTACCAGTGATATTTGACTTAAGGTGGTTTTTCAGGCAATCGTGTTTAAAGATGAGTCCACTGTGGAGCCCACAAAAAGTTGGATATATTCTCGGGCATTTCACGAAATTCTGTTTTATAACCTTACAATTCTTTAGCCAAAAGGAGGTGCCATAATATCACCAAGGTTTACCACATTTGTTATCTTCCAGCTTATTTGGTTCAAAAAATTGTTTTGAGTAAGTCGTGGAATTAAAAACTTGCTCCTTATAATTTAAAATTCGCTCAAAGCTAATAACTGTTATGGGCAATGACTGAGTAAAAGAGGGCGGAAAATTAACAGTTAATTCTCTGTTTAAATGATCCGTAACTAGCATATTCGTTTTTTATTCATCGTGTTTATGATTCCAAAAATATATATTTTTTTATATATTTTGAATAAAGCTGCGCGTTTTATAAAAAAAATGATTTATTTTTTACTTGCTCCTCAATCGTAATATATTTATTATACTTGCAGGATTTAAAACAAAGATGAGAGTTAATAAATTCCAGTAATTTGTGGTACGTGTAAAATGTTTAAAAACGATATCCAACCTTATAAACCTTAAGTTATCAAAATTAACCCTATTTTTGTTTTGAAGAACTCCAGTTGTCGAAAATAATTAACCCCAAATGCACCATTTCCTCTTTCTTAATCAGGGAAACTTTGTTTATCTAACTAACTTATTTAGATTGTTAGCGTACTTAGTTTGGATGACTATGGCTTAATATATCAGAAAGAATTCCCAAACGAGCAAGAGAAACGCATTATGTGCTGAATAAAAGAAGCACGTGACGCGATTTGTTCAACTAAAGATCAGGGGAAAAAAACGTTGACTATTGATGAGCTGCCTGTGAGACATCATTATGTAGTTAAATAAGGCAATATTTCAATCTGATTGAAATTACATTACAAAATCAGAGTAGTTAAAATAAAAGATTCAAATTTAATTTTATTCGTAAATGATTTAGTTTTTCGGAATGAAAAAATCGTAAAAAATTATGCAGATTCTAATTTTACTGCAGATTATGAAATAATGTTTTAGTTATAACAAAAATATTTTTTAAAACTATTTTAAAAGAAATACAGGGTGTTTCCTTAATCACCACCACTATTATACTTATATTTCGTGGAACTATGCCAAAAGTTACAAATTTTGTCAAACTCTGACGAACTATTATCGAGGATGGTGAAAATTAAACGCAAAAGAACTAGTTTAACTGTGAAAAAAAAATTTAAGAAGGCGGAAAGATTTTATTTAACATGCTTTTCTACTTATTTTCTAGAAGCTACTCAGTTTTTCATTGTTATTGACGACGTCTTTCTTCTGATAATTTTTAAAAAAATATAAATAGCGATTCTCGACCGTTATTTAGCAAATTAAGTTGAAATCATTAATTCAAAAATTAGGTTGAAACGTATGCTAAATAGCGATTATCGACAGTTATTTAGCATACGTTTCAACTTAATTTTCGATATGGTAGAACAGCGTTTATGTTCTAAAAATGGTTTTTTTTTATTTTTAATTTCTGTTTTCTTAAATTACTAAAAAATTAAAATATTTTAATGAATGTTTGCACAAGAAAAGTTTTATCAAATTCATACAATTTTATGATTCAACTTGGCAGATTTCACAAAATTTGTACAATAATGTGTTTTAGCTTGAATCCGTATTAAGATTTAACTAAATTTGTTCACCATTATTCTCCGATTTGGCACCTAATTAAGAGTTAGTCAAATTTGTACAATATTTACCAAAAAAAATTAAAATATTTTAACCTTTAATGAATATTTGTACAAAAAGAGTTTTACCAAATTCATACAATTTTAGGATTCAACTTGGCAGATTTCACAAAATTTGTACGATATTATGGTTTAACTTGGTTCCGTATTAAGATTTAACTAAATTTGTTCACCATTACTCTCCAATTTGGCACCTAATCAAGATTTAGCCAAATTTGTACAATATTATGGTTTTTATTCTGACTTCTTATTTCTTTGAAATTCCCATTACTTCTTTTTTCCTCGATATACTATTTGCGCATGCAAACAGGTTTTTGACTTTTGCCGCAACCCTGTATGCATTTCTGGGCAGTCTTTCTCAAAATTCTGATGCGTCGAAAAATCAGTAGTTAACATTAGTAGTTATGAAAATGATTTTAGGGTTTACGCAGTCTTTTAAGAATAAAAACGAAAAGTTAAGAATTTGTTTTGCTTTCAAACAAATTTCATAACATACTCATTATAGCCATAATATATTAATAATTAAACTATACATTTGAACTTTTATTAACTAAAATAGACAAATAATGGCAAAAAACATATATATTAGTTTAATCTTACTTCACAAAACTATGCTGTCATTGAATATCTTTGATGTACCATGTAAAGCTGAAATCCTCCTAACTTAATGAATCATGTCAGAATCTAACTGTCACAGTAAAGTAGACATCATTCATAGTGTCTCATTCGCTATAAATCAAACTTATCTTTTTTTCCCATCAAAGAACTGTGGCAAGAAAATCTCCACCCTGAAAAAAGAATGATGAATTACAATTTCGTCAAAAGATATCCTTTCTCAAAGAGAAAAACAATTTTTTTTTGTATTGAATTATGTGGGAATTTACTTTTAGTAGAATTAGTAGTTAATTATAATTTTTATTACATCAACTAATATACAATTTGGGAATTGTTTCACGACACGAGGGAAAACTTAAAAGGAATGTTGATATGCGAACATAATTAAAAATATAACATTTACTTAAAAATGGAAATGGTCCACTCTTAAAAAAGAATGATGAATTACAATTTCATCAAAAGATATCCTTTCTCAAAGAGAAAAACAATTATTTTTTGGATTGAATCATATGGGAATTTAATTTCAGTAGAATTAGTAGTTAATTATAATTTTTATTACATCAACTAATATACAATTAGGGGATTGTTTCACGACACGAGGGAAAACTTAAGAGTGATGTTGATATGCGAACATAATTAAAAATATAACATTTATTTTAAAATGAAAACGGTCCACCCTGAAAAAAGAATGATGAATTACAATTTCGTCAAAAGATATCCCTTCTCAAAGAGAAAAACAATTTTTTTGTATTGAATCATATGGGAATTTACTTTTAGTAGAATTAGTAGTTAATTACAATTTTTATTACATCCACCAATATACAATTTGGGGATTGTTTAACGACACGAGAGAAAACTTAAAAGTAATGTTGATATGCGAACATAATTAAAAATATAACATTTATTTAAAAATGGAAATGGTCCACCCTGAAAAAATTATGATGAATTACAATTTCGTCAAAAGATATACTTTCTCCATGATAATATGGTTAAAAAATAAACTGATATTTCTGAAAGCATAGTCAGAACTAGTTCTTTTTCTTTAACAGCACTACAGCCTAGTGCATGCCAAGGTTTTCTCAATCTGCCTCTTCCAGACAGTTCAACTTGTAGCTAGATCTCTCCATCTATTCATTCTCAATACTTTTAGGTCATCCTCCACACTGCCCAACCACCTTGTTGCTGGTCTCCCTCTCTTCCTTATAAACACAATCTTTAAAATGCTAGCTTTTTAGCTGAACCAAAATTTTCACTACGAAAAACATGTCCCAGCTATCTGATTCTGTATGATTTATTAAAAGAGCTAGTTAGCTTTCACAAAATTCGTTTTATTATGAAAAATTAGTAAAAAATCATCAAATATCGTTTTATTATCTAAGATAACACAGAAAAAGCAATAAATTGTGCAAAATACTCTGTTATGTTAAAAAAAATGAAAAATCATATATTATTATCTTGCCCTCTCGCCAAGTATTCTTTTTAAATTAATCAAGAGGATTGTAAAAGAATAAACTTCTACGATCGTTTCTGAAACAAGGCGGCATTCTCTTTTCTGAAAAAGAAAAAAATTTAATCAAGTTCTGACAAATTCTCTTGGGAATGAATAAGTAACAGCATAACAAAATCATGTGAGGTTAATGTTTGTCTGAGTAAGAATTTCCCTCCAAGGGTTTTAGTGCACACAAGATTATTCCCACTCGAAATTTCATCCACTCTCGAATTAACCTGAGAGATATTTTGCTCTACAAGATTTCATCTTTGAAACATGAGAACCATATTAAGTTTGTTAAAGCACTTTAAATCCAAAATACAAGAAGAGAAGAAAACTGAACTGTAAAATATTCAAGATGAAATTACAGTAAAAATTATTGGCAACCTGGGTGCAGCATTCATAAAATCCGTTTTACCGTAAAATCTACTTTATACCGTAAATTTTACAATAATATTTAATTAATTACAATGACACAATGATTTTACAGTAACTGTAGAAGATTCGGTCTATTTGGTTATTCGTTCCGAAAATTGAATTTTACTGTAAAAAGTACCGTAATTTTAAGTGAATTTTTACAGTGTTGTTACATGTTTTTAACTAGTCTGCAATAGTATTGTCATTATTGCATTGTCATTATCTCGAAAAACTTGTCAAATATATAATTTTGAAGCAAATTTAATTTTATAATTTTTTTTAAGAATCATACTTTTAAAAATATACCTAAAAATCAATGTATTAAGAAGTAATTTGTTATTGAGTGCTTTATCTTAGGCTTTTTACTTTGATTACTGACATTACATATTTCTAGTGACACATTTTTATTACCTTCGGGCTAACTGAGAGACTTAAATGATATTTTGTTTGATGTAACATACATGCAGATTGGATCAAACAACAAAAAAATCGCCTAAGCAAAGGTGTATTTGTCTCCATATACAAGACCAGAATATGGTTTATTTTATGAAATAGATTTAAAACGTAAAATAAATAATGCGATTTACAAAGTAAATAAGCTAAGGAAGAAAAAAAACTCGGTTAAGGTGTTAAATGTAATTTATTAAGTAAAATAAATACATAAATATAATGTTAAATACAGAGTAAATAAATGCGAACTGGAAGTATTAGGCGTTAAACGGTTAAGGTCAATTGGATACCCGCAAGTGACGTCATCGTAGGCAAACCGTGACATTCGCTGATTCAGAAGCCAATCAGGTTTGACGTCGCTTACAGGTATTTAATTAAACCTAATCATATGATTTAAATCATATAGTTAGGCACAATCACTTTACTTCTTCAGTTGCAAGTACCCAATTATAAAGTAAGAACGGTTAAATACTATGTAAGAAATGCAAAAGTATTTGGTGATTTTAAACATAAGAATACTCGCGCTGTTTGTTCATACTCTGTTTTTAAATGTCAAATATTTCATGAAACTTAGTCACTAACATTTTTATCTTATTACCATTCAAGAAAAACTGAAAATGCTCGTAACATCTTTTTTATAATTAAAGTCAAATTATAAATCCAGTTTTTCCCTTGACGAAAGGGCAATAAAAATAAAACATGTTAAGTTTTCTTTTTCTTAGACTTTATTATTATTTTTATTTGTGACAAATCGTGAATAAACAATGAAGCATTTAGTAAAAAAAAACGTTTCTTCTAGTTTTATTTTGCTTTGAAAACATTAATTTAAAATGCAAGAAGAAATCTTATAATTTTATATATATGCTGGAAAAACACACTTACGTACATGAAAACGCAAAAACAAAAAAAATCTTTTTCAGTGAGGAAAAAATCTATGTCTTTGACGGACTTTTTTTAAAGGACATTACATCCGGATAAAGAATTAGATTAAAAAAAAATAAGGATTTGGTATTGGAAAAGTCATTAATGTTTTTTTTTAAAAAAAAACTTTAAACTATTCAAATAAAATGAATGAAAGTCTACCCATTAATGAAATCTGTTGCGTACGAAAATATAAAGAAAAGAGAAAACTGAAGAAAAAAAATTTGTCTTTTCGTTTAATATTTTTAAAAATTTTATTTGATTTTCTAACAATTTATAAAAACGAAATGTTTTTTTTTCAAATTTTTTTACGAAAAATCAATTAATCTTTACATTAGTTAATTCTTCAAAAATTCTTGACTTTTATTTTTTTAATGAACAAATTAAATACCTAATTCGTGAAAGGGACAAATGATTCCTTTTTTAATACTTAACTGAAATGCAAAAAATATATATGTGTAAAAATGAAATCTAGCTTAACAAAAAATTTATAAAAAGAATCCGCTACATAATTAGTACAGAATTACTCACCTCTATATTATTTTTCTCTTCAGAAATTGAATTAAATTCATAGGATACGAAATACATGTTTAAGAATACAAAATACCTATTGAGACTCAAATATGCAACCTAACACTGTTATGCATTTTTTTTTGAAAGTTGCTAAGAATAACTGTCAGTTGAAGTGCGAAAATAAAACTATTTGTTTCACTGAAAATACTGTTATTTAAAAACATAGGCATGTTTTTTATGCCGAAAAGTGCTGTTGTTTTAGCAAAATAACTTCGTTATTTTAACAAAAAGTCTATAACTAAACTAGATCGGCAAGTTTTCGGTACGAGACGAAAGCAGCATTCGCCATCTACACTGATGGGATTCGAACCTGTCACCTTATCAAGAGGAGAGTTTTCTAAAATTCACTACATTTTTTTAAAGTTTTTTCTCTCAAAATCCTTACTAGTACTTATAATTCGAAAACTTTCATTTCTTTTATATAGGAAATAAAAGAAAAAACTCCAAAATTCCAAAAACTCCAAAATGAAGTGTTCTAAAAATTGTCCGGATTTATTTTCGTGTTATTGAAAGACATAAAGAAAAAGCACAAATGCACAAATTTTGAGCTTATTAGCTAGTACAAATTAATATATTTATTCGACGATTATTCATCCTAATGTACATAAACTCATTATCTTAACTCTAAATTACTAAATAGTTAAATAAACGATAGAAAAAGCTTAATATTAGATTATTTAAATAATTGCTATTGAGCCATGAAATTGAATGTAAATTTCAGCAATAATGCAATACTATTACTAGTACTTATTATTTACATTTCCAGAAAGATTTAAACAAAATCTATGGTACTTCAATAAAACAATGCTCTTTATGAATAAAACACACCATCATTTAAATCCATTCTATATTTATTAATTCCAGAAGTAGTATATTAATTTCGGAAAATGATACCATTTATTAGAGCTATATAAGCATGCACTTACTGACTAAATAGCATTAAATATCGTTAAATTAATGTTATTAATGATCAAAAGTATTGCCATTACACAATACCGAGTATAGAATTATACTATAATGAAAAATTCTTATCCCAGTCCTCTTTTCAAACAAATGATACGTTTGGAGCAGACTAGTATCATCATGGGAAAAGAACACGTGCGGGAATGGATTATGCAAATCTCTGTATGAATGATCTGTATTTCTGCCACTTAACGAACGACGTAACCATAGTTCTGGGAATTCGTACAGATCATAAACTGAGGAAACTCTTGTGGGAATTTATAATAAAGAGACGCAGACTCATTAATATCGATGCTTTAGTTTAGTCTTGTTCATGAGTTTTCTCTGTGTATATTTTTGAGTTTGAGAAATTGATATTGATTTGCCTAAAAAAAATAAAGCAGAGCAGTTTAAAATTGGTTATTTGAAATTTGTGCAATTATTTGTAATTAAATACTATGTGAAACTTTTACAAGGTACTAAAACAAAATTTAGAAGTGTTTTTTTTTTTTTTTTGGTGTAGAAGTTTTTATTCTTTATATAAATACAATGTAAAACGTTTTCATTTATTTTTAACACTAAAAATGGTGGCGACTACTTTAAACGAAAGTGGTCCATTACTTTTGGATCTATGCGTTTCTCTAAACCAAGAATTAATTACATTACTTGGTGTAAAGTAGTCGCCACCATTTTTGTTATTCAGCATCATTAAAATTAAATTTTATTATTACAGCAAGATAAGATGCACATAAGAGATAGTAAAGTTATTTTTAAGATGCAATAGAAATAAGAATCATAAAGTTAGAATGCATGTACACTGCAAAAATAACGACTAACTCTGACCAGCATATTTCAGGTTGTAAGCAATAAACTATTTGCGATATTTTACTTGGCGTTTCTTGAATTTTCTATACTCTAAGTGTCCCAACATTGGTTTTTCTGGAAGTGAAATTAATTTTTATATATGTTAAAGCGTACAATTATACAATTTTAGGGCCGGGATATCCGGGTTGGTAGGGCACTATGCCCATGTACAAGAGGGCGTGGGTTTGATCCCTGCCGGCCGAAGACTCCCCGAGTAGTAAATGGTGACTGATGCTCGTTAAATCTATCGAGTGACAAAGTCCTCCATGTTCCCATAAGAAATCATACTTATGGGAGTATTGATCCAGGAGTTTCCTTGTCTTCTGGATTGGCTCAAAATTACAATTCTGCGGAGTTAAACATAAGCAATCGTAATCCCGAAATTGGGTCGGCTCTTCAACGACGATTATAAAATATTTTTTAAAAAAAATGATTCAATCTTGAGCCCCGATGGCTCTGGGGATAGAGCTTTCAACTTCAAATGAGGTGAACCGAATTCAAATCTCAGCGTTGGCTGTTCGATATACGAGTTCCGCACCCACCCTGCACCGACCACAGTGCTGACGTAAAGGTATACTCAGTGGAAGAAGGGTAATGGGTTAGAGTCCCTTTGGCGCCGGGCTAACCGTGAGAGGGTTTCGTGATTTTCCTTTCCATGTAACGTAAAGGATGGTTAGTTCCATCGAAAAGTCCTCCGTGGAGGCAAATTTCTTCCAATACTTGATCCAGGAGTTCCCTTGTCTTCTGGATTGGGTTCAAAATTACAAGGTTATGGACTTGAACATGAGTAGTTTTAAACCGGAAAAATTGGGCCGTGTGTTCAACGACGGATATAAAATAAAATAAAAATTATTCAATTTCAAGTTTTTATGTTTAATTTAGATATTTTAAACCGTAAATGAACGCTCGAGCTGGTATTCGAGCAATAAACTGTTGGTCTCCCGGAATAAACTGTTCCTTCATGTAAATTTCCTGGGTTGTTCAGCATCATATTCTGAGGGATATTACACTACAGTTTTTACAGTGTATATTCACTAATTCTTAAAATAAAATTATTTTGCAAATTAAACACACGCGTAGAACAGGGAGAACATGACTCGACTAAGACGAACTCAAACAAGGCTAAACAAACCGATGAGATTAGAAATTATTCATTATAAAATAATTTAATACCGTTCATGGAGATTTAAAAATGCTAAAATATGTTAAATGTTACAAATATAGTTTATATTTTTTTGTTACTTTACAACTAAGAGCATTATCTAAGAACATGATTTTAGCTGTGAACTTTTCTTCCTCTTGACATATAGCAACGTGGAAGAAAACAAAACTCACGCCAGATCATTTAAGATTGCCAATAAGCCACTGGTGATATCCAAAATGCATGAAAGTTGGTGTTTTCGTAAATGAAAATAATTGGAGTGCAGTGTGAATTCGCGAGAATTTGGTGCAGGCTTATTCCACTACAAGTTTTTAGATTTAAATTACACCCTTGAAATTGCATAAAGCTCGATTTGCTGTTAAATTAATATAAAGTATTGTTTTACACAAATTTTTGGGTTGTTCAGCATCATATTTAGAAATATATTACATCACAGTTTTAACAGTTTAACAAGTTAATAGCTAACCAAATGCTCAAAATATATTTTAAAATGGCAGAAACTGGTATACTGGTTTTGAAGTCATGGGCACAAAATTGTTATTGACCACATTTTTAATACAGATAGCGTTATTTTTAAAATATATTCAAATTAAAAATTGAAATATTTTTTCTTAGAATATTCTATTAAAGGTTTTTGATTTTTTTTCCTCAAAAACATAATATAGTTTTTAAAATAAAATGTTAATGGTAAATTTTTAAAATGTAAAGCTCCAATAAATCAGTTTCCAAAAGAAAAATATTTCGTTTTGATCACAGGGTGGTAATTTTGTATTTATTAAAAATAAACCATATTCGGTGTTTACAATAAGGATTATAATAAGGGGAGAGTTTATCGACTATATCAACCTTCATCTTTAAAAAAGTTCATCAAGATTGAATCAAGTTAACATGCTTTACATACTAGGGAATCGCTATTTAATAATCTTAGTGGTAATTACACCACATTACTTCCCTTCCAGAATTTTATCTGTGATAGAATTCGAAGACCGAATACTACTAGTGGTATTTAATACGATTTATTATTTGTTTTCGCTCATTATTTATTCATTTATTGGCCGGGAGAATTTTAATTTACTTCACCGGTTTTTTGAGGAATATTTTATGAGCAAATCAACTATTCAATGTGAACCATCCATCGATGTTGGCGAGTTCATATCACTTCCGGAGGTCGCCAATTAGGGGAGAGTTTATCGACTATGTCAACCTCCCTGTATTAAAAGGTACCTCTAGAACATGTCTAGGCCGGGATAGCCTGGCCGGTAGGGCGCTGAGTCCATGTCCGAGAGTTCGTGGGTTCGAACCATACCGGCCGAAGACTCCCCGTGTAGTAAAGTGACTGATGCACATTAACTCTGTCGAGTCGCAAAAGTCCTCCATGTTTCCATAACAAATCAATACCTCTGGGGGTACTGGATTGGAGATCGATCGTTCTCTGATTCAGGTCAAAATTACGATCTGTGGATGAATGAATGGATGGATGAATGGGTCCACCCTATAAACGGGTCCGACGTATGGTGTGACAGAAGTCGAATTCTTGGCCATAGATGGCGCCACTGGAAAACAAGAACAATCGCACCCCCTCTGCCTAAAACAGGCACACGTCAACAACAACAAGAACATGTCTCGTAAAAGGGATTTGGTATTTAATAATCTTAGTGGTAGTTAAGCCACTATAACAATAATAATACGAATATTTCTAAGTACTGTGCCTAAGTATTGTGCGTAATATTTCTAAGTACTAAGTACTAAAAGGTACATTTTTATATAAAAGGTCACTTCGCACACTTTTAGTGATCTTCTGCGATATATTTTTCTTCAGCAGGAAGTATAATGGAAATAAACGGCGTAATGTTTTGTTTATAATTAAACCTGTTTGGAATGTCAACAAAATAAAAGATTAAGGACAATTCTAATTTGATATTTTAATGTTTATAAGAATATCTTTCAGTTTCATTCGCATGAAAATTGAACTCGAACAACAGATTTTATTAAGTAAGTAGCCAATATAGTAAATGACACTACCTCAGTAGAAATATTTATTAAAAAAAGAGCATTTGCTTTTCCTGATGTTTGTCTATTACTGGAAAAAATTCTCTTTTTCATTTATATTGTATTAGTTAAATTTTTAAAAAAAAAATGTGAAAAATTATTTTTGGAACAAAATGCACAATATTTTTAAAGAGATATCCTTAACAGCTTATTTAAAAAGCTATTTAGAAAAAAAGTAATTTTTGTTTATCTATCATGCCAGCATCTTTTTAATGATAATTATTTATAGATTTTTTATTAAATATAAATACATCTTTATGAGTCTCTGAGGTCATATACTTGAGCATGCAATGCCCGAATCTTTATATCTTAGTGAAAAAATTTTTTTTAAAATAATTACACAATAGTTAGTCCTTAAGCTTCTAAATACCCTATTTAGACCACTCTTTTTGATTGAACTGAGTTATTCATTTAAAACGGAATAAATTTTATAATACTCAACAAAAATTATCTAGACAAAATGAAGCCGATAATACTTTGTTTCACAAAACAATTTTAGCTCACCTCTAAATGATGGATGTCGACAATAAAAGCATTTTCAATGCTCCACTCTTTGATATAAAAGTTTTTATGTGGTCACGTTTCGTAGTCGTTGGCAGAAAAAAATAAATATAAATGAATTACTAGCAATTTTTTTCATGTTTTTTTCTATGGAAACTGATGCATCAACATTTATGTTTAAATATTTGGCAACGCTTTCCTTTTCAGTAGATAACAACTATCTCATGCTTTTAAAATATATTATGCATTTTTTTTTAAACTTAATTAAAACAAATTTATTTTTTGTAAAATGTTGTTAAAATGAAAAAAAATGTTTTATACATTTAGCTTATTGAAGTTTAGTCAACTGTGAAAAAAATTTAAGAGTAAAAAGGAGAAAAAATCTCTTGATTAAAATTTTTGGAAATAAAATGCTGAATAATCACATATATTTCTGTTGTTTCTTTTAAAATAGTCCAATCCAATCTTTTAAAACATTAACTACCCAATTAATTTAATAATAATATTAACTTGATTAGATAAAATAAATGTTAACTTGCCTCAATTTGATATTTTATTTATTTAAAAAAAAGTGATAGCTTTAAATTTGATTTTCACTTTTCGGAACTTTTTAAATAGAACTATTTTTCTCTTGATTAATAAGTTTTGTTCCTAAGCTAAGAGAGTATAAGTATTGTTTAAAGCAGCCGTGAAAGGTAGAAAAAAATGAAGGTATGAGTTTGAGTTCCTAATGCATCTCAGTAAAAGTAAATTTTTATAATTCATTAATTTTCATGATTCATTAATTTTTCGTTTTTTTAATTAAAATTCCTTCATTTTTATGGTTCTCTAATAATTAAGCTGAAATATTCTCTTATGTATAATATCTGTTTACTAAAACATTGTTTTCAAGTGCAATTATTGTTATTAATTTAATTGTAGTTATTATTATGAACTAATCTATGAACGTAATAACTAACCTCTAAACCTATGAGGTCATAGGTTAGATAATGTATATATATATACATATATATATATATATATATATATATATATATATATATATATATATATATATATATATATATATATATATATATATATATATATATATATATATATATATATATATATATATATATATATATATATATATATATATATATATATATATATATATATATATATATATATATATATATATATATATATATACACATAACCTATGATCGTAATCGCTCCCATATTGTAGAATAGATTGCGCGGAAGAGCTTTGTTAATTTTACTGCGGATGTTGTTTATAACTGAAACATAACAGAAATAACTGAAAAGGTATTTAAAACGTAAGTAGCTAAAATTATCAATGATCAGTTTAGCAAAAATTAATATTTTTTAAAATTTATTTTGATTAATCCAGTGCAAATATTCCCAGCAATAGATTTAAAAAAAATTCTGGCAAAACTACTGTACTGGTAATGGCATTTTGGGGCAAATTAACCATGATTTTGGTAATGAAAAAATCTCATAATATACTCTATCTAATGTATTCATTTGGTAGTTTTTTCGTTTTTATGGAAATTCTAATTTTCAAAATTATAGATCTTATTATCACACAATACAATTAGTAGAATTTTCAAAACTGAAAAGTAAATTTAACCAAATAAATTGGTTTTGTGCCATACAAAAATACCATGATAAAATTACCAAATTTCACTACAGTCACCAAACTATATACCACATTATAGTAGAATATTTTATTGTTAATTTTATTAAAGTGCCAACCAATTTGTTTACCATTGCCAAGTAATTTTTCCAAAAATTACCGAACTATTTGGGGCTCTCAGTGAGTCAGAAACATGGTAATAAGAAATTTTACTATATTCTTGTAGTTTTGACCATTACTTTCTGCTCAATGTAGCTTCATTTAGTCTCAAAATATTGATTTAATTATAGCTATTATCTAAAATTCAATCACAGCAACAAAATAAAAATACTTTAAAAATAGTAAATATTATTAATGATTTGCTTAGCAAATAATTTACTTTTTAAACAATTGTGTTTAATGAAGCACAAACTATCCCAGCAATTTATTACCTTAGTTACGGATTGTTTTA
The DNA here is from genome assembly GCF_982258835.1 of Parasteatoda tepidariorum. NCBI lineage: Eukaryota > Metazoa > Arthropoda > Arachnida > Araneae > Theridiidae > Parasteatoda > Parasteatoda tepidariorum. Next base: position 75,081,865 of record NC_141755.1, on the reverse strand, counting down.
AAAAGTAGAATTCATCTAAACTTTTCATTAAGTTGAGTTTTAACGAAATAATGTTCAATATAAAAATATATATCTATAAACCACCATTTTATCTTCGGTATGAGCTCCACAAAAATACCTGATCTGAGCTTTTAAGTTTTGCTTCATGGTGTATAGTAAATAATAGAATATAAAAAAATGTGCTATTTTATTGAGCAGTTCAGGGAGTTTTTTTTTAATATTTGAAACGAAGAGATAGAAGCTGTTATTTCTAAAGATCGAGTTATTGAATGTAAGTAGAAAACTTGGGAGTTCCTCTGGCGAAAGTGCGCCAGTCGAAGTTAGTTGAGTCCATAGCAAAAACTATCGGAATTCGATACTCTTCTATAAAGAAAGAATATTCTTCGTCGGGTCTTAACATACAACTCTTTGATGTCATGGAAGAAATTCGAAACGTGTTTTTCAAGGTAGAATATTTCTCAAAAGGAAAGAAATGTAATCTTATTTATACTTTTTATTTTGAAAACTACCGAACTGTAAGAAAAGTTTCTTTAATTTCGGTATGAAGATAGTCTTAAGAATTTCAAATATTAAATATATAATGAGAAAAAGAAAATATATTTTAATAAATTGGGTTGCCGTGAATAAGAAGTATAATCTGAGAAAAAATTAAAAGTTTGGTTTGACTCTATAAAATACTTTTAATTAGTGCATTAATATATGCTTCATATAGGTATGACAAAAAATGAATTGGAAAGTTATAGTTTTGCGAATAACTTTACATAACTGCACACTGTAATATAAAAACATTTCAACGCAATAAAGAAAAACTTGTTTAATTTCTTCACTATTTACCTCTGAACCAATTTTGACAAAACTTGAATCTTAAGATGCTTTTTTTAGGAAAACGAATGTTAAAATTATATGAAATTATTTGAATCAATTAAGCAATTTCAGAGATATGATGGTATAAAATAAATAAACAAAACTAACATTAAGAACTTTTGAGTGCTCTTTTTTTTCTAATCTGATCTATTAGTTATTACAGATTTCGACAAGCTTTTTCCTATTCTGAGAGTTCAAAATCTAAATCTGTTCCAAAAAAAAAATTTTTTTTTCGGCAAAAGAATATATTTCTGTTTTACCACAGTAGAGTAAACGTAAGACACTGGTCCCAGTTGATCACCAAAGCCAAGCATCACTGGAAGCGGTCACTCAGCTTGATCAGCTTGCGAATTGACCAAGAGTACGTGATATCGGAAACTGTTCAGCTGTTCTACCTTAAAATAATCGATTTCAGGAGCAGATTGTCGGGCTGACATAGTGAAAGGGCCATTTCTCATCAGAGAATCAAAATTGTGATGGCGTGTCTTCGAATCATCCTCATGAATGTTTCCCAGATAACAGCCAGTAGCCAATTGTGCAACTCTAGTGCGGCGTGGCTAAAGTACTACTACTACAACTGTAATTTAAAATATCGCCTGCTCTAATTAATAAGCATACTTGTGGTCTTTCCCAGTATCATAAGGATTACATTTTACTACTTGAAAATCCAGCTATTAGACCAAGAGTTATTCATTAAATTTTAGCTTTTTTCTTACTAGATAAAGAGCTTGAAACAAATTCTCAATCTGATGTTGAATTTGATGCATAATAAATCATAAATAAACAGATAATAAAAAAAATTTATGTTAATTATTAACATTAATCCTCAAAATTGCTTTACTGCCCTGAAAATTAACGATAATACTGAAACTGTTATTGCAATGCTGAAGTATTAATAGTTATTTTGAAAGACGCTATTTCATCAAAAAAAAGAGATAGTTAATAACGCTTCCATATCATGCTTCAGTAGTTGACGTAATTGACTAAACTGTTACATTTCACTTCGAAATTTACTTCCTAATTATCTTCTCGGATAATTAATTGCTTCGGGAGGAAAGTTTAATGGTGTGATTACGTAATATCATTAATTAGAAAATTAATGAGGGTTGCCTTTTGATAATAACTTCAATTGCACGGGCACATAATTTGCCAATTAGTTAACTATTTCACTATTAATCGAAATAGAAATTCATTTTTTTTAATGTTTTTCTGTAAATTTTTTTTTTTATTATTTTTTCCAAAAAAGAAAGAACGAAAGGAAGAAAAAGATGTGTGTTTTTTTTTTGAAGAATCAATTTAGTTATTTATTTTATAAATTCGTTTCAGAAATAAAATTTAAGAAAAAAATCTGACATTTGTATAAGATCATGTAAAGTTCGTTTTTTTAGTACGTACATGGAGAAAATTTTTTTTGGCTGAATTCCCAGTAATGGTTAAGAAACTTTTTGATTTTAGTCGTACCATAATAATGAGTGATATAATTGATGCAGCATGGAATTTATTTAATCGAAAATACCGTTTACTACGTCAGGGTTCAAATTTTTATTCTCCACAAACAAAAAATTAAATAAACACAATACATAAACTCACCATTGTATGCATTTTGTAAAACTATTCTTCAATTTTTATCATTTATAAATGTCATAGATTGCAAGAAATACATCACCTTCTCCATTAGTTCGATACTTTTCAAGAATGAAACTAAAACCATTTAGTGCGGGCACGCGTCTAAATAGTTAGCGATGACTAGAGTAACAGAGAGTAGTGTCAGGTAATTCGGTGACGCCAATTCCATAAAGAAGAAACCTCAGACGGTCATGTCCTGTCAACATTCTAAACAACATCCCTGACAATATTCTATTATGTATCTATTAGTTTTTCTTGGAGACTTAGAAAAGCAGTTAGGGTTCTCATTTTAATTTGAAAATTAGAGGAACATAATTAAAGAGGAAAAAAAAACGATTGAAAATTTTTTAAAGACTAATGTATGAAAAAAATCATACCCTACGTTTTTATTCGGTTAGGAACAAAGGTTTTTTTAAACCATTCGGGAGATATTGAGATGCTTTTCAGTTTGACAGGAGAGAGGAAAGTCTACTATTTTTTTTTAAAACAAATTTCCATTATATTTAATTTTCATGTGTTTAAAAAATAGAAAAGTAATAAATCTGCATTTTTTTGGCTACTTTTTGCTTGCATCCAGCTAACCGGAAAATGCCAAAATTGATTCAGCTCAATTTTCAAAATTTAAAAAACACCTCGAAAAAAGTTTTAGTCTTGGACTTGATCAACGCCAACAAAACCAATTATTTTTATTTTTTGAAATGCCGGATGCTATTTAGGCAAAGTATGAAATTATCGTCCTGATGAGGTTATTATGTAAATGATGTGCATGTTACTGTGAATGACCGAAATCGGTGGTTGTTGACTTTCACTGGTGAATGTTGACAATCAAATTAGTCGCTTTGGTGAATGTCCGAAATATTTATTACATCCGATTTGATATTAATTTATTCGTGGATATAATTACATTTATTCGATTCGTCTTACTGATGATAGATTAGAAGAAACACCAGTGTTTGGAGTATCGAGCAAATATATACCGAGCAATGGCACTTGACTTTAAAAAAACATCAGTGTAGGGTATACCGGGCAGTGACACTTGACCGTAAAGAAACATCAGTGTACGGTATACCGGGCAAATGTATACCGGGCAGTGGCACTTGACATTAAAAAAACATCAGTGTGGGATATTCCGGGCAAATGAATACCGGGCAATGGCACTTAACCAGAGCTAGCATGACTAGACCTTTGGTAAATGTCCGAAATATATACTAGGTCTAGTGCCACTTTTGCTATAGCTTAAATATTTGAAAAAAAATTAAACAAAGCGTTTGAATCAATTTTAAACTGATAACAGTTATTGCTTTAAAGTTAAAAAAATAATAATAAAAACTGCGCCAGATAAGAGCAATTGAAGTAGTTGCTTTATACAGCGCAAGCGCTGAAAAAAATCATAAAAAAAAATTATACAGGTGCATCTAAAAGTGGATGAATATCCCAAGACACCATTTATAACAACTATAACTTTCACGATGCAGTTAAAAACTTTCTGATGTAAATTTTTTCAAATGTTCATAAATGTTTATGATTTTGCTTTAAATTTAAGTTATAAAAGTTCAAGAGCCTTGATACTTATGTTTTTTATGAAAGGGACAAAATATGGCTATGCTGGCGATTATTTATTATGATTTTTTTTAAACTTAAAATTTATATCAGCTTTTTAGTCTACTCAATTCGCGATCGCAACGAACTATAGGGGGCGTTGTTGTATGAGACTAATACCTGCGATTTCTGTAGGAACAGTCATTCAGTTACTCTAGAGACGTCGTTAATGTAGCACGTAGCATTGCAACGTTCCTTCTTTATTGTGGCTAATCAAATTTAAAAAAGAAAATTTTTTGAAATTCTTTCTTATGCAAACGAAAACAAAATGGTATCTCTTTTTATTAGAGAAGGAATATCCAAAACACATCGGAAAAATATTTGTACATTAACAGAAAAAAAAATATGTATATTCTTATAAGAGTTAAAACCTAATGCCCGAGAAATAGTATTACTAAATTTAATGATATAACATGAAAGGCCCATTTAAACTTTACATTCTAAAGTTTTAAGAATCATATTACTTCAAAAATTAAAATGAACAAAATGTATACATAAGTATTTAATTTTGTAAACAAAGTTTTTTGACAACATTTTTTATCAAACAATTTCAAGTTTCAATAAAAATCATTATTTAGAAACTAAGAAACGTAAAATAAAGAATGCTGACGAAACAAAAACAAAAAAAAACAATTCTTTTTTGTCGCCATTTTTAGTGCTACGAAAATTCGTCTTTGGGATTTGCCAAAAACAAAACAAGATGCAATTTTATTTTTTCAGGAGGGAAATATTTTACCGAAAAAACGAAAATGTACCAGTTCCCACAACCTAAAACTTTATCTTGGTAAACGCACGTTTTGGAAATGTTATTTCATTTGGAATCTTATTTATCAGAGTTCATATGGCGATATGATTGTTTTGAATCTATGCTAAACTCTATATCGGCTCATTTTCCACCGAAATCCGATTGACTATTTTGATTTTAAAAAAAAGTGTTTTATTTTATGAATTGTCGCAAAAATTTTAAGTGTAGATTGGCGGCACTTAAAAACCGCCAAATCTGTAGCGGCGGTGGCGTTAATATGTAAGTACCGAATTTTTATTCCATACTTTTCTGAATCATATTACTTCAAACATTGGAATATACAAGAAGTATACATAAACACATAATGTTATACCATTTAATTTTTCAAAAAAAGTATTTTGAGAACAATTTTTATCAAAAAATTATAAACTAAAAAACGGAAAATAAAGAATTTTTAGGATAAAAAAACGATTTTAAGAATTCTTTACATTGAAATAAAAACTTTCATATTGTTTCTTTTTTTATTATTCTTATAGTTCTTAATCAGGCGTAAAAAACCATTCTATAGAGAACCATCATCAAATGAAAAAAAAATATTTACAAGTAAATTTTTTATTGTAAAAATCATTTCACTTACCCGATTTATAATTCCCGGAGAATTCCAAAATGATAAGTTCCTTGTTTGAAAACTTTATTCTCAAATAATAGATACATATAGTTTATCCCTTCATTACGTTTAGATAACATACTACGTAGCAAAATTTTATAATTGATCTAAATTTGAATATGTAGCTAAAAACAGAAAAGCTGAATTCTAGTAGAACTTATTCTTTCAAAACTAAAAAATACTTACCAAAAAAACGATTAAAATTAATTAAGAATCAGCACAAATGGCACTATTTCAAGTAACTTGGATAATTTTTTGTTGTTGTTTTCCGAATTATATGGATACAGAAATATATACTATTCTATAACGAAGAAGAATATGCTATAACTATTACAATTCTGTATGTTCTGAATTCATATTTATTCACTGGAATGACGAAAGCAATGTTGACTTCACTTTAATTCGTAATGAATTGAAGACAGAAGAAATGTATTTTACCTTAATACACACATCTGTAACAGTATCCGAAATCGGAAGTCATCAGTTGCAAGTTTGTTGATAATAGAAATTAAAAATTATTGAGGAATTTTTCATCAAATGTTTGGCGTGTTCTGTTCCTGAAAGATTTACTAATATTCTGGAGATTTGTTTCAAGTTCTTCGGCCTTTTCCTTAGAAAAATTTTGTTTCTTATTTATTGCTAAAAAATGGCGTCTGATTCTCTCAATGATTTTGATGGAACTAAATGAAAACGTGATAAATTAATGTCTGATATTTACAGGCTCCCGCTAGACGGCGTACTCGAGCGTTGCGATTGCGAATTCTTTTCAACTAGACATAGTATAAAATAATTTTGAAACACTGAATCTGTGATGAAGAAACAGCTTTAAGAAAACCCTTAAATCATAGTTTCTTTAAGGCACTTTCTTATAATCTTTATCGTAAAAGCTCACGTGATTATTATTATTTTATTTTTTGGTATTTTTTTAGCCGCTTTAAATTCAACTATTTCTTTTGCATTTTTATAATGAAATTTTTATTTTGGTGGATGTCTACATTTTTGGCGACATTTTGCTTAATGCCCGGCAAACAGGAAAGTACAATTTTTTAAAAGTAAAAAAAATCACAGAAATTGAATTGTAACAAAGGAAAGTACCTTATTTTATGCATAAAATTTCTAAATTAGAGTAATCATTAATCATCAAAACTACCTTCACGGAGTTAAAATAAACGCTGGCATCATTAACTAACTTTGGCGATGGAACAAAATGCATTACGTTTTTAATCAGTCTTTCTCCATCAGGCAGAAAGTAGATAAAGTTGTTACAACGCTCGAATCCAACAGATGATGTGATTGGCTGAAAAATTTAACGTTTCAAATCGAGATTTGCTTTCTAATTATCTCATCTGATAATTAATTACTTTCGGAAGAAAGTTTAATGACGTCATTAAGCAATATCATTAATCTAGAAACCATTGGAGGTTGTCATGTCATGGATAATCTTTCCATCAACAAAAGAAAGTTCTTTCCCGGCATTACATTTATTTTCGATAGGATTAAATTTTAGTAATTAAAACTTTTGTCTTTAGAAGTAAAAAGTAGAACAAGAAGAGAGTTTTAAAGCAATGTTTCTGTAATTACGAAGTATGTTAGTCATACTTAAATATAATAGAAAGAATCGAGAAATGCTTATGTATTTTTAAGCTATTTGTTGAACCTCTGTGGAATTACAATAACAAAAATCATCCTTTTTGAAATAAAACTTATTCCTTTTCTAACTATGTTGCCATTCAAAGACAAACTTAGGATACAAAATAAAGTGGTGCCTTTAATCAAACCACTGAAGAAACGCAGTGGACACTTTTTATTACACTATAAATAAAGCACTCTCCAAATGACATTTTATCAAAATAATAGATATTATAAGACTCCAAAATTTAACTAAAAGTTCATAATCTTTGAATTTCGCTTTTCTTTTACTGTTTCAACCACTTCGGTCTGACATTTTACTATGAACTTCATAAACTATCTCCGCCCCCTTTCCATTTGAATAACAACGAAGCTTGAATATCTAAATTGTAGATAAGTTGCACAAGACGGAGTAATTCTCCATAAGCGACTAACCTCCGAAGCGACTTTGAATGCACTAACCTCCTGTTTCCTTCTTTACCGGGGTAAATATGAATTACTCGCCAAAATGCGTTTTTTTATTGACATATTCATTTAACCCTTTGACTACCAACGGGACTCATTTGTCCCAACAAATGTTTAAAAATTACTAATGGACATATGTATCCCACCATTATGTACGGCCGGGACATACGTGTCCCAACCTCTAAATTGATAACCGCTAGTCTGAAAAATCCCAAATACTAAATTTGCCTTATTTGTGACCTATTTTGTCCTTATGCATAATAAACGGGACGAAAAAAATCATTTTTTAAAATTAGTAGTTAAAGGGTTAAGACAGTATCACCAATTTTTATTAATTGCTCTGGAAGTTCTGGATCACTTTAGCAGTAGTTGGTTAAGGTACTTCATACTAAATCTCTGACTCAAATTTTCTCTAAGACGTTGTTGATATTGAATACATTTTTTTTTTGAAGTCCCCTTATTCTATATGATCCAGATCAGAAACTCACATTTCTTGAATTGGCTGCAAAAGCCTTAAATTTTGCACTTCTGTCTTGTTTACTTCGAATTAACATTCCAATTTATATTTTGATGTTTGAGAATCTAGCAACATTCGAAGAAAAAGAATTGTGTTTTATGCTTTTACGCTCCATTAGTTAAATTAAAAATTACGATAAATTACGTGCGTTATTTATGATTTCAATCTTTATGATGTACAGTCAGCAAAAAAAAAAAGATATCACCCTGAATAACTTTTGTTCTAATGATCGGATTTTCACGAACTAAGTGTCAATCTTAATGGTTCCTGAGGGTGACCTCAAATATGCTAATTAATTAGTGCTAACTATTAATTAAGTTACGAAATCAGACACAAAAACGTACTTTCTCTGAATAAACATGTATTTTTTTTTACATATTTGGAATCCTGACCCTTAAAATAGGGGGGGTAGACAAAATTTCGAAAAAAATGGGTTGTAAATTAGGTCGCAATAAGGATTTATATATCTGGCGATTTTTTAAAAATATGCCAAATTACCTCGCCACAGAAGGGGAAATAATTTATAACAACCATAAAGAAACTGAATGAATGACAAGATGGGAAAAGATAGTGCTTCTCGTTGCTAAGCAACCAAAAGAATTTTTCGCGTTGCTTTCTGGGCTTTTTTTTTTTTTTTTTTTTAATCTCCTTTAAAAAGAAACTTTAAATAAATTATTAAATTATTTTTGATTCTGCAAGATTATAGAATCTTTACCTTTTTATCTGACATAATTTATTTTTTAAAGCTGTTTTAATGTAATTTGTATGACAGTTTTGAATTAAAAACAAATTTTTATAAGTTATCATAAATTTTTGAAGAGTTGTAGGGTTGAATGCTATTGCCCCACACTTCGAGTTTCTTAGGGAAGGAAAAAAAAGTGATCAAGCAAAGGTGGACCTGATAAAAGATAGCTATTCTGATGCATAATCGCAAAATTTTATAGAAATCACGGTATTTATTTTCGATAAAATTGTAAAACTTAATAAATGTTATATGGCCAACGATTTTGTCCCTTTTTTTTATTAGTTGAAACCAGCTTACGCATTCTTGTAATTTTTACATTTTATCTTTGAAATTTCGATCTCGAAAGACATGCATGAAGTGACGCCTAGTCAAAAGAATCTAAGTTAAATAGTTGTAAGGCCGATTATTACGAAAACAATTAACTACTCTGGTTCAATGAAACAATTACAGTAAAACTTGTGTAAGTTGACCACTTCATGTGCATTGTTTTAGTGGCCAACGTAGACAAGTGGTCAACTTATAGAAGGGGTGGGACATTGTTTACTTTTTCGTTTCCCACATGTTGCTATATATTTAATTTTTTTTTTTTTACTTGACATTAAAATTTGATTTAGCAAATGGCTAAATGAATATTAATGAATATTAATTCTCAAGAAATGTGTTTAAACCTAAACGAACTTCAATTTGTTACACAGAAATAATTTTAATATTTAACTAACTTTTAAAAAAAATTATTTTGTTAGTTATGCATGTGAAGTGTTTAATAAAAATAATTTCTTAAAATATCAGAACAGCAAAACATTGAAAACTTTAACAAAACAAAATTATTTTAACACTTTAAAATTTATTCTGTTATTACTACACATACAAGCCTATTTGCTCACTATTGCAACTGGAAGAGCAACTTTTCAACTAACACACCTGTTTTCAATGAATGAATGAAAGAAATGGTCAAAAGCTGACTCCCTACAGTTTCCCCAGATGGTCAACTCACAAAAGGGTTTAGATTAGCTTTTTACACAACTTCACCAAACAAGTGAAATATTAACATACATTGCAAAATGACAGAAAATTTTCTGAATTTTTTTTTCTGGTCAACTTATGAGGGTTTTAGAATAGAATTTCATAATACTCCTAGACAAAATTAACTTATTTCAGTGGTCAACATACAAGATAGACAGGTGGTCAAGTTACAAAGGTTTTGCTTCTTTATTATGTAGGAAAATTTCCGTTCTTGATAATTGAGGTCAACTTATTCAGGTGTAAAACTTACAAGTGTGGTCAACTTGGCAGGTTTCACTGTATAAATAAATCATTAATATTTTTGTTTTTTTATTACGAAATATTAGGAGTAATTTGTATACATAATTTCTTCAAAACGTGTGTTAAAACTATGATTATAAGTTATTTAAGAAGAAAAAAGTCAAATGGAGTAAAAGAACAATTTTTGAGATGATGATTCTAAAAATAGCACGTTTTTCAAATCTTTTTACAATTTTTTATTTTAGTAGTTGTTTAACAAAACAAGGCATATCGAACATTTTCCTGATATAGCAATATTTTTTTGAACTGTGCAAAAGTTGAGAAATCATACAAACAACTTTTAAAGAAAATATTTTCAACTTTTTAAGACAAAAGGGTAACTTAAAAGGGTTAGCGCACAAGATTAACTTTGAATGTTGAATTAAAATTGCATGCCCATAGTTTTTTGTTCATTTAAAAAACAAAACAATCTGTTAAATTTTTCCCCTGTGCGCACATACGCATTTACTTTTCATTACTCGAATAAATAAGAAGCAATAAAAAAAATAAAATTAATAATTTATCTTCATTTTTCGTAAACAATAGTATTTTCAGTAAATAGTCAGCTGTTCTGCTTCGAATGATATTGTGTGTGATCAGTAGAATATTTTTAATTTCTTAACAAGATTTAATTCTGAGATAGCTGGCAATAATTCTAAGTTTTCTTTCAATAAGAACTTAGCAATAATTTAAAAAGTAATTTTATTTTAAAGAAAAACATAAATTAAAGTACTTAAATGATTGATTAGTATATTATTGGAAAAAAATATACGTAATAGAATTTAAAAAAAAATTGCATTAAAATTCAATGAAAAAGTTAGAAAAATAATTCTGCGAAACACGCACAGACAGGCAATTTACAAATTTATTTTAAGATTAAGGCGATATATAAGATGTAAAGAAGTTTTAAAAAACTCTACTCTAAACTCAGCTGCACGACAGCCCATGAAGGGCCAAGGCCTACTGTGCCCACCTCAGTTTTCTGGACCTAGGGCTCTGGGGTGCAGGAGCAGATGTTCCGGTCAGGTGGTCAGCCGAACGCGGAACCCCCAGTGTTTAGTTCCCAATCATGCTTGGTATTTATTTATCGACCCACTGAAAGGATGAAAGGCTGAGTCAGCCTTGCCCGGCCCGAGGAACGACATCGCGAAGCGCTACCGCTCAGCCACCGGGCGAAGTTTTAAGTTGATTAAAAATGTTGACTACGCATTCGTATTAATAATTATAAAATATATATTCAAGAAATTGATAAATATATTATTCCAAATCTATGCATACGTATGTATATTATTGAAATTGTATCAGTTATTGAAAAAGAAAATCAAAAATTAAAAAATAATCACATTAAGTAAGCACAATCTGGTGCATAATCATATTCTATCAGATGCACGCCTTTATAAAACTAGACATTCGTTGAATAAAATGTTTTTTATTCAAAATGTTTTATTCATAATTTCTTTACTGAATTACAAATAAATTATTAAATGACTAAAAAGAAACATCGTATTTTATAGTTTGAAAGAAATAAAAGTAAAAAGATTAGCAAACGATTATTAGCGAAAAAAATATGAATGAAATTTTACACTACGCGCGCGAAGTCAAGTTCCTCGCAAGTTTATCACATTTTAATATTAATCGCCCCATTTAATCACTTTTTTATTGTCGCCAAATTATTTTTTTAAAAATAATAAATTGTAATTTTTTTCAGATTCTAATAAATAAAAACAGTTGAAACTTTAGATTTTTCTATTGAAAAATATGTAGATTATTATGGTATAAAAAAATTTATACCTTATAATTCAATATTTTTTCATCCTCACTTTAATTAAATAATAAAAAATAATAAATAAATATTAAAAATTATTTTTTTCATGAAATTATCTTTGGGTAAATGAGTTTTATGAGTGGGTGCAATTTTTTTTTGAATTGCTTCATTAGTTTTGAAAATATGACTGAAAACGCAAAAAGCGAAATTAACATTAAGGGGTACGAACTTTGGATCGCTCTCCTGACCAAACTATGGGGACCACATTTCCCAGATTGCGGCTACCCCCTATATTTTGAAGGTCAGGAATCCAAATATGTAAAAAAAAATACATGTTTATTCAGAGAAAGTACGTTTTTGTGTCTGATTTCGTAACTTAATTAATAGTTAGCACTAATTAATTAGCATATTTGAGGTCACCCCCGGGAACCATTAAGATTGACACTTAGATCGTGAAAATCCGATCATTAGAACAAAAGTTATTCAGGGTGATATCTTTTTTTTTTTGCTGACTGTACAAGTATAAATTCAACAAAATTATAAACACTTTAGTTTGCAAATAGCCATGTTAATTTACCTGCATTTACTGTGAAATAAATAATTTAAGTGCAAGCGATTCTCGAGTCAGAAAACTATTACTATTTTGATATTAAAAGATTTTCATGATTTTTACCAATTTACCAAGCGTTTAATTAATTCCTTTGCAAGCATAGTGTGTAATTTTCTGTATCAAAAATTATTCAATTTTTCAAAATTAAATTATGTTTGTTACATTTGAGTCACTGAGTAAGCTTGTTTCGCATCAACAGAAACGTAAACGTATAATTTTGTAAAGAAAATTAGGCATTTATTGCGAATAAAAATTCAACAAATTTATTCCAAAATCGCTTAGTTCAGTTCAAAAATATGCAAACATTTGTGTTATGAAATATTTGTGTATTATCTTATTTATATGAAATGATTTAAAGTAACGTTATAATTAAAATTTATTTTCATTCCGAGAATTTTTTATATAAAAATTTAAGTTTAAAAATGTTTCGTGAAAAAGTACCTTTAGTTACCCTCTTAGTTAAGTTAGTTAAGTACCTAAAATTACCCTCTAAGTTTTAAGAAAAAGTACCTTACAATAAATAATATAATTTATAACTAAAACTATTTTACAAATTCCTATAAATTTTATGAATAACTATTTTTTTAATTTTTGTTTTTTTTTAATTACTTATCCTTTTCCTTTTTGGTTTTGTGTTATTAAAAGCATTACAGCCTCATAATTTACTCATACCGTATTTTCCTGATGTTAAACATTACTTTAATAAAGCAAAATAAATTATCTATTTTATCACTTGTCACAAAAATATTTTTAATATCCCTTCTTTTGCGTTGCTTATGAAAAATGAGAAGGATAAGATTAAAGTGAAAAAAATTTAAACGTACAAATTTATGTTCATTCTAACGTTCGAAAATGTATATCGAGATAACAGATTTATTTTTATTTTCTGAACTAAAAAAACTGAAAACAAGAAACCTTTCTCATGTTTAATAGAGACTGCCAAAACCATCTGGTGTCTACCCGCTTTTCAGTGTATTGTTCGTGAGAGCTTTACTATTTTTTCGAAGAAAAATGTAATTCACGATGCTATATCTCAACTACTATTTGAAAAGATGTATTGCGAATTTATTTGAAATATTTTATCCAATAAAGTATAGTGTACATATAAACATTTCATTTCCATATGAGAGAGGGGTGCAAACTTCGAAAGCAAGCTTTTATTTTATATTTTATGAAAATAAATTCTCTGAAAAAAAATCTTCAAATCGAAAAAGTTGCATTTATTTATCTGTATCATATAATCATAAAGCAGTCAAAAGATTTTTATTTTAAGATTATGCATTTCAAAGATTTTTTTTAAAGAAATATCAAAATTAAAAAAGTGAATAGATAAAACTAATATCAAAAGATTCTAAGCTATTTATTAGAGAATAAAAATATTTTTTAAATTATAAAAGTTAATTTATTTTGTTGAGTTTTTTAATTTCTTAGATTTTGAGAAATTTTGTCAAGTTATCCGGTTTATCGTAAGTTCAGTCACTTTTTTATCAAGTCAGACAAATTTCAACAATCTGTTATGTACGGTATTTTATAGAGCATCAAAGAAAAAAAAATGCAACAGCCTTTCTATTAGCAGTAAATGTTACGGGGGAAATAACAATGTAACAGACATATTGCACAATTAAAACAATTACCAAAATAGCATAATGGTACAACTTAGTTATCATATTTTAAGACATAGACGAATTTTTTTAAAAGTATCTACTTTCGCATGGCAGTTTTTTCATGAAAAAAATAGACAATTTCTTTAAAATAACTAAATTGAATCAAGACACATGTCTGCTATAAATAGTAAAAACACTTTAAATTACAACGATAGATATTAATTTTTACACTCCCATATATTTTTTAACTATACCAAAAACTATTACACTTTTCTAGATTTTTGATGAAATTGTGTAGAGTTCAACAAAATATACTGCATCCGAAGTTAAACCTAATTTTTATAACCATTAACATTAACTCTTTAATTTAATTATACACAAAAGAAATTATTTGTTAGCAATTTTTTTTTTAAATATAATCAAAATGCATTTTTTTAAGAACATTTATATTTTTGAAATATTTATTTAATGAAATATATACTAATCTTAGAATTATCCCCTTTTTATCCCACTTTGGGGTAAAGTGGATACATCAAAACATGTTATTTTGAATGCATTACTGTAAAAAAAAACTATCTAACAAAATAGATTAAATAAGTTAAGCTTTATATTTAATCTAATAGAGTCCAATGAATGCAAAAGGAGGTAAAATAAATACTATAGTTTGGTTTTAGAACCTTCTTTACAAAAAGTTTGATTTTACAACCACTTTACCCCACCTGACCTTTAGAAAAAAGAAGTTATATTTTTACAATTTAATATTCAACACTCATTAATTAACAGTTTGTGGTTTTTGTAACAAGGAAATTTCATTTTATTTTATAACCGTCGTTGAATAGCCGATCCAATTTTTTGGGTTTACGACTACTAATGTTCAGCTCAGTAGTCTTGCAATTTTGAACCTAATACAGAAGACAAGAGAACTCCTGGTTTAAGAGAAATTTGCCTTCGTGGAAAACTTTTTAAACGGAAATAACCCGCATTTGCGTTACATGGAGGGGAAGACTTTGAAGACCATGAGAACCTCCCACGGTTAGCCTGATGGCAAGGGGACTCTAAACCATGATCCCACTGAGAATATTTCACGTCAGCACCCTGTTCGGTGCAAGCCGGATGTGGAACTTCCACTTCATTGGAAGGCGAACGTTCTATTCCCTGAGCCATCAAGGAAATTGTGATTTAGCATGAAAAAATACATTAATTAGATCTAAAATATTGGATAATTTTATTTTTATTTATTCTACCTTTATTCTTGCTGATAAAGATACCTCTACATATGCGACTTAACTTATTCTTGCTTTTACTATTTCAGTTTTACTAAATGCTGTGTGATAGAATATTCAATAATATTGAGCTTTCTCAGAATATGCCCTTTGGGTTCAATAGAGAGAACCCTAAATTATTAGAGCTCCGTTAGAGTTTCTGGAGAATATCAATATTGATGTTCTCATACTTGATTAACTGTTCTCTATATCTTGAGAGTATAATAGTTCTCTTTAGTTAGGCTTTATATCAATAACTTCAAACAACTGTCATATTAAGACGTCCTTTCTATACCCACTATACTATACTTTACTATACTTTAATAATAAATAAGACAATAAACACTTTATGTAACGAATGAGTCGAAACCCTTACCGGTATGAATGTTATTACGTTTCTATATTGTTTTGTATTGTTAAACATTTTTCCCAAACTAAAAAATATTGTATAGCTGATTTTTGCATTACCTGTTAACTAAGAGTTATAAGTGAATTTATTTTAAGGGGTTATTAGGAAATTAGATTTCACATTGTTAAATTCATTTCACTTTTTTCAAATACATTGTGGCAACGTTTAGAACATTTCTAAAGGAATGATCTAAGTGTTAAATAATGCTAGCTCAAAAAGCCAATCAAATTTAAATATATTTTTCTCGCAGATAAAATTTTTCAAATAAGAACTTTTAATATATCAATGAAAAAGAAATTAAATTTATATCTAAGATATTATTCCTATTTAGCGATTTATTAATGATATAAAAAACACAACCGTGAAGAAATAAGCTTTGCTCATCTGGTCGTTTTCTGTCGCGTTAAAAATAAAAAAGTATGTCTGTTTGCGTGTCCTTCTTATAACTTCAAAACTATTTGTTCTATCGTTTTCAAATCTGAACCATGTGTGAAAGTAGCAATTTTACCCACTGATCCTAAAGATAGTTCAAACATTTCAATTAAATCGTTTAGAAAAAATAACTAAAAAATGGAATTTTCTTATTGGTTTAGAGCTAACGCCATTGATATGAATGAAACTGCAGACGATTTTAAAGATAGCGTCAAAGACGTTTGCTTGCTTATAGCTCCCATTAATCAAAAAAAGAGTTTTTTGTATTTTTTTAGATATTTAATAATTTTTTATTCGTTACGACAGATAAATTCAATGATTAAAGTGAGCATGGTAGCATGTTTAATCAAGTATTTTTTTAATCTAATTATGCTTTTAAAACACATTTCTAAGAAACTAAATTAGAAGTATTAGAAGTTAAAAAGAATAAGTTATGTACCGGAGGAGAAAAGTAAAAAATCGCCAAATCATTATTAATGCCAGTTAGAATTTGTTTATTTTGGTAAAAGGTACTAATTGGAATAAAAAGAATAATCTATGTAAAGAGAAGCATTTATGGCGAAATATACTCATTCATTCAGGAGAAGCATAGTAAATCTCTGCACATTTATTGGCATCTAAGATGCTTAAGTAATTTTTATAATCGGTTTAAGCTGAAATAAAAAATAAATGAACTATGTACCTAATTAATGAAGAAATCTTTGGTTGAAGAGTAAAAACTCACTCATACTATGTTTGATAATTATGATGCATGATTAATTTTAGTAATCGGTACTATAACTGCAATAAATTAACTAATACTAAAATATAAACTTTGTACTTAATAGCAAAATTAATAAGAGAATGATACTAATTGGCTTAGGAATAAATTGCCATACTACTATCGAAGCCAATGATACTTAATTAATATCTTTAAAAGGTACTAATTAAAACAAAACTCTGAGCTATGCACTTAGAAGTCAAATCAACGAGGAAAAGGTTCCAATTTGTTTAGGGAAAACTTAAAAAATTGCCATGCTATTTGACACCAATGATGCTTAATTAGCTTTGGTAATAGGAACTAATTGTCCTAAAAAATAAGCTACGTATTGAAAAGCTAAATTAATCGACAAATAGTACTAATTCGTTCAGGAGAAACAAAGGTACTTATACATTTCAACTGCGCAAGTAATTTCGACTATTTAATCTGTTTATTTATTTATCTAACAAAAATACAATGAACAAACAGTTGAATTTACTTACATTTAGTAAGTTTGGTATGGTGACTTTATCCTCAAAATGAAAAAGTACCGAATTAAAGAAATCGCGTTACTATTATTGATGCCAATGATGCTTAATAATTTTGGCACTCTAGTTATTATGGTACCTGGTGCAATTTTGATCAATCCCAAACACACTAATGCAAATAAAATTAGTATATTTGGTATTCATTAGAGCTGCTTTAATACTGTGCAGTTTTAATGCATGTAGATAACGTGGGTTGAGATGTTTTATGGGCTTTCAAGAGGGAAAAGTATCAGAGAAAATCGTTTAATTGTGCTAAATTCTGACCATTATTAGTTGGTCTCGATTAATATCATCATTCCAAAAGATAATAGACACACTTAATCGTTATTTTGTTTGGAAAAACTTTGCTTAATTTAACACGTATTTTGCTTAATTTAACAACGTAAAGACAACGATAATAATTATAAAAAAATAAAATTTTGGAATAATTAGTTTTGTTAATTGTGTATTTTTCAGTTGCATGCATAATTTCGTAGTTTTTTTTTCAGTATAGATTTATTGATAGTTAAATATTTCTTTCCCCGAAAGAAGAACGGGTATTCAGATAGCAATTAAACTATATATAAACTATTTAAACTATATATTAAAATATAGAAAATAATATAACACTGTAATATTATTTTATAATACTTTTATGTTTTTCGTGACCTACATTAAGGCATTAAATTTATTAATTATTTTAGATTATTCAGATTTGAAGGAAATAAATAAAAATAAAATGCTTAGTTAATAAACAAAACTTGCAAAGAAAATATCTTCGAATATGCTGAAATAGTATGAAAAAAGTTTTTATAAACTTTCATTTTCAAAATAAATTTAAATTAGTTTTAAACTAGTCAAACAGAATATAATTAACTTAGAGTATTTCTAACAATGATATTGTAATTAATCTTCCAGTTTTGACAGCGACAGCAATTGTAACAATTCGGTATAGATTTAACAGCCATTGTAAAAGCTTCTATCGCAAAATAGAATTCTGTCAGCATGCTTTGATGGAGAATTTATCAAGATCTCGTGACTTCAATTTCATAGAAAATACAGGATATGTATTGTGCTTGTTTGTGCAGTTTGCAACTGTACTCAATACAAGTTTCCAAAACCATTTCAATAGACATTTTAGCAAGACCTAGAATTCACTTTACTAGAACTATTATTCCAACTGTGAAATGGTATCATGTATTTTAAGTCAGATATAAATTTGTTGTGAATGCATTTATATATTTATAGCATTCAATCAGGCGTTTTTAAGCATTCTTCGTTATTTAAGAAATTTTGAAATAAATATTTTGCAATTTAGAACATTATCAAGAAAATTATAAATTAATTGTGAGTGCTTAATTATGTAAGTGTAAAACTGAAAACTTTTATCATTGTAAGTTAGCCAATTATTTTTATTTTACTTTAAATGCATTGATATATTTGTAAAGCTGCGATGCAATTTAATTTAAGTCGTATTTGTAAATAATTTCTTTTGAAAAAATCGGAATCATTCGAAAAAAGTTCTGTCTATTCTACGTATTTGTGTCAGATATCATGACTTAAAATATTGTCTACACTACTTAATTAGCATATTCGAGGTATCATACGCGAATCATTAAATTTGTGACCTAGTACGTAATGATTCTGTCATTAGATTAAGAGCTACTTAAGGTGGTTCGGCTTTTTTTTTGAACTCAATACAAAAATGTAATAATGGCTATACTTCAGTGAGACAATGGCTTTTTTACATCTTTTTATTTATTTTAAATAATATTTATTTTTAAATAATATTTATTTTAAATAATATTTATTTTAAATAATATTTATTTTAAATAATATTTAATTTAAATAATATTTATTTTAAGTGAAATTTTTTAATAATCAAAGTAAGGTAGGGTAAGGTGATCATAGTGTTAAGCATGTGCGGGTCTCATAGTTGAATAAACCAGATTGTTAAGATACATGGCACCAAGATCTCATTAAGTCATTAGAAATGTAATGTCATAAAAATTGCAACAATAATTGGAAATTACATTAAGGTATTCTTTTTTAATATTATAACTATCTATATTATTAATTATTCTTATAATAAAAATATATCTTAATATTATTACATTTTTGACATTAAAAAATATCTAAATATTATTAATTATTCTTACATTAAAAGTTAAGCTCTTTTATTCTCGTCTGCCAAACGATTTTCAAATAACTTTAAGAAAAATTGTGTAAGCAGATTTTAATTCAAGTTCAAAATAGAATTCAAAACTAATATTCTCTTCTGATATTTAAATGCAGTATTTTTAAACAAAATACGTAACAAACCTTTTCAAAGACAGATTTTTTCTAAAAATGTGTAGAATTCACAAGCTAATGTAAACTTAATAAATGAATGAAATATGTTAGAGTTCATTATAATAAGAGTCAAATATTATTTTAAGCTAACATATTATAAATTTTAAAATAATGTTAAAAAAATTGATAATTTGTACTCGTATCTAAAAGTTAATATGTCTTGCATAAAAAAATATATTTTATATTGTTTTGGGCATAAACGTTTCACTTTGCTAAATAATCAATAAAAGTTACTTATTCTCAACAAAAGAAGGCTGTTTTAAACAAATTAAAAGATAAAAGCATTTTTCTACATTTAAAATTTTTAAGCGTTGTAAATATAAATACCAATCGAATTTTCTATAATCTTCGTGTGGTGCTAAATGCAGTCACATTGTCACACATCTTAAACATGAATGCGCGATTAAAATGGTACAACTTGCACATAAACAAGGTTCAATTCAGCACTTCAATAATGTTGCAGCAAATTGAGACTAAGTTATATTTTAAAATGCCATTATATAATAGTTCAAAATTAAACGGATCTTTAAGAAAGTGAATAAATAATATCAATTTTAAGTATCTTTTTTTATTTCTCTCATAATAACCATATGCTATAAAGATGATACAAAATAATACTTTTGTTTAAATGTTTTCTAAAATAGAAAGCAAGATATTCTAGAAATATGTAATGGCTATACTTTGTAAAATTATAACGAAAAAAAATTACATTTTTAAACAATTTCCTGCAGTTTTAGTCTAATAAATTACTATTTTTATGCCATAATTACCCCACTTATTTGATCACTATTGATTCAAGTAACTTGAATTATCCACAAAATATTTTTGCATAGAACAATTGCAAGAGAAACCAAAAGAAAAATGAACAAAATTAGAAGAAAAAAAGATTTTTTTTTGCTGCTCTGATAATAACTTTTAATTTTTATCTCGAAAAATTGTTTGGAATAATTATTTTAAAATAATACCAGATAAATAAGTTATAATTTTATTTCCTTAATCAACTTTGATATTTGCTACAGGTTCCCATAAAAATTCGATATCATTACTAATAAACGATATAACGTTCGACAGTAAAAATTCCATATCATCTTCAATGACTAAAATATCTTTTTTTAATCCATTAGAACACGCACTTAATCTGAAACACAGCTTCATGATTCTTCTAATTCTTTGATATTAAGCACTGAGCAAACTTTGCACTTAGCTAAATAGACTCTATGTCGAGAATCATGTGATCATCAAGCACCTTTCAACAACTCTTGTCTTTTAAAACAAGTCTTTTAAAAGAAACAGGATTAGAGTGAGCATTCGTCACCCACATTGGAAGGTAAAAAATATTAAAATGACAGGATAAAAATTAAATTGGAGGACTCAAGTCTCAGCTTCAAGATGGTTAATTCAAGAGGACATATTTTTGTTTAAGTTTTATTATATAACAACTTTTGAAAGTATGTTAACGAATTATCAGATGAACATTTCAGATAGACTTAAAAATTAACTTTTCTTTAAAAAGAATGATATTTCTAAATATTGCTTTAAAGTATTTTTTTCAATGGGGCATTTTTAATTTATTTTTATTATTTTTTTTTTACTTTATTTGTTTAAGAACTAAAAAAAAACATATTTCTAGTTATTTTATAGCTATAACATTATTCTTTAAAATGGAAACTGATTTTTTCAAATATCCATTTTGAATAAAATTATTCATATTTTTAAATTAAAAACTTTTGGGAATGTTTTTCATTGTTGCCATTTTTTTTAAAATTACACACTGAGATGTCAGCTGTATGTACATATTTAATTTCACGAAGAGGTAAATCAATGAATTAAACGCTTATTTTTTCTTTGTATTTGAAATTTTCTAACAATAGTTCTGGACTAGACTATATAAAACGATTTAAACAACGAATTATTCAAAGTGTTGACTCCCTACACAAAATGCTGGTGGACGAAACTTCCCGCAAATAATATATCGTTAATACATTGCTGCCCACTTTCAATTTGTCGATCATGTTCAGAAACATATTTTTTTTTCAATTGATTTTGACTTCCATATAAAATTAAGCGTCAATCATATATTTTGAAGTGAAAATTTTCGCATTTTGTTACAGTTTTTCCATTAATAACTTTCGATGGTTGTAACTTTCATTTTCTAATCACGTGATCATTGGCTTGCCATCTGATATTAAAGAATATAAATTAGCATTTGAAACGGATTGACAAAAAGAGATTTTTGTTTGAGACGGTAGACACTTTTCACTGAGGAATAAAAATATGGCTAAAAGTATCATAATATGGCAAAATTTACCGTGTTTCGGACTGTAGGAGACACTAAAAAACTTGTTAAATTTTACCATAATGCTTTGGTAATTATTTTCGTAAAATTAACAATGAAATCTGGTTTTATAATGTGCGATAAAATTCGGTAATTTTATCATGATATTTTAAAACATGGCATAAAAATCATTTATTCGTTAAAAATATTAAATTTACTTTTTTTTCCTTACTTAATGTGTTGTAAATAAAAAGCATAATTTTGAAATCCTGAATTTATGGTAAACTGTTACCATATGAACACTAAAATTACCAAATTAATGATTAAAATTATCGAATACTTTGATTTTATATGACAAAATTAGAGTTTTTTTTATCAGAAATGTCATTACCTATTCAGTACGATAATTTACTAGAATTAAGGTATTTTAAGGTTGAGTTTACCAACTTGTAATTTTTAAGGAATCTTTTATCAAAATAAAAAAGATACGAATCATCACCACACACATCAAAGAAAAAGAAAGAAGGTTACGTGATTACTTGACGGTTACGTTAAAGACAACCGAACTCGACAGATCCATTTGATCAAGAAATAATTTAATTTTAACTTCGATCTTGATTTGAATAAGTTAATTACGTAGATTGATGTCGTTGACAGGAAATTTTATCAAACTTTTTCAATCACTATTTAGTCAATAATATTCATAGCCTGCAAATCACTGTCTTTTATTGTTTGTTTCTAAGCTTTTGTTGCCTGTTTTTTAAATTTGCATCTTTACTTCTTCGATTGATTTGAATGAAAATTTGGCTTAGAGACGGGAAAGAGTGCTTGATCCTCAGGCCAAGCTGATGAGGTTTATCGCTATAAGACAAAATATTAAGAAATTTGCTTAAGACAAAATATAGAGGGCAGAAGGCTTTTTAAAAAAAACATGAGAGAGGAAGGTCGTGATTTACTTGGCAAAGATATGTGCACCAAGATCTGTGTAAAGCAAAACTAAATGGATGAGAGGAGGCAAGAGGCCTGACTCAGGACAGGGGTGTCTTGGAAAAAAGACTTGGGTTCATTTCTTTTATATATATATATATATATATATATATATATATATATATATATATATATATATATATATATATATATATATATATATATATATATATATATATATATATATATATATATATATATATATATATATATATATATATATATATATATATATTATATGTATATATATATATATATATATATATTATATATATATATATATATATATATATATATATATATATATATATATATATATATATATATATATATATATATATATATATATAAGAGAGAGAGAGCGTGATATAGTTGATAAAAGGATAAAAGGAATTCGAATAAGACATAACAGTGATTAAACAGACCGTATGTACTCTACAACGCATTATCAAGATGTTTATAATCTTATGAACTTGCTTAATAATGCTTCTTCGTAGCATCTCTTGATGTTTGATATTATATCATACACTTTTTTAATGGTGATACGCTCTCTCTAACATTATGCCTGCTCTAAAGAGAAGGAAAGGAAAATAATCTGCTAAAGTGATTTCCTCCTCTTCGTCTTGATAACAAACTCTTAACGACTGTGGGTTGCTAATGACAGGATGGAAGGAGGGGGATGTTCAACATGAGACTCGTTTCGATGAAATCTCCAGAAATCAATGTGGAACATCAGTTCGAGAATATGACGTTATGAGAGGAATACTTTGGGAATAACTTTTAGTTCTTTGGTAG
Organism: Parasteatoda tepidariorum; assembly: GCF_982258835.1. NCBI lineage: Eukaryota > Metazoa > Arthropoda > Arachnida > Araneae > Theridiidae > Parasteatoda > Parasteatoda tepidariorum. Next base: position 75,057,949 of record NC_141755.1, on the reverse strand, counting down.
TTTTTGATATAAATCAATGTTGTTTTTTGCCATGAAACATAATGAAAACTTATTTTTACCAGACAGTTTTATTTCAAATCTTAAATATTGAAGTATTTTAGTGAAGGGAATACAGTAATGAAAATATAAATTTATTATTCTCTCTTTATCTTTATACAATTTAGTGTAATCTTGTAAAAAGAACAAGAATAAATTGCAGTAGTACCCCAAGATATCTAAATTACTTTTTGCTTTTTTACATTTAATTCAACTATATCATAAATAATGCTAAGACTTAAAGAGTTCAAAATTTTATTAAACTAATAAAATATTTAAAATATAAATTTATTTTTTTGGAGAATTTAGCGCAACTAAGTGAAACAAGTAAGTAACATTACTTTTTAACCCTGTAATGAGATAATTTTAAACTTACTTAATTGCGCAATGATATTTATTTTCATTATTATATATTTACTATAATAATAAGTAAGTAATCACAATAAATATAATTAAGGTAATCACTGGGAAAAAATTTCGACTCTATTCTGAATTTACGACTATCAATGTTTAACTCCGTAGCCTTGTAATTTTTATCCCAATGCAGAAGACAAGGGAACACCTGGATCAAGAATCGGGATAAACTGGCCTTCGATTACTGACATTTGACATTTAGTTAATTAGTTTTCTAAAACTCTTTAAATTTCTAATCTCTAATTTTTAGAAATGATGTTATAGTAGTTTTTTTTTGTATGCTGACAGACGAAACTGAAAGCAAAAGTAAACACCCGAAAACAAAACTTAAATATTTTTTTGATATTCTTTACGCTGACAGATTGCAAAAAAAAAAAAAAAAAAAAAAAAAAAAAAAATTTTAGAATTTTGTATGTAGATTTCGTACAAAGTTATAAATGTTTTGGACTAAAAAGCAAAGGTTCTAAGTGTGAATTTGTTATTTTTATCAACGTTTAAGTAAGAATATTTAGAATTTTTCTTTTAAAATTCAATATTGAGTAATATATTTTGTTCTATCTTTTTCATTTTCTTGAATTTCCCTTAAGAGTTTTGTTCAAAATAAAGGTAATTACAATGCTGATCTAAAAGAAAAAATTATTTTGAAATTTATGAATTACTATTTGCCTTAGAGCTGTTAATGGGACCTGAAAAATTTATAGTTTTCTAGCTTAAGTTTGCCCTTATTTTGAAAAGTATTTAATGAATTTTTAAACTGTACTTTAAACTTATAATTTTGGGACCCTTGTTTACCAAACATAAACTAAACATGAACATTTTATTAAGGGTGCTAAAAAAAGGAGGGCCTCCTTTTAAACAAAAATGTGCTGGGGCCAGTCGGATTGCTTAAATGTTTACCCGTTTAATTAATTTCAATTTCCTTAACTAAGTAAAGGAATAAAATTAATTAATCAGATAACTTTATTCTATTTATAAAACACCAAAGTATGTTAATATAAGACTAAATTTTTAATTTACCTCGCGTACCTATTTTAAACTATGAGAAAAACGTTCAAAATGCTTAATTTAAAAATGTAAATGATTAAATTTAACTGAGTTATAATAATATATATATGTAACGCACTAAATTATAATTACACTGTCAAAATAGTTAAGTAATTTGAGCTGCTCTCGGAGTTAATATAACGCTGAAAATTTAGGAATGAACTCTTCAATTTGAGTTTTCACCGTTTCAAGCTGCTTGTTCTTTTCATTAAAAGGTTTAAATAAATATTTGCTTACGACAAATAGCACTGAGGTAATTTAGCACCATCAGAGTTCATGTTCACATTTTTTATCTGCTCTCTCTTTTTTTTTTAATACGACGTTATATTCAGAAATCTTTTAATGCTTTAGGACACAAAAATAATTGCACGGGTAAAAGAATTTTGGTAAAACTACCGTACTGTATGATAATGACATTTCCGGCAAAAAAAAAATCATAATTCTGGTTAATGAAATACACAGTATTTAAACATTCATTTTGTAATTTTTCCGTTCATATGGTACCGGCTTACCGGTTTTCGGGTTTTCAGAAATATAGTTCTTATTAACAAACAATTATAAAACTGAAAGCGATTACAGAGATTTTTGGTGTTTCTATAGAGCCGAAAACGCAGTGAATTTTACCATATTCTGATAGTTTTGACCACATTTCTTTCCTCGGTGTGCTATAGTATATAATGTTTAGTTCTTTCAGTGATATGTTGTTACGATATTTAAGTGACAAGTTAAATATGTTTAGTTTTAAAAAAAGTAAAAATTTAAAAAAATTCTGCATAGAATATTTTTATTTTTAAAAAGTAAATATATGAATCCATCTGTTAATTATTTTATTACAAAAGTGAATACGTATGTTCAAATTATAATAAGCAATAAATATTGTCAATCGGTAAATTCAGAAAAGTAAATTTTAAAAATTTCTCTGAAGCTTTTCTTTTTTACGGATTTGGTATCTGATTTCAAATAGTAAACATGTAAAATTAGTTCGAATCTGCTTGCTAAATTTCTTAAATTCCATTTAAGAGATAAAGTTTTAAAAACTATCATAAGAGAACAAGATAATCGTAGTAAATGAAATTTGGTTTAGCAATAAATAAAATTTTGACTAAATGTGCATGGCTAATAAGCAACTTAAAAGCTAATTTAAGCTTGAAAAAAACTTAATTTAGTCAAGTTTTCTAACAACGTTGCACACAAACAAATGAACGGTTACACTTCAAAGTAAAGAAAACATATATTCAAGATTTAAATTACAAAACAGATATTAACGGATAAAAAGATACGTTTCATTTAAAATTTTTGATAGATTCAAAATCTGATTAGCGTAAACCTTCGAACTTTATGTGCAATGAAAGAAAGATATGCATAGTTAGCTTATCTTATTTTACGAAATAGCTTATTTTATAAAACACCTTATTCAGACAAAATATTATAATTTTAAAAATTTAAAAATATTTTTTTAAATAAAATGCATGAAATGGTTTGCATATTCCAAGGATCATTTTAAGAAATATATATTAATTTCTGCATTTTTACTCGCTTTTTAAATCAGTTCCAAAAGTGAATTATTTTAAAAAATCCAAATTAATTAAATTATTATGCTTAAGATAACTGTATAAGCGTATTATTTATTAATACCCTAAGGGAAATCCCGTCGTAAATGTCAGATAAAAAGTTAATTAACTTAAATTTCTTTAGTTACTTAGATTCTCTATCGACTAATATAAACCATAATAATAAAATAAGCCATAGAAAAGCTCGTTTAGAAATTTACTTAATTAATTGCTTTTCTACCGAATTCAGAATTTAAATCATACCACATTAACTATAAATACTACTTTCAAAATGAAAATTCTGGAATAGTGAATTCATTTTCAAAAATGTTTGTGTCAACAAACTTATGCTTAATGGAAAGAAGCAGCTATAAAACAAAACTATGTTTAAATGAATAATCATTCAAAATATTATGCTATGTTTTAAAGAATCTTAATTTTGGCGCACTAAACTCCTTTTTATTTGAACAAAACCTTACATGGCGATTGTTGTACACTGTTAAAAGTGTTTTGGAGAAAAATGGTTAAGTACCAATTTATTTCATTGTTATTTTATTACATTCCAGCCAAACAGTCAAATAACCATATATCAGATGGTATTCAAGTTGCTAACTGATAAGAAAACCGCTTATTGACTGCTGCCACCTAATACGGTTAAACAACCAGAATTTTATCACACCAAATCGGCTCACCTAATGGAGCTACTTAGTTCCTCGTAACTGGGTACATAGTACACTCGAAAGAGCTAGTTTGTCAGTCTCATGACCAACAGAACGGGGTTTGAATCCCATAATATACCTTCAACACATGAAATGTTTCCAGTGTCCTACACTCCCAATTTGTGACTCTGGATTATTAGGATGTGATACTGCTATTCACGCATAAATATCAGCAGCATAAAGGTGCTTAACACAAAAAAAGTTTAGTATTTCCCATCTCTTAAGATGGGTGAAACAACCAAGGTAAACTAATTAAACCACATTCCATAATTAATTTGATAAAACACAAATCAGTTGCAATCTAACTCCAATGCCTATTACCTAACGAGAAGCCTAGTTCTAGTCCTAATATCCAGTTAAATTTGATAAATTTCTTTTTCACGGTTTTGAAACCATGCTAGTTGTAAATGGTTAAAAATCTGTATAATTTTATTCTCATAGTTTTTTTTAACCATATTAGTTGTAAACAGTTTTAAAACCATAAAGGTAAAAAAATTTCTTGACCGTATGACCGTTGAAATTTACGGTAAATTTAACGGACTGACTGCTGCTAACTATCTTACCGTGATTTTAGAATACAAATTCTAACAGCGTATGTTTCTCAGAAAATCTCATTGAATTCTTTTTTACACGAATAAATTTTTCACTTACCTGCCTTTGATTGTTTTCTTCATAAAGTTTTAACATTTTCTCACAGAATCGCTTCTTTTTTTTACAGCATTTAATGGATTAAAAAACGTATTATGAAAATAAAATTATGCTCATAAATTTAGTTTCCCTGGCGAGATCAGTAAATTGGATTTACTTTGAAAAGATTAAAATCGCTCCTAAATTCAGTTTTTTTCGTCTAGTATTTTTAAAACAAAGTTCCTTACGTTTAATAGAAAAATTGCTTTTATGAACGTTTTAATGGAAAAATCCCGGATTTAAATGAATAGCCACATAGTCATGCAACTTTTCGTTAATTAAAGTAAGATAAAAAGTTGTTTTCCAGTAGAGTTTTCCTCTTCAATCTATTCATTTGAAACTTCCGATAAAAAAGTTTTTTTATTGTAATTTAGAAGAGAATAAATTTTTAAAAACTGGTTTTTTTTGAGGTTTTAAGCTAGATAAGTTTCAGTGAGATTTCTATTTTTATATGGATGCATTTAACATTTTAAGTTTAGTTCTATAAAATTGCTATGCATTGGTTTTATGTTTTCAGGTACTCTTGAAAATTAGGTAGCATTGTAGATTTAAAATTTTTGTAAATTTTGCATTTTTTTTAAAGTTTTATCAGTTTTTAATAGTATTTATTTATATTAGAAATAAGTTAACATGTCTGTTGTCACTGATTTCAAATTTGAATGATTCTGAAAAAATTTAACTAAAATAAATTTTTAAGCATCTTGAAAAATATTTTTTCTTGAAGCAATTGAATATCCATTCTTTTAAAACTAATATGAAAACTTTGGCTTGGCTAGTATTTATGTCTTAGTATTATTATTTTTTTTCAGCAACACTAAAGCTATAATTATAGTATAAAATGTACTGTAATCGAAACAATACAAATCTATTGTAAACGTTATAATAAAATCAAATTTTTAAAAAAACTGAAATGATTTTTATGTTATTACTTTTATTTATGTACAGAGTGTCGAAAAAAAGGACCACCCTGAATAACAATTAAACTAATGATCAGATTTTGACGTTCTAGAACTCAATCTTAATGGTTAGAGGGGGTGACCTCGAATATACTAATGAATAAGTGCAAACGATTTTTTTAAGTTACGAAATCAGACACAAAAACCAACTTTCTCTGAATAAATATACCTTTTTTCGACAGATTCAAATTTCTGTTCCCCAAAATATAGGGGATATAGCCGCAATCTGGGAAATATGATCCTAATAGTTTTGCTAGGAGCACGGTACAAAGTTTGAGCAAATTAATGCTAATTTTACTTTTTGCATATTTTTCTACATCTCGAGAACGTCTACAGCGAATTTTAAAAAATTTGCACACAATTATAAAATTTGATTTTTCAAAGTCATAACTAAAAAAGGTATATTTATTCAAAGAAAGAATGTTTTTGTGTCTGATTTCGTAACCTGAAATATCGTCTGCACTTAGAAAATAACATGTTTAAGGGCACCTCCTCGAAAGTGACGATCTACGATCACTAGATGAAAAGTTATTCAGGGTGTTCCGTTTCTTTTTTGTGCACTGCATATGATATAAAAAAATTCAAATCATGAATTTTATGATTAAAGCAGTTTTATAATTTTATTATATTAAGTATTTAAAAAAATAATTTATAAGGTTTGTGTCAATTATCTTAAACTTTTTTTTGAAAAGGACAATTATTTTATGCTGTTCTACCAACTAAAATATAAAATCCTTTTAACAGACGGTATATAAAAGATTTAGATGCCAAATTGCACCGAATTTTCCTTCAAATTTACATACAAAAAAGTTCTTGAATGGGTAATGCTGCTCGCCTCCGTGACTTAGGTTCACAGGTGCCCACTGGGTAACATTAAATGAGCAACACTTCCGGCATCTTCCGAGGTGAAGAAAATATGTTCAGTTCTTGCCATTAGACAAAAACAAAAATTCTTCAATTTCATATATATATATATTCCAATTTTGCGATAATTGTTTTAATAATTCATATGCAACTAACAATATTTTAAAAATTTATCTATATATAATGCAAAACACTAGTTCAATTCCTTCCCAGACGATACTTTTTAACATTTATTTTACACTTCAATTTAGCATTAGTTTATGCACCATTAGAATATAAATCGAATGTGAAACAATTTCCGATTCTCCCCATTATATTCCATCCATCGCTTTTTACGAATCTAAAGAATTTACAAGATGCACAAAGGAGGAAAGAAAAAGGTTCCAAATCATTTTGCATTGGCCTGCATGAAAGAAGGAATAAAAATCAATCTTAAATTCCTTCTCTGGAAACTAATGATGTGTAAGAGATAAATGTGAGTATTTGAAGTCGTATACTCAAGCAAATACCCAGAAAAAGAATTATTATTTTTAAGAAAAACACTGTAAAAAGAAATGGCGTTGAAATATATTTTTCTTGAGTTCCTGTGTTTGCATATTTTAATTAATTTTCAGAAATGCCTATGCGACAGTAAATTCTTTCAACAGTTTGATTGTAATTTAGTTCATTTACGAAATGTCTTGTAAAACAAAAAAAATTGACTAGCTCGTAACATTAATTTTTATTTCAAAGATCGTTGTCTTAATAATTTTTGTTTTAAAAACTTAAATTTTTAAAATTTGGTATTTTATAATTTAATACAGCATGACATTAAAATATCGCTTTCCTGACATGCTATTCTTGCATATTTTATTTTATTTTCAGAAATGTCTTTGTGCAGTAAATTGTTGCGAAAAATAAAATGTAATTTAGTGCATTCATGAAATGTTTCTTAAAGCAAAATAATTTGTGGTAGTTTGTAATGTTAATTTTCATTTCAGGCATTGGTATTTTAATAATCTTAAATGCGCATTGAAAACTTAAGTTTCTGAAGTTTCGGTATTTTATAAGCAATTTAATAAGAAATGACATTAAAATATCTTTCTCTTGATTTGTTGTATTTTCTGCACAATTTAATTAATTTTCAGAAATGTCTATACTGTAGCATATGATTTTAACAGTTTGATTGTAACTTAGTTCATTTAAAAATTGTTTCTCAATACAGAATAACTTTTAGTTACTTTTTAATATCAGTTTTCATTTCAAAGTTCTCTAGTTTAATAGTTAGAATTGCATGAAAATTTTAAATTTTTGACTCTTACTAACAAAACAGATTTTGCTAATTAAATTTAAAAACTACTTGGCAGAAATTAAAAAAAACGTCTATCTATTACAATAAAATAATTGGAGTTAGAGTCAAGATTTTATGATAAATTAGTATATAACTTTTATGAGCATTTTTTAGAAGAATAAAATTATTAATTATCACTATAGTATATCCAATGTAAGAATAATTGGATCTGCAATCATCTTTGAACCAATGCAACGACTGACAAAAAAGGTTATAAAAATTCTTTAAAAATAAGAGTAAAAAGATTGTTGTTTCAAAGCAGTTCTTTTATTACATTCACGATTATACATTTTACGTATAAACATTATACACATATACATGTTTGTACATAATTATACATTTTATAACATTTAGTCATGATTGCATATTCACTCTTAAAGCATCTGATAGCAGCTGTTCTGTATCATATTTCCCACTAATAGAAAGCATTGGAAAAGCAACTCTTCCATTATTGATTTATTCTTATTATTTATCTGCAAAAAGTACCAAAATCAACAGTTCCTACAAAGTTTTTCTACAATTAATTTGAGACAAATGATAATTATCGAAACATCGAATATACTTTTTGACGTTAACAAATTATTAAATTGCTTTGAAATCAATTGTTGAACAGAAACATTGAAAACTATCTAAGGTTAAACTGCTATGACCAATTGCAATAAACAAATATCAACAAATTTATAAAATTGTTCAATAGCTTTTTTTTAAAAAAGAAAACAAAGCTGAAAGTCCAGAAAACATTCATCGTTTTTATCTAATCAATAGAGGGTGGAAGATAATCAATACATAATGGTGATGTTTTTAATCATCGGCATCTAATATAGCGTTACTTTCTGACTGAGAGCAATCACCGTAAAAAAAATATTTCTGATTAATAATAATAGTGAAAAAAGTTTCAACGTAATTTTCTAATTAACATCAAAAGATAATCATCAATCGACAATCATCAATCGTCCAGTTCTTATTTTATATTGAGCGAGAACAACAAAAAACTGTTTCATCTTAAGTTACTGATTAATCTCAAACGACTGAAAACTGTTTGAAATTCTTATCTAGAAGCAAAAACAATTGTTCCATCTAAACAAATGTCCTGACTTTATTTTCTGTGTTCTAAAGATAACCAAAAAAACAATAACTCCTTTGTTATTTTCTGATTAATAGCAAGCGATGAAAAAACGAAGTATTTTGTCTTTATTTTCTGTATAATAGCGATATATATAAAAAGCAACATTATTCTTTTACTATACCAAGCGACAAAACAAGTTAACACCTGTAAAGCCATAATAATAAACAAAAGAGAAAAAACAACTTTTTTGAAGTTACTCATTATTTTTGGTGGTTATCAATCAAAAACAAATATGGCATTACTATTTTCTAACTAACAGAAAAAAACAGAAAGCAAATTTTAATAACTGCTAGTGATAAAATCTAAACATTTATGTAATCTTAATGTCTGTAATCTTCGAAATACTTCAATTTTTAAAACTTAACAGCGTACACCCGCTATGGCAACTTAACATCTATAAAGTCATAACAATAAGTAAGAGAAGAAGAACAATTATTCCATTGTTATCTTTTGATGATTATCAATCAGTAAAATACAACTGTTACATTGTCATTTATTATATGGATGATACTGATTTTATTGATTTCTAACTAGAGCAAAAAGACAGAAATCAACTTTACGATTACTTATTTTAACAACAGCTTGTAATAAATTGCATACCTTTGCGTGATCTTAAAATCTGTTATCCTCAAACATATACTTAAATTGTATAGCTTAACAACCAAAGCGCGCTGGCTGAAAACAACTTATATACATACCATCCTTTCTTGAAAAAGTAATACTGAAACATTTGCTCCATATTCAACAAAATAAAAATAGCATCGCAATGTTTTGATTTCTCGACGAAAAGGCCTTCGAAGAGCAATACCAAAGACTTAATGTCGAAATAAGTACCGGAGATATTGTTATATACATTCTTAATACGCATTGCTCCAGGCTTTTATACCAACCCTATAATAAACATTCAGGCTAAGCCTTGTATTGTGAAGACAAGTACTTTGCAATATCCTAAGGGAAAATAAGCAACTATTGAACTGCCTTACTAAAACTTAATATGTGGGATATTATTTGGAGCTACAAGTACTATTACATGTTTGTTTTCCACAAACAAATACGATGTTTAGTACAGATTCTATCTTGTTCATTACTATAATATTTTCGTAAGGATATATTAAGTTTAAATTGTTACTTTATGTTTAATAAAAGAAAAAATTGTAACGTAAATTTGGGTATGAAATCTAATGGCCTTTACAGATAACAGATATAGGAAAAACGTTTTATAGATGGGAAAATTACTAGTATAAATAAATATTAAGAGCTGTAACATCAAATACTAAATTCGTTTCTTATTGTGTATCAATAGTTTAGTTTTTATTGTGATAGCATAGTTAATAGATAAGAAATATATTAATTAAAGGTAAATTACGAGTTTAAACTTGTATCAAATGCCTTAAATACCAAATTTAGCTTATTTAATAGATAGAAAAATTCTGGATAAAAACAATCTTCACAGAGAAAAAATTCTAGTTAAATTACTGCGCTGAATGGTGATGACATTTCTGAAGAAAAAAAAACAACATAATTCCAGTTATTAAAACCAAAATATATGGTATTTAAACTCTATTCATTTAGTAATTTTCTTTCATATGGTAACGGTTTTTTCGGAAATTCTGGTTTTAAAAACCATAATTCTTATTACTACCTATTTAGTACAATTTACGAAACTGAAAAGAAAATTAAACCGAATAAATGCTTTGTATGCCTTGCTCTATCATGTAGAAAATTACAAACTTATGCCCCATTTACCAAACTTAATCACATAAAACTATATTTTATTGTTGATTTTACCGAAATCTTTATCAAAGCACATCGGTATAAATTCCACAGTTTTTGGTGTTGGATAATTTCTGATTTACATTAGATTTTGATACGAAATAAATATTAAAATCAAACAAATATACAACGTAAATAAAAAAAATATTTAAGTAAAATAAACTTTAAATTATGGAATCTACAAAAATAGCTATAATTAAAACAGTAAATCCTAAATTTAAGAATGCATTCCATTAAGAATTAAATCGCATTTATTATAATAATATATCTAAAAATTTGAAAGCAAAAGAAATTAACTTAATCTCTAAGCAGGATTATTGTTTCTCATCATACTTGAATAAAGTGCTCATTCAGCTTCTTTTAGAAATTTACGAACACTAAAATGATTTTTTGATTTAAAAATTTAAAACTGCAATATGTCGTCTTCAAGATAATAAAATCAACAAAATTCAAGACCGTTCTTTTTCTTGTTTACTTTGAAAAAGTAATAAGATTGAGAAAATGCAATTTCCTTTGAAAGTGGAAAATTTTCCTTTTTGTTGCTATTGCAAATTTGCAACTTTTGACGTGTAAATGGTTCCTCCAGTGATAACGTCTCGCGTTTATTGAAGGCTGTCGTTTCACCTTTCTTTTCCAGAAACTATAATAAAAATGCATAAAATAAACAAATTAGAGCTCAAGTAAAGAAGAAAGTGTTTGCAGCTGACGTCCAGTGATAGATGAAGCTCATTGCTTCCTTTCTTCTTTTCACTTTTTTTAATTCTAAGTCACCTTAAACTATATCGATATTCATCTTTTTTTATTTTTTAAATATTTTTTAATTTTTCTCCCGAAAACTCTAAATTGAAGAGTCTTATTTTGTTTGCAACATTAGTGAAACTAGGTGATTGCAATTGTGCCTGGTTTTAAAAAATTGAAATACAGCACATTTTTAAATAAAAAAAGTATTAATAAATCAAGAAAGTATTTTCTAAACTTTTTCATTTCTAAATATTTCAGCGTTTTAATTTTTGAATTTCGTTTATGATATAAAATTGAAGTGTTTTTTTAGAGCATTTGAAACGACGGAATTCTTTTACTCCAAGGTAAAACATTACTTTATGCAATTAAGTCACAAATTATGCAATTGTTCGGGCATAAAATTTAAGCAATTATTCTGGCACAATTTCTCGTTATCAGCAGATACATAAATAGCACATATTAATAACCTACACAGCTGAGGAGCTACCTTTCTTTATTTGAATTTATGTTTTGTATTACAGCTCTAACTTAATCATTTTGCTTTTATTTGTTTCTTACTTTGTTTCTTTTTTTTACCATCTGTTCATCGATTGATTTTAAGTTAAATAAATATTTACTTGCTTTATATATATTCGTTATTGATTACCTTAAACAATAATCAAAAATGTTATTTTAAAATAACCGAAACAGCTGACTGCCGTTCTAGTCAGGGGTAACCTGCTGCTATATATATGTAGTGTAGAAGCGATCGGCGGGGGCATTGTTTGGATAGATGGAAAGTAAGAATTCCTACTATCTTTTCTTTATACATCATTGCCTTTCGTTCAAAACAAAATTATCTGAACATCAAACTCTGAACCTCATGTGTGCAAAGTTTTGCATAGATTTTTGCACCGAATTTGATCGAATAACTATCATGTTTAGAAAACTGTCAAGGAAGTACTGCGCAATCAGGAAGAAACGGCTTGTGACTCCAATTCAGTGACACCTGACTTATTTCTTTTTCTCATGATTAACTCTTTTTCTTTCAAGTTTCTTTAAATTTCCTTCTTATTTCTCCGTCTGATTGGGTAATGAGAACAGTATTACTATTATTGGATGAACCTGCAAAAGATAATATTTCTAACAATCTAGGGAATCAAAACTTAACCAATAAAATTCTTGATGATGCATTAGTGGATACATAGTTCTTCATAGAAATAATTCCATGCTCAAAATCTCTCACAAACATTTTAGTTTAATTTCCGCAGACATTTTAATTGTTCAGAACTCTATGGCAAAAAAAATAAAGTATTATTGTAACTCTTTTATTCATCAACAGCTCCAGCGAATGCTTTGTCACTAAAATAACGTAAACTGTCACCGATGCCTACCCTTAAGGACAAAAGGGGAATGAATGGCAAGTGACTAGAAAACGCAATCGTTTTCATCACCCAAAATTATTCTTTCTCCATTGCGCTATTAACATAAAGTAATTTTTCCTCCAACTTGACTCTTTTGTTGATAGTCAAGTACTTTTCTTTGTGCCACTTGTTTCAGATTACATCGCTTGCAATTTTTTGTCTCTTTTCCTTTTTTATTTTTAATTTCCTGTTGTAATGTCAAATGGTGTCACTGACGACGACAAAATCGGAGATGGAGGAGTTCGTGAAAGAATGTTTTAAACAAAAGCTGAAAGAACTAATACTTTTAACAACCTAGTTGATCTAAGGTTATTCAATCATGTTTTTGATGGCGTGTTAAGAATATATATCGGGCACAAAATCTCACCGAGATATTATCTTGCGAAATCTCGAGCAAACATAACTAATTGCACATGACCAAAGTCTCGTAGAGAGACAATTTAGCAATCGCGAAATTTTGTGAACGCACAAAATTTCGCAAACGAAAAAGTCACGCAGACATTCTAATTTTCATAAAAATATTTTTTTTAAAAAAATGGTGTTCATATCCTTATGGTTAAAAATAAAAGATTTTCGGAACAAATATTTCCTAAATGCGTCTCTCTACCGCGCCAGCGAATGCTTTATCACTCAAATGACCCCAACAGTCAGCGATGCCTGTCCCACGGGACAAGAAAGGGGGGTAGCAAGGAAGTGACTAGAAAACGCGATCGTCTTCCATCACCAGAATGGCCTTTTGTTCTCTCTTCATTGCACTATTGTCCTAGAGTCCTATTTCGTCCATCTGCTCAACTTGTCCCTTTTGTTGATAGTCTAGTACTTCCCTTTGTGTCACTTGTTTCAGCTTATTTCTTTTGCACTTCTTTTGTCTCCTCTCTTCCTTTTCAATTTCCTGCTATAATGACAAAAGGTGTCTCCGACAACAACAAAATCGAAGATGGAGGAGTTCGTGAAAGAATGTTTTCAACAAAATCAAAAGAAAGATGGAATGCCTTATAGAATTTTGCGGAAAGGGATGGATTCCAGAAAATGCCGATGACATGATACGTAAAAAGTTTTTCACAAACAAGTTTTTATAAATTTGTGTGTATATATATATATATATATATATATATATATACCCTTGTGCAAATGAATTGGAACAAACTCAATAAATTCAGAAAACTAAGAGAAAACGCTATTTTATTTGAATTTATACAAACTCAAAAATTTTTAGTACATAATATGATTTCCACGACACTTTATTAACATCTAAACACGATTCGGCATAGATTCCACTAATTTTTTACAGTCATTCATAATATCTGTGTCCTTGTACCACACATGAATTACCGCAGTGATTAGCTTCTCCATAGTTGTACAGTCCATATTTAATAGGCGATTCTTGCATATGGCCCCGAGATTCTCAATTTGGTTGATATCCGGAGAGTTCCCTGGCCATTCCAATGTCTCAATTTGATTCTCAGACATGAATTTCTTGACAATTTTAGACGTATGGCAAGGAGCTAAATCCTGTTGAAAAATCCCTGTTACATCAGGGTATCGTTTCTTTAACTCTGGAACAACTTTTTTACCCAGAATAGTAATGTACTGCTCAGAACGCATCATACCGTCAATAGGCTGCAAAGGTCCAACCCCATTGTAACCGAAACAACCCCAAAACATCTTCTTTAAAAAATACGAAAAAAAAAGTTTGTTTCAATTAATTTGCACAAGGGTGTATATATATATATATATATATATATGGGTCATTCTCACAAAAACAGTCATTTTCATGTCCCCAGTATATTTTATGTTTGTTTTACAACTTACGAAAAAAAATTTTTCAGGGAAAGTGTCCTTCAGAATGCAAGCTAACAAAAGAATAAAAATAAAATTATCAATTTTTATTTTTTATAAATTTTAGGTAATAAAAATATACCATTATGTCATTCCCTCACTTGTCCCCACTGCTGATTTAAAAAAAGAAAAAAATTGTTTCTGAAATAAATTTTTTTTTTTTTTACAAATTTGTGTTTTTTATTTGAGAATATTGAAATATAGAATTCAGAAAATAAATTTTAAATTTAATTTCTGATAGAAATATTAACAATATAATATATTTTAAACTTTGTCCCCAGTGTTTCGCGTCATTCCCTCACAACAATGTTCTTATCACCTGCAATCATCTTAGAATAAAAATATTTTAATAAAAACTTCAGAAGTTAACAACTGGCATCATAGAACAAAATTGCAGTATGTTTCCATCTTCAACTTAAAGAAGCTTTGCTGTGGAATAAATTTGAATGAATCAAACCAGGTAAAATTTTTTACATTTGTCATTCCCTCATGTCGTTTTTTAGAGTAAAATAAAATACAACTTCATCGAGAAAGTGGATAATTATATGTTGCTTTCTTGTATGAATATAATTGTATGTGATTGACTTCAGAAATTAATAAAGCCTAACTGTTATTTTTAAATTTTATTGAATTCGTCATTCCCTCACTAGTGTATAAAGTGAGGGAATGACGCTGAAGTGAGGGAATGATTCAAGATGAGTATATTATTAAATTTTTTTTTGTTCAATCGTGCCAGCCAATTTTATTTCCCAAACCTGTAAAAACTATTAAATATATAAGACTAAATTATAATAAATACTAGATATACTTAGTATGTTATCATTTTCAAACTTTAGGTAGATGTAACTTAGATAAAAACATGTATTAAAATAAAATATCATTCCCTCACTATTAGTGTCAGTCCCTCACTTTTTAAATAGAGAAAATAATTAATTTACTTATTAATTAATTTGAAAAAGAAATTAATAAATTAATAAATTGATTTATTAAACTAATTAATTTATTTATTAAATTAATTAATTAATTATTAATTATTATAAATTAATAATTATAAATTAATTATTTAAAAAATTAATTAATTTAAATATTAAGTATAATTTATAGGATATATACTTTCTTTATAATGCCATTACATATTTCTATTAATATAGAAAGTTTCAGAGCTTTTTATTCACTTTACTTTTTTGGGATTTTATGAACTGAAAAATGACAGTTTTCGTGAGAATGACCCATATATATATATATATATATATATATATCTTATGATAGATACAGACAACAGATAACAATAGTCAAAACAAACAGAATATAATAAAATTTGCCGTGTTTCTGACCGTTTCATTTAATCTATGATATTGTGTAATCAAGTTAATGAAGGATAAATTTAAGCAATATGTTTCATTAAAATTGAGGGAAACTTTTCTTTCACTTACAACATTAGTTAATCTTCAATTCACTTGTTATTGTTATGGCTTATCCTCCAATGACTGACGAAGTCAGACAAAGTCCATCTGACAGTTGACCCTAAGGAAATCGAGGACCAGAAGGGGGATAAGGATATGTTATCTCTGGAACATATACTTATCCTCCCTTCGATTTCCTTTGGGTCAACGGTTGGATGGACCCTGTCTGACTTCGTCAGTCATTGGAGGATAAACCACAACAACAACAACAAATAAATTGAAGATTATCTAATGTATCATATTTATTTATTGCAAATGGCAGAGGTGAATTGACATGTTAAAAAGTAAAAACACAAAAACAAAACAAGAAAGTAAAAAGTCATTTCCTCAAGAGCGCTCTTGCTTCCCAATATCACTCGGTAGACGACGTCCCGCGGAGGGCCCTGCACATAGAATGAGGTCGCCATCCAAAGCAGCTTGGCTCATGCACAGAGAACAATAGGGATCGCGTGTCAGCCCTAAACGAAACAGGTGCGCTGCTAGGCAGTCATGTCCGGTATATAGTCGAAACTGAGCCACCGTTTCGCGTTGCGGCCAGTCTGGAATGGTGTTCATATTTTGGTTTTTACCCTTTATGATAATTGGTGATGGAAATCCCCATTGATTTTTGATCTAACAATCATTTTTAAAGTTGAAAAGGGGACTGGGCTACTAAGAGCTTGGAGAATTCTTGTGCCTCTCTTTTCCAAAACAGCAGCCCTCTCATTTCCTGCAATATCACAGTGTCCGGGAATCCATTGTAGGGCTACAGTTTTACCAAATTGGTGGAGTTTACGTATCGCATCCTGACATTTTAGAACGTCGCAAGTGGAAGGGCAATGCATAAATTCAATAGAGGAAAGCGCCGCCTTAGAGTCTGAAAGGATAACCACATTTGAATAAATTGAATGTATGATATTATTCAATTTATTAAAATTAGAGTAATGTAATTTTATATCGTATTGTAAAATGGTAATTTTATAATACTAGTTCGGTTATTTTATCAGAAATTTTTTTCTCCTTAAAATAACAAAATGATAAAATATTTAAAACCTTGGTAAAATGATTTTACTAAGATTTAATTAAAACTTAATGCAAACTTTCCAACTTAAAGTATTAAACTTTATTTTAGCATTTTCCTATTAATTAGTAATTTTATCCCAGTTTTGTTATATAATAAGGAGCTCCTTAATTTCTCTCATAAAAATACAAATTTATACAGTACAGTTGAGAGATTTAATATAAATATGTGTTTAATGTGATCGATATAGCATAAAATGGAGATTGTTTAAACTTTTTCTGTTTACAATATTTATCTATATACATTATTATCTCTAACAATTTTAACTTGAAGTAGTAATTACTTAATTAGTAGTTTCTCTTACTTAAAGAGTAGAATTTTGCCTTTAGCATTCGCGGTTTAATACATTTATCCAAACCATCAATAAATAAAAATTCGATAAATTATAAGACCCTCTTAAAACTTTAAAAGAATTGATACAAACTTTATTTTTATGTAAAATGCAACAAATATTACATTTAATGATTTAAGCTTAACGGCAGATAACTTTAAAATAGTATTATATTTTAAAAACGTAGCTACTCTCTTTCACCATGTACATACCTTGTCACTCATATGACTACAACAGTTAAAATATAATAAAATATGATAAAAATATTACATCGTTTGCTTATTATAAAACTTCATTGGATTCAAAATAAAGCAGATGGAAATATTTGTCATGTTACAAGTGCTCGAAAATAGGATCCCATTCTCAAGACTTGCTGGGAGTGAATGACATTCACGTCTGGTAAAAGTGGCAAAAAAAGATTGAGGCCTGGCAGTCACGTCGCAAAGTCTTAAGAATGGGTACCTATTTTTGAGAGCTTTAAATATGTCGACTTTTATTTCTATCTGAATATATTTGCTAACAATGAAATTGTTTAATAACTAATATCTTCCCGCTACTGATCTTGGGATAATTCATTTAATACTGAACTGCATATTTAAATTCTCGGTATGAAATCCCTGCTCTTACACTGGAGAAAATGAAAAAAATAGGATAAATATGTTAATGTGTAAATACAAATTAATGCTTACTCAACTATTCAGGTTTTAAGCACATACGTGTTATTATTTTTCATTTATTTTATTTTTTTTATCAATAGAATTAAAATTAAAAGAAAACAATTTCCAATGTTCTAAAATACGTATTTAAGTAATGTAAAAACATTTTAGACTATAAGAACCACTAAAAAACTTCTATTGTCTTAATGGAGTAAGTGCTGTAAAAAAAAACACACAAGTTCAATGCGTCTTCATCATTCACGCATTAAGTTTGCAATCATCCAATCAAATCCGTCCACCGGAAATTCCATTATCCACTCAGCTCGTTCAGGGGTTGTTCGAAAAACACTGAGAACACTTTTCGTGGAAAGAATCGTGTTATTTGCAGCGGCCGTAAAGAAGGATGATGGAAAGTAAATAGAGTTCCTCTCTTTTTTTCTTACTTTAAGTAAATAGTAAAGCTTCAAGAATCTCTCTTACTTTTTTATACTGCAATCCAGGGAAGAGGAAAAAAGGCAATTGTGCTGAAAAAGCGGCTTTTTGCAGGCATACCACAATCATGAGGGTATTTTTTCCCAATTTATTTCTTAAGTTTTTAGCTTCATCGATTCAGGGAAAACAAGTTCATTGGATGATATTTTCATCTATAGGGAACTATAGAATATTATTCCAACATCTCATAGTAACATCTTCTTACAGTTGCTGATATCTCAGTGTAGTAAATAGGGATATTGCTGAATCCAGAAAACAGTATGTGAAATACACATGAATACCTCACTTGTCTAGATTGCAATATTTAAAAATCTCTGTGGATACCTCTCTTGCTTTTAGAACTGAAAACTTTAATCTAAACTTTGATCAATGAACTTTGGATCAAAAAAGCTCACAATTTTTTTTATTATTCTACAATAAATGAAGAATAAATGAAAAAAAAATACTTAGTACTTACCTACGGGAGGCAGTTGTAAAACCTATGGATATAGTAGCACTAAGGGGATATAGTAGTACTAATGGGGTACAGTTGTAAAACTAGGGATAATTAACTTTTACTAACTCTAATTAACTAAACTCTTTATTCACAGTTTTCTCTTTCACAAAGGATCGACTTCTACCGCATTAATACAGCCTGTCAAAGTTTTGCCATAAGAAAAACAATACAGTTTCCGAAAGTTCAACAGCCATTAAAAATAACTATTCATTCTCAAATAATAAAATTAACCTTGAAATCGAATACTGCCCCCTCCCATAAATGTTTTTCTTATAAAAATACCATGAAGGTGCCTACGGACTAAAGCGACTCACAGGGTATTTCAAATTTAAAGTAATACAAGTTTGTCATTCTACTGCTCCATAGTTGGTGCATGTACATGGAGTTCCAAAATTCAACCGACAAATTCAGAGGGGTGATAAAGGGCATCAAAAGAATGAAAATGCAGCAAAGAACATGAGCTCCCAAACCACATTGACTCGTAACAGTTACTAAAGATGCACGTAATTACAGAGTTTAGGTAGGCAAGTAGGTTCTTCATTTACAACTCACTAGAGATGCACAATGGGCTATTGGCGACGGTCTGGGAAGCTTACCTATGGATGATCCGAAGACATGCCATCGCGATATTGATCCTTTGCAGAGGGGATAGCTCCCCTGCTCTGATAGCCCGACGACCTGAAGTCGAGCACTTCACGGTTAGAACAGTTTAACGATAACCGATACTGCGCATTCTCGGTTTCTACGCAGGCTGATCAAAGTGGTCACCCACTCGCTTACTGACAGCAGCCAGTGATGCTTAACTTCGGTGTTCTGCTGGGAACCGTGCCTTTAAGATCAGTCCACTGCGGGACACAGAGTTTAGAGAAGCAAAAAAGTAGAGGTCAGCTCAGAAGTTTGTCCTCCCTAAATTAAGTCTTCTACCTAAGCGATTACCAAAATTTCACTGTTGAAAAAAATCCCGGCTGCTTAGATATTAGATGTACAAAAAGACAAAGAGTAAGGTAAAACACGGTAAGCTAGCAAGTAATTTGGCATCTTCAAGAAATATATGCTGATACATATAAACAATATTGAGCTTTTTAAAAATTAAAATATTTTTTTTTATTAAAAAAATCAGTCATTTTCGAAAAACCGTGATGGAAATCAGGTAGCCTAGAAACGATTAATACTAAGTAAAAGAGGCAATAAATTGCTTTCTGGAACTGTTTTGAGTGAGATTTTATATTCTCAGAATGTTTTTTTATTTTACCTAAGTCAAATCAGAAGTTACTCACTGAAAAATCTTATATCAGAGATTGTAATCGATAAGCATCAAACCACACTAAGCATCTTCGAACTCTTCGTGGAACCGTTTTTACGTCATTGTAGACTGTGCACTGATGTCAGACGGTGCAACTCCAAGCAACGTTTGTAATAATTAATCAAATAAACTATTTTGTTGTAATCAAGTTCATAGAATATTTTGTGGTTGTTTTCCTGCGTTGCGTTGAATTCTGCATCGGTTTTCACCATTTTTGGACTCTCAACGGGGGTAGCGACCCCATGTTTGCATCCTCTTGATTTCTCTCTGAATATATTTCGTCGGTCGAC
This sequence comes from Parasteatoda tepidariorum, assembly GCF_982258835.1. NCBI lineage: Eukaryota > Metazoa > Arthropoda > Arachnida > Araneae > Theridiidae > Parasteatoda > Parasteatoda tepidariorum. The sequence continues at coordinate 75,037,376 of NC_141755.1, read as the reverse complement.
GTTTAGAATAGCCTGAATAACGACAGCCTACAGATGCCCTCAATAACTTCTTCAGTGCCCTCCCTTCCTTTTCAGTTAGAACTTCCATAAAACATTTCCCTTCTACACTATCTTTGAAGAAACAAGCTAAATATCTTAAAAAAATTGTTGATATATTTAGAAACATCGAACAAAACATTTTTCCAAAAGAAAATATTTCATATTGGATTCATTTTTATCAAATCTTCAAACATCCATTTTTCATTGTTTACTTTCAAAATAAAGATTCGAAGGAAGGACTTTTCAAAAAATGATTCGGTTTCAGAACAATACTATGCATGCATTTGAATAAAACAAACATTCATTTTCCCATTGTGTATCGAAAAGTTTGGTTTTGTTATTACAAAAATCCCAGTCCTACTGCTTATTTTAAAATACATGTATTCAAGTACGTTATTACTGAATAACATCACAGTAAATAAATTTTTCACTTTGCTTCAAGGAAAGCATTATAATACTTAAAAAGATATATTTTGAGAATTATAAATATATAACTAAAATGTATTTATAAAGTACACTGACAAACAAATTTTAGAAAGTTACGGATATTTTAGTATTCCATGCATTTTCTAAGACAATTAAAACGTGCTGACTCAAATATTCAAACCAACTGTCTTTATATCCGACCGTTCTTTTATGCATACTTCTTCAACCATTTATATTTCATTAGAGCTGTTACACTGAGAACTCATGAACATATCATTAGTTAAGAAAATAGATGAAGCCTCATCACGTATATGCTGTATAAAAAATAATTGGTTCTAAGTTCAGAACACGTGAAAGTCACACTTAGGGAAAATACAGCCTTAATCTAAGCCAGGGCTGTCCAACTGCAAAGAGCCTACAGGCCAGAATTCCGGTCACTGATCACCTGGCGGGCCGCAGTTTGAAAAAGTTGAACAATAACCTCTTACCTCTTATACAATAACAATTAATATTTGAATTATTAATTATGAAACAATGGAACAGAACGATTATAAAACAATTTGCTTACATTTTAACCGGAAAACAGAGGCCGATCAGCCTGAATAAGAAGTTGGCGGGCCGCCAGTTGGACATCCGGATCTAAGCCATACTTTAGTGTTTAAGACATCTTAAACGTCCGTATAGTATCAAATGTTTACCGTAAAGAAGAGCATTGGAAAAAAAATACCCGAAGGAAATTCTAGAAAAAAGCACCGAAGGGAACCCGAAAATAAAACAGAAAAAAAACATTACTTTAACAATTATATGAATTTTTATCCAATTTATTTGGCCATTCAGTGAATTAAGTCCTATTTTAAAGTAATTAATTACATATTCTAATAAAATTAGATATTTAAAAAAATTAACTTTAGTACAAGAATTAATTTAAAGTTCATGGAAGTAACTATACGCACTTCACACTATTTAACAACATTTTTAGGACTCTAAAGTAGTTCCGTAATTATACAATATTGTAGATAACTTTTCTCTTTTAATCAATATATGTACTCAATTTCCTTCACTATGTCTTAATTATGTTTTAGTCACCTAAATTTGTATTTTCTAATTTTGAAATTAGTTACGCGATTGTTTTGATTGATTTGTGTGTTGTAATTTTTATAATTAACTTGCATCCAAAATCCTGATTTCATTCATTCGGAGATTCATTGCCATGATGAATACTTTCTTATAAACTTCTTCACTAATATGATGTTAGTGGTTTTAATTCAGTAATGCATTAGGTATTGATACTTACAAATTAAAAAAAATGTTTAAAGCAGTTTACTGAAATTATCATGTTGATACAGTTTGCTTAAATTATCATAAATAAAGAGATTCATGTTCGTTACATACTTACAGATGCGTCCATTAATATAATGTTCATAACTTAAATTTGTTAATTATGGTCTTAATTAAAGTCAATTAAAATATTTTAACATGTTAATTTGAAATCCAATAGTATGTAGATGGACTACTAATTTCAACTCTGGCAAAACATAAACAAAAACCAACTGCACGACTTCAAATTCGATATGCATTTTTAGAATATATTTATATAATTTTAATTGTTTAATAACTATTACCAATAGAAATTAATTGCTGAATGCAAAAAAAGATTGCATGGCAGTTGGATTAGTTGAAAAAACATAATAGCTTTAAAAAAAAAGGAGAACAACTGAAGAATTTTCCTTCCAATTTAAAACTCTCATTTCTCACTTTTTAAGATTTATTATTACCCAATCAGAAAAAATATTTCCCCTTAGTTGGACTCCAAAGTTTTGTGAAATTTTTACATGTTTAATATAGTTTTCCTTACTAGGCAAGCACTTTAAATCTTCTTAGCAATACTTGTTGTTCCATAATTTTTTTTACATAGTGTTTGGTTAATTTTAAAGCTCTTAAATCTTATAATTTAATGCGTTAAAATATTCTTATTTTAGATATTTAAAAGAGGAATGAAATTTCTAATTGCTTAATAATAATTTTTGAGATAGCACAACCAAATTAAAAACAAAACAATAAAAACATGATGTTTGAAAGGAGTGATTAAAGACACGAAAAATAATAAAACTTTTTAACGTTATAGACTTTTCACTTTTTCATAACTTTAAAAAAATATTTAATATGTTTACTTGTAAGTATTATAAAGGATGTGTCAATAAATATCCAAACCGTTTCAAATTACGAAAACATTTTCATCAAATTTTACCGGTAAACAACCAGATTTCCATTATGAATTCAAAGTTTTAATATTCAACAAGCTTACCAAAAACTAATCTTAGTTTAGAAAGAAAACTTTTATGTTCATAAAAACAAAACTCTAACCAGATTTGACAGTTATGAATCTTTAAGTTCCAGGTTTTATGAAATATTTATGTATAAAGTTGTATAGATGCGAGAAGAGGAAATAAATATTCTTTGGTTGTAAATCACGTTTATGAAAGTGTTTCGTAACCGCAAGTAGGTTTTCCCCTTTAAAGATAAGAACTATCTTAGTCTGAACCATTTTCTCTGCGTGAGAATTATTTTCTATTACTGAATTTAATATCTTAGAAATACAGCTTTAGAATCAAGCTCTGTATTTAAAGAAAAAATTTTACTTGCAAATTAGTTTAGTACTTTAACAATATCGTGTAAAAGTTTAACTTGAAATATTTACCTGAGTAATAAAATATAAGTCCTTAGATGTATGTTGTATGATGTAGACCAGGGATGGGCAAACTTTTTTGGTCGAGGGCAAAAAATCGAGAAAAAAATGCTTGGTGGGCCAAGTAAAAACTTCAAAAAATTTTTTTAAAAAGCGATATACAAGTTTTAATTTAAATATTTAGTGGGATGAATGAAATTGCGACTTCATTTTTAAAAGTTCCTTATATTGAGGTTCGTAACGAGATGTGCTTATTTTGAGGAACGAGGCTAAATTCTTGTTTGTTAGTCTACTTCTAAAATGATTTTTTCTAAGATTCATTGTTGAAAACTCTTGTTCACATATATAAGATTAAGCAAACATAGCACTGATTTCCTGGGCATGAAATAATTAGATTTTGGAAACTAGCTTTCGGTAATTATTTTTAAAACTCAAACTTTGCCATATTTAGAAACAACTGCTTCAGATGATTGTTAGATTGTCCGCTTGTTGGAGCTTAAAATGCGCAGTCTGCCACATGTGAAAAACAATTCACCTTTATTAGATTCCATAAGTTTGCTCCTCGAGAAAGACAAATGCTAGTTGGAGCCAATCTACGGCTATTCTATAAAGAACTTCTGCTTTCCCCATTTTACCACTTGAAGCTGTCTGTGCTAACTATTTCCATCAATTTATATTTTGTGGAGCAGAAATAGAGAAAGTAAAAAGGTCATCAGTACTTTGTTGAAAAAGAAAGAACAGAAATAGCTTTAAACAAAGTCGACAGGAAAATGGATGTATATTGTTTACATTTGCCACGTATGGGCAAGTTAAAATTCTTTTCGCGGGCCGGATAAAACTTTCCGACGAGCCACACTTGGACCGCGGGCCGTAGTTTGCCCATCCCTGATGTAGACCATGATTATGCCACTTGCCAATACCAGCAAGCCTGATTGAAATCAATCAAATTTTTAAGGTAGATTAAGCTTTTGTTGTTTCTTTAGCCGCGCCATATAAGACCAAGAATACGACCTCAGCCACACACACGTCACAGCCCGTTTTACAGGGAAGACTCCATCCATTCATCCATAGATCGAAATTTTGACCTGAACCAGAGAGCGATCAATCTCCAATTAATACTCCCAGAGGTATTGATTTGTTATGGGAACTCGTGTAAATACTGCTACAGTGTAGATAAAGACATGGTTGAGATACTTTCAACAGGAGGCGTAATCCATCGAATATTTCATACTTATATCTATTAAATTCAGTTAATAGAGACGGCCTGAATCCCCTATGAGGAAACGCAATACATTTGAGACATTTTGGTCCAAAATTTGCCGGTAGTTTCCAACATTTTGTTAAATCAATTAACAAAAACAAATTATAATTTCAAATGTTACTTTTCATACATTCACATTTTAATATACTTTTTATTTTTAATATTCCTCTAATTCAAAAATTTTAACTGTTAATTGGCCTAAGTCTTGTTTCATTCGAACAAAGGGAATGCATTTTATCGAATATTCGGAGGAACAAAGATAAAATACAGAGCAAATTAGATTTTGGTTTCGAATATGATTTATCAAATGTCAGAGTACAACTGAAAGAAACCTTTTGCAAAAGTGTTCGTATTAGAGCAAAGTTTCTTTCTTTCTTTCCTTAGCGTTTGGAAGTTCTTCGAATCAAATTTTCATTTTATTCCATTGTAAAGGATAACAAATGGACTCCTTGCCAACTTGAAACAATTTTACAATAAGAATGATTTTGTTTTGCAACTAATCAATTCTTTGGTTCGCAATTGAATTTGAGCTTCCAAAAGGTAATAAAATTGATAAATTACTGGAATGAATGGAATTGCACAGATCATTTTTAAACGAAACAGCAAATATGCACTTGTTCTATGTTTCGATGCAAAGTTAACCATTCCTTATTTTCCTTAAACTTGAATGATTTTTGAAGAATTTATTCTGTAAGTAAACAAATTAGACCAGATAGCGTAAAAAGTTTAAATTAAAATATATATTTAAAAGGATGCTGTTCAAAAATTATCATATTTGTTTAAAAACAGTTCTAAAATAAATTTGCATTATAAACTTAAAAATAAGATGAAAAATGCGAGATAAACTTAAAGAAAAATCATTAAATAATACTTTAAATTTCCTATGTGTCATATTGGGACATTATTTTTAAACTTTCTTCGCAATTATTATGAATGAAAATAGAGTAATAAAATTACAAAATTGCATCGAAAGATAACAGATTCTGCAAAAGAATATTTATTGTCTAATTACATGCCCCGATAGCAGTGTAAAGTTGATTTTAATTTCAGCTACAAACTTTATCCCAAACGCCAACAAAGTTTATAAATGATTATAAAATAAACAAGCCTTGAAACAATGTTAAATTTAACTGTGCTAGATTATGCACTATGAGGTTTGATTAAGCTTGCATGTACTGCAGTGATTATTATGTTCACATTTTATATCATTAAGCAATGAAACTTGTTTTAATATTTTAACCCCAGAGTACTGACTTCTATTTTTCTCACTGAAATATATATTTGCAACTCTATCTATTTGCAATGTAAATTTCACATTTTTTTTAAAATTATAAAAGATTATTGTACATTTTTGGAAAAATAAAAATTGTTTTTGAAGTCCAAATGGAGTATATAAATATTTACTTAAATCATTAAGTTAAGATAAATAAAATTGTAACTTGTATATTTTAGTTTGAAGAACAATGTAAACCACATTTAAATATTCTAAAAAAGCAACAAAAAAAATTTAATTTATTACCTGTTTCAAGAAATTAATAGAAACGCAATGCAATAATTATCAAATACACGGAGATTAAAAACAAATGGAAAATAATTTTTATTTCACTTCAATTCAAAGCGGAAATGTATTTATGATAATTTATTCATAGAAGTACTTAAGTATGCTTAGAAAATCAAATATTTAATATATTTTAAAGCATTTTAACAAAATCAGCAAGACACACTCAAAAGAGAATAAATATTTCGATTACTATTTTTGGAACGAGAAAAAAAGAATCTAAAGATTCCCCTCGAATCTCTTTTCCGTTTTATTTCAAATACCTTCTCAAAACTCATTACCAGGAAGTAAATTCAACCAAATATCTTTTCATTCCATTTGACCGAGATTTGGATAAAAGACCGTAAAATCAATTTTAAATTTCTTGATAAAAAAGAAACTAATAATGTGTGAGAGACAAGCAAATGTAGAGAGGTAACTCTTCTTTTAGAAGCGCCCTCTGGTGAGAGAAAAAGCGCCACCATTATTCTTTCTGAAATAGCGAGGGCAAATCTAATTTGTGAAAATATGTAAAATGCTTCTGACAACAAAATTCATAATCAGAGAAAGAAAATAGGACTGCATTTTTAAACTTTATTTTATGTCACAGAGCTGCAGGAACAAACATATACTCAAATTGATTTTGGTAACTTGGAAAGTTTAAAAGAACAAGCAATTACAAAAAGCAAAACGTTCATCCATTGTTAGCCTAAAAGTGTATATGGTAGTTAAGGTGTAATGGCATCTTTAGTCTTAAACATCTTAGCGATTTATTTAAAACTCATACAACATATATTTTTCATTAAAATAAGGGCAAGGCCCATGAAGAGCGGTCATGCTAGTGAAAAAGACGATTTTAAGAGAGTAAGTTTTATTGTTAATAAGAAATAAAACTAAGTAGTGTTATGAAAAAGATTATGCAAGAAAATGAATCCAAAATCATGCTTTAATATGCGTCTGAATTTAAACCAACTGCAAATCCTCTAAAATTGGATAGGTTGTAGTTTTATCTTCAGCAGCGATAGCACAGTGGTTAAGAAGACACTAAACTGTTATTGTAAAGAACTGGGGTTCAATTTTCAACGGTAGCTTGGAGTCCACGCAGTTTCAGATCTATACCAGCTTGTCTTGGAAGAAAAGGTGACCCGTGCGCAGTGCTGACTCCATTACCACAATCATGCAGATGGTCATGAAATTGTGAAGCTTTAACCTCCATGACTCAAAACGGACTGTCACGGAAATGGTCTACTTTTTTTATTATTCTTTTATTTTTACTTTCAGGTGGAACATTTACAATTATCTAAAACCTTCAAGTCTGTTGCCATCAAGTATGTTCGTTATGCTTGATCTCAATAATTATAATATAAGTACTATGCCATTTCTATTTTGAAATTAAAATATACATTTCTTAACTAGTAAGCAAAGTTGTTTCAAGAAATTCTTTTTATTTATTTAATTTTTTTTCATTACATAAACAACAGAGTCATGAAGCTTCAAGCCTGCTAAATTAGATTCTATACATTTATTCTTCTCTGTATCAGCACAATATTAATTCCATTTTCAAATCTTGTTTTTTTTAATTAATTAAGTTGTAGTTAGAGACGTAATTCCCCAACTTAAGTGATATACAGGAACACTTAACAGACAAAATTTGTTTTAGAAAGGAAAAGAAATCTTTATAAAATGTGGGCTGTCACTTTTACACCAGAATTTCTGAATTGGTGGTATGCATTCATTGGAATATTGATAATTGAATTATTTCTGTGTTTTGGACCCTAACGTTCAACAAAGACACTATCTAGATCTTTTTTTATTATTACCGTCGTTGAACCGTCGACCTAATTTTTGGGTTTACGACTACTAATGTTCAACCACGTAGCCTTGTAATTTTGAACCCAATCACGAAGACAAAGGAACTCCTGGGTCAAGTATTGGGTGAAATTTGTCTCCATGGACGGCCTTGATGAAACTAACCAGCATTTGCGTTACATGGAGAGGAAGACCACGAGAACCTCCCACGGTTAGCCTGACGGCGAAGGGGCTTTCCCATGATCCGTCAGCTACTGAGGATATTTCACGTCAGCACTGTGGTCGGTGCAAGTTGGAAGCGAAATTGTATCAACCAGCCATTGCTGGATTTGAACTCGGTTCACCTCATTCGAAGGCGAATGCTCCATCCCCTGAGCCATCACGGCTCTACTAGATCCTTTGAAGATAAAGTGTTTCCTATGTTCCTAATAGGATTTAGTTTACAAAGAAAATAACGTTTCAGAGCCTAACAGAAATTTCTGCAACGTGGATTTATTTTTTATTTTATTTTAATTTTTTAAGATGTAGACTGTTCATAATATTATTTCTGATCCCCTGAAACTCAACAGAGCAAACCTTTAAATTTTTATTCGCTTTCATTTAAGCTTCTACACTGTAAAAAAATCCGAATCAAATCATTGCAAAAAGTACCGGCACTCAGGGTGTCGATAATTGAAAGGCCTAAATTTTTTAGTCACCGTGAAGAAAATGTTTTTCAAGATCTAATTAAAACTGTCGATACGTTAATTTTTTTAAAAATAAAATAAACTCAACCTATTTACTTTGTTGATTAAAAAGCAAGATTATCTTAAAGATGACTCTTAAGGATAAATGATTTCTTATATCTGAACGCTGCCGTTGAATAGGTCAACTACCAATCTACAACTATATGTTTTTTTTTTCTAATTTTTTTTGAAGTTAGTATATTTTAAAAAGCTCTTTCAAGTTTCGTTATTTTATTTTCTATTAATTGCAAGTTCGAAATTTTGCTTTTTAAGATAACAAATAAATAAATAAATAAAAATAAAAAGTTTAAAATTATTCCACATGACAAAAAGGTTCCAGAAAAAAAGGCAAAAATAATTTCCAGAAAAATAAGGAGTCTGTAAAAGTAGATGTTGGTTTAAGGAGAAAACTATTGCAGAACAAAAAGCAAATTTTCTAATAAAAAAAAAAAACAAAATTAATTAAGAAATGTGATAAAAGTATCTCCAACGATACATGGGATAAAAGTGTATTACAAAAAATTTCATGGAAAAATAAATATCAAAGCCCAGAAAATTAGATTTGGGGTTTTAAAAAATTAAGAAATTAATTTAATGAGTTTAAAATATCTACTTTTAAAAAATTTATTGAAGTTTTTCAGTGTAGCTGAAAAATTTGTCTTTGGGATTAAAAAAAGGAATGAAAATAGAATAAAAATAATTTTGTCTCAAAAGAAAATATCCAAAGCCTAAATACATTAAATAAAACTTTATTAACAAGGCTTCAATTTAGCTCCTGACTTTTATAGGTTGATAATAAGTTAGAAAACTTTTTGAAATAAAGTTATCAATATAAGGATCAACAGAATTTATAAATGATTCGAGCATAAACCATGCCAACTTATAACAATGTTAAATTTAACTGCTTGTTGACGGGATATGAGGTTCACATTAAGCTTACACAAACAATCTTTTCATATCAATATTGAATCAACCTTTTTAAAATAAGGCTGAGGAAACCTTCTAAAACCAAGGATGAATTCGCAAGTCAAGAGAAAAAATCATTTTCAAACCATTCACCTTTTCAAGGTTTATTTTAGATTTTACCATCATCACTGAAACATTTATTTGCCCAGGCTTAAAACTTTCTTGATCAATTTAAAAGCTAATGTTGTCCTGATCATTAAGTTTTCAACGTAAACAAAATGTCGCATTTGATAGCCTGGACAAAGCTGGAATGAAAAAAAAAAGCAAGAACAAGAATTACTGTAAAAGCCGAAAAATAAGGTTTTTGTAAAATTTTTTCAATGCTTTTATTCAATGTTTAAGAAAACAAGCTCAGCATACTAATATTTCAACTAAGTTTTAGAAAAAGGATTAATTATTTAACCTTTCCAAATGAAAATACAACATTTGCTGTAAGGTTGCCTTCTATCTGGGTATATTATAAAAGGCATAATCAACCAAGGAGATTCAACAAGCTTAGAAGTTTGTTGAATCTCCTTAGGAACAAGCTTAAGAAGGAACAAGCTTAGCATACTAATATTTCAACTAAGTTCAAAAAAAAGGTTTAATTATTTAACCTTATCATGAGAACAAAACGAAAATACAACATTTGCTGTAAGGTTGCTTTCCCAGGTATGTTATAAAAGGGTTAATAAACCAAGAAGGAGATTCGTGGTTTCTCAGAGACAATGAGTTCAGTCTGATTACGCTTTTTTCCAGATGTAGATCAAGCTATATCAGTAGGGAATAAATTTAGAAATGCTTTTCTAAACTGCTGATGAAGATTTAGGTTTAATACACAATAGATTACTTTGTCTTTTTAAAAAGTTCTTGATGATTTCAAAGATGGATTTCTTAATCGGAAAAGTGGATTACTTATTATGCTGAAAACAGGTTTTCAAGGGAAATCAGTCTCAGAATTTAGATCTTTAATGCGAGAGTCTTTTTCTACAATTGCATAAATAGCTATCGGGTCATATACTTCGCATTTGTGCAAACTTATCTTTGATTTTTTAAACTCTGTTACAAATTTAAAGAAAAAAAACGACTTAAAGAAATAAATTGCATTTGGAATTTGACGTGTGTTGAAGTCTTTCAATGCGTTCAAGAGTATATGAAGAAAAAAAATCAATCACATATTATAAAGAAGACCTAATAACTGTCGAACATGCCATAAAAATATTTTTAAGTGATAATTTAGGGATCATTAATTTATAGTCTTTAAGTAATTAGTCTGAACATAAAAACTATTAATTTATTCGATCGAATCGCTGTGGCTCAACAGAGAGAGCATTTGTCTGTTAATGAGAAGACCTAGGCTCAAATCCTAGAGTTGGCTAGTAGAAACGAAATCTGATCCCAGCTGGAGCAAACACAGTAATGACGTTATCCTCCATTAATTATGGGTTGGAATCCTCGTGCTGTCAAGCTAATCGCGGAAGGTTTTTGTGGTTTTTCTCTCTATGTAACGTCAAAAGATCCTTCACAAAGTCTAGTTCGTCCCAATGCTTGATCCAAGAGTTTCTTTGTCATCTGGGTTGGGTTCGAAACTACAAGGCTATGGACTTGAACATTGACAGCCGTAAACTCAAAATCAGATTGGCTGTTCAACGACGGTTATAAAATCAAATAAAATTTATTGGTCATATCAATATTTTCTATACTTCTTTTATGTGTTTTTCACATATCTTATACTTACCTAATGTATTTTATATGTTTTTCCCATATCTTATACTTACCTAATGTATTTTATATTTATCTATTTATCCTTCACTTATTTCTCATATGTCTTACGTGTATTTTTAAATATATCTAATTTTGCGAATATTTCATACATTATAAATAAGATTTGTAGATTTTACGTACATATTACATATCTTATTAATCGAATTATTCATTATTATTATTCCGTGCCAACAGAACTAAACTAAACAGCTAGTATTTAGAGGTGACAGCACACTAGGATTAACAAATGAGTTTTCATGGCAGGCTTGTTCGAGCATATAGCCATTGCGTCTAGCCATTTATTTGTTCTTGTTGTGAGGAGGCTTTGTCACTAAAATGACCCTCCTTGTCACAAATCTTCAGCCCATAGATAAAATGAGTCTCTTCTTTGAGATGCTTTCTGTATTTTCTTCTTTTTCCCAGACAACTTCCGTTATCTACGTTTTGTCATCCCGTTTGACTTTACTTATTGTCAGCTTTGTGCCTAACTGCTTCCTTTCTGTGCCATGCTTTCTTTTCCTTTTTCTTTTCAGTTAATCATTTCCATTCTTCAGCATTCCAAAACAAATTGGCAAGAAATATTCAAAATGTAATACAAAAGAGCAATAAAATATGAGGAAAATTAATAAAATAATTTAGTTCTCACAAAATAAAGACATTAAACCAATATTATGATGCTTAAACAAAAACTGAAAAAAGCTTGCCATGCAATAAATAAATGGTATTTGTATAGAGGTTTAAAATTTAGGAAAGAAAAATATTAATTTATTAGTTAATTGTACTTTATCTTAAGTGAATCGATATTATTTTTCAACAAAATTGCTTCTAATGCCTAGTAAAATGAAGGAAAAATTATGCTTTCATCAAAATGTAGACCAGGGATTAGTCTTTGTTCGTTTTCAAATTCTGCTGAAGATTTAAATACTTGAATGATTTGTTTTAAGATAACATATTTTCTGAAAAACTAAATAACAGAATCATGCTAAATTTGGAATATATTTTTAAAATGTTTCTTTTATCCATGAAATTTGAAAAAAAAAACACCTTTCAGAAATTGAATTTTTTTTAAATTATAGAAAAGAAAATTGCACAGTTTCATTTTAGATTTTTTTTCAATATTTACAAATATAACAAGTTAAAATGTTGTACTATTTATTCAAAATTTAGTCAAAGTTTAGTATAAATTTATTTATTCAAAATCAATTCTAACCAATTGAAATAATAAATAAAAACCAATTGAAACTGAACTAAAATAAAATTTAAAAACTTGCTATTTGCACATACGCATACACACACAAAACATTCATTTTTAAAAATTTCAAATTGCCTCACAGACGAATCAGGAACATGTTTTGTATACTTACTGATGCAACATAACAAAAATTATAAAAAATTAGAGGAAGTTTTGTAAAAAACTTCAAATATGTGTTACAGATTTTATTAGCAATAATTTATCGAATATCATTTAACAATATTTGTAAAAGAATTTCACGTTGTTTCTTCTATTTTATCTACTAAAAAGAGAACGTGCTCTAATATTTTGCCCATTTAGAAACAGCTGAAAATGATATATTTTGATAATGGCCACTACAAATGGGTGTCCGATAAGTGAAGAAGGTTCACGTATTATCAGACATGTGTCCAGAAGTTTAGTAAAACTGTGATGACAAAAGTTATGAGTCATTACGTGCCACTTTGTCCTATTCAACTAATAGAGAAATAAGACCAATGCAATCAATGTCTTCTAAAAATAGCCCTATTGACTCATAAAGAGTCATTTAATTAAACATAATTTTAGAAAAATTTTATTGTTTAAAGGGGTGTTATACACTTTTTTAAAAGTTTCTTTTAAAAATGTGCATGTTTTTATTTAAAACAAAATTGGTATGATATATATATATATATATATATATATATATATATATATATATATATATATATATATATATATATATATGGGTCATTCTCACAAAAACAGTCATTTTCATGTCCCCAGTATATTTTATGCTTGTTTTACAGCTTACGAAAAAAAAATTCAGGGAAAGTGTCCTTCAGAATGCAAACTAACAAAAGAATAAAAATAAAATTATCAATTTTTATTTTTTATTTATTTTAGGTAATTAAAATATACCAATATGTCATTCCCTCACTTGTCCTCACTGCTGATTTAAAAAAAGAAAAAAATTGTTTCTGAAATAAAATTTTTTTTTTACAAATTCGTGTTTTTTTTTTCAGAATACTGAAATATAGAATTCAGAAAATCAATTTTATATTTAATTTCTGGTAAAAATATTAACACAGCACTATTTTAAACTTTGTCCCCAGTGTTTCGCGTCATTCCCTCACAACAATGTTCTTATCACCTGCAATCTTCTTAGAATAAAAATATTTTAATAAAAACTTCAGAAGTTAACAACTGGCATCATAGAACAAAATTGTAGTATGTTTCCATCTTCAACTTAAAGAAGCTTTGCTGTGGAATAAATTTGAATGAATCAAACCAGGTAAAAATTTTTACATTTGTCATTCCCTGATGTCATTTTTTAGAGTAAAATAAAATACAACTTCATCGAGAAAGTGGATAATTATATGTTGCTTCCTTGTATGAATATAATTGTATGTGATTGACTTCTGAAATTAATTAGGCCTAACTGTTATTTTCAAATTTTATTGAATTCGTCATTCCCTCACTAGTGTATAAAGTGAGGGAATGACGCTGAAGTGAGGGAATGATTCAAGATGAGTATATTGTTCAATCGTGCCAGCCAATTTTATTTCCCAAACCTGTAAAAACTATTAAATATATAAGACTAAATTATAATAAATATTAGATAGACTTAGTATGTTATCATTTTCAAACTTTAGGTAGATGTAACTTAGATAAAAACATGTATTAAAATAAAATATCATTCCCTCACTATTAGTGTCATTCCCTCACTTTTTAAATAGTGAAAATAATTAATTTACTTATTAATTAATTTGAAAAATTAATTTATTAAATTCATTAATTTATTTATTAAATTAATTTATTAATTATTATAAATTAATTAATTATTTAAAAAAATTATTAATTTAAATATTAAGCATAATTTATAGGATATATACTTTCTTTATAATGCCATTACATATTTCTATTAATATAAAAAGTTTCAAATCTTTTTATTCACTTTACTTTTTTGGGATTTTATGAACTGAAAAATGACAGTTTTCGTGAGAATGACCCATATATATATAAACATATGTTACCGTAAAAGTATATAATGCAGTTATTTCATAGAACACCTAGTTATTCCATGAAATAACCGATCGTGTCCGCTAAAGCGTGTAATATGACATTAATTTGACACTTCAACTAGTTATTCTATGAAATAACTAGGTATTCTATAAATTAACTAATGAGAGGCAGTTAAAGTGTAAAATAAACAATTGATCTGAAATGAAATAACTAGGTATTCTATAAATAAACTAATGATAGAAAATTAGAATGAAAAAGAAGCAATTTATCTAATTTATGCAGCGTATAAATGGTATTTATGGAAACGTACCAGAAAATCATTTGTTACAACAAGGATTACTAAAATGACACTTGGAATTACAAAGAACATTATTTCTAAAACAAAAACATTTTTTGTTGAATAGTTCATAAATGCAGTAGGGGTGGAAGGTAAATGTATTTGTCGTGCGAGATATATGATTATGATATAGATTATTTTACACTTTACCGGCTGCAGATCGTTATTCTACTAGTTAAACCGTGAAATACAAGAGAGTTTTACACTTTAATGGACAACATATATATATATATATATATATATATATATATATATATATATATATATATATATATATATATATATATATATATATATATATATATATATATATATATATATATATATATATATATATATATATATATATATATATATATATATATATATATATATATATATATATATATATATATATATATTAATGTAATGTCCGTAGTCTTGAAATTTTGAACCCAATCCAGAAGACAAGAGAACTCCCAATTTTTGGGTTTACGACTATTGATGTTCAACATCGTAGCCTCGTAATTTTGAACCCAATTCAGAACAGAATTGAACTCTTGGATCAAGTATTGGGAGAAATTTGCTTTCACGGAAGACTTTTTGATGGAAGTAACCCACACTTGCGTTATATAGAGAGGAGAACCACGAAAACCTCTCACGGTTAGTCAGACTGTAGGGGGACTCTAAACCATGATCCGTCTACCACAGAGGATATTTTACGTCAGCACTGTGGTCAGTCCAAGCCGGAAGCAGAATTCGTATTGATCAGCCATCGTTGGGATTCGAACCCGGTTCACCTCATTGGAACCCGGTTCACGCTCTATCCCTTGAGCCATCACTGCTCAGTTGAAAAAAAAGGGTACAGGAGAAACAAGCAAGGCAAAAAATTGTCAGTGGGACACGCAATGGCATACCAGTTCGGGACTACAGACGCCTAATCGCATAGCTGTGACAGATTGCTTCCTCTCCTGTGTTAGCACAACGTTGGAGCACGGCTACAGGCGTTTTGTTGTCTTGACTGACAATTCGCTGCAGTCTGCTGCAGCATCAACTGCGTGTAAGATATCCTCTTCGTAGGAATCCTCTGTTTATGTATCACAAACTTCCGACTTTAATGGACTCAGCAACACAGTCCATGACGTGCCAAGTAATTTCCTCCGACGAATCTTGCTACAATCTGAAGTACAATGGTGGAAGACGTCATAGAGGGGGAGATCTGCTCCCAAAGTGTGATTGTGCAGCGTCAAACTGCACAAATGCCAGGCATTACGGCGTGGGGAGTCTTGGGTATAATTGTAGGTCCCATCTAATGCAAATAGTGGGCAACCTCAACAGTGATCGCTACATAAAGGAAATTGTGGAGAAAGAGATCTTTCACCTTTTTCTATGCATTTGAAGGCTGTTTTTCAGAAGGTTTCAATGCAGCGCTTTATTTCAGCTGGATAATGCATTTTAGCACAATTAGGTATAACTTTTTCTATGATCTACTTATTTCCCGGATATGTCACCCATTGAGTATGTCTGGGATTTCATCAGCGACTAGCTGGTGGGGCACACAGTCAGACTGAAATTTGGCATCAAATCGAAGCCATGTGGAATGCCATTCTCCAAGATTGCACTCAGAACCTATTTTAATCAATGATACGATGTTTACAGGCTCATATTGCCCACCGTGGTGGGTACACGAACTGCTAATTTCCAACGTCCTTTTCGTTTTTTTTTTGTTTGTTTTTTGTCTTGCAAATTTTATTGTCTATTTGCATCACTATCAGTAATATGTAGAATAAATTCCATAATTTTTCATGGTGTTGCAGTTTTTACAAATATTAGTGTAAAATGTTCTACTTACAATAATTCGTCCCGACTAAAATTAGCTTTTTTGTGTACGAAACTTTTAAATTGAGAAATAAAAGAAACAAATAACTTTTTGGAAATAAAAGTTCACAGAAAAAAATTAGCAATTTCATAAGTGGTCAGCGAATAATAAATCATATCAAAACTTTATCACCTAGGCGCTAAGCGTTAATGCTGTGAAAAACCGAAAGTTTAATGAAGGTGTCTCTTTATATATGCATTTGTAAGAAATGGAACTAATTCAAAAATCTTAATTTCTTTTTTCGTAGCTAAATAAACCACTAATATATATTTATGTTCATGAAATGTTAAATTGGCTCATTTATTATAAATTCTGGTGACATTGCATTGTTTTGATGCTATTAAAAAAATTTATAAAAGCTTAAAAATTTATAAAAGCTTTAAAAAGCTTAAAAAAATTTATAAGAATCTTCATTACTGGTTTTATTTAGAAGAAAGAATACCGACGTAATTACTTTTTCTTTTGGAAAAAGGATTATTTAATCAATTATAATAAATTGCCAGATAAAATACGAAATACAGTTCTTATTCTAATTAATTGGATTTCTTTCTGCTTTTAGGTTTTTTTTATCTAGTTAAAAAACTTGCATTGCTTCCTCCGAAAGCAGAAATAATTATTAAAGATGGCAAAACATCAGTGCACGCTAACTGACATTCTAAAATCGATTAAAAGTTTGGTGTTAAATATGGACAATGGCTACCTGCAAGATTAGAGTATCGATTTCGTTCCAAATTTTAGTAAAATATAGATTCTTCTGGAAGAACTATTTTATAAACAAATTTAGTTGTTGTTATACATTCCAATTAAACAGGAAATCGTAAATAATCCAAACAGCATCTAAACACTATACAAAAAGATTTCCACGAAAGATAGCGTCAAGGGGGCATTACCGTGTTGTCGGTGAAGAAACTGCTCCCGCACTGACGACTTGACCCCCTGATGAAGCTGCCCTGTTGGTCAGTGCTTCCATTTAAATTTCCGTGTGAAAACTTTTAGCGCTTCTTAATGTGAAGCTTGGTTTATCCAAATTTAAAAATCAAACCTATGAGTTTGCATAAATCAAAAATAAAAGTTTTCATAAATTTAGCTTTTTTATAAAAAGCATTTATATTTATTGTGAATTGTAAAAACTGTAGAGTATTTTATGACATGCTAAAAACAAAGGCATTACTTAGCAAACCATAAAATAGGAAGCCATAAATAGCAAACCATAAATGAAGATAAACAACTTAACAAGATATAAAAAAAAAACTTTAAGAGAATGTCTGGATTTTGTTATGTGAAAGACAGATAGTTGACTGGGCATGAGAATAAAGCAGACTGCTATAGAAAAAGCAGCTGTTTCTTTAATGCTCAAGCGCAATCCATCTTCTATCAAATTTCATTTTTAGACAAAAAAAATCTCTTTTGTTTGTTGATGTGTTTGTTAGACGCAGATATTTGAAAGAATATTTGTTGATCTTGAATGATGAAGTTTACTTTGCGCATATACCAAAAAAAGAAAGCACTTGTTTGTTTTTTTTTTGTTCCAAAAACATTTAAAAAAAGTATAGAGTTCTGCTGTACTATATTTTGAGAAAAATGATCATGTAGTAGATTTAAAAAAATGTATAGTTCAAAGTTTAGTTGATTTTCGTTTTAGCAAGCTATTCAGACATAACGTCTACTTTTTTCAGATGATTCATTGACGATAGGTTAATACACAGAGGGAAAAAAACGAATAGTAAAAGCTACCAGAATATTATAAAAAGTATCGTGTTTCAGGCTCTATGGTCTAAAATCTCGGTGATTTTAACCGAAACGCTTTGGTAATGATTTTGATAAAATTAATAGTAAAATATGGTTTTATAATAAGTGATAAAATTTGTTAAATGTGGTGATATTTGGTAATTTTATCACGATGCCTTATAACAGCGGTTCCAAAAAGGTAGTAGGTGGAAATTTAGGGTTCCATGAAAGGCTGACATGGGTTCCGTTAGATACGATATTTTATTTTAATATCTATGATTTTTGAAACCTGTAATTATAAATAATCAATAACACAATATTTGTTTAATATTTCGGTTACATAAGAAAGAAGTTATCAAAATAAAATTCCCGTGAAAAAATAGCAAAATTTAAAAACATTTATTTATTCAAATCATTACAATATATTGAATAAATTATGAAAAGGATATGCATTTAGAAAAAAATTGAATTGCTATTTCCCCTCCATCTTTTCAATTAAAAAATTCTTTCTCAGTAATTTCTTGAGTTTAAATTTTCCTGATTACCATTCTGAATTTTATAAAAAGTTATTTTTCATTTAAGGAAATTTCGAATACCACTTCTAATACACTATTGACAAGATGCCATTATTAACAAAATGCCACTATTGACAGAAAATCAATTTCAAAAGCATTACTGATAAAAAAAAATGAAATCATTTTATTATTTACTTCAAATATTTTACAAGTATTTAATAGTCTTTTTTTGACTAATAGGTTTACAATTGTTGTGATTTATAACGTCTGAGTTCTGCCAAAGGTAGAAAAACCAGTTAGGGTTGCATAGCGATAAAAAAATTTAGATTAACAGTTTTGTATTATTCACTAAATGTACGGTAATAAGAACTATAATTTTTAAAACCAGAATTTCCTGTAAACCGTTAACTTAAGAGCTGAAAAATTACCAAGTGAAAGCTTTAAATACCATATGTAATGATTTTATTAACTGGAATTATGTTTTAATTTCCAGAAAAGTCCTTAACTGGCAGTTCGGCCATTTTGCCAGAATTTTTTCGCCATCTAAAAAAATTTAAGTATTTAAAAGCTTTATTTATTCATTATATACTATTTTAAAGTACACACAAGCAACATTTCCTTACAATGATGCAAAGATTATAAAAAATTAAAATTTTTCCATATCCTTCAAATCTACAAAAAAGATATTAAAAATAATTCTAATAAAATAAGGTAAAAAATTCCTTAAATTGTCTTGAAACATGTATAAGGAAAAAAATTACAGTAAAGAGTCAAAAAAATTACTTTTGACTTTTAAAATGTTGCCATTTCGGTGAATCTTATCATGATTCTATTATGTGTAGAAAAAATTTATAAAGAAAATAAACTACTAAACATATTCACAGAATAATAGTCAAAATGTTTTGTTCAAAAATATATTACATATCAAAAATTTGATTTGAGTTCAGAATATATATATATATATATATATATATATATATATATATATATATATATATATATATATATATATATATATATATATATATATATATATATATATATATATATATATATATATATATATATATATATATATATTAATATATATATATATATATATATACATATATATATATATATATATATATATATATACATATATATATATATATATATTAATATATATATATATATATATATATATATATATATATATATATATATATATATATATATATATATATATATATATATATATATATATATATATATATATATATATATATATATATATATATATATATATATATATATATATATCTAAAATCGTTATTCTATATACAAGAAAGTGTATTTTATTTTCATTGAAAGAAAAGCCTTTGATTTACTACTTGAATAAATGTATCTAAGGTATACGTAAAATAAAATGCCTAGATTCAGATTTCCTAGGATCATTTGTCAAACTTCTGCATCTAGTTTTAAAGAACACGCCTTAGAACTGTTCCGTTTAGAAAACTTCCGTTTCTTTTGTTAAACTCTAAGCTTAAGTTCTTAAAGTTTTCTTTTGTTGCCGTTAGTGTTATAATAAATTGATTCTAAGTCAACTTAAATAAAAACTGTTACATAGAGTTTCTTATGAATTTGAATATAGTATATTGATTTAAAAAACTAATATTTTTCTTTCTTTACTTGAAATATTGGTTAAAATTGGTGCGAAGCAAAATATGCTCACATAAAATTTGACCATTCTAAGAAGTAAAAATGCTCGTTCTTTCTTGAGCACTTTTAATTCATTATTTCGGGTATAGTTGGGCATAAATATTATTTCAATAGGTGTATACAAATAGCTTATTTTCGTATACAAATAGCTTATTTCGGATTGTCGCCTTTCTTTAAGAGGTTTACGAGGTTATGTATAAAATACAGCCTGGCATCTATAAAGTGTAACTTTTCTGCTTATATTTTCGTAAAGGAGGTGATTACGTAACTTCTAATATAAGAAATCCCTGTAAGTAATATTTTTAGCCTTTAGTCTGCCAGACTATAGGTTGAAAACTCATATTTAATATATAAACACTAAATGTTACAAATATATTAAACCTTAAAAAAATTTTAAGTGTATTCAAATGCTATACTTGATAAAAAAAATAATAATATACAAATGAAGAAAATACAGCCTGGCACACATAAAGTTTATGCTTTTCTGATTATATTTTTGTAAGGGAGGTGATTACGTAACTTCTAGTATAAGAATTCCCTCTAAGTAATATTTTTAGCCTATAATCTGCCAGAGAGTAGGTTGAAAACTCATATTTAATATATAAACACTTAATGTTACAGATATATTAAAGCAAAAAAAATGAAGCATATTCAAATGCTATACTTGATAAAAATTACAATAAAAGTAATAAACTCAAAACATTTCAAATTTATACTTTTGTAACAATACTTTAATACTTCTAGAAATGTATCACAAGATATAGTGACAAATTATATATCTTCTAATGATGACAACTGTTAGAAGGAAATGGGAGCTCATGTCCAATTCCTAGTTTATGCTCTTCCAAGCAAATAAGCATTATTCACTTGATCCAATGCAACAAAAATAGGCATTTTCGCTCAAATAACCCCTCCTTATAACAAACCACTAGCTCGAGATAATGTTCGGGATGTTCTTTCCATCTCTCAATGTTTGTCTTCTGTTTGACCTGCTTCATTTATAATCAGCACCACGCTTCATTTCTCTTTGCACTAACGCTTTGTATCACATATTTTTATCACTTGCTATTTAATGTTACTGCTGCGGATTCTGTATATATTCTTTTTTTTTATGAAGCAGCAGATCATTTGCTATGTACATAAAATGTTGCTAAGACACTTCTATTTTAAAAAAAAAGTTGGAATGTTATTAGAGCATACTATTATTATCTAGAACAATAAACAGGATATTTTTGATCGTTCTATGTTTTGATGTATTGATAAAAAGAAACGATACAACTCAATAACTTCTGATCTAATGTATTAATTTTTGAGCATATCTTAATGATATGAGGGTCTAACCATTAATATGTAAAATAAAATTATGCTGACGGTAATTTGTTATAAAATTAAAGATAAAAACGTGTAACTTTTTTTCAATGGATTTGAATTCTTGACCATCAAAAAAAGGGGATGTCCGCAATCTGGAATAAAAAAATTTTGAAAATTTTATTACGTGGAAACTTATTTGAAATTGAAACTCACGCTCTCACAAGCATGAACCCAACGTCCTACCAACTAATCCCGGTCAGCCAAAAATATTTAAAAAATATTCAAAAAATATTTAGAACCACCTAAAATTCCGAATTTCCAAAACAATTTAATTTCACATTTTTAATAACTTGTAACTGCAATTTTTAGGTTTGAGAGACCATTTAAAGATCGTCGGCAAGTTTTCAAATCTGAACACAGATCGAAATGAGTGTTTACGAAAACGAACAAAGCTCAAAATGCCTGGCGCAACTCGAAATAGGTGTTTACAAAAATGAGCACAATAGTTTTAAGAAATTGGACACAGCATGTAATTCCGTTTTTCAAACTTCTTTTATGATTATTATTCTTTTCCTTACTGAATAAGTTAATGAATCTAAACAAATTCATAATGCGATATCCATTTGCTTAAATTATTTGGTGCATTTTATTAAATTAATTTTTTTTAAAAAGATTCAAAAGTCAATAGTTGTGTTTATAAGGTAGCCACGGATGCTATAAATTTAGAATAGTAGTAGTAAATTAACGTTGCGGGAATTTAACGTATTAAATTTCACTCTATTGTTTAGAGTTCTGAGTACGAAGAGATGCCTCAAATGTTATATTTGCAACATACTCAACCACCTCGACCCAGGCGTCCAGCACTTATTGCCGAGATGATTATGCTTAGGGCTTAAATAAATAAGGAAAAGTACTGTGCGGCTTTCAGGAGAACTCCTCCGGACATCAGTTTCGCTTCGTGGTGGTTACCATGGCTACGAGGGAAAGTCACTTCGAATAGGGGTGTGGGGTGAGTAATTTTGTCTTGATCTTTGCATGGGTCAGCTTAAGTAAACCAATTGACACCTTCATATCTCCATTTTATTCTCATTAAAAAAGTGCTCTCGCTTATTACCATAGCAGCAGACAGTCCCAGACTTTTAGCAGACCTGGAGTAGTTCTCCTCAAAGCTGCGCTATAAGCAAGTATTGCCTAGTGAAGTTGTTACATTTGGGTGGAAAAATGGAAAAGTGCATATTTTGCCTTGTAACATGCAACAGGAATCTATACAATGTACATGCAACAAGAATCTATACAATATAATTGTTGAGACTACATTGCAATCCCCCTTTAATGCTCAATATTAGCTCTATTGTTATCAAAAAATATAAGAAAAAGAAAAACATCAGTAAAAGCTAACATCTTATCAAAATATATTCATTTTTTAATAGTTAAAATTACAACAAAAGTGAAAAATACTGAGCATGAATGGGTGCTTTTCTTTTGCTCCTTCTCACTACCCACCCTTATCTCAACCACGTGCAAACTCTTGTTATTTCCTGATCTATATGGTCAAAAGAAGATGAACCTAAAAAACTTTCCTATTTCAACCTCTTTTCGATTTTAACAATTATTACTTTTATTTAATTCATTTCATAATAACAATTGAATGAAATGCAGACAATATAATTTCCTGAATCACTCGAAATCTACATAACACTTAAAACGCCAATTTTTCCAGAAATAGAACATTTGATTTTGAACTAAATATCAAGTTTAAATTTTTAAATTTGATGCCTAAGCGAGGTTTTTTTTAAAAAACTCGTCTTATTGTAGTCGCCTTGCAAAAATTTTATTGTAAATTACATTGCTAGTAGGGGAAAAGTTCTAAAATTCATAAAAAATGTATTGAATGAAATTTCTAAACTTCATAAAAAAATCAAATAATTATGGAAACGGAAATCAAACTAGAGATAGTCTAAATTTTAGATTAATGCAAAAAATTTATTATTTGGACTTTAATAGCTGATCAAATTCGCACTTGAAGTAGATGTTCAATTACTGGAACATTTACAGGTATACGGTAAAGTTTACTGTAAAGTAATATGTTAAATATATTGTTAACTATGTTAACCTCAATTGTTTTCTGAAGTTAACCTCAGTTGTTTTCGAAGTTCTGTATTATACTCCAACACCTATATACCCCTGTTTTTTTTTTCAAAAAAAAATAATCTGGCATCCAAAATTAAGATTAGAAGTATAAAAAAATACAATTTATTCACAAAACTGAGTTTTAATGCTACGCTATGTTGTTCACATATAGCTGTAACTGAGAGGCAGACAAAAACAACAAATGAACTTATATATAAATTAAATGCTTACCAATTTGTAAATCAGATATATAGAGCCAAAGTCAGGAAAAGACTATTGAATTGATTCGGTTAATTAAGAGGAGTAATCAAAATCATGTAATTGGAAATGAGTCAGTTAAGCAACCGGATAATCGAAGACCAATCAGTCAGTCACTTAAGATACTATAAGCGTCGTGAAGAGATTTTAAAAAGAGTATCGAATATCGTTTGTCTCAAGATCCATTTTGTTTAATATTTTTTTCCCTTCAAATAGAGGATTTTATAACAAGAAGTGTTTTTATGAAAAGATTTTTTTTCTTTTCCCTAACAAGCAATAACTCTCACCAGAACACACGGAATTCGTTTAAAAAAATGAGACGAATAGACTTTAATGGCTATACATTATACTGTAAATATCCTTTTCTTCCAGATATTTGTAGATAGTCCTTACTCAAGAAGGAGTCTCTTACTTCACTGGCAGAGAACTGGAGCTCGTGAGTTCGAGCTTTGCTACCGACTAAAGATCGTGATACAAGCTATATTTATCATGGCTGAAATTCCTTTTGCTTAAAGTGGAGTAGAAATGTGCAGAGAAGGAAACAGGCTTCAGCGCTACATAGTACGACCAGAGTCAAAATTACGTGTAATTCTACCATGGCCTTAGGTGCTGGGATAGCCTAGCTGATAGGGCATTGGGCTCATGTCCAAGAGGTCGTTAGTTCAATCCACACCGACCAATATTCCCTGTGTACAAAATGGTGTCTGACCCACACTGTATTTGTCAGAGTCACGAAGTCTTCCAAGTTCCCATAACAAATCAATATCTCTGAGGGTACAGGATCGGAGATTGATCGTGCTCTGGTTCATGTCAAAATTTCGATCTACGGATATGTCCTTCTTTGAAACGGAATGTGACGCATGTATGCTGTCTTTGGATCATCCTCAGGAATGTTTCTCAGATCGGCACCAATAGCTCATTGTGCAGCTCTAGTACGACATAAATAAAAGTAAAAGTACAAGTACTACCATGGCCGTAAGGAGATAGAACCCAGTAAAGTTAGGCAGAGTGCTTGACCATGGTTGGTTGATGTGTACTCTTTAATATTGAGTGTTATCACACTTCAAATTAACTTTAATGAAATATTAAATTATTTTAATCAATAATTTAAACAAAGCTGTGGAGGCTCAGTAGATGGAGCGTTCGCTTTTTAACGAAGTTAACCAGGTTCGAATCCCAGCAATGACTGGTTAATATGAATTCTGCTCCCGGCTCGCATGAACCACTGTGCTAACATAATATATCCTCAGTGGTTGACGGATCGTGTGTTAAAGTCCCTTTGTAATCAGGCTGACCGTGGGAGATTTTCGCGTTTTTCCTCGCCATGTAACGCAATCAAACAGGCCTCCTCGAAGTTAAATGACTGACAATACTTGATCCAGGAATTCCGTCGTCATCTGGATTGGATTCTAAATTACAGAGTTACGGAGTTAAATATTGGTAATCGCAAACTCAGGTTGACTGTTTAGCAACGGTTGAAAAATAAAAATAAATAACTTTAACATTTTCAATGAGAATTATTACTTTATAAAAATTGTTATCCCTTAAATTATTTTATTGAACGTTTAATGAATTCTAGTGCATTTTGCATATTTCCATCGCCTAAATCGTAAGATATATCTATATAGAGTAGCAATTATACAGGGTGTTTATAAAGTCCCGGACCCATTTTGATGTTTAATTACTCATAAAATAATAAAGATAGATTAAAATTAATAACATAAATGGTTAGATAGACTCAAAAAGTTTCATGACCCTTGTCAATGAACCTCTACGTGTGGATGGAGTATCTTTTTGCTAAATTCTTCTGAAATTTCTCTGTGCTAGCACTATCGATTTCGTTTCTATGAACCACCATAAATTCTGTGCTTTCTCTTGTATTGTATGCATTCTCCTTAATATCCACTGGAATAAAACATCACATAGAAAAGTACTACGTAGAACAAACACATCAAAAGTAAACATAACGTTGCAATAGTTGCCAAAAACAAAAGAGAGAAAAATGCAATTAATAAGTAGACGATATTTAGAAAAGTACAGATATTTAGACTGGAAAAAGAAATTATCTGAAATTCACCACACGCGCAGACGATATTTACGAAAGTAAAGATATTCAAACCTTAAAAGGAAAATATATGAGTTATTACATCAATAAATGCCATAAGTTTGTTTATATCTTCATTATTTTATGAGTTATTAAACATCAAAATAGGTCCGGGAATTTATAAACACCCTGTATAATTAAATAAACAGTGTGAATAGTTACAATTTTCTTGATATATTCCATATTTTAACGTTAATAGTAAAAAATACTTGAATTTCTGATTTATCATCCACAAACAGAAAAATAAACTCAGTTTTCACAGAATTCAGAAAGAAGGGAAGGAAAAAAACATAACCTAGTTTCCCTCACTTAACATGCTCTCTAATAAATTCTCGAATTAGTCTACCGGAAAAATCCATTATCCATTCAGCAGAGTAGGCTTGCGTTTGCGAAAAATTGAGTCCACGTTCAGGAAAAGCAATCGCGTATCTTCGCAGTGGCCGTAAAGAAGGAAGATGGAAAGCAAATACGGTGCAGCTTTCTTTTTTTTTTTTAAAGAAATCAAACTATCTTTCCGAGAGAAAATAAATAAAGCTTCTTCTGCTCTCGTGGCTGCCGACGACAGAAAATAGAGAGAAGTGCTGCTGATGAAGCTTTTTATAAACTTATCATGCGGCTACATATATTTTTGACTATTTGTTCAAAAAAAGAAATATGGAAGTAGGGAAATTTTCAATAAAAACACTTTTATATTTTGAAATGGGAAATGGATGTTCGTAACTAGATTTTCCATATATGGATTCCTTGGAATGTGATTTGATATTTAATAATATGTTGAAAAATGTTTTTCTTCTATGTTTAAAGTAAATTATATATAAATATGTATATATTTATATATATATATATATATATATATATATATATATATATATATATATATATATATATATATATATATATATATATATATATATATATATATATATATATATATATATATATATATATATATATATATATATATATATATATATATATATATAAGTTCAAAATGAAGATAAAACAAAGAAAAATTATAGACAAATGAAGAAAAAAAAAGGGGGGGGGGAAATAAAAATTAAAAAAAATTAAAAAAACAACAGTTTAAAAAAAAAAGAAAGACATTTTATTTGGAAAACCGGAAAAAAAGATATAATCTTTTCATTAGCCCACACGATTATATCCGCAAAAAAGAGTGCTTTCTGATATTGTATCAATATAGCCAAAGCAAAATATATTAATACAATAGTGTGAGGAGCACTCGAAAATTTTTTTTACAAAAATAACAACAAATAAAATAGAACACAATAAGTAAAAATAACAAGTAAAAACAGAAAATAAAATAAAAGAAAAAGAAAAAACAGCATAAAACATAGACTATAAAGCGAGTAGCGAAATCAGATGTACTTACACGGAAGGGAAATTTTTCAAGAATGATTTTAAAATGTTTTCGCAACAAGATTGCCAGATTAAAAATATGAAAACAAAATCTCAAATCGAGTGTAACTAGAGGGTTTTAAAGTGCCGTTCTTACTGCACTGCTGAATGCACAGAATAACAAATCACTTCAGTGCAGTAAGAACGGCACTTTAAAAGGTGCAGTTTCTACTTTCAAACATTTAAAGGCATTTAATTTTATGCAAACATATTACAAAGTTAACTGACAAAAAAAGAGTTTAGTTCCTAGAACGTCCTACAATTGCAGTCAACATGTTTGTTTAAATATTTGGGCATACGACCCCTCATTAGACAATCTGCTGTGCATGTGGCCCTTCCCTCAAAAAGGTTGCGCACCCCTATATTAGATGATTCGTATTCCTTTACCAAGATAAATTAATTCTTATTGGTTGCATCTGTAACTGGTTGTCTGTTCCAGTGGACAGTGAACTGAAGTGACGTCAGCTTTGACATCTCTATAACAAGGTGGTTGTTCAGATGACACCTCTTATGCATATAAGATTAATCATGGCGGACTCATTTAACAGCAGTCAAATTTTGTGATTAACATAAAATAAAATTTCTCTTTAACTATATAAAATTAGTCTGCTCTTAAACTACGATTGAAAAGGAGTATCAGGTCGAGCATTTTTTAAACTGTTAAATCTGGATCAAATGTGCTATTTGTTTTAAAATTTGTCTTAAGAATTGTTTCTAATTATCTAGAAATTGTATTAAATTTATGTTTTTCAGTTTCGATTAAAAAATATTCGACAGTTCATCGAAATATTCAAGCTGGCGTCACTTCCCGTACCTGTTAATTGGTAATCCTGCAATGATGAATCAATATAGATAGCAACCAATAGGAATAAGTTTCTATTGGTATGAAAATTTGAATAGTCCAATAGGAAAGGTGCGAACGACAATTTATTCCACTCAGTGATATAGTTCAGCTTCTGCTTTGGACATTTGTATTTCTGGCAAAAGAATAAACATGGCAAGCAATACATTTCTAAAGATGTTCCAAAAGTAAAATATTAGCAACTTGCTTCATTTTGAAACAATAATAAAATGATTTTTCCTACTTAGCCAACCAAATAAACTCATCACAATCGAGATCTTGTTAAATATTTCAGTTAATTATATCAAACTATTTAATAAACAACATTAAATGAACAAACTAATAAGAAATATTTCAAGTTGATGTATTTTTAAACACACGAATATAAAGTTAATACACTTACTAATTATACTAAATTTGATTCAAATTTAACTTGTTTTTTCACGCACTTGGTCGAATCATGTGAGATTAAATATTTAAATACCCAAAATAAGATAGCATCATTAGATTTCACTCCTTATTCTCCCTTTAGTTAAGATATGACACTCAAAAATTTTCAACGGTGATTCAAAGCAGAAACGGAAAATCTAATTTGTGTCAACTTAAACGCAATTCAAATAAATGATTAAGGCACGTTTTGCGCATTCCATTTTAATAATTCAAAAGGAAAGCGTATCAAATGCTCTTATCTAATTACGCCAAGTCTCAAAACGTCTAAGTCATGCCAGATACTACGAAAGTGCTAGTTTAACTTACATAACGTTGCTTTAAACATTTCGCAAGAAATAATATCTTTAAATTAAAACTTTTTAAAAAGTGACAAGATTAGACATGCGAAATGACATACGTTAACTCGCTTATGTTTGTATTTATTATTCAAAAAAGTTGTGAATCATAAATAAAAAATATTACAACAGCTGCTTTACAAATTTTCTTAAAACTACACTTTAATTGTAAGATGATTTTACTTGTTTAAATAAAAATTATTTTTTAAGAAATGAAAATTATAGGTACAATTAAACAGTGGTTTAGACTGTTATAAATGCACTTGTCTAAATAAAAACGCTCTAAGAAAGAAATTAACTGACTCGAACGGTGATGAAACAGGTTAAGACACTGATAATTGCATTTGTCTAAATAAAAACAATCTAAAAAAATTTAATGTTTAAGATGTGATGAAATAGTGGTTAAGACACTGATAATTGCACTTGTCTAAATAAAAACGACCTAAAAAAGAAATTTAATGCTTATGACGTAATGGAACACTGGTTAAGGCAGTGATAATTGCACTTGTCTAAATAAAAACGATCTAAAAAAGAAATTTAATGTTTAAGACGTGATGAAACAGTGGTTAAGACACTGATAATTGCACTTGTCTAAATATAAGGCATCTAGAAAAGAAATTAAATGATTGAAACGTGATGAAACAGTGGTTAAGGCACTGATAATTGCACATGTCGAAATAAAAATGATCTAAAAAGGAAATTAAATACTGAAGGCGTGATGAAACAGCGGTTAAAGTATTGATAATTGCACTTGTCTATATATAAACTATCTAAAAAGGAAATAAAATATTAAAGGCGTGAGGAAACAGTGGTTAAGGCAGTGATAATTGCACTTGACTAAATAAAAATGATCTTAAAAAGCAATTTAATGCTTAAGACGTGATGAAACAGTGGTTAAGGCAGTGATAATTGCACTTGTCTAAATAAAAATGATCTTAAAAAGAAATTTAATGTTTAAGACGTGATGAAACAGTGGTTAAGACACTGACAATGGCACTTGTCAAAATAAAAACGATCTAAAAGAGAAATTTAGTATTAAAGGCGTGATGAAACAGTGGTTAAGGCCCTGATAATTGCCCTTGTCTGAATAAAAACGATCTAAAGAGAATTTAAATATAAAACACATGATGGAATAGTTATTAAGATATTGTGCTGCCATTATAAAGCTAAGTAGTAAAGGAACCAACATGTCTGAGAACAAAGGGTGGTTGGTGTGCAATCTCGGCCATATTACTAACATTACGATGCTTCTACTGAAATCGAGGAGCCGTAAACTTCATTATCTCTTGACCAACAACTTGCTGCAGCTGGTGTCCCTTGCTTTTTCGAGAATGATTCATGCTTAAATTTTAAAGGCTTACTAATTGCCCATTGTAATAAAAGTAAAAATAGCATAAAATGTTTTCAAAGAAGCTAATTTCTTCCGTTTACCCGTATTTTAAAATAACAAAACCTCGGAAAAATCAAAGCTTTTTAAAAATTCTATAAGTTGGTTGAAAGTTTATGAAAGTTCTTATGCTTGTATGATGATTTAAAGATCTTTAAAAAATTAAATTCCAGTCAATAGTTTTTTTAAACGCTCCTGCAATGTTTTAGATAAATACAGAAGTTTACCAATTTTCGGCAATTTTCAATATGCAACTCTTCACTTGTCTTGTAATAACAGAACCAACCACTCGCTACTCAACCATTTTTGTCGTGGTATTTCCAAAATATTTGTAGCTATTAACAATAATTTTCAACGGCTTACGATTTTTTTCATACTTATTTTGCGGATTCCTGCTCTTTCTTGCATGTAAAAAAAATTCCTGTAACATTACCACACTGTATGGTACTGACATTTCTCGTAAAAAAAACGACATGATTTAAATTAATAAAACCAAAATATACGTTATTTAAATCCTTCATTCAGTAATTTTTCATTCATATGGTAACAATTTATCGGAAATTCAAGTTTATAAGACTATTTTTCCTATTATTCCACACATTCTGCAAAAAACTCAAAACTGTAAAGCAAATTTAGCTAAAATAAATGGATTTTATACAATACTCATGTAAAAATTAACACATTTAAGCATGTTTTACCAAAGATTATTACACATTCTAAAGCAATATTTTGTTGTTAATTTAACCAAAATCATTATCAAAGTGTTTCGGAAAAATTACCGATCTGTTTAGTGCGTCCATTGAGGCAAAAATACGATAAATTTTACCATATTCTGGTAGTTTTGATCATACTTTTTCTCTTCGGTATGTATCTACTTCATAATTAAAGTCTGAGTTTTTTGGAGAAAGGAGGAAAAACTAATCTAGATTTAAGTGTTGCTCGAATATATAAACCTCTAACTTCCTGTTCTTATACTGTATTCGAACACTCTGTCACAAGTGTTACACAACTCTCCACAGCTGGGGGTGACAGGGAAACTTTGGTATTTTTCTAATGTGAGCAGTGTCATACCAGATGAGTGATTTAATATCATCTTCACTTAACTCTCTAACCATTGGGGGAAGAAGAACCCACTAGAGGTGTCAAACGAAAGTTCGAATTTCTTTCACAACATCGTCTGAAAAGATACGATTTGCTATAAAACTAATATTCTGAAAGTTTCAGCTCAGTATATATATATATATATATATATATATGTTCAAAATGAAGAATAAAACAAAGAAAAATAATAGACAAATGAAAAAAAAAGGGGGGAAATAATAAGTAAAAAAATAACAAACAACAGTTAAAAAAAAAAGGTGAAATTTTATTTGAAAAACCGGGAAAAAAAAGATATAATCTTTTCTTCAGCCCACACGATTATATCCGCAAAACAGAGTGCTTTCTGATATTGTATCAATAAAGCCGAAGCAAAATATATTAATACAATAGTGTGAGGAGCACTCAAATTTTTTTTTATAAAAATAACAACAAATAAAATAGATCACAAAAAGGAAAAATAAGTAACATGTAAAAACAGAAAATAAAGTAAAATAAAAAGAAAAAAACATTAAAAAGGAGACTATAAAGCGAGTAGCAAAATCAGATCAACTTACATGGGCAGAAAATTTTTCAAGAATGATTTAAAAATGTTTTCGCAGAAGGATTGCCAGATTACAAAATATAAAAACAAAAGATGAAAACAAAAGCGCAAAGTGAGTGTAACAAGAGGGTTTTAAAGTGTCGTTCTTACTGCACTGCTGAAGTGATTTGTTATTCTGAGCTTTGATTTGTTAGTTACCAAGGATGGGCCCGAAATGGATGTGCGCAAGATAATATTATACTGGATAATTTTAGAAATTGATCATAAATAGTTTTAGAAGATAGATATTTATTTAAGAAAACATGTAAAATAGAAAAGAGAAACATAAATTGCCTGTTTTTGCAAATAATTTTAGCCGCGGATTTGCACGATATAGATTAGCACATAGAAAAATTATTTAAATTATCAAAGAAAAAAATTTTAATAGATAATTTTAGCACGGATTTGCCCGAAATGGATTTGCACATGGGAAAATTAACAAAGAAAAAAATTTTAGTAGATAATTTTAGTCACGGATTTGCCCAAAATGGATTCCCCCCCCCCCTTTTTTTCATTTGTCTATTATTTTTCTTTGTTTTATTCTTCATTTTGAACATATCTAATGAGTTCTGTTTACTTGCAGCTTAAGCGCATTAAATGAAACTTATTGTTTTTCTTAACTTTCTTCGTGTTTTCTTGTATTTATATATATATATATATATATATATATATATATATATATATATATATATATATATATATATATATATATATATATATATATATATATATATATATATATATATATATATATATATATATATATATATATATATATATATATATATATATATATAAGTTCAAAATGAAGAATAAAACAAAGAAAAATTTTTCTTTGTTTTATTCTTCATTTTGAACTTATCTAATGAGTGCTGTTTACTTGCAGCTTAAGCGCAATAAATGTTACTTATTGTTTTTCTTAACTTTCTTAGTGTTTTCTTGTATTTATTTATTTTTATATATATATATATATATATATATATATATATATATATATATATATATATATATATATATATATATATATATATATATATATATATATATATATATATATATATATACCACAATTTTCTTCTCAGTGTATAAATTTTTTCAAGCAATTGCTCTAACAAAACCCAAGTTCTTCACTATCTGTCAGCACTGAAGAAGTAATTTTCACATATTTTCTCCCTTAGTTTTAGTTTATTTCAAACCTACTTTTATACATCAGCAACATCAGTTTTATGTTACCTCAAGCAAACAGGAAAAATGAACTGAAAATCGTCTATTAATCTCTCACGTTTAAATCCTCTGTAGATTTTGGTTTATTTATACTTTAAATAAACCAAACTTATAAAATAAACAATACTTCACTCCAGGTAAAGATTTTAAAGATCAATGCCATTGCTAATTACTTTGAAGTGGTCTTCAAGTGTTGTTTGCATTGTTTCTGTTTTATCATATGCCCCAATTTTGTATTTCAAAAGCGTCAGTTTTATATTATCTTAAGCAAATATCAAGGATGGACTGAAAATTTTGTAGTTGCCCTTCAAGTATGAAGCTTCGGTAGGTTTTGAAATAATACCTTTCAAATGACATTCCACTCCCAGTAATGTTTTTCTTTTTTTGGCAAGCGAGGTATTTTTGATTTATTTTATGGGTATCTTTGTCCCCCCCCCCTTAAAAACCTAAACTTCTAGAATAACGTATCTTGCACCATGAGTTCTATTGTTTGAGATTAACTGATTCATGAAATCATTTCACCACCAGTCATACAATGATAAAAAACAAAAAGCTGGTTCAAATTTTGTCTCTATACCACGCATTTCACATTATTTCGTCCTATAGTTTTAACGCACTAGTAAAAATTTATTTCGTTATTTTGCGAAAACATTATAAGGTTGCATTTTATATAATATTAATGTACTTAGTAGCACCAGTGAATAGCTATCGTATTAACTGTGACATCCAGAAAACCGTAGTACTATCATTGATATGAAATTTGCTATTAAATCAGAATAGTGTAGTTTATGTCGACTCAATTAAAAAAGTACTCGAACTGTAAAAAATTCTGGAGCAAATTACGATAAAAGGTAACGGCATTCATGGAGTCAGTACTTTTCACCATAAAATTTTATGGAACAAAAATCTGTTGTACCTTAATTATTACAGTAATACTTACTGTAAAATCACTGAATCACTGCAATTAAATAAGTAAAAACAACGGTATAAAATTTTACGAGAAAAAGAGAAAAAAATCTGTTACCTTAATACTCCGTAATTTTTACAGTGATACAGTGATATACAGTATTATTTATTGTAAAATCATTAAATCACTATAATTAAAAGTTATTACTGTGAAAATTATGGTATGAAATTTACGGGGAAAATAGATGTTACAGAGGATGCTCTCATGGTGCAATATACTTTTCACTGTAATTTGATACGAATTTTTTTCTCTGCAATTGGAAAGATACAAAAAGAAATGAAAAGTCTACCTTTCCTACTAATTGCCACTATAAAGGAGAAATAGTTTTACAGGGTCACATACGGTATGAAATTTACGGGGAAAATAGATGGTTACGGAAGATGCACTCAGGGTGCAATATTCTTTTCCCTGTAATTTGATACGGATTTTTTTTCGCTGCAATTGAAAAAGTACAGAAAGAAATGAAAAGTCTACTTTTCCTACTAATTGCTATTATAAAGGAGAAATAGTTTTACAGGGTCACATATATTACGTAAATCCGAATGTTTGATTCATTCGTCAATAGTAACAATGACAAAAAATGGTTTGACTTATAATTTCTTTTTCATAATCAAAATAAATACTGTGATAATTCTGATAATTTTATTATAAGTAGTTTTACAATGACGCTTCGAACCAGATCTTACTTTATAACCATTAGTAATACATATTAATAACCATTAGTAATACATATTAGTATTAGTAATACATATTAGTAATAGTAATGCATATTTTTTAAACATTATTTTCGAAACGTTATTTTCTACATCTTATTACATAATTTACTTAATAATTAATGGTTCTAAGAATTAATTTTTGGTAGCCGAAAAAGTGCACAAAAATAATTATGGAATTAAAATGGTTCACTGGTTTGACTTGATCGAAAATGAAGGAAAGATCAATAAAGAAAAAAATCAATAGGAGACGAAAGGACTGAAGAATCGATTGAATATAAACAATTTTGATCATGCCCTTACAAGAATTACCTGATCAAATTAACGGTAAAATGTACCGACACTCAAAATGCTGGTACTTTCTTACCGTAAAATTCATTTTTACCGGAACATATTACGAGACAGAAAATCTCCTACACAGTAATTTTTACAATAATAATTACAGTGAAATCACTGTATAACTCTAGTTAAATAAATTTTACAGGAAAATACAGTATTATAATTAACGTTAAAAATGCTTTTTTAGGTAGAATGAGTTTTACAGATGAAGCACCCAAAATGCCGGTACAATAATTTGATCTAGAACTTTTACAGGGTAATTGGTCTGCTATGAAATGTGAAAAATTAGTAAAAGTTTCAAGAAAAGATTTTAAAAAATCGATAAAAGTTATAGAATAGATAGAAAATTAAAACTTTATAAATAGGTACTAAAATAAGACAAAAGAGCCAGCAAAAAAATCAATAAGATAAAAAGATCTAGAGGAAATTTAAAAAAAAACGGATATGATTTGAAAAATCAAAATAGAGAAATAAAATTAAAATGGTCAATTGAAAAGAGGGAAATAAGAGAAAACGATTAATAAAGACTAAGAAAATTTATTGATTTGATCCGGTTAAAAAAATGAAAAAGTTAAAAAAAAAAACCGTTTGAAAAAAAATACTTAAAAGAAATAAAACTCGATTCGATTCGATCTAATCGAAGAAAACCGAAGAGGAAAAACAATAGAAAACTATCAATAAAAGCTAAAGCATTTACAAAAGGCAATATATTTTAATCTATATAACCATGACTTTCAATTTTTCTCATCTAAAAAATACAGTTTAAACTAGTTATACTATTTTCAATGACTTAAATTTTTCATCGTTCAAGAAGTCAGAAATGGAAGACATTTTTATCAGTCTTATTCTTATTTTGTTCATGAAAAGGATTCCAGAAATTTCATTTCCAGGAGCAGAACTATCATTTCTGGTTAGCTTTATTTACTCCTTTCATTCATTCCTTCTCATTCATTCCCATTGTAGGAACGTCAAAGAATTCCGCTAAAACCCTATTCATCCACGCATCGATGCATGAAATGAGAAATCTCCTTGTGATATCTAAGGAACTTCCATACGACTGGAACACCATTGAGCTTCAACTTGTGCATATTGCAAAATGGCGGTTATTTTTCGATATTTTAAGATTATCGATTTGGAACCTTGAACAAGATCAATTTTACGATTGAAGAATTAGAAATGATCCTAGATAGCAGGTAATCATATGGCAAACGTTGTATTTTCATTTTTATTTGTTTGCCATAGAAAGGTTGACCAATTAATCCATTTCTAAACTTAGTAGAAATATTAGTATGCAAAGCTTACTTCCTTAAAGGTTGAATAAAAGCATGCAAAAACCTTTGCAATAAAAGATCGTTTTTAGCTTTTATTTATAAGTACTATAAGCCTTGTTTTTGCTTTTCTTTTCAATCTAACTTTGTCCAGACTTCAAATGAAACTTTTTGGTTGTGTTTAAAACTTAACACTGAGGTCAACCTTCATTTTTAAAGTGAGGAAATTATACTCGTATAAAATCCTGTGCAAATAAATCTCGTTTCAGTGATTTTCATAAATATTAAAATAAACCTTGAGAAGGGAAATTTATTATCGGTTTGCGAACACTTTCTACTCTTGATTGGCAAATGATGATTCATTTATTTCGGAAGGTTTTTCTATCATTGTTTTGTAAGGACAGATTTAATCTCGATGTAAAAGTGTTGTTTATGAAAGCTTAATGTGAATCTAATAATGAGTAAACCATCAAAGTAAAATTTTATAATGCTTCAATTTTGCATGATTTATTTGCTAATCACTTATAAACCATGTTGGGTTTTGTGATTAAGGTTGTTTCTGACATTTAAATCAATCTTGCACTGCTATCTCCAATGTTTAGAGTCTGTCACCCTCTAATTACTATTATAAAGCAACAGATTTTAAAATAAAATGAAGTTATGCTTATGTAAATCTACAGAAACATCCGCTATTATAATTCTCTCATTCAGTAGTTCTTTATGAAAAAAAAAGCATTAGAAGTTTAATAAATGGAACAGTTTTCTTGAAAAAAATTAGCTACGGAACAAGCTTAACATTACATTATTATTATTATCCAATTTTTTTAAAAAAATAGAAAAACTTAAAATAATTTCATTTATTTAATTCAGTGATCAAGAATCGTTACCCTTTTGTACCTCTAAATTACCCTCTACTACTACTTTTTTACACTTTTAAACTCCAAAAGTAACTACCCTCTTACGTGAAAATATTATTCCCAGCTTGTTCTTATGCCACAAGAGTACTAAAAATAAGGTAATGTGAGAATTAATCAGTATTTAGGCGCATGGAAGAATCTCCTCAGAATTGTCTATCATTTACAGTTTTGAAATGTTCTCACAAACACATAATAGATTCTAAGTGTTTTCTCAATTAACGTTTCACTTTATTAAAATGTAAGATTTTTCAAGCAAAAGAATTTTTTTCGATTTAAAAGTATAATAAATAAAGCAACTAACTATTCAAACGTATGGTAGACAAAATAAAATTAGATATGGAACAAGTTTAAGTATCCTAATATTTTACAAATATTCTTTCATAATTTCATTGAACATTTTTTATAATCTCATTGAACATTCATATATTCATAATCTCATTCAACATTATTCATCAGAGCATTATAATATTTCATAAGCATTTTTTTACCTAAAATTAGCTTATATTTAAATTAACATCAAGTGATTAAAAATTATCCTGGGGGCGAAGTAATTATTACCTACTGCTTTGAGAATGTAAGGGATTTGTACATTTTGAGAAAACTAACTTTGGCTAATAATTAAGTCCCTTGAGAAAGTTAATGATATTAATCCAAAACATGCAAAGAAATTTTACTTAGAACAAGTCTTAAAGTACAAAATTCATTACTGCTCCATGGTACAATCATACCATACTATAAATAAAATAAAATGTGTTAAAAGATCCATCATTTTCTCATAACTAAAAGAATTCAAAATTTTCTTAGTCTATGCCCCAAATAAATCTCAGTTGAATAGTTTTATAAACTTATTCATAAAACCAAAAATAATTACATTTTAAGCTTTTTTTCTTTCATCAAACATTTCATTCGGCACTTCGGATGCTAACTTTTCTTTGTACTATTATTATAGCTTTTTTTCTTTTCTATCGATTAAACGTCAGAATTTGAAATAAAAATTACACTAATGTTGCCCTACTTTTTGGAAATCACCATTTTCCCAAGCATTTTTTTAATATTCATATATCTAAAGTTAAAATTATATCATAAAAAATAATGCAATAATTAGTTCAACCTCTAATTGCTTGACATATTTTAACACATCATTTTTTTTTATTCAAAAGGAGTTTTTTCTATCATTCATGGGGATTAATAACAGAATATCAATACTTTTAATCCCTAAACAAAACAATCATTTCAAAAAAAGAAAAAAAGGGCATGGATATCCCTGACTTTTATAAATTAGATAAGACTCAATCAAACTTTATCAATACGCGTAAAATACTCCACAGGAATCAATATAAAAAAGTTTATAATTTCGTCTTTTAATTAAATTTGTTTTATCCCTTTTTTATGCTTTAGTTTTTTGGTCGTTAATCAAAATTTTTCTTTAAGTCTTTAAACTTATTGAAAAACTTTCACTGATTTTCCCTCTAACTAAAATAATTTTTTTTTGTTTATTATAAATACATTAAGCTTGTAAATTTAATCTTGATTAACGCCAGTTACTCCTGAATTTCAGCAAGGAAATGTTCCACTCCCCATGCTGTTTAATTAGAAAATGTTTAAGACAAAAATGGGCCAAAGTTTTTTTTAATCATAAAATTGGTAATTAATCCAATTAGTTAATGTTTTCGGAAGAAAATAAGAATTTCAAATAAAATTGAAAGTGTTTAAAAATATTTCATAACGTTTAAAGCATAAATCTAGTATATTGTTTGGACGTTAATAGAATATCTTGCAGCTGAACACTTAATAATGTATCTAGACTAATTTTTATATATTATTGATTAAATAAAATTCCTTAGGTTTAAGTGAAAATAAATGTTTCATAATCGTTTTGATGATTATAAAATTTTTAGTTTTAACAGTGTTATTAATATAATAATTGGTTGTGACAGATGAAAGGGTTTCTGGAGAAAACAAGAGTCAGTTGTATTTTTTTAGCATTTTAAGTTATAAATACCTATTTGTATACTCTTCCATTTACTTATAGTTTTAAGAGATACATTGAACTTGATTACTTTACTCAATTTAAAATTTCTACTAAAAATTATTCATCTACCAATTTGAGGGGAAAGGATTTCTTGGTTAAAAGTTTATACATTTTATTTAGAATGTTTGAATGTATTTTTATTGTCTTATCTTTCATTGAATATTCAAAACATCTGAGGGCAACGTTGCCCAAATAAAAAACCTAAATTTGCATACTATTTATCAACAGTTTTCTTTTTAAACTGCTTTCAAACTAACGGTTGAGCGACGTTACATTACTTTTTCTTCTTCTTCACACACACGACAGTCCTGGACAAGCCCTGGTTTCCTAAAAATGACCTTTATTTGGGTTTTAATGGGAAAACCCTGTTTTTGAAACAACTTCCTGATAATACTAATGAACATAACAAAATTAATAGTCACAAATGATAGCGAAGACTAATTTTTAAAAATTATTATTTTTCGCATATTGGGGGGGAGGGGGCGTGAAGCAAATAGTGAGTCACGATAAGGCACCCTTTAATTTTATAGTCGTCGTTGAACAGCCGACCCAATTTTGGGTTTACGACTACTAATGTTCAACTCCGTAGCCTTGTAATTTTGAAGCAATCGAGAAGACAAGGAAACTCTTGGATCAGTACCCCCAGAAGTATTGATTTGTTATGGGAACCTGGAGGACTTCGCGACTCGACAGATTTAACGTGCATCAGTCACCATTTACTACACGGGGAGTCTTCGGCCGGCGGGAATCGAACCCATGAACTCTTGAACACGGGCCCAGTTCCCTACCAACCAGGTTATCCCGGCCAAGACACCTTTTTATTTTTTTTATAACCGTCGTTGAACAGCCGACCCAATTTTATGGGTTTACGACTACTATTGTTCAACTCCATTGTCTTGTAATTTTGAACTCAACCAAGAAGGCAAGGGAACTCCTGGATCGAATATTGGGAGAAATTTGTCTTCGGGTAGGACTTTTTGATGGAGCTAACCAGACCACGAGAACCTCCCACGGTTAGCCTGACGGCAAGGGAACTCTAACTCTTGTTCTGTCTACCACTGAGAATATTTCACGTCAGCACTGTGGTTGGTGCAAGCCGGAATTAGTATCGACCAACCATCGGTGGAATTCGAACCCGGTTCACCTCATTGGAAGGAGAACGCTCTACCAGAAACACGAATAATAAACGGAAATTTTTTTTTATTCTTGATATCTTTAAAACTGATATTAATGACCGCCAGCTTTAATAGAAGATTCACTATTCATTGTTAGAAAATTCTTTAAAGAATGGTTAAATAAAAATGCATTTGCTTTTTTGCCATAATCAACCAAATTTGTCAAATAACCATATGAAAGATGATATTCAAAGTTAAACCGTAAGAAAATTGCGTATTGAATGTTTTCGCCTAAGAAGGTTAAACAACCAGAACTTTATCCATGCCGACTAGGCCCAAAGTCAAAAAGAATCGAGCACACGCTTCTCAAAAGCTGAAAGTTAATTCATGCCATAAGGATCACGAAATTATATTTTTATTTTCCATCATTGGGATGCTTGACACAATACAGTAATCTAAGAGAAATTAGTATGTGATGAAAACCTTAGGAAACCCTTGCATGTGGGAACTTACTCATTCTGAGAAAACTAATTTGTTAATCTCATGACCGGTTGAACGAGGGTTCGAATCCCAGAACTGATACCACAATAATTCCTGCATTCCTTCAATTCATGAGGAATTTCCAGTATCCTGTACACCTCTTGGCTACTCTGGACTATTGAAATACAAAACTCTCATTCTCGCATACATGACAGCAACACAGAGCTACTTAAAACAAAAATGTCTAGTATTTCCTGTTCCTCACGATAGATGGCAACGCTAGGTTATCTAATTAAATCATATTTTTTAGTTTTATTGACAAAACAAAATTTAATCAAAACCGAATTCCAATGTCCATTACCTAACGAGAAGCGTTACCAAACCTGAATCCACTATCCAGTTAAAAAAATTCTCTTATTGTTTTGAAACAATGTTGGTTATAAATTTTTACAAGACCGTATAGTTTTTATTTTCTCGGTAGTTTAACCATATTAGTTATAAATGATATCAAACACACAAATGGTAAAAGCCTAACCTAACCATAACGTTCTTAATCGTAAACTTTACGGTTACTTGAATGTACGGGCTGTCGTTTATTTAATCGTAATTTTAGAAGGAAAATTTATAAAGTGTAGTGACAACATATATCCCCCTGGTGTTTACAAGATTCCTCCTCTACAACTATGGTCTTAATTCGATCTGGCAATATCTTGCTTCGAAATCACTTCTGGTAAAGTCTAACCATTTTTGTGGGATTGATGTTAACTCCACTGTTACATAGTAGTACATATAAGATCTTGTGCATTGGATTGTAGCTGCATTACAGCTTGCTTCGAATATCAGCTAAATCAATGATTATCGAGGTAGCAAGAAGTATTGGCAAAGTGAATATTCTGCTGAGATTCATGAGAACATATGAAGACCACAGTGGA
This sequence comes from Parasteatoda tepidariorum, assembly GCF_982258835.1. Taxonomy (NCBI): domain Eukaryota; kingdom Metazoa; phylum Arthropoda; class Arachnida; order Araneae; family Theridiidae; genus Parasteatoda; species Parasteatoda tepidariorum. The sequence continues at coordinate 74,994,910 of NC_141755.1, read as the reverse complement.
AGAACGGTATACGTCCATAAGAGCTAATTCTGAGAAAAAACGATTCTAAGCTCGAAAAGGAAAGATATTTCCACAGTTCAGCCCATCTTTACAGCGTAATAATAACTTTAGCGGAAAATTGATCTCTTACGTTCTAGATTTGTAAAAAAATCAGTAATCCTCAAAATGTAACAGATGGTGATCTAATATTCATTTTCGAGAAAAAATGGACCTAAACCTTTTTGGAAATTAGTGACCGGTGTCCAACATATTTACATGGTTCCCAGTAGAACACCGAAGTAAAGTATCACTGGATGTGGTCAGTAAGCGGATAGGTGTCCACTTTGATCTGTCTGCGTAGGAACCGAGGCTGCGAGTTATCGGTTCGCGTTGAACTGTTCTACAGTAAAGTGATCGACTTCACGCGCAGGTCATCGGGTTACCAAAGCAGGGAAGCCATCCCCTCTGCAGAGGATCAAAATTGCGATGTCATGTCTTCGGATCGTCCTTAGAGATGTTTCCCAAACCATCGCCAATAGCCCATTGTGCAGCTCTTGTGCGACGTAAATAAAGTACCCACCTGCCAACATATTTACAAACTGAATTTTTTTAATCATTCTTAATTCAATGATTTCGCCAGATACTTCTTATTTTCATGAATTCTGAGCAAAATGTTATAGGTTGATATGTCTTCATAGTATGTTTTCCATAATCACTTAAATTTGAAATAATTATCTGAAGCCAATTCAGATTTCAATTCATCCAGATCTGAATGCATAGGGTGAAAACCAATCAAACTTTAAGAAAGACTAAACTGAGTTTCTTGATTTGGTGTAATTGCTTCTTATTTTCTCTTTTCAATAATTTCTCCGTTTATGGACATAACTTCTTTCCCCTTTGGTTTTTATATGTGATTGTTGGGGAAATAATGAACGGTGTCCGACATATTTACTAAGTGATTTTTTTTCTTGTATACGATAAGACGATATAATTATTTCACCAGACTCTTCCTTATTTTCATCCATCCTGATTAAAATATTATTGATTTATATGCTATCATAATGTGTTATCCTAAACACTTAAATTTGAAATAATTATCTGAAACCAATTTATCATTAAGATCTCAATTCATCTAGATCAAAATGTTTAGAATGAAACCCAATTAAAATTTTTTAAAAAAAACTAAGCTTCATAGTTTGTTGCAAATGCTCATCCTTTTGAAAGAAATAGATATTCCTTTAACTCCTTCTGAACAATGTATCTCTTTTTCTTCGGCTAAAATATGAAAACGCAGCACGTAGTTTGGGGATGTCATTTCCTTAAGCTATTTCTCCGTGATTCATGGGAACTCGTCAAGCTTTCCAAAATATTAGCTCTATTCATTTTTTTCCGAAGTGGCCATTAGAACAAATTCATCTCTCCCCGGGACATCATAAGTTCACTTCTTTTCATTATTCTGATTTTTTTTTGTGTGTGTAAGAGAAGTTTTTTGTTGTTTTAACATTCTCTATATCTCTCTCCCAACTGCAGTTGATAACTCAAATTTGGCATTCTTCTTTTTATACATTTCCTTCGCGTCATCAGCTTTTGACGCACAAGGAAGCAATTTAGATATTTTATAGCATACCATTTTTATCACTGGAATATATTTTTTTTTAGTTTATCTAAATTTAACTTGAAAAAGTTAGTCAGTTTCCTGATATAAACGTTGTTTTTTCTTCCTGATTAATTTAATTGTTTTAAAAGAAATATTGAATACATGGAAACACAAAAATCGCGAAGCTTTCTTCATTAGTGATGAAATCCATTCCCGGAAACAGCTGCAAATGAGCATTTCTTCCATTTGAGGAAATTACTATGCCCACTATTATAAACGTTGTTATTTCTTCCTGATTAAATAATTAAATTGTTTTTAAAAAATATATTAAAAACATGGAAACTCAAAAATCGCGAAGCTTTCTTCATTAGTTGTTGTTGACGTATGCCTTGTTTAGGCAGAGGGGGTGCTATTGTTCTTGTTTTTCCAGTGGCGCCATTTATGGCCAAGAATTCGACCTCTGTCACACCATACGTCACACCCGTTTATAGGGCGGACCCATTCATATATCCACTCATTCATCCACAGATCGTAATTTTGAACTGAATCAGAGAACGATCGATCTCCAATCATCCAATATCCTCATAGGTACTGATTTGTTACGGAAACCAGGAGGACTTTTACGACTCGACAGATTTAACGTGCATCAGTCACTTTACTGCACGGGGAGTCCTCGGCCGGCGGGGTTTGAACTCTCGAACATGGGCCCAGCGCCCTACCGACCAGGCTATCCCGATCCTTCTTCATTAGTGATGAAATCTATTCCTGGAAACCGCTGCAGATAAGCATATCTTCAATTTGAGGAAATTACTATGTCTTCTATTATAAACGTTGTTCGGTTATACATTTACAAAAATTGAAAGTATTTAGAGTCTTAATAAAAATACTGGCATATAGAGCAATTGGTTTTAATACCTAATTGGAATTCTTGAATAAGTACTAAAATGACTTGAGAGGACATGAGAGTGAAAGACTAAATTCGTCAAATATTTAAAAGTTCTCAACAAAGAGGATTAATAAATATAAACTTTACTTTGTGATGAAATATTTGTTACATGATTATATATCTGCCAATTTTATAATGATTAAATATATTATAAAATTGCCAAAAATGATGCCTTTTTTTAATTGAAATAGTATCCTAGGAAAAAAAAATTAAAATGATGAATTATTTTTTTAAAAAAGGTTTAAAAAACAACAAATATTAATACCTTCATCCACCTCCTTCTTTGTATAAAAAATATGTTTATGATATTATTTAAAAAAAATAAACCATAATTTAAATGAAATAACATTATACGCTTCATAATTTTCAAAAGGTTTAGCCATGTTTTAATTTTTAAAAAAAAAATTTGGAAATTTTTTTTTCCAAGGTTGCAAACTTTTAAATAGCAAAGTAATATACTTTACACAATTTTTTATTGCGTAAAATATAATATAGAGAAAATTAGAATAAGAAAAAAGATAAAATGTTTTACAGGTTTTTCTTTATTTGATTCACAATATGATGCGTTAAGCAATATTCTCATTTAAGAAAGAAAAGAAAATGCAATGCTTAGTTGCTTTTGATTTTTTTTTAAAGTAAACATTAATTTTTTGAATAGTTTGCGGAAAAACCTTTTTTCTTTCTTTAAATTCATGACTAAAAAAATTGCTTCATTAAATTTATTAAAAAAATTATCAAAAGTTTTATGTTGATTAATTAGTGTAATTTTGCAAATACAAATAACTTGGAAAATATTTTAATTGCCAATTTTTTTTGAATAAGTGGTAATATGTTTTAAATTATTTTCAAATTATTTTCTGAAACATAATTTCCCATTTAATTTTAGTATATATATATATATATATATATATATATATATATATATATATATATATATATATATATATATATATATATATATATATATATATATATATATATATATATATATATATATATATATATATATATATATATATATATATATATATATATATATATATATATATATATATATATATATATATATATATATATATATATATATATATATATATATATATATATATATATATATCCTTACGTAGTGTTATGCGTAAAACTAATTTCAGATTTGAAATCCCCACACCCGAAGTAGAAGGGATGAAGTATTTGGATAATTGCAAAGAAAAAATTGTTCTCTAGTTTTAATACAATGTTTTAATACAGTTTTAATACAATGTAACAAAAATTTAGATCAAATATTTAAATTTTTTTCAATGTTTAAAAGTTAGCTAAACACCATACTATCATCATTTTCCTCTCCTAACTCAGACACATCAGTTTCGAAACAGTTTAAATGCCCTCATAAATAACGCGATCATTAATGAATTAGTTTAATTAGCCGAATAAATGAGGCTATAAAAGATCTTAAGGTGATGAGGTGAAAGTGCTCACTATTCTAGTGGATAAACGACGGCAGTCAACAGGACTCATTCATTTTGGTGCAAGTAACAAATTTTGTTCAGAGTAAAAAAAAAAAAAAAATTGAAAAAAAAAAGTTTCGATTGGGAGAGTTATTTGTGCTTTCCGAAATAATATGGATTATCTTCCATTTTAAAGGAGTTTTGGAATAATCGTGAACGCTATAAGGGGTGAGGGAGAGTTTACAGTTTATAAAAAGAACAAGTTTCCAGTGAGTTTCTACTGATATTTACTTGCATTCTTTTAAAAATTCTAAGGTTTGGAATAAAACTCAGTCACGTTTATTTCTGTACGATTGTATTTCAGAAAACATTTTTACAGTATAAAAAAAGTATGACTGGAATATGGTAAAATTTACCATGTTTCTGACTCTATAGGAGCATCAAAATCATCAATAATTTTTATCGCAGCACTTTGGTAACTATTGGTGGATTTTGGTAAAAGTATCATTGAAATATAGTTTAATAATACGTTATAAAATTTGGTAAACGTGGTAAATTTTGATAATTTTAACATATCTCAGAGTCTTGCATAAAAACCATTTATTCGGTTAAATGTATCCTTCAGTTTTGAATTTTTATTAAGCATGTGATAATAAGAACTAAAACTTAGAAAACCAGAAAGTTTGGTAAATCGGTACCATATTAATGATTTAAATATCGTATATTTTGGTTTTAATCAGAATTATGTTTTTTTTTACCCGAAATGTCATTACTATACAGTGCGGTAATTTTACCAGAATTTCTTGTCAGTGTAGCATTACAATATGAATTAATTAATAACTTAATTATTTATGCCTTTTTATACTAAAATAAGAATATGAATTAGTTTAAGCGCAAGGAATTTATTTATTTACTTAGAAATTAAGCTTTAAGTTTTCCGATTAGTTTCGACAACTTTTTTTCTTAAATGGTAATATGAAATTTTAAAAAACTTCTTTATTTGTTTTATTATGTTCAAAAACTCTAAGGCATTTTTTTATACGCTTAACATAGTAAAAAAATTTCTGTCGCCTAAAACCAAAACTCATTTGAGAGTTTTATTTACAAGGCAATCAGCTATGTTTTGTGTTAATAAAGTGTATAATCTATTGAGTTAGGGATCAATGTGGTTAAATATAATATTTTAAAAAATACCCGTACTTATCTCTACGAAAAAACATGCATAAAAAATAAAAATTTTACATTTTCCCCTTAGTCTGTGGTTCGAAAAATGCGTGCTATAATCATAAACACTCATGAAAAATTGCAGATAATTATTTTATAAACAGCATAAGATATCGTGTTTAAGGTGGTGTAAAAAGGGAAAAAATCTGATTTTGAGACAAACGCTTTTAAAGATTTAAATTTATTAGTCTATCCACTATTAGCACCTTGCAAAAAAAATTGCTATTACTTTGCAAATAATCGTATACTGCAAAAAATGAGTACAAGCTGTAAGATAAATATTTATCATTTAATGAATAGCAGGAATAAAACTTCATGCTTTGTTTCTTGAAAGCTGAATGCAAAAATTTGAATCAATAATCGACATCTTAAAAATAGTTTTAAATTCTCATAAACGAAATGTTGTTGATTTTAAAGAAATATTCAACTTCGTTTTCAAACAATTATTTTTAAGAAAACTTTTCTTGTTCCTTTAGAAATAAAATTATCATTACGAATAATTAAAAAAGATTTCGTTTCCAAGAAAACTCTTTTTGAAGTAATTATAAAGAAATAAACATTTTAATAACGATACCTTCGTACGATGCGGGCTACTACATGCCATTACAAATTTAATATTCAGAGAGTATATTTCATTAAAATTTTTAAATAGGCAGTCTAGTATGGAAACTAAGTTTAGACTTAATGTTTATTTCGTTATTATACATTGAAATCTTTCTTTTTATTTTTTAATTAGAAAATTTAAACAAACCCTATATTACCTAATGTTTGCTTAGAAACAGACCGACATAAAAATAAAATTATTATTTCTTAATTACGTATTTATTAATTTGATTTTGTATTAATATTTTTTAGTTTCAACTCAACTAACAAGCAACCTTACGGCAAATGTTGCATTTGCTGTCTCTTTTTTTAAAGACACAATTAGGTAGACTGGTTAGTCATTATTCTTACAGGGCATAAATGCTGCAATGCCAATATTATTTTTTTAAAGATTGAATAAAGGCACGCATAAACCTTTACAAAAAATACAATTTATTATACTTTATTGCGAACTTTGTTTTTGAGTTTTTTTCCCCTTTGTATGTAAGGTTTTCCAACGCAACATTTTTTTAATGATGATGTGTAGTGCTTGTAGATTCAATCTCGAAGGGCAGTTAAGGCAAGCTTAATACGAACCTCATTACGCGTTAACTAGCATAGTTGGATTTAACATAGTTTAATGTTTTATATTTCCTAATTATTTGTAAACCTTGTAGGGATATCGTTTTAAATGGTATTGTTACGTAAAAATCAACCTTTCAATGCTATCCGTGTTTCAAAGCAGTTAAGTCCAAAATAGCAGTTAAGAAAAACTGCACAATTTATTTTTTAATAAATAAATTAAATTAATATGTAAGTTAAATTAATAAAAAAGTAATGCGAAATATATATTTTATAAAAAAAAAATTCTAAATTCAATTGAAAAAAAGATTGAGCAAAAAAACAAGCTTCGTAATAACGATTTTTAAATTTAAATATATTTTTTTGAAAAACTGAACAATGTAATTTTTAATATATGAAAAAAATATACGAATGAAAAGTAATGTAAAGTACATATTCAGAAATCCGATTTTAATTTTGCTTTTAAAGTGAAACTTTACTAAATTAAAACTTAAAATTTAATTTTCATAAATTAAGATATCAAGTATCAAAAAAAATTTAATTTCCTATTTTTCGAAAATTGAATTGTTTTAAAATGAGTTTTAACTTAATAAGAACAGTATTCGAATAATAGAACTATTTTTATGACGAAAACTTCTACGAATTTTGATAGAAATCCAATTTTAAAGCGATGTTACTAAAGGAAAAGTACACGAAACGCAACATACTTTTTAAATGGATGTTATAATAAAAAAAAAAGCATTCCTTCGTAATAAAGAGAATGTGAATCGAACGATGGGAGCTTTGAAGAAGATGAAAAGAAGTAATAGTGATAATACCAGTCTTTTGAAGTAAGACGAAAGAAGATTTTATCTTCACGAATCAAGATATAAGTTAAAAGAACCCATCAATCTTGTTATATATCCTTTGTGAGTTAAAAAGATTTTGTAGTGAAAGAGTAAGATAAAATCAGTGAGCTAAATAAAACATTTAATCTTGAATAAAATCATGTAGTTTCATATGCTTTAGAATGTAATATGTTTTTCTCCTTACCTTCACCGATACACATTCGCACGCGGAAGCGAAGAATTCTGGTAAAATTCCGCATTGTATGGTAATGATATTTCAGGTAAAAAAAAAACCATGAATCTGGTTAATAAAATCAAAGTATGCGGAATTTAAAGCATTAATTTGATAATTTTTCCGTTCATATTGTCCGTTTAGCGGCAAATTATATTTCTTATTAACACACATTTAGTGAAAAATACAAAACTTTCTTTTTGGTGTTCTTATAGAGCCAGAAACACAGTAAGTTTTATATATATATATATATATATATATATATATATATATATATATATATATATATATATATATATATATATATATATATATATATATATATAATAAATAAATAAATACAAGAAAACACTAAGAAAGTTAAGAAAAACAATAAGTTTCATTTAATGCGCTTAAGCTGCAAGTAAACAGCACTCATTAGATAAGTTCAAAATGAAGAATAACACAAAGAAAAATTATAGACATATGAAAAAATGGGGGTGGGAAATAATAAGTAAAAAAATAACAAACAACATATTATTTAAAAAAAAAAAAAAATATATGAAATTTTAATTAAAAAACCGGAAAAAAAGCCGGAAAAAAAAGATATAATCTTTTCTTCAGCTTACACGATTATATCCGCAAAACAGAGTGCTTTCTGATATTGTATCAATAAAGCCAAAGCAAAATATATTAATACAATAGTGTGAGGAGCACTCAAAATTTTTTTTTATAAAATAACTACATAAAAATAGATCATAAAAAGTAAAAATAACATGTAAAAACAGATAATAAAATAAAATAAAAAGAAAAAACATATATTTTTTTTTTTTTTTTTTTTAAATAATATGTTGTTTGTTATTTTTTTACTTATTATTTCCCACCCCCTTTTATTCATATGTCTATAATTTTTCTTTGTTTTATTCTTCATTTTGAACTTATATATATATATATATATATATATATATGTATATATATATATATATATATATATATATATATATGTATTCGTTTCGTTTTTATTATCCTTCAAGTTTTGGTGGATCTTGATGATGAACACCTTATATTGAGTTCTTGAAACATGTCGAAATTTTCCACAATAGTTTTCTAAGCTAACGAAGTTTTTTTTTTGACAAGGATAAATATTATCGTAACGACCAGGCCTTTTAATTGATTGCCATATTGTAAGAATTTACTTTTTTCATTGTATAAAAAACTGTTTTTAAAAGTAGAGTTTTGAAAACGATTACCATAAAATTATCATTTACTTGAAGAATTTACAATGAGTGGTGCCTCAATCAATATTTTCCAAAGAATGTAGAATGGATTCTTCGATCTCTTAATTTTGCTGAAATCTGTCCTTTTTAGAGATCACAATCACGTAATCTATAAAAGCGATTTATTGTTGAAAATGAATCACGATGTAGAGAATGGCAACGATTTCTGAATGTCAAGATACATTAGTAAGGACGTGATTGAAATAAAATATTTTATGATGAAACATACAGTTCAGGTATTGTTTCATTTCAAATTCTAAGTCTTAATTAACATTAACGGGTTGTTACATGAAATAAATTGATGTTAGCAGAGGTTAAATTTAAGAAAAAGAACTTGCATAGTGTATACTAATGCATAGTGTATACTTGTATAGTGTATAACAATTATTTTTTCCGTAAAAAAATTTTTCTACGAAATGAAATAAATAAGTTGATGCAATTCTTTTTATTATATTTTATAAAACACGTAGATATCAGTCAAGTATTCATTACCCACATAAAAAAAATATACGAGTTAAATAATCGTAGTTAAATCAGAGACGTTTCTTGAAATCTATAAATAATTTAAATATATAAACATCAGTAAATAACTTATCAGTTATACTGAAACAATATACGACTCAGATATTTCAGGTCTTTCATTAAACTTTCAGTAAATTTTCATTTAAAACAAGCACGCTTACTTATTTTTTTTAAACACTCAAATAGATGTTGTTGTAGTTCCTTTACGTCACACTAGAGCTGCACAATGGGCTATTGGCGACGGTCTGGGAAACATCCCTGAAGATGAACACTCAAATAGAATTAACTCACTTTAAATAAAGATTGCTTATTCTTACCGCAAATGTTTTTCAGCAAAGATTTATAAGTTTGAAGTAATTAAATATTGTCTAAGATATAGTATATTGGCCAATTTTTTGCAGATATTAAAAAAATATTATGCTTTAAATTTAAAATTTCATGAAATTATTAAACCTATTCTATTCAAATTGCGAATTAACCCTTTAAAAATTGCTTATTTAAATTTTTAGAAACTTCTTTTGGATAAAGATTGATGCATATAAACTTGTTATCCTAATTGTATTTTTATAGGGATTTGAACCTTGTAATTAACTTATTTTGTGTACATTATTCGATTAAATTCTTATTTATTGAAATTCTTTAGAAAAATAAATATTCATTGATACCCTGAGAAAAAATTTATAGTCAAAACTGCCAGAATATGGTAAGAGTTACCAGGGCTTTTGATCTCTATGAGAACTGAAAGAAAATGGCAATTTTTAACGAAGCACCTTGATAATAAATTTTGGTACAAAATATTACTTTAATACCACGCTGTTTGTCAATAAATGTGGCAAAATTCTGTAAATATTATCCCGATATCTTAGAGCGTGTCATAAAAACCATTTATTATGTTGAATATACTTTTCAGTTTTGAATTTTTAATAAAAGTGTTGTAATAAGAACTATGATTTTGAAAATTAGAATTTTCCATAAACCGTTACTATACGAATGGAAAAATTACCAAATGAATGGCTAAAAAACAGCATATTATGTTTTAATTACCAGAATTATGGTTTTTTTATACAATAAATGTCGTACAAGTAGGGTAATTTAATCAGATTTGCTTTTCTCCGTGTATACAGAAATCATCACTAATCATCGGATTTTCGGAATGAATTTTTACGCTTAAAATTATTGCACTTGCATCTGCACACTTACTAGTCAAATACACTTCAGATAGTAAACAAATCAAATTCAATATAAACCAGATTTCTCATTACAGTTTAATAATTTTTTACCATTTAGAAAGAACCAGTACATTACAATTCTAGAAAGCACAAAACGCTTTGAATATTAAAGAACTACCAGAGAAAGATATTTCATCCATCATTTGATACAGAACTTTTTACAGTGTACAAGCAAACAGATTTCTTTAGGATATTACTGTTTTTATTAAATAATTGTTATTTCTATAATATTCAATATTTTATTATTATTGTATAGTTATTAATCATAAATTTTTGATGCAATTCCCATTCATACATATATGTCTTAAATATATAATATACAAGACTGATTTAACTTTCCCATTTTGAATAGCAGAAATTTATTCTTATTCATGGAGTTTTTCCAGCTATACTTTAGCCATACGTAAATTGTACTTTTTCAAATCCTTTTTTAAAATCTAAAAAAATATCTGTATTATTACTTGCAGGGTCTTTTTGTTTGAAATCATACTAAGTTTCTAAATCTCAGCTAAAGGTTTTTCGGATAAGTTTTTAAGAGTTTTATTGTATATGGATGTAACAAATAAATAACAAATTTGTAGCTATTTGAAGATAAATAATCCGATTAAATCAAGTTTAACTTCAGTCAACTGCTTAAATCAACTTTTTAAAATCAAATAAATGGATTAAATTAAGTCCATTTAAAGAGAAATCATCGGAAATACTTAAGTCTAATTTAGTTTATATATATATATATATATATATATATATATATATATATATATATATATATATATATATATATACATTTTTATTTTCATTTTTTTTAAAGTTCTTCCATAAAAAAAAACTGATAAAACTAGAATGTTTATAAAGGCAATTTTTAACAAAAGTTTTATTTGGTCTACATCTTTTTAGTTTTCCTCGGTAAAAGGACAGTTTTGAAAGAGTTTATTTTTCTTCTGTTTTACTTTTTTGCAACTACTTCCAAGAAAAAAAAGAGATCAAAGTTGACCGAGAATTTGTCTCACGAAGTTTTTTGTTTCTGCTTTAAGTTCCAAGACTCCATTTTTTATTTCTCCAAACAAAAGTGCTCACGATTTTAAGATATTTTTAGCTTCTTTAAAAGAAATATTAGATATGTTCTGCTGTTATATATAATTCTTACCACTATACATTATGATGTATTACATTGCTTTTTAAGTCTTTGAACTTTAATAAAAAGAGAAATTGTTCAAAGAAGTATGTAGTTTAATTTTTTTTATCTTTTATGAAATTTTTCTAAACTATTTGAAATTGTTCTTCATAACTTTGCTCAAGTTCTTTATTACTTCGGTAACATTTTTTTATGATTTTGCTCTGGTTTTTTGTGAGCCCCTCCTAGTTTTGCTAACAGACAAGGACTATATTGTTCCCTCTATATATCTTTACAGAATTAAGTTGCCATTTAATTGCGTTATTTAGTAATATATTTGAGACAATGTTGAAAATTTTGGAATTCTTAGGCATTGCATGCAATGAGTGGCGCATTTATTTTTGGAATATGAAGAATTATAGTATACTTGTATTGTATTTGTCATTGCATACAAGTACTATGTACATTGTATGCATGATATTGTAATGAGTTAAAAAAGCATTTTCTGATGAATAATAATCTGGATAATAAAAATTATTTTTCTGGTTAATAAAATGTATGGTATTTAAACCATTCATAGGGTAACTTTTTCTTTTATATAGTAATGGTTTACACAAATCTTATTATCATACATTTAATATGAAATACATTACTGAAAAGTAAGTGTAATGAAATAAATGGTTCTTATGTGTATGCCCTAAGGTAACATGATAAAATTACCAAATTTTATCACATATTATAAAACCTTATTTTATTGTTTTATTGACAACATTACCTACCAATATCAACTTACCAAAGAGATATTCCCATTGAGCCAGAAAAGCGGTGAATTTTACCATATTCTGGTTGTTTTGACCACACTTTTTTTCTAAGTGTGAGAAAGCGTGATCAGCTAGATCTATAAATATATATATATAGCAGTTATAGCAGCTGAAACAATATAGTCCTTGAATCTTCGTGGAGCAAGAAGGTTTCCTCAAAGGTTTTTGAGCTTTTTTTAGCTGTATGGTATTGTTACGATTTAAATAGTTTGAAATAAAAATAAATCATTACAAATTTTAATTTAAGGGATTAATTAGCATCATAAGAGGAAGCATTTAAGAATCTATAGCAGTACATAATATAAATGAGTGAAAACATAAAGGGTGATCGCATTATTTAAAAAAAAAACAGTGTTCAAATGAATTACCAAATCCTTCTTTCCAGAAGGATCTTCAGGCTCTTGTGGTCAGATGCTGTAAGGGTACATGAATAATTGAAGCCAGTTCATTTCATGAAATGTTAAAAACCTTTATTTCACTTTCTTCATGGGTTCATGGATGCAGGTGGCTCGCTCCTTTGATTGTTCACTTTTTTAATTTCAAACTATTAACAGGTTCTGGATCATGATCTCTGGCGAATTGAAGTAGTTCCTTTCCAACAGGAAAATCTCAGATAGATTAACAGACTTCAGAGTATTTTCATATGCATGCAGTTTATGTTTTCATCTTTCGGGAAACGCGCCAACTATTGGCGATGGCGCACACGTGTTCACTTAGCATTTCAATCTGATAACTTTCAAATAAAGATAATATTCAACATTTCATTGTTGAGTAAAATTTATTCATGATGTAGTTCACTTTATTTATAAAAGGGAGATAAAATAAATCTTCAAACGGAAGGCAAGTGCCTTGAAGTTATTAAAAACGAGACGCTTCTGTCGTACCATGACTTCCCCAACTGATGCCAAGAAGGCACCCGGAAAGGAGCAAAGCGCTACTCGGTTAAAGTTAAGGTTGAAATAATCGATATGAAAAATCAATTGATCAATTTAAATTTAGTGGAAGGCTATTGTGGTTAAATGAACTAAAACTGAAAAAACTATTGAGTTGAATATCGTCGCACGTGTGATGTAACAACACAAGCTGCTACATCCATTAATATATATATATATATATTAATATATATATATTAATATATATATATATATATATATATATATATATATATATATATATTAATATATATATATATATATATATATATATATAAATTAAAATAATTTTTTAGTCGGTTGTTCATTTATTAGGAAGATGTGCACTGTGTGGTGTTTTGTGTCTTGCACTTGATCATTTAAATCATGTCTGGAATATTATTTTAGTGAGAAAAAAAATCCTTAAAAAATTACGCAATATACGTTCATATTTCTGAATTAAGAATATTACTTGTGTAGCATGAACTAATAGTTTCAAAAACTGAGATTAGATCTTACGGCTACAGAAAGTTTGAGTTGCAAATATAACTCTAGGGTAAACGCTGCAAGGAAGGTCAAGAATTAGCGGTGTTTAAATTAATATTATAATTAGCTCTCCCTTGCGAAAGATCATTATCCAAAACAAGAATCGAAAGGAAACTAGGACACGGTAGTCAACAGTGCACATAACTGCGTGAAACTAAGCTTATAAAAGTTGTGATGGTTGGGAGTTAACAGTTTCCCTTTCAGGTGCTTCAAATTGCTAGCGAACGTTAAAAAGGAATGAATTTCTCGTTAAACTAAGTAAACGGGAAATTGGATGCCAGAATAGCTTTTATCAAGGATGGAACAAGTAACGTTAGCATAGATTGTTGCTGACACCTCTCTTAACAACTGTTCTCATTCCTTGACATGGAAAATTTCTTAGTCAGTTTGTTATATAAGCTTTGGGCAGTGGATTGTTCCGAGGGCAAAAATATTAAATTTTAAACTTATTAAAATATATAAGACATATTCAGTTCATCATCTCCCTTTAGTATACATGTTTTATGAACTTTTTTTCTGAAATGAGATCAAAACTAATAAACCCATAATGTCTATAAGAGTTCGTTGCCTAAAAGTTTAGATTTTGCGCAGCGAATTATGCTTCAGTTTCAAAAATATTTTGGAATATTTAAACATTTGAAAATATGTAAGAGAACGAGATATTCGGTTAATCTTTAATATATACGCTCTTAGAATCTTTTTTAGGAATAAGATTGAAACTAACATGCATATAATGGGTAACAATGGACTTCATAAAAGTCATACAAATCGTTGTGGTCAATTCCAATAATTGTGGGATTAAAAATACCAAAGCTATTCTAGCATGCTTAAACATGATTTTTACAATAATTATTACTTAGAGGAAAGTATGAACTTAATATTTTATAGAGCTCTTCGTTACTGAGATGACAAATATTTTTTAAAAACATTAGTGTGCTTCAAAATAGATTTCTATTTTTTAAAGTAGTTCTGACGAGTGACGCAAGTTTTAGTTTTCAAAACTGTTTTGCATCTGCTTCCCAAACTTTTACTGATTTCCCAAACTTTTACTGATTTCCCAAGCTTTTACTGATTTTCCAAACTTTTACTGATTTCCCAAACTTTTACTGATTTCCCAAACTTTTACAGATTTCAATTTTTTAAAGATGCTCTGACTATTTTAATTTAAGTCATTTAAATAAAGTTACATATTGAAATGCAGCACGTATTTTTTTTAAAGAAATATATTATTTCATTGATTATAACTTATCTCGCAATTCTGGCAATTGTAGTGTTGAAGTCTATTGCCCCCAGTACGTTTCATATGGAGGTAATAACCAATGGGAATGAAGTATGGTTAATGGCGTGAAAATAACTTAAGACATTTGATTCGAGTATCAAATGTCGATACTTAATATGCACGATAGTTTTAAAATTCGATTTTTCAGGAACTATTCGACCGATTCCTCTCACATTTTGACATGTAAACTTGATATGATGAAAATGATGACAAAAGGTCAAAATTCAAAAAATTTTCCAACTTTTATTAAATAAAATATTTCAAAATAAAAAATGTTTGTTAAAAGTTGTTTTTTGATATTGATTAATGGCGAGAACATGTCTTAAAACGTTGTATATGAGCATGAGATATGAAATTGGTAAGATTTATTTTCCGTTTATAACTGATGACCTGATTCTGATTAATGGCATGAATATGACTTACGACATTCATATATAAGCATGATATATGACTTGGTTATGATAAATGTCATGAACATGACTTATGACGTTTGATATGAGCATGGAATACGACGCCAGTATGCTTTTTTTTTTCAAGTTTATGACTGATGACATAATTATGACTAATAGCGTGAGTATGACTTACTACATTTGATATGAGTATGATGTATGATATCAGGATGATTTATTTTATGTTTACGACTGATGACTTGAGTACGACTTATGCAGTGAGAACGGCAAGCAAAATGACGCAGGTGCGTACTTGTATGAAGAATGTTATTATACGTACACGATTTATCAAGTGAGAATGACTAATGAGGCAAGAGCGGCTAATTGCGTGATTAATAGAAATATAACATATTTATATCGCATTTATGACTACGACAAAGGTATTGCTCATGAAGTGCTGATAGTGCAAAAAAAACGAGTTAACTTTTTGTACAGAAGAGAGATAAATGCGCATTAAATATAGATAAATGCGCATCGTTGTTAAATATAGAATAATATTTTATAGGAATTACAAGATAAGAGAAAGTGTTTTGGGGTAATTTTTGTGTTCGTTAAAATAATTGTAACGAATTACATAAAAAAATAAAAACACGTTGACATAAACTTCATGCATTAAGAATTTTGAATCAATTTAAACATAGTTCTCTTCGAGGAGAAGAAAAAAATAAAAGAAAATGTCTCTGTGGAATATCACACTAATTACATTGTACCAAAAAAATAAATAAATTCTCTGTACTTGTTGCCTAAATATTTTTTCTTACTATCTAGTCGATGTTTTTGTTATTGAAAAAACAAAATTTTTCTCTGATACACCCTCTTTGGGAATTGTATTGCTGCTTACTCATTTTTTTCATTAATTAAAATGAAATAAAAATTTAGAAAAATATAATTAGCTATCGATCAGAATTTTTTGCATGTTTCCAATTATAACAATATTTTTTTTCTCTAATTTTTTTTCATTAATTGATAAAATGTACTTCTTTATAAAAAAAAAAAGATTTTTTTGTTGCAAAACATGTTTATGCGTGTTTGATTGATTTTAGTTTCCTCACTTACAATAAGGAAAAAGGAGTAAAATTTCAACGTCAATGCATTTTTCTTCCTAAAAAACTTCATCTTTCTTTTCTAAAAATGTAAACAGTACATAATACAAAATATCTCATTTATCTCCAAATATTTTTTTATCTTAAAAAAACAAGTGATAACTTTAAATCTAACGATATTTCAGAATGATCCGCCCTTTATATAGATTTGCTTCAATTATAAATAGCAAAAAAGGGAATTCAAAAAATATGCAATCATATTATGCAAGAAAAAAAGGCACTTTTTTTGAAAAATTTCTATTCTTCATATAAAAAGTATCATAAATCAAACAATTATTACAAATGCATATACGTTTCTACATAAATTATATAAAAATAATATAAATTTGTAAAAATTATAAAAATTTTAAAAACTTTAACACTTTTTTTCAAAGTTGCCTACTTATAGGGAACATTGGAACAAGACAAGAGTAGTTATGAAAATAATGAATATATATTTAGTAAATAATAGTGTTTTTTAGAGATTACTCTCTGTTAAATTTGCATGGGGACCAGAGTTGTGAAAGCATGGTTAAATCAAATAATTAAAGTACAAAAAATAAACATGTTTTATGTTGTTTACTTTATCAAACAACCTAGTCTAATATTTCAAATTAGACTTAATGTATTTAAAGTCAAACAGCGTGTCGTGTTATCACAAAAATAATGAAAATTCTACTCTTAAAAACGATTTCTAAATTACTTTGTACTTTTGACAAATAAATGTTTGTTTAAATATTTGTTTTGTCTCCTATAGTACCCTGCAAATAAATATTAAATGTATACCAATTTTCTACACTATAAAAATTCCGGATCAAATTACGGTAAAAAGTATTTTTACGGTACTTTTTACTGTAAAATCAATTTTTACCGCAGCATGATACGGAGCAAAAAATCTGACATACCGTAAATTTTACAGTAATAATTATCTTAAAATCACTGTATCACTCTAATTAATAAATATCACTGAAAAATTACGGTATTATATTTTATGGTGAAAATGGATTTTACGGTAAAATGGTTTTTTTACGGATGATGCTGCTAAAATGCCGGTCGTTCATATCATAATTTGATCCCGAATTTTTTACAGTGTACTACAACACATTTAATACGTAATTATCATCATCTATTTCAGAAATAAATAATAATGTTTTCCTTAGCTAAATTACCGATTATTTGTGATTAGATTATTTTGAAAAATAAACTACTCTTCAGTTTTTCTAAGGAAAAAGTATTACTTTGAGTAATGATGCATCTTTTGTACTAATTCATTTCCTCAAACAAAGCTCTAATTCTTGCATGATTAATAGTCACATTGTAATTACTTGATTTATTTTCGTCTAGCTATCAAGAGAACGGAAATTGAATATATTTCATTGTAAGAGATGTTGGCACAAGATTATTTCCTAAGAATCTGGATTACGAAAGATTATGTACAAGAAGACTCCTCTTTTTAGCCTTTGTTTAGTTTTCTCTTTATTCAACTATGTATATACCCTTCATTCTTTGTTGATTAAGAAAGAAATATTTATGTTTGTCAGAAAAATCCTGAAATATTTTTACCATTATTACGTTTAGAAGGTAATTTGTGAAATTTCTTTTACTGGTATATTTTAGTTATGGACGGTGAAGTTAATATAGAACTTTATAATAAATGTATAGAAATCTTCTTCTTCTTTAAGGTGTAACAGCTTACTATTGGCCTTGACTTATCAAACAATGTTTTTCTAAACTTTCCTGTTTTGTATTTTCAGTTCGTTATTTTTCTTATGGTTAGAGCTTTCATTACATCATTAAACTATTTTTTTAGGGGTCTTGAGTTCAGAAGTACTTAAAGATTTTTCTCAGTCCCATATTTTCATTCTTTTTTTAATCTGTAGCACATATATGCTTAGTGCCTTGATTTATGAATTGAATAAGGTTTTTTTTGCTTAGTTAGATGGTCATATTCACATTTATTTCGAGTTTTCTAATGTGAATTGTTTTTCTGAATTGTTACAAAAACTTTTTTTTATCATTTTTCTTTCATATTATTATCATCATTATTTTTTCTTTTCTATTATCATTAAGTTATTTTTTCTTTAATCGTCTAGGTTTCATTACTAAAATTACCATAAGTTTGACAACTGGATTATAAGTTTTATATTTAATTTCTTTAAAAATGAAAAGTATATAAATAAAAAAGGGAGATTCAGCAAAATAAGAACTTGCATTTAAAAGAAATCTTTAAATTTTCTAGATTTAATTTGAGTTTATAATTGAATGCCTCCTTTGTCTAAAGTAGGTAATGGAGCAGTGGAAAAAAATCAATTAAATCCATATAATAATTTAGTTTGAAGAAATTTCATTCATTTCATTAGTTTCATTCATTCAGTTCATTTCGTTTGTCCATTTAGTTCATTTAGTTTGAAGAAATCCAATAAAAAAGACATTTTTCTTATAACAAGTGCATAAAGGAATTTACAACATAGCTTTAACAAGCCAATTGCCAATTTATGATGATTGGCTTGGTCATCTCCATGAAATCACCATTTAATCTTTTCTTTCTGTTTCGTTTTTTAAAGTAGCAAAATGACTATTATATAATTTATTTTTAAAAAAAAATCTCAAGTGTAACCATACTGGATTCTGAACATTAAATATAGAGTGAATCTCCATAAAATTGTGAGAAGTATAGATCAATTAGCCAAAAAATTAAACATCTACTCTCTCACGAAGAAATAAATTCTTATAAATTATCGTAAAATATGGAAATGACATTTCGGATGAAAAAAAAACATAATTCTAATTATGGAAACTAAATCATACTATATTTAAGTCATTCATTTATTATTAAAAAATTAATTACCAGTATGTATAAAGTATAAAGAATAATTTTTATCTTAGGATAATTATTCTTTATTCAGAAATATCGCATTAATTTATACCAATAGATGTGTCTTGATAACGACTATTGGTTTTCCCGTTTTTAGTTTATATCAATTTTTGCTTTATTATTTGTGTTATATATATATATATATATATATATATATATATATATATATATATATATATATATAATATAGTAATTTTTAATATATATATCGTAATTTTTTCGTTCATATGGTAATGGTTTACTGGAAATTGTGTTTTCAAAATTAGAGTTCTTGTTACCATGCATTTAGTAAAAAATACAAAACTGAAAAGTAAATTTAGCCGAATAAATTTTCTTTTTTATTGCATGTCTCAAGCTATCATGATATAATTACCAAGTTTTACCTTATTTATCAAATTTAATCACATGCTTGTAAAACCATATTTTCACAGTGTTCTTCCTTATTTTTCCGTGAAGAAAAACTGTTTTCTACAGCCAAAAAGAAATAAATTGTTCTTGGCTTCATTTCGTTTCTGAAAATATTTCCTAAAAGGCTCAGTAATTAAAGGATTTTAATAACAAGAACATGAAGTAACGTTAATGTTCTTATGACTTATAACATACATTGAAATTACAAAATTTTTTTAAGAGATTTATACAAAACCGAACACTAGAAACTTGATATCGAATCGCGTACTATCAAGTATATTTTTTTAGTACCAATCATAGAAAGTCCAAAACACGATAAAAAAAATTGATCACGAAACCTTTCATTACATCACTTTGGTACTTAAGAAGTGGTAAAAAAAGGTAAATTCCTTTCGCAAATGCGATAAGCAAGAAAAGTGGATTGCAATTTTTCTCATTCGGTTCAATATAAAAAGAAAAATCTGCAAGAGAAAAAAAATAACACCACATTAGGGAGAAAAAATGGCTTGAAGTAGCGTAAAACACATCAGGATGTTGGGAATAGCTGCAAATAGGAAGTAACTGGCTCACTCATCTAACTTCCGGAAAAAAAAGTTAGTTACGAAAAAAAAAAAAACCAGTTGGTTAGAGGACTTTCTCCCTTTCAATCATTGTCCATTACGTCCAACTGATAGCATCTAAATTATCAGTAAAACCAGGACCTTGGCTCGTAAGAAGAATACTTTTATAAGAAAATAGCTTTTTTTTTCATACATTACCGAGAGGTGTTTAAATGCATTTCAAAAATTTATATTTTCACAAGGTTCATAGGTTTAGCAGTATTTGAACAGTGAGAAACTAAAAATAGAACATCTAAATAACTTCGAATTTAAGGAAGAGATTTAAAGTTCCAACGTAAAGTTCTGAAAATCAAGGGCTAGGTAAATAAGGCACAAAATTGTACTTTCTATGAATAAACATGTATTGAATGTGACCTTCAAAGGTTGGGAATCAGTAAAGATCTAAAAAAATGTGGTCCCAATAGTTTAGCCGGGAGAAAGGTTCAAAGAGTGAGCCTCGAATTGATAATTTTATTTTTTGAGCATTTTGGAATGTGTATGAAACTATTTAAACGAAAAAGAAAACTTTGCTCAATTATAAAACTTGCTTATTCAAAAATATCAACATGTCATAAAAAAAAATTTTTTAAATTATTATTATTTCTTTTTTCATTTTTTGATTTAAATTTTTTTTATTATAAGATATGTAAATTCTCACATCTTTTAAGTAATGTAATTGTTATTGACAAAATCTAAAACTTAAGTGGAAACCTTCAGTTAATTTCTAAGAAATGAAACTTCATAAAAATCATATTTTTAAAATGATTGAACTGAATTTGTGCGAATTTTAGTTTTCCTATTTAAAACTACTTGACTTAGCCAAAAAATGGTTAAATAGCAATTTATTTCATTTTTATTTTACCATATTCAACCAAAACTGTCAAATAACCGTAAAAAAATGGTATTCAAACTGTTAACTGTGAGAAAAATGGATAAAGAATTATGAACTGTCATAATGAGAATTGTATCCGTGTTAACTATTTTCTATCATCGGATGTCTGCACTACTGCGGATGCCTAATAATCTTATAGCTTATTTTTCCTTCATGCCTAATAGTGTTGTAGCTTATCTTTCTTATCTTTCCTTCAATACCTGAGGAGTTTCCAGTGTCCCTCACTCCTTAATCGGTTATCATTTACGCATAAATGGCAAACAACACAGAGCTGCTTAATACAAAAAAGTCTAATATTTCCAATCTCTTACGAAAGATGGTCCCTCTAGATAAATTAATGAAGCAACAATCCCCAATTCATCTGAAAAACGCAACCCAACTCCAATGTCCAATTAAAATTGAATTTTGATAGTTTTGAAACAACGCTAGTCACAATTTATTACAAAACCGTTTTGTTTACTATACGCGGTTTTTTAACTATAGGGGAGAGTGGGGTCAATTGTAACATTTTTTACTTAACTATTTTTAACTAGCAAAAAATCCAATATATTATTAGTATTAATTGACAGACGAGTAAAGTAGACTATCCTCTACTAGAAAAAAAATACCTTATTTTAAATGTTATTATATTAATTATTAACAATTTTTGACAGTCGTGCACTTGTTACAATTGTCCCCACTACGTGGTCAATTATAACAGTTCATAAATTCAACTAAAACACAGTTAATTATACGTATTATCATATTATACTAATTATACATATATATTTTTTTACTGATCAAAATAGTAGTGACATTTTAGGAGTAAAAACAATAATGAGCAGAGACCTAAAGGGTTAAACTTTTAACTTTAAGGGGTTAAAAATTTTAATTTATGCTGTGAAAGGTGACAAATAAAATAATGCACACGCAACATAATATAAATGATATAGGAAACTATTGGTGGTTCTTAAAGAGTTGAGTAATGGCTTGTAAACATAAGAATATTTATTTTCAGCTCTTACAATCGTCCCTTTACTTATTGTTACAATCGTCCCCAAGACGCCATTTCAGCTTCATTTGTTAAAAACAATGCTAGTTAATTAACAAAACTAATCTTTTTTTTGAAATGTTAATTAAAGTGTCCACTTACATATTCGGTTAATAATTTTTATTTGCTTAAACAAAATTACTTTGTTACAATATAATATTCTAATACCAAAAAAAGTACTTACGCAGCGTGAAAATATCTTTTGTGATGTAACTTTTTCAAAAGTACCTAAAAATGGTTGCCAGCAGGGGTGTGCATGTAGATTTATTAAATACTCCTTGTGTGCCACGTAGGAACCAAATCTAGAACCCGACACTCGAAATTTTTGCTCTGTTACAATCGTACCCTGTTACAATAATTGACCCCACTCTTCCCTACCAGTTGTAAACGGCTTAAAACTCAGTAAAGGTAACGAAATGTCGCTAACCGTAAGCTTTACGGTTATTGGATTGACCGACAGCTGCTGTTTATCTTACCGTAATTTTAAAGTTAAAACTGACACTTTAACATTGATATTATCCATGAGAAAAAAAAAAGCAAGCATTCTAAATAAATGCTATGCATACAAAAAAGTAACATAAAACATATTTGAAATCATAACGGAAGTTATAAAACGTATTTGAAGGAATAAAGTTACTACTAAAACAAAAGCGGAACCCTTTGTGCTATGTAAGATATTATCATACATAGAATATAAAAAAAAACACTATTTAGTTTTTGAAATATTTCATAAAATAAAAAAATATTTTAAATAACTGTTTTATTTTTAATGAAACCATTTATATTCATGTCTGAGATCCTTAATTATTTATGTTACGTTTCAGGGAATATAAATTCCTTTGGAACGAAATTGGAATTTTTATACTGATTTTTCTCTGAAGCAATAGTTCCCAAAAGGTGTTCCAATAAGTGATCTATAATTAAATTAATATTTTGGTTGATTATATGAAATTATTTGTGAAAAATGCCAGTCTAAGCAGAAATGGTAGTATTAGAAAAAAATATTTTTTTTAAAAATACACATTGAACGAATTATGAAAATGATATGCATTTATAAAAAATTCTTCAAATATTTCTCATAGAGCTTTTTATTATTATAACTATTTTCCCTGTTTTCAACAGCTTTTACTCTGAAAACGATAATTCAGCGTAGTTTATTCACTAACAGTATATGCATATATCAAGTACAAGTTATTAATTTAAAATAATTAATTCTTCAAATTAAATATTTTCAAAATAATTAGCATTAATTTTTTCTTCTTTTTTTGATTAGAATATTCACAGCTGCTTATGAAGAATTTTTTTATAAAGTCGCTGTTCCAACCAAAAGAAACACGTATCATATAAATAATTCCACATCTGATTAAAATTGAAAACCGCTACTAATAAAACTCGATATAATATTAAAAAATGTAATATTTTCAAGATAACGTAAGGAAGAAAACATTTTTGAGAGCATATACGAGTATTTTGATACGTTAAACGGAAGAGTAAATTATTTTCTAATTTTGGTAAAATTACAAAGAATTCTGCTAAAATTACTGTATAGTAATGACGCTTCTTAGAAAAAAACTTTATTTTGGTTACATATAACAAAATATGCAGTATATAAATCCTTCATTTGGTAATTTTTCCGTTCATATGGTAATGGTTTACTGGAAATTTTAGTTTTCATAATTATAGTTATTGTTACCTTACATTTAGTAAAAAATACAAAGCTGAACCAAATAAATGGTTTTAATGACTCTAAGAAATACAAATCTGAAGTGTAACTTTAACCAAATAAATGGTTTTTATGGCTCTAAGAAATACAATTCTGAAGTGTAACTTTAACCAAATAAATGATTTTTATGGCTCTAAGAAATACAAATCTTAATTGTAACTTTAAATAAAGAAATGATTTTTAGGGTTCCAAGAAATGCAAATCTTAAGTGTAACTTTAACCAAATAAATGGTTTTTATGGCTCTAAGAAATACAATTCTGAAGTGTAACTTTAACCAAATAAATGATTTTTATGGCTCTAAGAAATACAAATCTTAATTGTAACTTTAAATAAAGAAATGATTTTTAGGGTTCCAAGAAATACAAATCTGAAGTGTAACTTTAACCAAATAAATGGTTTTTATGGCTCTAAGAAATACAATTCTGAAGTGTAACTTTAACCAAATAAATGATTTTTATGGCTCTAAGAAATACAAATCTTAATTGTAACTTTAAATAAAGAAATGATTTTTAGGGTTCCAAGAAATACAAATCTTAAGTGTAATTTTAACCAAAGAAATGGCTTTTATGGTTCCAAGAAATACAAATCTTAAGTGTAACTTAATCCAAATAAATGCTTTTCATGGCTCGAAGGTATCATGATGAAATTACGAGTATTTCGCTTTATTCACCAAATTTGATCACATATTATAAAATCATATTTTATCGTCTATTTTGCTCAAATCATTACCAAAGCCCTTTGGTAAAAATTGTTAAGCGTATTGGTGTTCCTAAAGAGTCAGAAACACGGTAAATTTCACCAAATTCTGGTAGTTTTGACCATGCTTTTTCCATCCTGTTTCTATGTAGGATATTGCTATTGACCTCCTTGAAGTTGGTCTGAATCCCAGAGAATCAAATTAATTATGTAAAGATAAACAAATACAGTTGATTTCTTAATGCAATAATTTATTTGCAATGCCAACTTTTTTCGCAGAGGTACAAATATCACGCATCAACATTTTCAATATTATTAACCAAAACAAATTCTTAGCATCATGTGCATTTGATACTATAGGTTTATTCTGTTTTTGCCAGCAGATTGCATAATTTTTAAATTTTTTCTAAGCATTTTAATGAATGTTACCTATATTTCCAAGATAAAATAGCAGAAATTTTTTATATTATATTAAAATTCCAATGTATTGAGGAAACAAAACTTTTCTGTACAATCTGTACTGTTTTATAAAATTTATACTATTATATTATTTTTATTATTCAATTTTTATACTGATATTATAAATAGAAACAAAAGTATCCCAGACAATTTAAATGGAGGTTATATTTTCAAGATAACTATATAGAAACATTTTTAGGGAGCATGTAAAAAGTACAATACATTTATTTAATTATCAAACGTAAGTGGGGTGTTTTGTACGATTAATAATAGCTTCCTAGTACACGGTAAGAAATTGTGGATCAAATAATGGAAAAAGTACTCGCACCCTGAGTGCAGCAAATAATATACTGTAATTTCCATGGTAATATTTGCTTAGTTTTAGTGATTCAGTGATTTTACAGTAAATATTATTCTATAAATATTACTCTATAAATACGGTATATTACAATATCAGATTTTTTTTTGTTCCTTAAAATTTTACGGTGAAAATCGATTTTACGTAGAAACGTTACTGACACCCTGAATGTCAGTACTTTTCATCATAATTTTTACAGGGTGTTTATGTATACAGTAAATATTTAGATTAAATATTGATCTAATAATTATATATATAGTTCCGTAAAATTATACAGCTGAAATAGATTTTGTGGTGAAAAGTACCGGAACTCAGAGAGCATCATCAGCAAAGTACATTTTTACCGGAATATTTTTATGCCATACTTTTTACAATAGTAATTATTTAATTACCATAATCCAGTGATTTTGCATTAAATAATACTATTTAAAAATTGTGGTCTTTATATTTTTGTTCCATAAAATTATACGGTAAAAAGTTCGAGCACTCGGAGTGTCACACCTTTTTAACCGGAATTCTTTTAAACATGTGTAGAATGGAAAAATTTAAAAACTGTGTACATTGTAATGCCCAGTGTCGTGAGTGGGCATTAGAATTAAAATTTAATTTTTATAAATTCAAATAAATTTTTTTTAAAAATTACGTATTTAGCCATCTTTTTTAGAATTTCGGTAAAGATTATTTTTTTCGAGGAATATCGATATCATTAACCAAAGCGAAATCTTTCCATCATCAACAATCCAAAGCATTTATACCCATTCTATTTTTGTCAGCAGATTGCATTATTCTTAAGTTAATTAACTTCTTGAAGAGATTGATCGAAAAATTCCGCTCGCATATTTTGCCTTGCTAACAAAAGAATTTTAGATATCTTTTCAGATTCAGGTAGATTATTTTGAAAGTGTATATAGGATTTTATCCCGGGTTCTATTCATTTTATTTTATTTATCTAAGCACATTCTAAATCTTTTCTTTGAATAAACTCTAAAGATATTCTATCTCAGACTACATTCATGAAAGAAAGGTTGTGTATAAAAAAAAAGAATGCGATTAGAATGTTTGGGTAACAATAATATAAATAAATTAAGTATTACGGATTTAAGAGCAATAGCGAGAATTTCAGAGTATTATTTTTCTTTTGATGAAATA
Organism: Parasteatoda tepidariorum; assembly: GCF_982258835.1. Taxonomy (NCBI): domain Eukaryota; kingdom Metazoa; phylum Arthropoda; class Arachnida; order Araneae; family Theridiidae; genus Parasteatoda; species Parasteatoda tepidariorum. Next base: position 74,968,097 of record NC_141755.1, on the reverse strand, counting down.
TATTGAAATCACTTGGGTTTTCATTAGAAGACTAGTATGATATCGAATCTAATCTGAAAATATTACTTTTTTATGATAATAAATCTATTGCTGCATTTAAAATTAATCAGAAATTCCATTTAAATGTTTACTTTTTATTATAATAATAATTTGTATTTTATTGTAATAATAATAATTTGTAATATAATAATAATAATAAAATGTAATATAATAATAATAATAATAATTTGTAATATAATAATAATAATAATTTGTAATATAATAATAATAATTTGCAATATAATAATAATAATAATTTGTAATATAATAATAATAATTTGTAATGTAATAATTTTTATTATAATAATGCCTCCACATGTATACATGCCTGAAACTTATAAATTTTAGAAAAGTTTAAATTAATCAAAAAATTCCATTCAACTGTTTACTTTTTATCATAATAATAATTTGCATTTTATAATAATAATAATAATAATAATAATTTGTAATATAATAATAATTTGTAATATAATAATTATAATAATAATAATAATTTGTAATATAATAATAATTGTAATATAATAATTATAATAATTTGTAATATAATAATAATAATAATTTGCAATATAATAATAATAATAATTCGTAATATGATAATTATTTGTAATATAATAATTTGTAATATAATAATTTGTAATATAATAATTTTTATTAGAATAATGCCTCCACATGTATACATGCCTGAAACTTATAAATTTTAGAAAAGTTTAAATTAATCAGAAATTCCATTCAACTGTTTACTTTTTATCATAATAATAATTTGTATTTTATAATAATAATAATAATAATTTGTAATATAATAATAATAATAATAATTTGTAATATAATAATAATAATAATAATTTGTAATATAATAATAATAATAATAATTTGAAATATAATAATAATTTGTAATATAATAATAATAATAATAATTTGTAATATAATAATAATAATAATTTGCAATATAATAATAATAATAATTCGTAATATGATAATTATTTGTAATATAATAATTTGTAATATAATAATAATAATAATTTGCAATATAATAATAATAATAATTCGTAATATGATAATTATTTGTAATATAATAATTTGTAATATAATAATTTTTAGTAGAATAATGCCTCCACAAGCATACATGCCTGAAGCTTATAAATTTTAGAAGTGTGTAAATTTCTTAATACGAAGATACTTTTCATTATACTATATGTCTGTCTTTTTATTTTCTAAAGCATTATTTACGCACTTTTCACGGGTTTTAAGAATGAAATCTCTTTTTCGTGAGCCAAATTTTCATCTTTAAAAAATGCTCAAAATTATCATTCTACAATTTTCCCTCTCGATATGTATTTGTTTATTTCGAGTTTTGAAATCAAAGTGTTTAAACTTGATCGGGGCAAGCATAGATAATTTATGTTTAAAATGATACACGATGCTAAATGTGATGCAAATTTTCAACTTTTCAAAACGCATAAATCATTCATCTTTCAAAATTTGGCTTGCTAAGTATTTTGTCAATGAGTTTTTAAATCTGGACATAGCTCGAAGTGCGTGTTTATGAAAATGGACTTATCTCGAAATGTTTGTTTAAATAAATGGACAAAGCTCAAAATCGGTGTTTAAGAAAATGGACATAGTTCGAAATGTCTGTTTAAATAAATAAACAAAACTTAAAATAGGTGTTTACGCAAACGGTAACAGATCGAAATGTTTTTTTTTCTCTCTTTTCTTTTTGTAAATGGGCAAAGATCAAAACGCGTGTTTAAGAAAATAGACATAGCTCAATATACGTGTTTAAGAAAATGGACATATCTCAAAATGCTTGTTTAAGTGAATAGAAAAAGCTCGAAATAGGTGTTCGCACAAACGGTAACAGTTTGAAATGCATTTTTTCGAAAATTGGCACAGCTCAAAATGCGTACTTAAAAAAAATGCCTGTTTAAAGTAAATGGACAAAGCTCAAATGGGTATTTACGCAAACGATAACAGCTCAAAATGATATTTTGAAAATTGGCATAGTTTAAAATGCGTGTTTAAAAAATAGGCATTGTTGTTTAAAAAAAATGAACATAGCTCATAATTTCGATTTTCAAACTTATTTTGTAAGCATTTTTCATTTTTTGAGGAATTAACTAATAAATCCAAATTAATTCTTAGTGTGATATCGTTCACTTGCATTAAATCATTAAATTAGTCTTTTTTTTAAAAAAAAAAATAAGACTTTAAAAGTCAATAGTGGTTTTCACAATGTTGTCATGGGAGCTAAATAAATTTATAATTTTGTTACTAAATTTATGTAGTAGAAATTTACAGTTTAAAAACTTCACTTTATCGTTCAGAATTCTGAATACGAAGCTAGCGCTTAAAAAGGGATGACTATGCTTGGTGTTTAACTAAGCAAGGAAAAGTAAGCAGGTATTTCTCCTGTTTGTGGTTAAATTTGGGTAGAAAATTGAAAAGGCTCATTTTCTGCTGTATCCATTTAAAACATTTTGAGCTGTATCTATTTTTGTAAATGCGCGTTTTAAGTTTTGTCCACTTTATCATCCAAATCGAGTCTCGGTGCTGCCATCTAGTGTGGCAGAAACTAGACGTCCAAATTAGCATGGCCAACGGTATCTCACCCATTGTGGTGGTCCTGAAAGAGTGGATACTACCTCTGGAGAACGCACTAGGTCTGCTCATCGGAAAGACTGAAAGGAAATAAAAAGTTTTGTCCATTTTCGTAAACACGCATTTTGAGCTGATAAGGGCATTAAAAAATTATGCTGAAAAAATACATGCTCATGTAGCTGTGTCATACTAGAAGCTTTCCAAAATGCATGAATTACTTATAGCTTAATTTCATCTTGATAATTTTTTTGTTGTTAGAATATCTTATTTAGTCAAAATACTTGTAGCTAAAATATTTTAAATTAATGTATGCTCTTGTAAGGGCGGTACATTTGAAGCTTTTACAAATGTGTAAATAACTTCTTATTTATTGGAATTTTTTATACTAATACTTACGAGTACTTATTGACTCATCAATACCCCAAGAATATTAATTCAATATTATGTGCAGAAAATTAATAAAAAGTTTACGTACAACTTCGAAATTGCCATTTTATTTAAATACATCATTTATGTCCCCGACGGCATGTATATTAAACTTCTTGATTAAAAATATTTTTTCTACAACTTGAATCAGTGTCTGAAATCGTTCTTCAATTATTAATATATTCCACTTCTAGCAGTCGTGTATTTGATTTGATCAAAATACCTGATGAGAGTGATTTAGATTTCCTTTCCCTTGAAGAATAAAAATAAGAAACAAAACTTCGAACAATCTTTTTATAAGACAAGTATATGTACCAGCGTTTTCTTAATATTTGAAACATTAACAAAAAGAGATTATAAGTGATAGTGGGAAACGCAATAATGCATTGCATTTCATTACAGCGCTTTACCAGGCTCATACCAGGTTATAAAATAAAAGGAATAGGGCAGACGGACGATTGATATCAAAATTAAATTTCAAGAATAAGTTGAGGAAAATAATATTTCTGAAAGTATTAAAAGAATTATGATTTCCTTTCATACATCATACATCTTTTAGCACGAGTCTATATAGTATTTATTAAACTACGATTTAACTGATAATGATATTGACAATATTGAATCTCGTTATTTAAGTGCCAGAATACACAATTGTCAGTTTAAAGATTTGAAAGTAGTCAGCAATGCGATAAAAAAAAAAATTTAAAAAACTTTATTTTATTTTTACATAAATTATTAGTATACAAAGTGCGCGAAAGAAAAAAATGAACACTCCGAATAACTTTTGATGTAATGAACGGATTTTCATGCACTACACTGTAAAAATGCTTTCTTAAAATCAAGCAAAAACGTCTCTAAATAGATCTGAAATAAATATATTCGAATTTGAAAAACCCCGTATATTCATTACTGAGCAAATGTTACTAACCATGTATTCATTATTGAGTATTTTAGGTATGCCACTACACTCAATAATTAAGGCATGGGGTTTTCAAATTTGGATATATTTGCTTCGGAGCTACACTCTATAACAAAAAAATCGACGCACCAAGAAACAATCATCCGATTGTTTTGAAATTTCGTATGCGTGAATGTTTTGAACAGATATGGCTGGAATGATGCCGACTGGGGACGTATAGTCTTTAGCGACGAATCCCGCTTCCAACTGTGTCCTGACGATCATCGACGACGTGTTTGGAGACGCACAGGGCAGAGGGGGGATCCTGCTTTCACTATTGCACGCCACACCGGCCCTCAACAAGGCATTATGGTCTGGGGTGCTATTTCCTTTGACAACCGGACCTCTTTGGTCGTCATTGGAGGTACACTTACTGCACAGCGGTACGTCGACGACATCCTAAGACCTGTTTTGCTACCATTCCTTTTGCAGCTCCCTGGGCTGATTTTTCAGCAGGACAATGCCAGACCACATACGGCACGTGTTGCTATGAACTGTCTGCAAGCTTGTCAAACTCTTCCTTGGCCTACCAGATCATCAGATCTCTCTCCCATCGAGCATGTCTAGGATATGATGTGAAAGCGATTGCATCTGGCACGGAATGTTGATGACCTCGTCCGACAATTGGATAGAATTTGGCAGTAAATATCGCAAGAGACCATCCGGGAGCTTTATCGGTCTATGCCACGTCGTGTGGCTGCTTGCATCCAGGGTAGAGGAGGGTCAACACCTCATTGAACTTATTACTGTAACTGTGCAATAAATTATTCAATTGTTCTGAAATTTTAATCATTTACTATTCTATACATTGTCTTCCTATCCAACAATTTTCGTTTCAATCGGACAACTCCTTCTTGGTGCGTCGATTTTTTGTTATAGAGTGTATTTCGATTTTTTTGCTTAGTTTTGGGACATCTTTTACAGTGTAGAACTCTCTTAATGGTTCAAGGCTCTTACATTAAATATGCTAAGCAATTAGTGCAGGCGTTGTTATAAATTGATTTATATGTAATTAAAGAAATTACGATACACTCTTTAGATTTAACTTTTTTACTGCCTCTATTCATTCGTTTTATGATAAGTGAGAAGTGCTATTCATGCGAGTGAGAAACAAAAATATTTTTGAAATGCTTCGACTAATAAAGGTGGGATGATAATATAAGAAACAATTGAATATATTGTCTATCAAAATTCTCTCGATTTCAATCATCAAACAAACGGGTTTTAATATTTTTAATTCTGAGTTGTCATTCGTCCGATTTCGTTAGAGTTTATACTATTTTAATAAAGTAAATTTTAATAATTTTAATTTGTGACTCTTGTAGGATGTGTGCTTTTTTATTTGATTTTAACAAGGAATCTAAAATTATAGATTAAGGGCAGTCATTATAAAACACCCTGTATATTATATTAAGATGTTATATGCTGCAAAAAAAAATTAAAATGATCAGAATGAGGTAAAACTTACTATGTTTCTGGCTCTAAGGGAAAACCAAAAAATTACAGGATTTTCTTCTTGTTTCGTAACATGTTCCTGTAAAAACGGATTTTACGGAAAAAAGTATCAAAAGTATCAGTTAAAAGTAGAATTTTTTTTACAGGTTACATCATTTTGAAATATTAAGGCACCTTTCTAAGGATAAGAAATATACAGTTTCTATAAATTCCAAGGATATTGGTTTCTTAACAGAAGATAATCTTGTTTTAAAATTATCTTGTTAAAACAATCTTGACTTACAAATATTTTTTTTCGCTAAATTTGCTTCCATTTTGTTTACAAAATCTATTTATTAAGTTCCATTTATTGAGTTTAATTTATATGATTTTTTTTCAATACCCACCATACAACAAATTCGGTCTTTTTTATTGAAAAAAGAATTTGCAAATTTAATTTTATGTCTTTGCTGAGATAATATCTACCATAAAAAAATACTCAGAATAAATGACCAAATAATTACAAGAATAAATGTTTTAAAACGAATAGTTAAGCAATGTCTCAACCATTTTCCATGTAAATAATACGAATATAATATCAAATTACACTTCTTGTCATTTCAGGTCCTCTATTCCTTTAAATTAATGATGCAGTGGGCTTTACATACCGCATAAATGCATTCTCTCTCTCTCTCTCTCTACCATTGTCTATCCATCTTAATTGAGGTCTATGGCGATGTTCGACCAAGCCATCTCCTCAATTAAACTTATAAGTACCCTTCATTTCTAATCATATCATTTTGTCGTGGTCCTGCATAATAAGAGAAGGATTAAGTGACCCTTAGAGTTGAAAGATGACTCGTGTTGCGGAAGGCTAGGATTAGTACCACAAAATATGACAAGATGTTTGTAGGGTAGGAAGGATGTATTTTTCTAAATATTCGCATCATTAGAATGACAACGGTTTGATAATAAATAAGAAATAAAAAAAAATAAGTGTATTTAAGGGAGTGAATATTTGTCAGGTTTGTAACGGAATATAAAAAGTATTTCCGGTCACATTCAAATAACTTTTATGCGCGCAAGGAAACTATATGGAAATTATTCAATGATGTATGATACGTAAATTGTTCATACTTGATAAAGAAATTATATATATCATATAAACTTATGAAATGATATATATATATGGGTCATTCTCACGAAAACTGTCATTTTTCAGTTCATAAAATCCCAAAAAAGTAAAGTGAATAAAAAGCTCTGAAACTTTTTATATTAATAGAAATATGTAATGGCATTATAAAGAAAGTATATATCCTATAAATTATACTTAATATTTAAATTAATTAATTTTTTAAATAATTAATTTATAATTAATTAATTTATAATAATTAATAATTAATTAATTTAATAAATAAATTAATTAATTTAATAAATAAATTTATTAATTTTTTAATTTATTTTCAAATTAATTAATAAGTAAATTAATTATTTTCACTATTTAAAAAGTGAGTGAATGACACTAATAGTGAGGGAACGATATTTTATTTTAATACATGCTTTTATCTAAGTTACATCTACCTAAAGTTTGAAAATTATAACATACTAAGTATATCTAATATTTATTATAATTTAGTCTTATATATTCAATAGTTTTTACAGGTTTGGGAAATAAAATTGGCTGTCACGATTGAACAAAAAAAAAATTGAAAATATACTCATCTTGAATCATTCCCTCACTTCAGCGTCATTCCCTCACTTTATACACTAGTGAGGGAATGACGAATTCAATAAAATTTAAAAATAACAGTTAGGCCTAATTAATTTCTGAAGTCAATCGCATACAGTTATATTTATACAAGAAAGCAACATATAATTATCCACTTCCTCTATGAAGTTGTATTTTATTTTACTCTTAAAAATGACATGAGGGAATGACGAATGTAAAAAATTTTACCTGGTTTGATTCATTCAAATTTATTCCACAGCAAAGCTTCTTTAAGTTGAAGATGGAAACATACTGCGATTTTGTTCTGTGATGCCAGTTGTTTACTTCTGAAGTTTTTATTAAAATATTTTTATTCTAAGAAGATTGCAGGTGATAAGAACATTGTTGTGAGGGAATGACGCGAAACACTGGGGACAAAGTTTAAAATAGTGCTGTGTTAATATTTTTATCAGAAATTAAATTTAAAATTGATTTCCTGAATTCTATATTTCAGTATTCTGAAATAAAAAACACGAATTTGTAAAAAAAAAAAATTTTATTTCAGAAACAATTTTTTTCTTTTTTTAAATCAGCAGTGGGGACAAGTGAGGGAATGACATATTGGTATATTTTAATTACCTAAAATAAATAAAAAATACAAATTGATAATTTTATTTTTATTCCTTTGTTAGCTTACATTCTGAAGGACACTTTCCCTGAATTTTTTTTCTTCGTAAGCTGTAAAACAAACATAAAATATACTGGGGACATGAAAATGACTGTTTTTGTGAGAATGACCCATATATATATATATATATATATATATATATATATATATATATATATATATATATATATATATATATATATATATATATATATATATATATATATATATATATATATATATATATATATATATATATATATATATTTTACTGAAATTTCCAAGATTTTACTGTTTTATTGAGTGATATATACCCTGAGGAATTAATCTTACTTCGTAATCATGATGATAATATTAGTTTCAATTTTTTGGATTTGGGTATTATGAAAGTTGAAAATATCTGCTTTGTTGATTTATACGATAAAAGAAATGATTTTAATTTTAATATTAATAAACTAGTTACTTGGAATTCTAATGTTTCTAGGAGCATCTATTTAAATACCACTTTTAATGAAATGAACAGAATTAAAAGAATATGTAGTAATATTTATTTATCCAAAATACAAATCGATAAACTCTTTCAAAATCTGATAAAAAACAATGGATACCCAACTAATGTAATAAAATTTTATATAAAATCATTGAATTAATCGTATATTTTGGTGGATATATTTTCTAAACTTTTTTTTTTTTTTTTTTTTTTTTTTTTTTTTTTTTTTGTTAATTTTTATGATTTTCCCATGTGCAAATCCATTTCAGGCCAAAATTCATTGCCAAAATTATTTACTAAATAATTTCTTTGTTAATTTATGTAATTTTTCCATGTGCAAATCCATTTCGGGCAAATCCGTGGCTATAATTATGTACTAAAAAATTTTTTCTTTGTTAATCTTTCCATGTGCAAATCCATTTCGGGCAAATCCGTGGTTATAATTATTTACTAAAAATTCCTTTGCTAAATAATTTCCCTTGTTAATCTATACAGTTTTTCCATGTGCAAATCCATTTCGGGCAAATCCGTGGATAAATTGTTTGCTAAAAATTTCTTTATTAATTTATACAATTCCATGTGCAAATCCATTTCGGGCAAATCTGTGGTTAAAATTATCTGCTAAAATTTTTTCTTTGTTAATTTTTCCATGTGCAAATCCATTTCGGGCAAATCCGTGTTGAAAATTATCTATTAAAATTTTTTCTTTGATAATTTAAATAATTTTTCTATGTACTAATCCATATCGTGCAAATCCGCGGCTAAAATTATTTGCAAAGCAGGCAATTTATGTTTCTCTTTTCTATTTTATATTTTTTCTTAAATAAACATCTATCTTCTAAAACTATTTATGATCAATTTTTAAAATTATCCAGTATAATATTACCTTGTGCACATCCATTTCGGGCCCATCCTTGGTAACTAACAAATCAAAACTCAGAATAACAAATCACTTCAGCAGTGCAGTAAGAACGACACTTTAGAACCCTTTTGTTACACTCAATTTGCGCTTTTGTTTTCATCTTTTGTTTTCATATTTTGTAATCTGGCAATCTTTCTGCGAAAACATTTCTAAATCATTCTTGAAAAATAACTGTCCATGTAAGTTGTTATGATTTTGCTACTCGCTTTATAGTCCCCCCTTTTTAATGTTTTTTTTTATTTTATTATTTCTTTTTATTTTATTTTATTATCTGTTTTTACTTGTTATATTTACTTTTTATGATCTTTTTTTATGTTGTTATTTTATAAAAAAATTTTTTTGAGTGCTCCTCACACTATTGTATTAATATATTTTGCTTTGGCTTTATTGATACAATATCAGAAAGCACTCTGTTTTGCGGATATAATCGTGTGGGCTGAAGAAAAGATTATATCTTTTTTTTCCGGCTTTTTTTCCGGTTTTTTAATTAACATTTCACTTTTTTTTTTTTTTAAATAAAATATTGCTTGTTGTTTTTTTTTTACTTATTATTTCCCACCCCCTTTTTTTCATATGTCTATAATTTTTCTTTGTTTTATTCTTCATTTAGAACTTATATATATATATATATATATATATATATATATATATATATACATATATACGAGGCCTGTCTAAAAAGTATCCGACCTTAATTTTTCTCGCTCAAAGTAATGATTCTAAGGCGGCACCATCGCGCACGGTGGAAGGAGGAACCTTAATGCACATGCTTGAATTTTTTCACTGCGTTCGGTTGTGCCAGTCACTGGCTTCTGGTCGCCAAGTAAGGTGCTGTTCGTAGTGTTCGTCGGATTTAGTTTTTTCGTAAGATGACTGAACAAATTGAGCAAAGATATTGCATTAAATTCTGTCAAGAGCTTGGTGATTCTCAAAGCCAAACAATTCGTAAGATTCAGCAGGTGTTTGAAGACGAAGCGATGGGTGTAACACAAATTAAGGTGTGGTTCATCCGATTCAAAGATGGCCGCACATCAGCGGAGAGTGAGTAGAGTTGTGGCAGGCCCCAAACAGCTCGGAGTACAGCTAATGTTGAGAGGTTGCGAAATTTGGTGACGTCGTTTGACAGTGCGGGAGATTGCAGAAAAGGTTGGAGTGAGTAGAGATTCTGCTCAAGCAATTTTGTGTGAAGATTTGAACATGAATCGAGTAGCTGCGAAATTCATTCCCAAGTTGTTGTCCCCGGAACAAAAAGACCTCCGTTTTGACGTTGCACAGGACCTTCTGGACACCACCAACACTGATCCTGGGTTTCTGAATACCGTGAAAACTGGAGATGAGTCATGGGTGTACGGGTACGACCTAGAAACAAAAAGACAGTCGTCGCAATGGAAGCATCCCGATTCTCCAAAGCCGAAGAAAGCGCGGCAGGTGCGAAGCAAAATCAAGGTGATTTTGACTGTTTTCTTTGATGTTCGTGGAATTGTGCATCGCGAATACGCACATTTAGGACAAACAGTGACAAAGGAGTACTATCAAGATGTTCTCCGGCGACTCCATGAGGCAGTTCGGTGCAAAAGATCAGACTTGTGGACGGCGAACAACTGGCACTTGCATCATGCAACATTCATCCCAACTGACCCACACTTTCTTAACCAAACATGGAATTACAACCATTCGCCAACCTACCTACTCTTCAGACCTGGCTCCTAGCGACTTCTGGTTGTTTCCAAAATTGAAGACGTCACTGAAAGGATCCCGTTTTGTGAGTAAAGAAGAGATAATGCGGAACGCGACGACGGAGCTGAACACCATTCCAAAAGAAGACTTCCAAAGATGTTTCCAGCAGTGGAAGGATCGGTGGGCTAAGTGTGTGGAAGCACAAGGGGCCTACTTTGAAGAGGATTAGGGTCGCAACTCCGACAGATATTTGAAATATTTTTTCTGGCCAAAGGTCGAATACTTTTCAGACAGGCCTTGTATATATTATTAAATTTCCTCTTTATGAGTTATCTTAAAAAAGCATCAAACTGTTTTCACTCACAAATGGTCAACTTATACATAAGACTTATATAAAATGCCTATATTTAGAAACAAATTCAGAAACACTGAGCAAGTTGACTAATAATCAGCGAAAATTTAATCTGAGAAGTTTTTGTCAGAAATGAGAGCTTTATTCATTGAGAATTAGTACAGGTTATGAGGTTTGATTTTTCCATGCTGTGAATTTATCTCTAATAATCTCTAATGTTAACTTATAATGTAATAATATACCTCTAATGTTAACTTATCTACTATACTTTCATTAACCTATCTACAATTGTCCAGTGAATTCGTAAAGGAATTAGGAAATACAATAAAACTTGCTAAGTTGACCACCACCTCTGTATTTTGATCACTTCTTTAAGTTGTTCTCAATGATCAAGTACGAAATTGGCAAAAATAAGATATTTATATTTTTCCTTTACGAGTTACCTTAAAGAACCAACAAACAGATTTCACTTCACTAGGATTCTTAGGTCTTGCGAAGAAGATAAAAAAGTCCACAATCGATAAAATTACTCTATGTAAGAGAAGATTGCATCCTCCCTATGTTTGATATATTTATTTTATAACGAAACAAAGTTCCTTAACTTGTTTTTCGCATACTAAAACTTTAATAACTTTATGACATGTAATGTATAAATTTTAACGAATGGTCTAATAGCTATTAACACTTCGCTTCTTTTATTTATTAAAGTAATGAAACGATTCTTTTTTTAACTAATAAGTATCTCTAGAAAAGTTGCAATAAGTTAAAAGGATCACTTGTTCGCATAAAAATGCTTCTTCTTTGCGAACACTATTGAGTTCATTTCGTTAATTATAACAGAAAAGTATCGCCTCTCAACTCTGTTAATAAGCAGTTTCTTCACGCCCAAATCCATTTAATTTATTACGCCGAAAGATAAATAAAAATGATGTTAACTCATCGTCATGATAAAGTGGGTAAACGAATCCGAGCGCTGAGAGTGCTGTATTTAAAAACATACCCTTTAGCAATTTCATTAATTTTACACGCTTCCCAAGTATAAGAACGGGAGCTATTTTGATGTTAACAAATTGCTAGGTAAAAGTTTCATTAATTTGTTCACTTTACGTTTCGTATTTGATATCCTGGGAAAGAAAAGTTTTTAAATCTCCTCTAAAAAGAACTAAATTATTCTTGAGTTTTGAGAAAGCGTTTTAACTTTGTGCAAAAAATTTTTTTTATAATGAGTTACTAATAATTAGACCTATCAATAAGTCGAATTCTCGTTTTGTTTTGCTTTTAGAAACATGGTAATCAATACTTTAATATCAGAATTATTCAGATTTTAGCTTCTTTGTTCTACTTGCTACAACGTGTAACTTTAATGTATATATGTATTTCTCTTACATGACGCCATAAACTCGGGTATTTCTCTATCGATTGGCAATATTATAGTTAATACTCTTTTCGTTAGTTCGTCTCAAGTAATAATTGAACTAGTGTTAGAATTGTTAGTTATGCGTAGTAGTAATAGTTAGTTAGTTATATTTAATAATTAATAGAAGATTATTTTTTAGTAGTAAGTAGTTATCATTACCTATTATTGTTACTGGATTAATTATTACTCCAAGAAAAGACTTACAAATATTGAACAGAAGAAAAGAATTAGAAATATATAATAGAAGAATAGAATTAGTATATATATATATATATATATATATATATATATATATATATATATATATATATATATATATATATATATATATATATATATATATATATATATATATATATATATATATATATATATATATATATATATATATATATATATATATATATATGTATATATATATATGTATATATATATATATATATATATATATATATATATATATATATATATATATATATATATATATATATATATATATATATATATATATATATATATATATATATATATATATATATATATATATATATATAAAATCGCCTGTACCGATAATTTTAAATTATTCCAGATTTTACACTACCCTTTTAGAAAAAAACATCGCTTCACTCCTTACTTGTCTTTCTAGAAGATCAAAATCTTTTTTTTCCTATAAAGCTCGCACAAATTTTTTCTGAGTTTTCTTCTTCCTTTTTTAAAAAAGGAACAAGAAAGAGATTTGTTTATTAGCTGTTTGTAGCTTTTTTAACACTCTTTCTATTCTATCTTATTGCTTTTTCGTCAGTCAGAGATTTCCTCCTTGAATCAAAATCAGATCGGAACAAAGATCAAATGACAAAGCACGGTGAGGGATGAGCAATGCTCGAGAAGGGTGGTTAAATGAAGTATGAGAGCTTAAATTGCTAAATTTGCGAGTGGAATGTTTTCCAACAAACTTCAGCCTTTGAATCTCGGAATAATCCAATCATTTGAAAGACGTTACATTGAACAACTGGTTCCTTTTCCTGATTCCGGTGACCTGCAAGATGCTTCGAAAGAAAAAAAAATGTCCTGGGAGCTCTGAATTTAATTTCTACAGTGTCGACTAAAGTTCATTACAAATATGTTTAATAAAACTTATCGGGATTAATTACATCTCGATATGCAATGGAAATATTGGTCCTTCGGAATAAAATTGCATGTCTGAAGATCTTTCAAAGTCGATGACGCATATACCGACTGTAACTCTCATCCCATTATTCTCTTAATATCTGATTTAATCCTCCGATGATAGGGATGAAAACCTAGAAGATGTGTAAAAAATAGTGGAGGATAAACCCACGACTGATCAATAGTTTGAAAGCATAAAAATTCTGAAACAAATGCGAATGTAAGCCATAACACATATTTTCAAGCAATAGTTAGTTTTGAAAGAATTAAAATTTTATCTGGAAACAAAAAACGTGCAAAGATAACGCTTTTTTACTAGTAGTTCGTGTTTACGTTATCACGCTTGATGTTTTTTTTTACTCGTGTTATGGCTCTAGCAATGCGTGAGGAAGTAGTGCAGCACGTAATGGAGCGTTGGGATGAATTTTCTAAGACAGAGATGGAAATAATTTTAATACTTTTTATGCCTATACTATGCTGAAATGTTCCGAAGTCATACTTACGACGGTTTGTGTGATTTAATGGCTGCCGGGCAGACTTTAAATTATTAACAAAATTAAGTTATTCAATACATAAGGAAAAAAATTTTAACTAAGAAATTAATTGTGTTAACTCTTTTCAATACCTAAGGAACTTTGACAATATCGCGGATGTCTCCTGAAAAATGCTAAAATTGAAATCAAAGTATTTCCGCGCAGATTAAGCCTTGGGAAACATCTAGACGCTGGTTAATGTATTACTTTAAACTAATTAAGGTGTTAGGATTGAACTGGTTGAAGAATTAGAATATTTAAATATCGCTATGATGTGCATTCGGCATGGTTACCATTAAAATTACATGCTGGTGCACGATAGTTTTTTAAAAGATGACCAAGCTGGTAGCCAAAGGAGGCTAGTTTAAAAATATCACAAGGAAAGCCGGTGCCTAAAAATTACCAAATCAGATCTTTATTTTTCCAAAGTTTTAAAATGTGAATAGATGCTGGGAAAACTACAAAACAATTTTTTTTCAAAATAATGATCATTCGAAGGAACAATGGTGTAATCTGAGGACAAACAATAATTAATGGATGTCCGCGCAATGGTCTGTCATGCTTAATAGTCTAATAAGCATTGTTTTAAAGTTTTTTGCAGTCAAAATTCTCAACTGACGACAAATTTTGAAACTAGTTTTCAAATTTGGTGTTTATAAATACAAGTTTTCTCTTGCAGAACTTAATGGCTATATCACACGAGAGAAAATATGTGCAACTGCAAGTGTAACTGCAAGTGTAAGTGCAACTGTAAGTGAAATTTCTCCAAAAAACGCTCGTGTGATATAGAAATCACGGTTGCACGAAATATCTGCAACCGTTCAGGCAATTTCTTTCATGAACCAATCAGATCGTTTGCTTTTTATGACGTTTCAATTTTATGTGATGACATATACAAATGTAAATAAAAATGGCGGCGACGTTAGGAAGAGGATGATCGGATGAAATTTTTTTATAGATGAGACGGAACAAGTTTTTAGTTTAATAATAACATTTCCTTTAAAATGAAAGCATTAAAAATACTTTCGCACTATGAGATGACCATCTCAATGCAGTTGATGTACTACCATAACAGGAACCTGCACACGATTTTAGTATCGGTAAGTATAGTACATTATTTTTGCGATAAATTTTCTTTTAAAATATTTATTTATTTTAAGCTAATAAAATTAAAACTTATTATAATTTGTTCCGATCAAAGTTTTAATTACTTTAAATAGAAATAATTTCTATTTTTATATATGTAAAGAATTATACTGGCGAAAAGCTTTACTTTGAAATATTCGCCAAGCAACTCGCCAAACTTTGTTTCAGTATTATAACATAAAATATAATAATGATTATATTTCTTTATTTTTAAATTTTAATCTTTGTTTCTGTTGATTGTAAAAGCATGTGTCCGATTATTTGAAAGTTTTATAATTATTAGTGAAATAATTATTTTATTCTTCCCTAAGAATTCTTTTAATTTTTGAAAATCTCATTTTAAAACAAGTTAGAAAATATGTGTGGTAAATATTTACCTTGTTTCTCACAAAGTTACCCCATTTTCCAGTAATTATTGAAAAGTATTACAAGAAAAGTAGTATATTATATATAAAAAGTAATTATTAAAAATGCAAATTCCCAATCTCCTTGTCTGTTTCTACATTCATCCCTTCTATTTTTTTTTTTTTTTTTTTTGTGTATGATGATTTGCATAATATTTTGTTTATAATTATTCAAAGTTAACTAATGATACTTTACTTTTTATTTATACTTCACATTTATCTCTTGATACTTAGCTTTTCTATAATGACAGCAAGTATGTAAGTGTACCTTACTAATTTTTCAATATACTTACATTTTTAAGAGTCTTCGTTTATAAATACAATTTATTTTTCTTGAAACAAATTTCAATCCAAACATAAGAACTACAAAACTAAACACACCTGCCATCTTTCATTAGTGTATAGAATAATCTTAGAACTATAATCAAAATATCTGTCAAACTTAAAATAAGTTTAAAAGGGATACCTAAGGACTTAAATGATTTCAAATTAATGGCATTTAATCTTCCTTATTCTAATAATGTGTTGGTAAAATTTTATCATGAAAGTGATTTCTTTCTTTTATTTCAGATATTTCGTATAATCCTGTAAGGTTTATCTGGTAAAGAAGGAAAGAGATGTAATACTGTTTTTATGGAAGAAATTAAAAAATAAGAAATAAAAATGAATAATGTTCTAAATGTTTCACTTGACAATAAATGTTTTATTTTTTAAATTGATTCTTGTATTATTTAAAATGCAAAACAAAACACGTAAAGGGCTATAACAAAATAATATGATACATTAAAAGTATGTTCTTAATAAAATATTGTTTTTTTTTATAGTTATAAATAAATTTTAATTTATATACTGTATATTACAATAAATTTGTCCCAAAATAAATCCTATAATTTTTAATTAAATTATCTTATACCAATAATGAATGATAAAAATTTTACAATAATAAAATGTAAGTATGACATTGAAAATCCTCTTATATTTAAAAAGCAATTTTACTAAGAAAGTGGAAAAAATAATTTTCATTTTTTGATATTCCTGATATGCAATGTGTAAATGAATAAAATTGATGATCCCTTCATGTAATGTAAATTAATTTGATGAAAATAAAATTCTGAGACATTGTAGTATAGACAAGTCTGACATTATTTATTATGTATTTTTTAGACTGAATTTAAAAAATAGAATTGATTTGATAGATCTAATAGTTTTGATGTTATAAATATTTTATGAGTGAAAGGTAATTCAAAAATTTATATTTCATACATTAAACCATCATTTCTTCTACAGAATTATTTCAAAGGACTATGTTTTTGAATTAAGCTTAAAAAATAAATTTGAAGAAATGCCTTACTTGATTAGATAGCAATGTCAGTTGCATAAAGTGGTATAAGTCATAAAATTGTCCTTTCTACACATTAAACTTTTTATAAATTTTCGAATTGTTAAACTATTAAATCAGACAGCTTGTTTTTATTCTCATTCGATTTAGTGTTTACATAGATAATGATACCGCACTTGCCTAGCTAGCATGTTACATAGTAAATATATATAAATAAACTATGCTTTTACAGGGTGCGGAGCCAAATCTTTCAACAAAAAATAAGCAACTTTTAAGAACATTTTAGGCACTCAAAAAATATTTTAAAGCTCTAGGTAAATTGACAAAATGCAAAATAATTCTCAGACTTTACATGATCATGATAAAATAACTAGAATTTGACTAAGAACTGTTTTCTTGATTATATTAGCCATTAAAAAAATGATCAAGAGATTTTTCGGTTCGATTTCAGAGGGTGGAAAATAAAGCCTGAAATTGAGAATATCTTGCAAAATACAGCATGAGAGAGCAAGAATCTCACCGAACCCAGCTCACTAGACGCACATGCGGACTCGCAAGTATTTCACCAAACCTGTAAAATGATTGACGTTTTCATACGCTATGGACTGACGGTACGCTGAAATTGATCATGGTTGAATGAATTCTGCTGTTGTTGTTAATTTACGTCGCACTAGAGCTGCACAATGGGCTATTGGCGATGGTCTGGGAAACATCCCGGAGGATGATCCGAAGACAAGCCATCACAATTTTGATCCTCTGCGGAGGGGATGGCACCCCCGCCTCGGTAGCCCGACGACCTGCGAGCGAAGTTGAGCACTTTGCGGTAGCACAGTTTAACGAGGACCCATACCGCACACCCTCGGTCCCTACGCAGACTGATCCAAGTGGTCACCCACCCGCACACTGACCATAGCCAGTGATGCTTGACTTCGGTGATCTGCTGGGAACCGTGTCTTAATGATCAGTCCAGTGCGGGACGAATGAATTCTGAAAACGTGAAATAGAAAAATGTGAAAAGTACGTTTTTACATAATATGTGGCGAAAATCGACATTCCTTTTCATAAATCTCTTTTTCGAAAAAGGAAAATAAGGCACTTTTTAAAAACACTTATTAAGAAAAGCACCTTTAGGGGCCTTTAAAAAATGAAAATCAAAAATAAGCACCTTTAAGCACTTTTTAAAAACGCTACGCACCATGTTTTATACCTTAGTCACTCAAATCAAGATAAAAAAAATCGTCAAAATTCTAGATAGTATTTAAGTCCATCCCCCTTTCACCCCCTTATCCTTTTAGGGACACAACATGAAATTCATTGATATCTTAATATCATTTTATATTATGAGGTAGAAATCATAATCCTTTTTATACTATGCTACTTCACTTAAAAAGCACTTTTTAAAAATGCTACGCACCATGTTTTATACACTAGTCACTCAAATCAACGTAAAAAAATCGTCAAAATTCTAGATAGTATTTAAGTCCATCCCCCTTTCACCCCCTTATCTTTTTAGGGACGCAGCATGAAATTCAATGATATCTTAATATTATCTCATATTATGAGGTAGAAATCATAATCCTTTTTATACTATGCTACTTCACTAATGGGGAAATAAAGTTTTCAGAATTTTAATTTCCTGCTGAAGAAAAGACTTAACACAAATACAAATGTAAAAAATTAAATCAAAATCAATCTATATGCTACAGCATCTTTACGAACATCGTTGAGAAACTATGATATAATAGAATCATATGATAAAATTAAATATGAGCCAAAAGTAAAGATAAATAACAAAATATGGTAACCCAATTTCATGCAACCGTTCAGGCAATTAAGCAACCCTTTCGGCAACTCCGAACGGAGGAATTTCACTTACAGTTGCACTTACGCTTGCAGTTACACTTGCAGTTGCACATATTTTTCTCTCGTGTGATAGAGGCATAACAAGTCTTACTTTTCTATCTTCTTATGGCTATATCACACGAGAGAAAATATGTGCAACTGCAAGTGTAACTGCAAGTGTAAGTGCAACTGCAAGTGAAATTTCTCCAAAAAACGCTCGTGTGATATAGAAATTACGGTTGCACGAAATATCTGCAACCGTTCAGGCAATTTCTTTCATGAACCAATCAGATCGTTTGCTTTTTATGACGTTTCAATTTTATGTGATGACATATACAAATGTAAATAAAAATGGCGGCGATGTTAGGAAGAGGATGATCGGATGAAATTTTTTTATAGATGAGACGGAACAAGTTTTTAGTTTAATAATAACATTTCCTTTAAAATGAAAGCATTAAAAATACTTTCGCACTATGAGATGACCATCTCAATGCAGTTGATGTACTACCATAACAGGAACCTGCACACGATTTTAGTATCGGTAAGTATAGTACAGTACGGAACCCGTTATCCGGAAATCAGAAAACCGGAAAACCAAAAAACCGGAACGAAATTCGATAAATTTTCCCGCCATTTTTTAAATTTTTTTTTTCCCTCATAAGATTTTAGGATTTTTCTTTCTTTTTTGAAAGATGATCACCTTACCATCATTTTGGAAATAATCATTAGTGTATTACTTCATCGTTTTTTCTTCTTTTTAAGATTATTTCCAATTTTTTTTTTTTTTTAGTTGGGTTTAACAATAAAAAAACTGCTTTTTGTAGCGATTCCGAAAACCGGAAAAATCAGTTATCCGGAATAGTCCCGGTCCCGATCGTTCCGGATAATTGGTTCCCTACTGTACATTATTTTTGCGATAAATTTTCTTTTAAAATATTTATTTATTTTAAGCTAATAAAATTAAAACTTATTATAATTTGTTCCGATCAAAGTTTTAATTACTTTAAATAGAAATAATTTCTATTTTTATATATGTAAAGAATTATACTGGCGAAAAGCTTTACTTTGAAATATTCGCCAAGCAACTCGCCAAACTTTGTTTCAGTATTATAACATAAAATATAATAATGATTATATTTCTTTATTTTTAAATTTTAATCTTTGTTTCTGTTGATTGTAAAAGCATGTGTCCGATTATTTGAAAGTTTTATAATTATTAGTGAAATAATTATTTTATTCTTCCCTAAGAATTCTTTTAATTTTTGAAAATCTCATTTTAAAACAAGTTAGAAAATATGTGTGGTAAATATTTACCTTGTTTCTCACAAAGTTACCCCATTTTCCAGTAATTATTGAAAAGTATTACAAGAAAAGTAGTATATTATATATAAAAAGTAATTATTAAAAATGCAAATTCCCAATCTCCTTGTCTGTTTCTACATTCATCCCTTCTATTTTTTTTTTTTTTTTTTTTTTTTGTGTATGATGATTTGCATAATATTTTGTTTATAATTATTCAAAGTTAACTAATGATACTTTACTTTTTATTTATACTTCACATTTATCTCTTCATACTTAACTTTTCTATAATGACAGCAAGTATGTAAGTGTACCTTATGCCTCTATCACACGAGAGAAAAATATGTGCAACTGCAAGTGTAACTGCAAGTGTAAGTGCAACTGTAAGTGAAATTCCTCCGTTCGGAGTTGCCGAAAGGGTTGCTTAATTGCCTGAACGGTTGCATGAAATTGGGTTACCATATTTTGTTATTTATCTTTACTTTTGGCTCATATTTAATTTTATCATATGATTCTATTACATCATAGTTTCTCAACGATGTTCGTAAAGATGCTGTAGAATATTGATTGATTCTGATTTAATTTTTTACATTTGTATTTGTGTTAAGTCTTTTCTTCAGCAGGAAATTAAAATTCTGAAAACTTTATTTCCCCATTAGTGAAGTAGCATAGTATAAAAAGGATTATGATTTCTACCTCATAATATGAGATAATATTAAGATATCATTGAATTTCATGCTGCGTCCCTAAAAAGATAAGGGGGTGAAAGGGGGATGGACTTAAATACTATCTAGAATTTTGACGATTTTTTTACGTTGATTTGAGTGACTAATGTATAAAACATGGTGCGTAGCATTTTTAAAAAGTGCTTTTTAAGTGAAGTAGCATAGTATAAAAAGGATTATGATTTCTACCTCATAATATAAAATGATATTAAGATATCAATGAATTTCATGTTGTGTCCCTAAAAGGATAAGGGGGTGAAAGGGGGATGGACTTAAATACTATCTAGAATTTTGACGATTTTTTTTATCTTGATTTGAGTGACTAAGGTATAAAACATGGTGCGTAGCGTTTTTAAAAAGTGCTTAAAGGTGCTTATTTTTGATTTTCATTTTTTAAAGGCCCTTAAAGGTGCTTTTCTTAATAAGTGTTTTTAAAAAGTGCCTTATTTTCCTTTTTCGAAAAAGAGATTTATGAAAAGGAATGTCGATTTTCGCCACATATTATGTAAAAACGTACTTTTCACATTTTTCTATTTCACGTTTTCAGAATTCATTCGTCCCGCACTGGACTGATCGTTAAGACACGGTTCCCAGCAGATCACCGAAGTCAAGCATCTTTGGCTATGGTCAGTGTGCGGGTGGGTGACCACTTGGATCAGTCTGCGTAGGGACCGAGGGTGTGCGGTATGGGTCCTCGTTAAACTGTGCTACCGCAAAGTGCTCAACTTCGCTCGCAGGTCGTCGGGCTACCGAGGCGGGGGTGCCATCCCCTCCGCAGAGGATCAAAATTGTGATGGCATGTCTTCGGATCATCCTCCGGGATGTTTCCCAGACCGTCGCCAATAGCCCATTGTGCAGCTCTAGTGCGACGTAAATTAACAACAACAGCAGAATTCATTCAACCATGATCAATTTCAGCGTACCGTCAGTCCATAGCGTATGAAAACGCCAATCATTTTACAGGTTTGGTGAAATACTTGCGAGTCCGCATGTGCGTCTAGTGAGCTGGGTTCGGTGAGATTCTTGCTCTCTCATGCTGTATTTTGCAAGATATTCTCAATTTCAGGCTTTATTTTCCACCCTCTGAAATCGAACCGAAAAATCTCTTGATCATTTTTTTAATGGCTAATATAATCAAGAAAACAGTTCTTTGTCAAATTCTAGTTATTTTATCATGATCATGTAAAGTCTGAGAATTATTTTGCATTTTGTCAATTTACCTAGAGCTTTAAAATATTTTTTGAGTGCCTAAAATGTTCTTAAAAGTTGCTTATTTTTTGTTGAAAGATTTGGCTCCGCACCCTGTAAAAGCATAGTTTATTTATATATATTTACTATGTAACATGCTAGCTAGGCAAGTGCGGTATCATTATCTATGTAAACACTAAATCGAATGAGAATAAAAACAAGCTGTCTGATTTAATAGTTTAACAATTCGAAAATTTATAAAAAGTTTAATGTGTAGAAAGGACAATTTTATGACTTATACCACTTTATGCAACTGACATTGCTATCTAATCAAGTAAGGCATTTCTTCAAATTTATTTTTTAAGCTTAATTCAAAAACATAGTCCTTTGAAATAATTCTGTAGAAGAAATGATGGTTTAATGTATGAAATATAAATTTTTGAATTACCTTTCACTCATAAAATATTTATAACATCAAAACTATTAGATCTATCAAATCAATTCTATTTTTTAAATTCAGTCTAAAAAATACATAATAATCAGACTTGTCTATACTACAATGTCTCAGAATTTTATTTTCATCAAATTAATTTACATTACATGAAGGGATCATCAATTTTATTCATTTACACATTGCATATCAGGAATATCACTTTTATGAAAATTATTTTTTCCACTTTCTCAGTAAAATTGCTTTTTAAATATAAGAGGATTTTCAATGTCATACTTACATTTTATTATTGTAAAATTTATATCATTCATTATTGGTATAAGATAATTTAATTAAAAATTATAGGATTTATTTTGGGACAAATTTATTGTAATATACAGTATATAAATTAAAATTTATTTATAACTATAAAAAAAAACAATATTTTATTAAGAACATACTTTTAATGTATCATATTATTTTGTTATAGCCCTTTACGTGTTTTGTTTTGCATTTTAAATAATACAAGAATCAATTTAAAAAATAAAACATTTATTGTCAAGTGAAACATTTAGAACA
This sequence comes from Parasteatoda tepidariorum, assembly GCF_982258835.1. Classification (NCBI taxonomy): domain Eukaryota; kingdom Metazoa; phylum Arthropoda; class Arachnida; order Araneae; family Theridiidae; genus Parasteatoda; species Parasteatoda tepidariorum. The sequence goes on along the minus strand of NC_141755.1, from coordinate 74,944,757 downwards.
TTATTCATTTTTATTTCTTATTTTTTAATTTCTTCCATAAAAACAGTATTACATCTCTTTCCTTCTTTACCAGATAAACCTTACAGGATTATACGAAATATCTGAAATAAAAGAAAGAAATCACTTTCATGATAAAATTTTACCAACACATTATTAGAATAAGGAAGATTAAATGCCATTAATTTGAAATCATTTAAGTCCTTAGGTATCCCTTTTAAACTTATTTTAAGTTTGACAGATATTTTGATTATAGTTCTAAGATTATTCTATACACTAATGAAAGATGGCAGGTGTGTTTAGTTTTGTAGTTCTTATGTTTGAATTGAAATTTTTTTCAAGAAAAATAAATTGTATTTATAAACGAAGACTCTTAAAAATGTAAGTATATTGAAAAATTAGTAAGGTACACTTACATACTTACTGTCATTATAGAAAAGCTAAGTATCAAGAGATAAATGTGAAGTATAAATAAAAAGTAAAGTATCATTAGTTAACTTTGAATAATTATAAACAAAATATTATGCAAATCATCATACACACAAAAAAAAAAAAAAAAAAAAAAAAAAAATAGAAGGGATGAATGTAGAAACAGACAAGGAGATTGGGAATTTGCATTTTTAATAATTACTTTTTATATATAATATACTACCTTTCTTGTAATACTTTTCAATAATTACTGGAAAATGGGGTAACTTTGTGAGAAACAATTTAAATATTTACCACACATATTTTCTAACTTGTTTTAAAATGAGATTTTCAAAAATTAAAAGAATTCTTAGGGAAGAATAAAATAATTATTTCACTAATAATTATAAAACTTTCAAATAATCGGACACATGCTTTTACAATCAACAGAAACAAAGATTAAAATTTAAAAATAAAGAAATATAATCATTATTATATTTTATGTTATAATACTGAAACAAAGTTTGGCGAGTTGCTTGGCGAATATTTCAAAGTAAAGCTTTTCGCCAGTATAATTCTTTACATATATAAAAATAGAAATTATTTCTATTTAAAGTAATTAAAACTTTGATCGGAACAAATTATAATAAGTTTTAATTTTATTAGCTTAAAATAAATAAATATTTTAAAAGAAAATTTATCGCAAAAATAATGTACTATACTTACCGATACTAAAATCGTGTGCAGGTTCCTGTTATGGTAGTACATCAACTGCATTGAGATGGTCATCTCATAGTGCGAAAGTATTTTTAATGCTTTCATTTTAAAGGAAATGTTATTATTAAACTAAAAACTTGTTCCGTCTCATCTATAAAAAAATTTCATCCGATCATCCTCTTCCTAACGTCGCCGCCATTTTTATTTACATTTGTATATGTCATCACATAAAATTGAAACGTCATAAAAAGCAAACGATCTGATTGGTTCATGAAAGAAATTGCCTGAACGGTTGCAGATATTTCGTGCAACCGTAATTTCTATATCACACGAGCGTTTTTTGGAGAAATTTCACTTGCAGTTGCACTTACACTTGCAGTTACACTTGCAGTTGCACATATTTTCTCTCGTGTGATATAGCCATTACTAATTTTTCAATATACTTACATTTTTAAGAGTCTTCGTTTATAAATACAATTTATTTTTCTTGAAACAAATTTCAATCCAAACATAAGAACTACAAAACTAAACACACCTGCCATCTTTCATTAGTGTATAGAATAATCTTAGAACTATAATCAAAATATCTGTCAAACTTAAAATAAGTTTAAAAGGGATACCTAAGGACTTAAATGATTTCAAATTAATGGCATTTAATCTTCCTTATTCTAATAATGTGTTGGTAAAATTTTATCATGAAAGTGATTTCTTTCTTTTATTTCAGATATTTCGTATAATCCTGTAAGGTTTATCTGGTAAAGAAGGAAAGAGATGTAATACTGTTTTTATGGAAGAAATTAAAAAATAAGAAATAAAAATGAATAATGTTCTAAATGTTTCACTTGACAATAAATGTTTTATTTTTTAAATTGATTCTTGTATTATTTAAAATGCAAAACAAAACACGTAAAGGGCTATAACAAAATAATATGATACATTAAAAGTATGTTCTTAATAAAATATTGTTTTTTTTTATAGTTATAAATAAATTTTAATTTATATACTGTATATTACAATAAATTTGTCCCAAAATAAATCCTATAATTTTTAATTAAATTATCTTATACCAATAATGAATGATATAAATTTTACAATAATAAAATGTAAGTATGACATTGAAAATCCTCTTATATTTAAAAAGCAATTTTACTAAGAAAGTGGAAAAAATAATTTTCATTTTTTGATATTCCTGATATGCAATGTGTAAATGAATAAAATTGATGATCCCTTCATGTAATGTAAATTAATTTGATGAAAATAAAATTCTGAGACATTGTAGTATAGACAAGTCTGACATTATTTATTATGTATTTTTTAGACTGAATTTAAAAAATAGAATTGATTTGATAGATCTAATAGTTTTGATGTTATAAATATTTTATGAGTGAAAGGTAATTCAAAAATTTATATTTCATACATTAAACCATCATTTCTTCTACAGAATTATTTCAAAGGACTATGTTTTTGAATTAAGCTTAAAAAATAAATTTGAAGAAATGCCTTACTTGATTAGATAGCAATGTCAGTTGCATAAAGTGGTATAAGTCATAAAATTGTCCTTTCTACACATTAAACTTTTTATAAATTTTCGAATTGTTAAACTATTAAATCAGACAGCTTGTTTTTATTCTCATTCGATTTAGTGTTTACATAGATAATGATACCGCACTTGCCTAGCTAGCATGTTACATAGTAAATATATATAAATAAACTATGCTTTTACAGGGTGCGGAGCCAAATCTTTCAACAAAAAATAAGCAACTTTTAAGAACATTTTAGGCACTCAAAAAATATTTTAAAGCTCTAGGTAAATTGACAAAATGCAAAATAATTCTCAGACTTTACATGATCATGATAAAATAACTAGAATTTGACAAAGAACTGTTTTCTTGATTATATTAGCCATTAAAAAATGATCAAGAGATTTTTCGGTTCGATTTCAGAGGGAGGAAAATAAAGCCTGAAATTGAGAATATCTTGCAAAATACAGCATGAGAGAGCAAGAATCTCACCGAACCCAGCTCACTAGACGCACATGCGGACTCGCAAGTATTTCACCAAACCTGTAAAATGATTGGCGTTTTCATACGCTATGGACTGACGGTACGCTGAAATTGATCATGGTTGAATGAATTCTGCTGTTGTTGTTAATTTACGTCGCACTAGAGCTGCACAATGGGCTATTGGCGACGGTCTGGGAAACATCCCGGAGGATGATCCGAAGACATGCCATCACAATTTTGATCCTCTGCGGAGGGGATGGCACCCCCGCCTCGGTAGCCCGACGACCTGCGAGCGAAGTTGAGCACTTTGCGGTAGCACAGTTTAACGAGGACCCATACCGCACACCCTCGGTCCCTACGCAGACTGATCCAAGTGGTCACCCACCCGCACACTGACCATAGCCAAAGATGCTTGACTTCGGTGATCTGCTGGGAACCGTGTCTTAACGATCAGTCCAGTGCGGGACGAATGAATTCTGAAAACGTGAAATAGAAAAATGTGAAAAGTACGTTTTTACATAATATGTGGCGAAAATCGACATTCCTTTTCATAAATCTCTTTTTCGAAAAATGAAAATAAGGCACTTTTTAAAAACACTTATTAAGAAAAGCACCTTTAAGGGCCTTTAAAAAATGAAAATCAAAAATAAGCACCTTTAAGCACTTTTTAAAAACGCTACGCACCATGTTTTATACCTTAGTCACTCAAATCAAGATAAAAAAAATCGTCAAAATTCTAGATAGTATTTAAGTCCATCCCCCTTTCACCCCCTTATCCTTTTAGGGACACAACATGAAATTCATTGATATCTTAATATCATTTTATATTATGAGGTAGAAATCATAATCCTTTTTATACTATGCTACTTCACTTAAAAAGCACTTTTTGAAAATGCTACGCACCATGTTTTATACATTAGTCACTCAAATCAACGTAAAAAAATCGTCAAAATTCTAGATAGTATTTAAGTCCATCCCCCTTTCACCCCCTTATCTTTTTAGGGACGCAGCATGAAATTCAATGATATCTTAATATTATCTCATATTATGAGGTAGAAATCATAATCCTTTTTATACTATGCTACTTCACTAATGGGGAAATAAAGTTTTCAGAATTTTAATTTCCTGCTGAAGAAAAGACTTAACACAAATACAAATGTAAAAAATTAAATCAAAATCAATCAATATTCTACAGCATCTTTACGAACATCGTTGAGAAACTATGATATAATAGAATCATATGATAAAATTAAATATGAGCCAAAAGTAAAGATAAATAACAAAATATGGTAACCCAATTTCATGCAACCGTTCAGGCAATTAAGCAACCCTTTCGGCATCTCCGAACGAAGGAATTTCACTTACAGTTGCACTTACACTTGCAGTTGCACATATTTTTCTCTCGTGTGATAGAGGCATTAAGGTTTTCTCTACTTGATTCTACTTGGAAATTGGTATGCTTTCCAATTTTGTACAACATACCAATAATTGATATAAATTAGTTTTAATTAAAGAACTTTTCTTTTTATAGCTTTCATTACGAAAAGATCCTTATAAAATGTTCCCGAAAATATCCATAGCTGTGTAAAGTTGGAAAAAAAGCATATTTATATTAATAAATGAGCGAAAAATAGATATATTCGGAAAATTAATAATTACAAGTAGACTAGACTAAGTTTAACAGCAGTTTTTTAACTCTACTTAAAAAATTAAATAAATTATTCTAGTTAAACTATGACCAAACTTTGAAAGGAAAGTAGTGCATTGTAGTATATTATTTACTACAAAGATTGTTGTTTATCAATTAGATATATTTTTACACTGTTAACGTGTTTTAAAAATCCCTTACGAATTACTCTAATGATTGCTTTTTCTTAAAAGTAAGAATATTTAATGTATAATTTACTACAAAGGCTGCTTTGATCAACAGATAATTTATTGCGTTGATTAAGTTGTTCTAATGAATTCGTTTGTATTAATTCATTTAGTGAAAACTCATGACTTATTTGCAATTCCCTAAAGCATAAATTCGCGCTTTTTAAAATTTTTATTTGTGTAACCAAAAAAAAATTAAACAAAAGAAAAAGTATCACTTCAATTATCTACCTCAAAGTTTCTTTGTAAAAAAAATTCTATTCAAGGGATTTAATGACACTTAAAGCACGCTACATTTAAATACCAATTGACATAATCGTATGTACCACTTTTCATTTTAATCTGAAAACTCTTTACATAAAATTTTCTGCATCCAACCATATCGATTCGAGTAATGACTTCAACAAACTTGAGAATGTTATGTGCTTAAGCACTTTATTTCCAATGCCTCATTACCTCGGAATTACATTCGATGACAAGTTTGACAAACTCTAAATACCGGAAAAGCATTCACTAGCTGCAGAAATATTTGTTAAGAGCACTTTTAAATTTGTATCTTGCTTTTAAGCTTGTCACTACAGGTGTACACTGAAACTTTAAAAAAAATTTGTTTCTTTTTTTTTTTAAAAGAAAAAAGTTGAATAAATTTAGAAAGAGGAAATCCTAATTATAGGAAACATCCTCACCATATTCTGGAATTTATGAATTTTTTAAAAAATAGGGAATGCAGTAAAATTAATTTGTCTAATTCATATTGTATAAACATTACATAAATCTGGTATATATTTAAAACATTTTTTATTGCGGTGATGTTTCGATTAATGATAATCAAGGTTTTAAATTTAATTAAGATAATTTATTTGTTCAGGTGACATTTTAAATAAAACCTGACCCTAAGTTCGACTTTCTCTGTATAAACATGCCTCATTTTTGACGAATTAATATTTTCAACTCTACCGTAATTTTACCGTAAAATTTTACAGTACCAAAAATCTGATAACGCGTAATTTTTACAGTATTAATTATAGTAAAATGATTGAATCACTGTTGTTAAGTACTTATTCCGGTAAAACATACGGTATAAAATGTTATGGTAAAAATGAATTTTACGTTAAAGTTATCGTTACAGATGATGCACCTTATGTGCTGTTACTTTTTATTTTCATCTGATCTCACACAATCATAAAACTCATTGATCTATAGATAATTCTACGCAAGGTAACTTTTTTTTATTCGTCTTAACAGTTCTAAACATATTCGAAATACACAAAAAGTGAAATGAAGTCGGAAGGGCTCCAGCGTTCCGTTTCGATTTTGATTAAACTATTGAATTACGGTTACCATATATGTTCTGATGGAAAAAAAAAATTCAAATCCATCGTAAGAAATATATGTTTATTCAAGAAAAACGTTTTTGTGTCTGATTTCAAAACTTAAAATATTATCTGCACAAATTAATTGGCATACGAAAGCTTAGACACCTGGATCATCATAAGATTATAGTTTGGTACGAAAGAATATGATCACTAGTTTAAAATTTGTGCTCCGTTTTCTTTATTATTATTATTTATTTCCTTTTTACACTCTGTAGCATAAGGTAAACTGAATATTAATTTATATTTCGGTTTAAGGAAAAGAAAATATGGCAACAAAATGTTTAAAAATGAAAACTTTTTGCAGGTTTATGACATAGCTCCTCAATTATTAAAAAAAATTAAGCATTTTTTTCAATAAAATAACACTTCAAATATCGAAGCGCTGATGTTCAGAAAGTACACTCTATGAAAAAAATCATAAAAAGTTACGGTTAAAAGTACCGGCATGCAGGGTGAAAGTTCTTTTTATAGGCTCATTTTTCCCATACCAGGTGCATTTTTTTACAAGTCTATTTTTACCATAAAATTCTATGGAACAAAAAAAAAATCTGATATACCATAGTTTTTGCAGTAATATTTTCAGTAAAAATCACTGCAGTTAAACATCGCATGACATCGCTTTTCAAATGTTGACAAAACAACTTTTTTTTAATAAAATAATGTTCTGAATATTGAAGCTCTATTGTTAATTAAGTATACGTCTTAAAAAAATTACTGAAAAATTACCGGCATTCGAGGTGTTACTACTTTTTACCATAAAAATTTATTTTCACCGTAAAATTATCCGTAACAAAAAAAATCCGACTTACCATAATGTTATAGTAATATTTACTGAATCACTGTAATGCGTAAATATAACTGTAAAAATTACGGAAAATTAGCGTGTGAAATTTCATAGAAAAAGGTATACTAGCATCATAAGTGCCAGTAATTTTCACCGTAGTTTATGGGGAATTTTTTTGCAGTAGAATTTGAATTTTAAAGAATACGGAAAAAATTAAACCGGTTGTTGAAAAAAGGTGTTTTAGTAACACGCCTTTGAAATTTGTTACTATTTAAAAAAAATAATACTTTGTACACTTTTGATAGTATATAATATGAGATTGAATGACAAAATTTAGTTCCGTTTTTAGATGTTACTTTAAGTGTTTTCAACTAACTATTCATATTATATTTGAATTGTTTTTCAAGCTTAATAACTACTAATGCCTTGAAGCCCTAGGTATGTAATATAATTATTACTTTGAATATATTGCTCAGAAAATTGAAAACAATTGAATTTGATACATTATTTTTTTTAAAAATATAATAACAAAAGGGAATATATTTACTATTTTAACATAAACCTTTTGAAGAATTTTCATACAATAACGCCAAATAATGATGAATATAAATTAAAATGTAAGCGCAACAAAAGCATAACATTTTAAATCCAGACATAAAAAAAATTCAATTTAATTTTTTTTAAAAATGCTTGTTAACATGTTTTCATCTCCTTTAAATGTGACAGCAGTAGAAAAATACATTTAAAAGAGCCGTGCTTTCTATAATCAATGTTTCAAAAATGCTTTCCCAACATTTATAGTTAATATTTAAGAATAAAATATCTCTTACTAGCACTTTGTTTTTCATTTCAAAGCATATTTAAATTATATATATGGGGGAATTTCTTGCCTTTTTTTATCATACAATACTATTTTCCGTTTGACCGAAATTGAGATATAAACGGAAAATATTTCTTAAATCTGATTGCTATTTATTCTTATTTTAGACTTAAAAGTAATATTATTTATTTTGAACATTAAACAGGATTGGTGTTTAAAAACAAGTATTTTATCCAAAATACAGCTGAAAAGCTACGAAGATTTGTAAAGCCTTGGTGTATTTAGGATATTTAGGATAACAAATTTAGTTTAAATAATAAACATATAGCAAATTATTAACAATAATTAAATTTTAACACGAGTTTTTTCAATTTAAAAGCAATTATGAACCGGTCAAAACTACCAGAATACTGTAAAATGTTTCATTTTTCTGGTTTTATGGGAACTTAGCTAGTGATTTGGGTAAAATTAACAGTGAAATAGAATTTTACAATATGTGATAAAATTTGATAAATGTGGTAAATTTTGGTAATTTTATCATGATTCCTTAAATCATGGCGTAAAAATCCTTTATTCGGTTCTTTTTAGTTTTATATTTGTAACTATATGTGTAGAAATAAGAACTATAATTTTGAAAACCGGTATTTCCGGTAAATCGTTACCACACGAACGAAAAAATTACCAAATGAATGGTTTAAATACCATATACCAGAAATGTCATCACCTCATAGTAATGTAGTTTTGCTAGAATATTTTTCTCCGTGTGCGTTCATTGATTAGAAGAAATAATTTAAATAATGTAAGTTTCATAAAATGATTAATTATGACATTTGAAAATAAATATTAAGGGAGTTAGTATTTTGTTTATTCATTACTGCTTAGGTAAATCATGATCATCTCAACGGTCGGAACAAGTCATTCATCACCTCCAGTACTGCATGTCAACTCCCTACGCTGACAATTGACAAACGGTGTCATAAGACAATACCAGTGTCAGTTAATTCACTCTCGTTCTCCTCCTTCAGAGAGAAACTTTTGTCGAAAGAAGTTTGTGATAAGACTTTCGGTGCCGGTGTCATTGCGATGATTTATTCGGAGGTAAGAAAAACAACTTCAACTCTACTAGATAAATGTTTCTTGAGGAGAGATGTCACTTCCGCTAATTTAGAGTCATAAATATTTATGTCATAAATATTCATGTCAACACTTATGATTTGTTTTCATTAAAAGTTTGCAGCTTATTCCTTAATTCCCTGTGTACCGGGTTTTTCGAATTTGGAGAAGGTATCTTTCCTGCAAGGAAAATGTGGTTTTCCCATGTTATTCTATGAGGGGGAAAAACGTGTAGCAGGACAGATTCTAGAGGAGAGATGTCACTTCCGCTAATTTAGAGTCATAAATATTTATATCAACTCTTATTATTTGTTTTCATTAAAAGTTTGCAGCTATTGTTGTTAATTCCTGTGTAGCGGTTTTTTCGAATTTGGAGAAGGTATCTTCCTTCAAGGAAAATGTGGTTTTCCCATGTTACTCTATGAGGGGAAAAAACGTGTAGCAGGACAGATTCTAGGGGAGAGATGTCACTTCCGCTAATTTAGAGCATAAATATTTATTTCATAAATATTTATATCAACACTTATTATTTGTTTTCATTAAAAGTTTGCAGCTATTCTTTAATTCCCTGTGTAGCAATTTTTTCGAATTTGAAGAAGGCATCTTTCCTGCAAAGAAAATGCGGTTTTCCCATGTTGTTCTATGAGGGGGGGAAAACATGTAGCAGGACAGATTCTTGAGGAGAGATGTCACTTCCACTAATTTAGAGACATAAATATTTATGTCATAAATATTTATGTCAACACTTATGATTTGTTTTCATTAAAAGTTTGCAGCTATTATTTAATTCCCTGTGTAGCGGTTTTTTTCGAATTTGGAGAAGGTATCTTTCCTGTAAGGAAAATGTGGCTTTCCCATGTTATTCTATGAGGGGTAAAAACATGTAGCAGGACAGATTTTGTTCAATTTTGATCAGATGGTTCTTTCTTCTTTTACTGTCTTACTGTTGGAAATGAAAAACACTACATCCCATACGGAGAAAAAAAATCTGGAAAAATTATCGAAATGTATGGTAATGACAACTAAGCACAAAAGTTGCAGTTTAAACTAAACTCAAAAGTTGCTATAGACGTTATAAAGCATTAGACGACAAATAAGTTTTTTTTCTATTTAGAAGATATAGCTAGATAAAAACAATAAAAAATGTTAAAAAACTATTAGGTACTCAAGCTTATTGTTTATTTTTTTGTGTTCATACATTATTTAATTGAATATTTAAATAATAATGGTGTTTTTATTTATTTTTTCTGAGTTAAAGTTCTCAGGGCATATTGGCATGTTTTCTATATTTTACATTTACGCGTTAAAAATTTCCCCTTTCGGCCCAAAATTGCGTGGTTTGAAGCTGAGTTTTATTAGCTAAACACGAATTGATTGATCACATTTTTAGATTTTCTCTACTAATTACAAAGTGTTTTGCTTTTGCCTTACTTTTCAACTATCTTAGCTATAAGACTATAGAATTTTTTTTACTTTCTTTTGTGATTTATATAAGTTACTCAAAAGTTTGGAAAAGAAACATTTCTATGAAAGCTATGTGGTTTTATTTCTTTTTTCAAACGAATTCTATTAATAACAATGAAACTGAAATTAACAAAAGCAATACCGGTTCTTAAAATAAGCTTTTACTCTTCATTCGTATTATTGAAAGGAAAAGCAGAAAAAGTCGATTTATTATTAGATTTCTTAGCAACCGTAATACCCATTATTTAAATTTATACCATTACTATTTATTATTTAATACCATTATTATTATTTATACTTATACATTATTATTTAATACCATTATTTAATTACCCATTATTTAAATGGGTAATTGTTTGGTAAATAACTACCACTCGAATGGAATTCAAGAGATTGGTAAACGTAAATAAAACAAAAATCTTAGACTTATCTCTAAAACAAGAAAAAAAGATGAATAATGGAAAACGAGAAATCTACTAATTTGCTACTGCAAGTGTCCGTAGCAGAAATTATCCTTATTTTTGCTGCAATATATTCTAACATCAAGTTTTAAAAAATATGAATCCTAAAAAATAATGATTGATTTACTGGGTTTTTTTTAATCTGTGTAACGATACGCTAACTTTAAACGCGTCTAGAAGCATTTGCATACTAAGCTCTTACAATAATAGTTTACTTGGAGTGTGGATATATTTAATTGAAGTCAATTTTACTTCTGGCCACAAAATGTGATATTTTAAAAAGAAAAAACGAGGGAAATTGCGAATAGAAAATATTAATCAACTTTCGTAAAATTTCTTTTCTATACCACGTATTCCCTACCCTACACTACGTAGGGAACGAGTTTTCAACCAGTTTTTAATTATAGATGCACATATATACTACAAGGTGAAAAAAGAATTATGATAAAATTACCGATTTGTATGGCAAATACATTTCTGGTAAATTAAACATAATTCTTGTTAATAAAACCAAATTATCTGGTATTTAATCCATCCATTCCGTAATTTTTTCCGTTCATACGATATTACCAACTATTAAGTAAAAAATACAAAACTGAAAAATAAATAAGGTTTCTGAGCCATGCTTTAAGGTATCATGATAAAATTACCAAATTTTACAGCATTTATCAAATTTTAACATGGATAATAAGAACATATTTTATTTTTAAAACATTACCGAAGCAATTTGGTAAAAAAATAACCAAGTGTTTTAGTATTTTTTTGTAGAATCAGAAACATTGTAAGTTTTTCCGATATTCTGGTACTTTTCACGATACTTTTTTTCTCAGTGTAGGTTAAAGTAAAAAAATATATTTCTTCAAATGTTTAGTTTGGAAAAAAAATTCAGAAATTTGTTATTATGCATTTTACTACTGTAGTTTCTGCAGGCTTTGGTTTAAAATATTGACAGTTTCGTTTCTCGAAAAGTTTCTTTCGAGAAAATACTGCGAAATAAAATCATCTCTGAGGAATGGAGAGGAAAGTCTATCAGGCAAAAAATCAAAAAAGTTCAGCTTTTAAAGTGTGTAGTTGGTCATGCTTTCTAAACACACGTGAGTCTCACATGATTTGGGAAAATTTAAACGGACAGTTCGATTTTTTTTCATCTCTAGCGCAACCACAACTTTGCCATCGCATTAAGTTGTTTAAGTTTCAAACTCTGGTGAAGATAAAAAGTGAATAATAACTTTGGAAGAAACTTTAAAAAAATTTCGAGGGAAAAGGAACGTATTTCTTAGTAGTGTGACATTTTTTAAAAAAAATGATATAAAATATTTGCATTTAGTAAAAAAAGTGAATATAGTTATATTTCTGGTACTTCAGAAACTAGTATTTATTTAGTATTAGAACTTATTTTTTATTAAGTATTTGAAATTATTATTTATTTAGTATTTGAAATTATTATTTATTTAGTATTTGAAATTATTATTATATTTCAAAATTAATAATTATGAGTAGAAATTAGTATATATAACTATATTATTATACTAAATTAGTATACTAAATTAGTATTAATTAATATAAATAAGTATTTATTATATTAGTATTAGTATTAATAGTACTTAGAAAGTTTTAGAAATTAGTATTATTAGAATTCATTATAAATTAGTATAAAGCTAAAGATATTTTATTTTCTAATTAAATTTTATATTGTAACTATTAAGATGATGGCAGTTATGGAAACAATTATGGAAAAAATAGAAATTGTTTTATTATTCATGGAACCCAATTTGAATAATTGAATTTCGTCCCTTCCCCTTCTTGTGAGCTTATAAAGCACCTTCCTGAGTTTACTAGAAAAAAAGGAGGACAATAGAAGGATTATTTAAACATTTCTATATTGAAAAGTGAGGTAATGTTTCCTGTGAATTGTTTTACGAACTGAATGGCACCAAAATAAAATCGATAGAATCAATAGTTTAGAAGTTAAAAAAGGATTTAGTAAGTGTGAAGTGTAAAGAAAAAACAATCATTAATTTCACCTATTTTCACGGCTAAATTAGTGATCACTACAAAAAATATATTATTTCTTACGCACCATTTTTACTCGAAGACCAATAAGAAAAGGATTAAATAAATAATTGAAAAGTTGTTAAGGTTTTTATGTACAAAAAGTACAGTTTTGTACCCTTACCCACTTACGTGTCTCATATTATTGCATAGAAAAATGAAATATTAGATCGTATGCATTATTTTATGGTGAATCGAAATAAATAAAAATTAAGTTAATAAGATTAATTGTTTAGAAATTACTTGAGTTTCAAGTATGCAATTTGTCAAGTTTCATTTATATATATATATATATATATATATATATATATATATATATATATATATATATATATATATATATATATATATATATATATATATATATATATATATATATATATATATATATATATATATATATATATATATATATATATATATATATATATATATATATATATATATATATATTTATATATATATATATATATATATATATATATATATATATATATATATATTTATATATATATATATATATATATATATATATATATATATATATATATATATATATATATATATATATATATATATATATATATATATATATATATATATATATATATATATATATATATATATATATATATATATATATATATATATATATATATATATATATATATATAATAAGATAATAGAATAAGAGATAGAAGTAAGTAATAAGATATTGTAAAAAAAACGCCATATCAGTGACAAAGAAAAATAAATACGAATTTGTAATTTTACACGCAGAAAAGCATTCCAGAAAACCGTATTATAGTCTCTACCATACAGCATAATGTACTGTATGGTAGATATATTTTTGCTGGTAAAAAGAAACCCATAATTTTGGAAATAAAACCAAAATATACGGTATATAAACAATTCATTTGATAATTTTTTCCTGTTATATGTTAACTGTTTAATGGAATTTCGGGTTTTCAAGTTTAAAGTTCTTCCCACCTCACATTTAGTTACAAATACGAAACTGAAAAGCAAATTTAGCGAATAAGTAAATTTTAGTTTCATGACCCTACTCTAAGCTATAATGATAAAAAAAAATTAAATTTTAGTAGTGTGTTCAAAGGTTAAATTAATGTTTAAGAATTTTCAATGCACTGTATTCCATACACTGGCTTTTCTTCTATTCTATCATTATTGAATATTATTAATATCAAATAAATACTTCAAAAACAAACAAGCATTTAAATATCAAATAAATCAAATCAGGTGTAATAATTATTTCGGACATCCTCCCAAGCGACCATGGAAATCTAATTGGTAATAAAATAAATGAAACTACTCAAAAATTTTTAAAAAATGAAGCATTGAATCCATTTTTAATTAGCAATTTAATGGTACGTCGGATTATGAGATATTAAAGCACTCATCCACGATTAATTACTTTTATATTCCCAGCAGAACTACATTATTTATTTTTCCAAACGTTCAATTCTCACTTAATAAGAAAAGAATTGCAATTATACTCAGAAGAATACTTTTCCATAAAAGCATATTTCACAATCCTCCTTTCAAGAATTTAATTTTTTCTTATTTATTTCACGACCTTAATTTAAATTTCATAAGGGATTTGAATCTTAATATCTTCATAATTGAATGACTTAAGGATTTAAATTTTCGTCTTTTTCTCATTTGATTTACATATTTATTGCATGGCTAGGAAGGAAAATTGAGGAAGGAAAAATTGCTATAAGATAGATTTGCATATTCTGTTGGACAAACTTAATTTCAAATTTAATATTTTATATGGAGAGTAATAATCCGTGAATTCTCTGGAGTCATATGCGTGCAATTAAAAATATGATTTCTAATTTTCTTTTGTGTGTTGTGTATTTTCTTACTCTTACTGGAGAACTATGAAGAAAAAAATTAAAAAATCAGCAGGAAAAAATTCTGTCACTTCTGCTATTTTTTGCTATGAATGTTGAAATTTTTCTATACATTTTTAAAATTCATTGCTGTGTAACAAAATAAAATTTTCTGATATTTCAAATTGTCAAAAAATGTTCTATATTACATAAATTAAAAAAGAATGTAAATCACACTAATAAAAAATTAGATGAAAATATTTCAAATTTAATTTATGTATTTGAGAAAAAGCTAGATTTAATATAAAATAGAATAAAATAAGCTAGTCGTATGTTGAAAAACACTGTAAAAATTATGTACAACGCTTTGGGTGTATCATTCGTAAAATCCATTTTACCGTAAAATCCATTTTCATATTAAAATATTATACCTTAATTTTTACAGTAATATTTATTGAATTGGAGTGATTCTGTGATTTTATGGTAATAATTATTGTAACAATTATGGTATATCAGAATTTTTTTCCGTAAAATTTTCCGGTAAAAATGGATTTTACGGTAAAAAGTACCGGCATGCCGTTGCTTTTTTCCGTTATTTGATCTGGAATTTTTTACAGTATAGATTTCATGACTATTTTCATGTGATTTATAAAAAGCTTGAAATCAAAAGTTTAAAATCAAACTTTGTATCATAAGTATGAAATATATTGATTAGTTAGTTTTGGAGGCATAAAATATTTAAAAATACATAACTTTAAGAAAAAAAGTTTATCTATCATTTTTCACCGGAAACACTGGAAGAACATACTAATTCGAAAGTTTCTTTAGATGTTTCCTCAAATGAAGAATTTAGTAGATAGTTCCTGACTTGAAGAGCTTAATAGATGATTCCTCAATTACAAAGCCTAGTAGATAATTCCTCAATTACAAAGCATAGTAGATAGTTTCTCAATTGAAGAGCTTAGTGAATAAAGGTTACAACTGACTTTCTAAAAAAAATTAAAAACACGCTACAATCAGTTGTGTGTATAAATACTTTCTTTATAATTATGCTTGAGGGGTCATTAAGCTAAGACCATTTTAAATTTAAAAAATAAACGATTCAATAATTTCTGTAATTTCGGCTTCTAAATCCACTAAAGTAAATTTTAAAGCCTTTCTCCACTAAAACTATTGCTTAATTGTTATATTAAGGCTGCAGTGGAAATTATGAAAATCTCTACAAAATCGTGAAAATCTCTCGAAAGAAGGATTTTCAAATTTTGACCATTTTATCTTAATTAAATGATATAAAAAAGCATAATAATTATTTAAATCATAAGAATTTGTAAAACATTTCACAATATTAGTGTTATTTGGCTTTTTTATTACAAAAACTTGTTATTGTGAGTGTTTCGCGTAGTGTTTCGCAAAACAAAAATTTTGCATCGAACTAGAAATTGAAATAGTTCTATGCGCTATAATTTTGATGAATATTCCATGAAACTTTTTTGACACACTCTTTAGATCAGGGATGGGCAAACTTTTTGGGTCGAGGGCCAAAAATCGAGAAAAAAAATTTTTAGTGGGCCAAATAAAACTTTCAAAATTTAAAAAAAAAAGCGATATACAAGTTTTAATTTAAATATTTAGTGAGATGAATGAAATTGCGATTTCATTTTTAAAAGTTCCTTACATTAAGGTTCGAAATGAGATGTGCTTATTTTAAGGAACAAGGCTAAATGCTTTTCTGTTAGTCCACTTCTGAAAGGATTTTTTCTAAGGTTCATAGTTGAAAACTCTTGTTCACATATATAAGATTAAGTAAACATAGCGCTGATTTTCTGGGCATGAAGTATTAAATTTTGGAAACTAGCTTTTGGTAATGATTTGAAAAACTTTGGCATATTTAGAAGCAACTGCTTCAGATGATTGTTAGATTGTCTGCTCGTTGGTTCTTAAAATGCGCAGTCTGCCAAATGTGAAGTACAATTTACGTATATTAGATTCCTCGAGAAAGACAAACGCTAGTTAGAGCCAATCTAAGGCTATTCTATGACGAACTTCTGTTTTCAACATCTTACCAATTGAAGCTGTCTGTGCTAACTATTTCCATCAATTTATGTTTTGCAGAACAAAAATAGAGAAAGTAAAAAGGTCATCAGTACTTTGTTAAAATAGGAAAAACAAAAATAATTTTAATCTTGCCACTGATCGGCAAATTAAAATTCTATCCGCGGGCCGGATAAAACCTTCCGGCGGGCCACAGTTGGCCCGCGGGCCGTAGTTTGCCCATCCCTGCTTTAGATCAATAAAAAAGACTTGTAGAGAAAAAATTTGCCACGACATATTTTATAGTCATTTCAATGTTCTAAAACGTTCATAGCGGGACGATTTTCGTGCTTTTTTTCGTGCCGAAATTTGCTTTTTTTTTGTGTCGAATTTTGCTTCTGTATGAAAATTAGTAGAAAAATTTGAAAATTTTTTCCCCACAATTTGATGAGAAATGTAAATAGAATTGAAATAAATGGATAATCTTTAAATTTAAAGAAAAATTTAACGGAAGGAGCTTATTTAAACTTCAAAATAAATCGACAATTTTTTTGAATTTTTTTTTTATTTTTCATGTTATAGCATGAATTATGTATCAAATTATTTTCTTTAATGTTCTCTCTCTAAATCTAAACAATCCATACAAGCTACAGCGATTTAACATTATTTTTTTAAGAAAAACTTATTAAGAGTCCACTGTAGCCTTAATAATTCCATTTTCTTAAGAAAAATTAGCATTCTCCTAAATAATATATGGGTGATTCTCACGAAATATGACAATTCACTGTCACTTGATACAAGATCTAATTCTATACTTTTTTTAAAAAAAATTAATAAATAGCATTGCTATTAGCATTTTAAAATGACTTTGCCCTAGCATTGACTGTTTTGTACAGTTAAAAAATTTAATTGAACTTCAAAATGTCATTTTCCTGGTATGCCCCAAGCAATATTTCCAATAATAACTAGCTTCAAAACTTCTCAAAAATTTTTCAATATCTAATTTTTTTTATCACAACCGGTGTAAGCATTTCTAGAATATACTCAGAGGGTATTATTTACAAAAACTTCGTTTAAAATAATTTTTTCTGTCAATAATTTGCTTGTTGCAAGAAAATCTGTCATTTTCCTGGCTACTTTTATTTAGTGGTTTATAACCAAAATTGATAGAGCCAGCAATCAATATCTTATGTTAATAGATTGATTAGATACCCTCCTATATGAACATGTCTTGTTGCATGAATAAAGAACCAATTTTCTGGTTCAAAATCTATTTCAAAAAATTTTCCAAGGTGAGTAGGTTTCTGTGTTGTCATTTTCCTGGCTTCTTGAAATCCTTAATAACATAAACTACATAGATTTATCTGAGTTATTTTAAGAAATCCTGTTGTTTTCTGCAGAATATAAACGTCTTAGGTCAAAATATTAAATCAATGCAAAGTTAATGGCGAATTTGTCATTATCCTGGCTGTCATTTTCCTGACTTATGAATGCCAGAACATTGAAGTGTTACCAGAAAGTTTTTTTAACAGCTAATACTATAAAGAGGGAAAGCAAATATTACCTAGTACCAAGTTTGTGTTTGATTGTAATATGCTTGAGTGTAATCAAAGTTATTTATTTATCTAATGATTGATTATTATACACAATTTTATTCTGTACATATCAGCAAAAAAAATTTTTTTTCACTCTTCCTACAGTGGATAAAAAGAATTAATTTAAGCAATTTATGGTCCATCTAACATAAAGACCTAAGTTGAGTTACTTACTATTAACTTAAAATTACTGTTTTTTAAACTTTTAAGCTAATATGTCATTTTCCTGCAATTCAAGATTTGATGAATTTCTATTTTCTTTTTATTCTACACTGCTGCCTGTAAGATATTAATAAGTGTAACTAAAGAAGTATACAAAAAAAATTTAGATTATTTTGAAGACTTTGAATTTGAAGAAATTGTTTGGTCCGAATTGTCATGTTTAGAAAGAATCACCCATATACATTAGGGTATGTAAGTAGTCTAGGGATTGATAAGAGGGAAATTTAGAGGGTCTTTTAAAATTTTAAAATCATTTTTTTACTCTCAGAGTTATGTAAATATTACATTTATTACATTACATTTAAACTAAGGAAGCTTCAAGTTTTTGAATAGAACAAAAAAATAAAATTAACATTAAGCAACCCGCTTTCTTGCGTAAGCCATTCGCAACACATTTTCCAGATACAGTAAACTAATTCAATTTTGCAGTAAATTAATCTAAAAAGGCATAGATTAAAGAGAAACTTAGAAAAAATGACTGTTAAAAAGTTCCAAAAGGGAATATTTATATCAAATTCACACTTCACCTAAATGTTTTCTTTGATTCGCAAAAAAATAGACATTATTTCCTTCTGTCATTATTTCTATATTTTTTTCAGGAAAACAAACGTTATAACTTTCTCACCACTAAAGTAATAAAAAGGATACAAAATGGAACATTTTTCTCATAAGCGTCCAATATCTAAGAGAAGTTGCAAAAACAAATAACTCCATTAGAAGAAAATGGTTTATGAGAAAACAAAAACTCATTCACAACTCATCCGAAACATCGAGTTTTGATGATGATAAAAGCAACCGATTTATTTTTATTTTTCATCCATGACCCGCTTTTATATCCATATAAATTTTTAAAGGCGTGTAAAGGATTTGAACTTATATCAAATAGTTAATTTGGCACATATTTTACAGAAAAAGTGAATTGTTTGGCAATCGTTTGACAGTATATTTTATATACTGTTTTGGCAACAAACATGCATTTTTATGACGAAAAAAAATGGAGAGTCTTTCTATCTTTTTATGATGTTATTATTAAAACATTTTCTGCAAAAGACATTCATATAAAACATTCCAGCCGTCCCAAATTTAAAGTTTTATCAATATGCAATTTTATGGCAATTTTATGTTTAGCTCAATGAACAATTTTTTAAACTTCTAGATATTAATCATTAACTTCGTTTACTGTTTGTATAGTTTTATAATTTACTGTAAGCCGACCTGGTGGCCGAGTGATTAGCGTGCCTGACTGCAGAGCCGCTGGTCGCGGGTTCGAATCCTGCTCAGGGCATGGATGTTTCTTTCTCTCTCTGTGTGTTTTATGTCCTTTCTCCGTTGTGTGTGATTGTGTGAATGTGACCCGCCCTATAAACGGGTTGTGTGACGTGGGCGACGCTGCTCCACAGCCGTGGCTTTGCCACAGGTGCCCACTGGGTAACGAGAAGAGAGTAGCAATTCTGGCATTCCTGTGGCCAATGGGACAACCCCCAAGTGCCCGCTATTTAAAAAAAAATAATAATAATAATTTATTGTAATTCCATTTATCATCACATTAATTTTGTTGTCCTTTTTGTTATACTTAGATTTAAATGTATTCCTTGTTATATTTTATGTTTAAGTGCATTAGTATAACATTTCTAAAGAGCTTTCGTATGCTGCGGAAAGTGTTTCAAGCCTATACACAAAGCCGTGTCAGTATTATTTGTGACAATAAAGAAAAGTAACTCATCGTTTGTTTTAAGTTGTGAATAAGCATTCCCTTTTTTGGTATTTATAAATAGGTATATTTAAAACAAAACGAAAAATAATACAGATGTGCAGGCAAAAAGTTTAAATTGTCCTGAACTTGAGCTAATTTCAGAAAATGCAAATAAAGTTACAAAAATTTGAAACGATTAAAAATCTTTATAAAGATTTATTTTTAGCAAAATAAGAAAAGAATAAATTTTCAATACATAAAAATTCGGCAAGTATTATTTTTAAATGAATTATTTTCGGCAAGTATTATTTTTAAATGAATGCATAAAAATTAGGCAAGTATTACAACCGAATTTTCTTAAGTGCTTTTGCAAATGCTGATTATAAAAATTATTTTAAACCTACTTGAATCAATAAAAGGTTTTATTCCATGCTCTCAAACACTTACTTCCTTCCTTATATTTAACTTGTAATGCATAAAGTGTTGCCTAAGCTGAAAATTGCCTCGAGAACATGGTCATTTATTTGTTTATTCCAAAGCATTAAGCTACCGAAGAACTTTCCTACCAATTAGTGTAAACTGTATCAGTTTCGGTTGTTTCACTCTTAAGTGCTTTCATAGAATAAATGGAAGAAGCTAATATTACTTCGTTCTCTACGGAATGGGTTTTGAGCTGGTACACAAAACTATGTAAGTATGATTTATAACTTAAGGAAAAAAAATTCCTGCTTGTTTTACGTTGAAAATAAGCATTTCATTATTTTCTAGTTCTGAATATAAATTATAAAATAAATATAAAATGTTAATAACGCTTTTTGTTTTACGGAATGAAATTTTCTACGTGTTCGCAAATTTTTTTGAATGATCATTATGTTAATAAAAAGAAACAAAAATAACTATGTATTATTCGTCTCAAGTAACCATTTGATTTTTTTCATATTTGTGAACAAGAATCATTAAATAAATGGAAAATGTTGATAAATCTCTTTAGGCTGGGAAATGTTGTTTTTTTTTTAAATTATACATCAAATTTTCTGAATTTTGATGTATAATATTTTCTGAATATTATACATCAAATTTTTATGACATAATGTAACGTGATGTCCATGTCGATTAAAATTATGAAAAAAGTAACGATAAAAAATATTAAATTCTAATTCATTTTAAGTTGTTTTACTTTTATACTTATATTAACTTTATTTAGAAAGCATCTTAAATTTTTTGAATTTCTAAGTAGGAAACCACGGATAAAGAGACAAGTTTTCAATGTTTTTTTTTCCCTCTCAAAATCAAGCCTCTTCTCGTGTACGGCCTTCTACAATAATTGATACAGAAAATTTCAATCTTATTACTTAACCATTTAAATACCGTAAAAACTGTGGTGTAATATCTATCCAAACTCGGTATTAAAAAATTAGAAAAACCTGAGTGTTATTCCAAGTTAACGTCTAATCGAGCTTCTTTAGATACTTTAAAGAGTGTACTTAAGTTTGAACGCCAATAACGGAGTATGCTTTAATATCGAGCTCAGGCTCATTCACACTATTCGTGAATTATTTTTGCTATCAAAAACACTAATTTTGACATACGTTCAATATCATCAAATAAAGATCAATCTTCAACAATAAATGCAAAATGACGTGAAATTGTTGTTATCTTGCCCGATGCTATCTTTTGCAAAATGTATGTTTTTAGTTGTATGGTAATCATAGTTATATTTTAAATAAGCCTCAACTGTATTAAATAATTTTATTATATTAAATTTCAAACCACTAAAGTTCTGTTAACCCTAATTTTAAAAAAATTATGCTTTCTTCGCTAGGCTTTTGTTTCATTTACTAATTAATTTTATCATAAAAATTAGTGTGTGTAATACTGTATATTTTAAATTGAAAGTGATAATTTTTTGTATATATATATAATATAATCTTTTCATCAGCCCACACGACTATATCCGCAAAAAACGAGTGCTTTCTGATACTGTATCAATATAGCCAAAGCAAAATATATTAATACAATAGTGTGAGGGTTGATGAAAAAAATTTCCTCCCTTTTTTTTCTTCAGTTGTTGGTTATTTTTTTTCTTTCATTATTATCCCCCCCCCCTGTTTCATATGTCTATAATTTTCCTTATATATAATATATATATATATATATATATATATATATATATATATATATATATATATATATATATATATATATATATATATATATATATATATATATATATATATATATATATATATATATATATATATATATATATATATATATATATATATATATATATATATATATATATATATATATATATATATATATATAAAAATCTGAACCATGGATTAAAATTAGAAAAAATAAGAGATATATATATAATAAGGAATTGATATTTGAGATATGTGTTTATTTCACTACTTCTTGTATCGGTGAATTCGGTTGATAACTGAATGAGAAGGAGTCGCAAAACTGGAAGAAAAATCAGTTCTCTGAGGTGTTTTAAAACAAAAATAGATGTTGAACTTATCGGCCTAAAGTGGAGATGAGGGAAACATTTTTCTCGAAAAAGAAAGCTAGGAAATGGGCAGTTTGTTACTGGACCTTATATCTATGCCCCTTTCGGAAAGGTTTTATGAATAAGCCTTTTTTTTCCTTAGCAATCGCTACATCAACAAAATGAATGGTTTCTTAAGCTATCGCGATTTTCTCCCGTAAGTTTACGATTCTGAAATGCAATAAAATGTACTCAATATTGACCTTTATTTTTCTTTTTAGAGAATACGGTGCAATAAATAGATCTACTATGATATGTTTTATGAATCCAAGCAAATATATTTTTATGTATCTCGAAAATCATAAATCTTTATGTTTTTCCTACCGAAAATAGTCAAGAAAATATTGCTAAGTTGCCATTTTGCAAGTAGTAGAATGAAGAAAGTTATGAGATACT
Organism: Parasteatoda tepidariorum; assembly: GCF_982258835.1. Lineage (NCBI taxonomy): Eukaryota > Metazoa > Arthropoda > Arachnida > Araneae > Theridiidae > Parasteatoda > Parasteatoda tepidariorum. Next base: position 74,921,340 of record NC_141755.1, on the reverse strand, counting down.
AATACTTCAAGGAATTAAGAAAATACGAATCTCTTTACACTATAGGCAAAACATATTTCTGCATTGTAAAAATCGTGATGTTATTAGAGAGAGTGCAGTAAAATTGGGTACTTTGGTGAAATTAGTTCCGTTTTCAGCGGATAAACTTTGAATTATACTTTACTAGTTAATAAGATGGACACGCCATATTGACGTCTTGGTGATGATTTGCTGAAGGCGTCTTGTAGATAAATTTGTTTCACATTGTGAACTCTAAAATGTTCTGATGATTTTAAAGTCTGCGTATTTATTGGTTTTTAAAGTTATAAATTTTAGTATTTTTAATCCAATATTTATAGTTATATTTATATTTTTAGTCTTGCTTATTATACGGTTACTAAAAATTCATACCTTAACAAACACGGATTTAGCCAAATAAGTAGCACTGCTCTGTTTCGTTTCGATAACGTCTATTCGAAGGGAGAAACGGGGTACTACACTTTCCGGCACTCCACCCCCATTGATTTGTGTGTATGTGCTCAACCCACTTTAGCTGAAATTTAGCGGGGAAAGAAGATAACTACATCCAAGGCTTAACAAGACCAAAGGAAAAAAATTATTACAGGCTTCATGCACAAAAGCCTTATTTTATATATATATATATAAGTTCAAAATGAAGAATAAAACAAAGAAAAATTATAGACATATGAAGAAAAAAAAAGGGGGGGGGGAATAATAGGAAAAAAATAACAAACAACAGTTTATATATATATAAAAAAAAGAAGAAAAAAATGAATGAAATTTTATTTAAAAAACCGGAAAAAAAATATAATCTTTTCTTCAGCCCACACGATTATATCCGCAAAACAGAGTGCTTTCTGATATTGTATCAATAAAGCCAAAGCAAAATATATTAATACAATAGTGTGAGGAGCACTCAAAAAATTTTTTAATAAAAATAACAATACATAAAATAGATCACAAAAAGTAAAAATAAGTAAAAATAACATGTAAAAACAGAAAATAAAATGAAATAAAAATAAAAAATATTAAAAAGGGGCTATAAAGCGAGTAGCAAAATCAGATCAACTTACATGGACGAAAAATTTTTCAAGAATGATTTAAAAATGTTTTCGCGGAAAGATTGCCAGATTACAAAATATGAAAACAAAAGATGAAAACAAAAGCGCAAATTGAGTGTAACAAGAGGGTTTTAAAGTGTCGTTCTTACTGCACTGCTGAAGTGATTTGTTATTCTGAGATTTGATTTGTTAGTTACCAAGGATGGGCCCGAAATGGATGTGCGCAAGGTAATATTATACTGGATAATTTTAAAAAATGATCATAAATAGTTTTAGAAGATAGATGTTTATTTAAGAAAAAATATAAAATAGAAAAGAGAAACATAAATTGCCTGTTTTGCAAATCATTTTAGCCGCGGATTTGCACGATATGGATTAGCACATAGTAAAATTATTTAAATTATCAAAGAAAAAAATTTTAATAGATAATTTTAACACGGATTTGCCCGAAATGGATTTGCACATGGAAAAATTTTATAAATTAATAAAGGAAATTAATTAGTAAAGGAATTTTTAGTAAATAATTCTAACCACGGATTTGCCCGAAATGGATTTGCACATGGAAAAATTATACAAATTAACAAAGAAATTATTTAGTAAATAATTTTGGCAATGGATTTACCTAAACTGGAATTGCACATGGGAAATTTATAAAAATTAACAAAAAAAATGTTTAGTAAATATATCCACTATAATATACGATTAATTCAATGATTTTATATAAAATTTTATTACTTCAGTTGGGTATCCATTGTTTTTTATCAAATTTTGAAAGAGTTTATCGATTTGTTTTTTGGATAAATAAATATTACTACATATTCTTTTAATTCTGTTCATTTCATTAAAAGTGGTATTTAAATAGATGCTCTTAGAAACATTAGAATTCCAAGTAACTAGTTTATTAATATTAAAATTAAAATCATTTCTTTTATCGTATAAATCAACATAGCAGATATTTTCAACTTTCATAATACCCAAATCCAAAAAATTGAAATTAATATTATCATCATGATTACGAAGTAAGATCAATTCCTCAGGGTATATATCACTCAATAAAACAGTAAAATCTTGGAAATTAAAGATAATTAAGTCATCAATATATCTAAAAACAAATTTAATACTAAGAGTATAATTTTTTTCATAATAATGCAAAAATAAGTTAGCTAAGAGAGATGAATAATTAGATCCTTGTGGTATTCCATTAATTTGAAGAAAAATATCCTTTCCATTGTAAAGATAATTACTAAAAAGACAAAAATTAATCAGAATTTCCCAATAATCAAAAAAAAGGATATTTTTAAAATATCCTTTTTCAAAATATATTTTAAAAATATCAAAGGATATTTTTAAAATATCCCAACAAAGGATATTTTTAAAATCATAGTAATAATTCAAAAGGACATCTTTTAGTTTAGAAAGGGGAATGCTATTGAAAAGATCCTGGAAATCAAAAGTCGCAATAGAATTAATTTTATTATGTTTAATAAAATCTAAAATCGGTTGATTATTAGTGATAATCCAACAGAAACCTTCTTTAGTAATATAGTTAATAATCTTATTTAAGTAGTTAGAGAAAATGGTGCCAGGTTTAGTTAAATATGTATTAGACCCACATGTGATAGTTCTAAATTTTACTGGAATTTTATGAAATTTAGGACTGATAATTAAGTAAGGAAATTGTATATTTCTTATTTTAATTTTTAATCTCTTGTAAAAAGCTAACATTTTTTTAATGACAATATTATTATTGAAATTACAAAGTTCAAAATTTTTACTATTTTTTAATTCCGTATTTAAAAGTTCAGAATAGAATTTTTTACAGAATATAGCATAATTATTGTTGGCTTTGTCTATGGGAGTAATTACAAAATTTTTTTGAAGTTGCTTAATTGATTGAACAATATTAGAAAAATTAGTTGAATTGTTATTCGTATTTAAATTATCCTTATTATTGAAAATAAAGTTTTTAAAGTAATAATAAACTCCCCATTTCCATTCTGTTAGCATGCCTAAAGGTATAGAGAATCTATTTGATATCTTTAAACAAAAGCTATTGAGATCATTAAGAAAGTATTTTAGAATCTTATTGATTGATATATGGTAAATGGGTCTAAATTTTGTGCCTTTTATCATTCAATTCCAAAGTTCCAAGTTTTCTATAATATTTAAATTACCAGTAATAATATGTTTATGATGTTTATCAACAAAATCAAAATATTTATCCTCCTCACAGTGACATTCATAATCGGATATATTAATACTCCCTAAATTTTTGCTTACATCATTATAGTTAAATATGGTTCTACCAAGAAATTTGTTATATTTAAAACTTTTAATTATGTTAAAATCTTTTAATGGAAATAAAGCTTTAAAATTTTCAAAAATTTTGTGAAATTTGATCTTATCGAAAATAGGATTTTGAAAGTTAATAACGAAATATAAATTATCTAAACTTTTCTTTTTATTAGGCAAAATTTTGCTCATTTTGGCTTTTATAAGATCGAAACAAAGAATTTTGAAATGTAAATTAATGAAAGAAAAGTTAATAATTAGATCGTAGTACTTATGTACCTCATAGTTCTTAAGGGAGAAGACAAAATCTTTAATTGGTTTAATGCTATATTGTTTATTAAAGTCTTTTTCCATATTAGAAAGAAATATTATATTTAATTTGTCACTATTAAGAGAGTTTCTATTACTTCTTGAACCCCGTTTACCTCGATTTGTTCGCTTATCTTTAATATGAAAAAGTGAATAAGTTGATGAGTTATTGTAGTTAATCTGTGTATGTTGGAAGGTATCGTTTAGCCCATACGGCAAAATTGTTTTGTATAAAAGCATGTAGTAATTTTCTTTCTGTAGTCTTAAATCTAAATCTTCTATAATATCTAAAATATTAATTTTGACACTGTTAAATTTATGTACTCTAAAATGATTCAATTCCAGGTTATTGATAGTTTTATTACTGTTAATATCAGAACGGTGTTGATTAATTCGAATGTTAAGTGAGTTACTAGTTTGTCCAACATATTTCATATTACAGAAACCACAGGTTAACATATAAATAACATTTTTAATTTTACAAAAAGATTTGGAGCTAACGTTATAAAGAACATTATGTTTTTTGTCAATATTAGGGCAAGTTTTGCATCTTTTATCATCACACGCTTTATAGGAAGGTAAAGTTTCGGGAATAGAATGCAATTCAAAAAATCGTTTGCTTTCGCTTTTGCTTTCAGAGTAGCAGGATGTCGATCCGAAGTTCCCCTCTGATTTAGGCTCTCAGTACCGGGTACAACATGAAGAATAATTTAAATATTGAACTTTCTTCGTGTTTTCTTGTATTTATATATATATATATATATATATATATATATATATATATATATATATAGAATGAGAAATAATATATTTTTTGTAGTGATCACTAATTCAGCCATTGAAATAGGTAAAATTAACAATTGTACGTTTTTTTTTCACTTCATACTTACTAAATCCTTTTTAACTTCTAAACTATTGATTCTATTGATTTTATTTTGGTTCCAATCAATTCGTTAAACAATACATAAGAAACATTGCCTTACTTTTCAATATAGAAGTATTTAAATAATTAAGTATATATTGTGAAATTATATATATTATAGAATTGTTTAAGATCCTTTATACAAATTACAATTTTTGGTCGCGATGTCTCAGGAGATAGAGCATTCACCTTCGAATGAGGTGAACCGGGTTCGAATTCCAGCGATGGCTGGTTGATACGAATTCCACATCCGACTTGCACCGACCGCAGTGCTGACGTAAAATATCCTCAGTGGTAGACGGATCATGGGTTAGAGTCCCCTTGCAATCAGGCTAACCGTGTGAGGTTCTCGTAGTCTTTCTCCCCATGTAATACTGGTTTTTTCAATCAAAAAGTCCTCCACGAGGGCAGAATTTCTCCCAATACTTGATCCAGAAGTTCCCTTGTCATCTGGATTAGTCTCAAAATTACAAGTCTACGGAGTTTAACATAAGTAATCGTAAGCCCAAATTTGGGTCGGCTGTTCAACGACGGCTATAATATAAAATAAAAAATTTTAGTTTTTATATAAATATCAAGAAATTTTCTGCCATTTTCATTTAAAAAATACTATATTTTTAGCAAACAAATTTGACTGGGCCCTCAGCCATCATAGGAGCATGGGACATTTGTTTCTTTCTTTTCCCTCCCCCCTTGAATACGACCTTGACTACATCGCATGTAAGTAACATGCATAATTTTCTTAAATTAACGTATGAAATAGAAATGCCTGTTACTTTTTTACTGAAATTTCAGTAATTCTAAATTCCCTCATGGAATTAACACGTGTACCCGATTTTACTGCACTACCGGGTGATTTGACTTTTCCTAGAAAAAAAAACATTTATAAAAAAGTAATATATTGATGACTTTTCGAGAATGATATATTGCATATAACTAAACAATGAATATCTTGGTTAAATCAGGCAATTTCTAGGTCAAACATTCTATCTCCAACAGGCCTTCGAGTTTTAGCTAACCAGTTTTAATGCTCATCACCCCCCAACCTATCCGAATTTTGATATTGAAAACTTCAATTCCTTGCATTTAGTTTTTCATATGTCCTAGTAACCGGTAGTTTTTTTCTCATAAATACATATTCTTTCGAATCAGAAAACTTTAACTCCAGAAACATTTCCTACTAATATCATTTTTGTTTCACGTAGGAATCTTTTCATTGCATTCATAATTTTTTATAAATTGAATCATAAACTGAGTTTTTAATGTTTATGTAAATTGATGAACAAAAATTGAATTTCATTTAATATCATCCCATTGGAGCAAAGTCCACTCAAAACTTATTCCATTCATTTAGTATCAGCAGCTTTCTCGACTGGGAGTTTAGCATTAATTAGTCATGACTCTTCGTAATACATTCATATCGATGATGGAAGATTATTATCAATTAGGCAAACGGAAGAGTAATTAATCCTCCACCCGAAATCCGATGTCTCCCATTGACACAGACACATACATACTTACAAATGGCCCCAAAACTACAGAAATTTATTTACGAATAAATAGATTATTAATTGCTGCGCATTGTAATAGAGTTATATAAATGTACGCAATGGATAATAATTAGCTTTTTAACTCTGATTCAAAATAATAGAATATGATATAAATAAAAAATATAATATATAAATATCAATTAAATCATACAATAAAGAATTAAACCGATTTTATTTATGTCAATATATCTAAATAACTTATTATTGATGCAATTATTGATTGGTGCATAGTGTAATTCATATACATATACGAGATTAGTAATAATAAATATTCTACTCTAACTCAAAATAATAGCATCTGATATAAGTAAATAACTAAATAATATATAAAAACCCAACTACGTCACATAATAACGAAATAAAACGAAGTTATTTATGTCGATATTGCAAAATAACTTAGTTTAATATGGAAATATATTCGATTATTGAATGTTGCAGAGCGTAATAGAGTTATATAAATATACGCTGAATTTGATAATTAGCTTTTTAACTTTGACTTGAAATATTAATACAAATACAAATACATCTAATACAAATAAATACTAATATGAAAGAACCAGCTACATCACATAATAATAAAATGACCCGATGTTATTTATCTTGATATGTACCGAGTAACTTAGTTTCACATGGAAATTTATGCGATATAAGGTTTCTGTACGAGGGTTGCTATTTATATTTCTGGCTTTGGCAACAGTAAGTGTTGCTAGGCGACCGCAGACGATTTTAATCGAAAGTTTGATATTTTTAAACATAATTTCAGCAGACGATTTACCATTACAGCTTCATTTGTGTTGTTGACAGTAAATTGAAAAGTTCTTCTCTTTCAAAAAATGGAATTGAATCGTGAACATTTTCGTGCCATTATTTTTCGTAACTTTCGACGTGGATTGTCAAGACAAGAGTGCTTCGATGAACTTAATTCTTTATTCAGCGATAAAGCGCCATCCTACAGCACTGTAAAAAATTGGTATAACGAATTTAATCGTGGTCGATGTTCGATCCAGGACGAATCCCGTGCAGGTCGTCCAAAATCCGTTGTTGTGCCAGAAAAGATCGATGCTGTGCGTGAACTGATAAAACAAGATCGTCATGTGACATACCGTGAGATAGAGGCGTCTTTGGACATTATTATGACTAGCATCAATAAAATATTGCATGAACATTTGAGCGTTAAAAAAAAATTTTCGCGTTGGATCCCGCATAATCTGACAAACGCTCAAAAAAAGACTCGTGTCGATTGGTGCAAGGAAATGTTGGAAAAATACGTTCAAGGTACATCAAAGGCTGTGTATAACATCTACACAGGTGACGAATCATGGATCTATGCATATGAGCCGGAAACAAAACAGCAATCAACTGTATGGGTCTTCCAAGACGAGGCAAAACCAACAAAAGTTGTTCAAGGAAGAAGCACATCGAAACAAATGATTGCCTGTTTCTTCGGCATTAACGGTCATGTGGCAACAGTGGCGTTAGAGCAACGCAGGACGGTCAATTCTGAATGTACACGACCATTTGTTTGCCAGAAGTCATCGGAGAAATTCGAAAAAAGCAGAAGAACAGGCGAATCATTCTTCATCATGACAATGCGAGCTCTCACACATCGACTCAAACAAAGGCATTTCTAACGGAGCGAAAGATCGAACTGATGGGTCATCCGCCGTACAGCCCTGATTTGGCACCCAATGACTTCTTCTTATTCCCACAAATCAAAAATAAATTACGTGGACAACGATTTTCGACCCCCGAAGAAGCGGTTGATGCATTCAAAACGCATGTTTTGGAGTTACCTCAATCGGACTGGAAAAAGTGCTTTGAAAATTGGTTCAAACGCTTGCAAAAGTGTATTGATCATCATGGAGAATATTTTGAAAACAAATAAAACCAATTTCGATCCTACATATTTGTTTTTTCATTATTAGGCTAGAAATATAAATAGCAACTCTCGTACAGTGTAATATATTAATAATGCGATTGATGAAAATTAACTTTTTAACTTCAAATCGAAATAATAGCATCTGATATGAATAAACAACTGTCTAATATATAAAAATCCATTTACATTTTATAGTTCCTGAAAGACGACCACTCATGCCGTCCCCATATATATATATACTATATGTTTTTTAAGGTTCAGTGCCACACCCCGATATGCATTTGCCCGGTATGCCCTACATCATTTTTTTAAGGTCAAGTGCCACTGCCCAGTATGCATTTAACTGGTACTCCGAGCACTGATGTTTCTCCTAATCTATCCTGGTCAGATATTAAAATATCGAATAAATATAATAATATCAACGATTAAATTAATAGCAAATCGGATACAGCAAATATTTCGAACGTTCACCACAGCGACTATCTGATTGCTGACATTCACCTGTAAAAGTCGTCGTTCTTTCGATTTTGGTCATTTATGGTAACAAATATATATAACCTATATTTATTTCATTATAACTTAGATATAATAATTAACACATATATTTCCATATTAAACTAAGATATATACATAACTTAAGGAAATATATGCGAAATACATTTTCCAGTTGAAATACATATGATAAGAAAAGAATTAAGTTTAAGAAAAAATCTAGATAGAGTAAGCTATAAAAAACAGTTTCATTTTAGGTCTATGTGAGTGATGATGATGATTGCCCTTTTCTGCGCTCTCCACCACTTAAGTTGGATTCGTGCCCAAAAGAAAAAAATGATTCTGGGCACCCAGAAGAGCTCAGCTGAGAGAAAAGTTTTTCCGTTATAATAGATTCTTCGTAATAGCAAAACCTGTGGCAGTGATTTTAATGTATTACTCTTTCTCAGGTCCCCGTGTCCCAAAAGTCATCTGTCACTTTCTAGAAAAGACGTTTAATGCCATTCCATTTTCGTACTCTTTACTATTTCACTATATTTACTATGCTTTTTTTATCGATAGATTTCTCGATGTGATAGATTCATTTTATTCCAATGCTTAAATCGTGAGTACTGTAAAAACTGTGGTATTATACCTCTCCGAGTTTGGTATTAAAAAAAATCTAAAAATTGCGTGATATATTTCAAGATAATCCTGAAACGTGGCTGCATACACGCTTTAAGGAGCGTAGTGAAATCTAAACTCCAATAAATGGCGAAGTTTACACTAAAGTTCGACGCATTTACATCATTCTTTAATTATTTACGCCAAATTCGGCGTACATTTGGAAACTGTCTGATGGTACAATTCGAGAACGAGAAGATGAAAGTATGATTTTGCTTCGCAAAGATGCTGAACATAGGCAGAAATCGAAGTGATCTTTAATAAAAAAGGAATGTACCTTTTTAGTTGTATTATGAAGATTATTATATTCTCATGAGAAGATTAGCATAAATATGCTATTTGTATTAAATATTTTATAATATTTAATTTCCTTCCGCTTTGGTTATGTTGAACCTTCCCAGCAGCAAAATAACTTGGGGCCCCAATCGGACCAATATTCACGAATCTTGGCTCAATAAGAGATCAAAACACCGTTATTTTCCGATACGGGCCCTATATAGAATTGCCCGATTCATCCGATATATTACTGTCACTTTACAACCATATATAGAATTGTCAGATTTAGCCGATATTTTATACCCATTATTCAACCAATACAGGCCATATATTGGCCCCATGAAGGCCGATATTGGTATCATATAAGACCAATATTGAAAAATCTGGACATCTCAATATCGGTCTTATGGTGCATGCTCATATAGGACCCATAATGAGCAAATTTTGAGCCCAACTGGGGCCAAGAAATATTGATTATATTGGTATTCTCTATGTGGTGTGTGTGTGCATCTTTGATTATCAAATTACATTTATTTTTAAGAAAAAATATTGTATACATCCAAAATTTATGAATCTTGTTTTATATTGTATCGTAAAAATAACTTAACTTACTTTTATGTTCATCATATCTAATTGTTATTATAAAATTTAGTATTACTGAATAACAAATATTGTGACAGCTACTTTACTCCAAGTAGTCTAAGAGAACATTCCCGGTATTTCACTACTCCAGAAACTTATCTTAGGTTCTTAGAGCACAACATTGTAAAAACTGCAGTAAAATACAAATTTGGTGTTGAAAACCTCTAAAAATTGTGTGAATGACTACTTTAACTCAAGTTAATAACTAATCCAGTGTAATTATATCTTAACCCCAATAATTTTTAAAACTTACTACATCCGACAAAACACGTCCATACGACGAAACGTGACGCCATACAGTGCCCCATATGGCGGCCAAGATGGCCGTTTGCTTACTTGAAATGTACGGATGAAATGGGAGTTCTTGTCAAATTTAATTGACTAAATGATCATAACCTATTTCATACTAATTATGTTTCTTCTGATTAATAAAAAATATTAATTGTGATCGATTATTTGCCAATTAATTTCAGTCTTCTTGTCGATTTAATTTGACAAACTGCCCGTCTGACTTTTTATAACAGTTTTGTTTATTTACTGTTTTCATTATTTGTTTATTTCTACTTTTGTTTGATTTGTACTTTTAAATGTTTGTGTCAAATTTGGTTTTGTAAATTTTTCCTTTTTCACATTTTTCTCGTCACTGGAAAATACCATTTATTGGTATACTTTTACCTTATAGAAATAAAACTAAGGTGGAAATTAAAGTTAACAATATTTTTTGTTAAAAAAAAATAATAATAATTGGTTTCGTTGCGCTATACCATTTTAAATGTGTATTGCATCATTTTTAAGAGATTTTTTTTTCTTTACCGAATAGCAATTCGAATACTCGCCGAATAGAACTGTAATGCTTACAATGCTTAAAGTTTTGATAATGAAATATTAACAAGTTTTGATAATAAAAGTCATCAAAACATTATTTTATCAAAAGTTTCTTTACAACTAATTTTAATATTAAAATTAGGATCCTTTTAAACTCCCTAACAGTTTGAGCATGTAAAACTATTTTGAGAAGGCTCTATCATTACATGAAATAACGATTATTAGCAAGAAATATTCTATTTTCATAAATGTTGCGAGTTAGTAGCAGTGATTTTAAGCTTTGTCTGTATTTACCCAGCATTTTCTATGTTATATCAAGAAAACGGCACAAAATAGCAATAGATAATGATAGGTCTCAGTTTTGTAAAAGTGAAAAAAAAAGTAATGAATCTAAATTTTTATAGATGGAAAAATTACTCCTAAGCTGCATTTCTCTTTCTCAAAAAGATTTTCAAAAATTGAGCATTATTAATTGATATTATTGATTTTCATTAAAGGGAAAAAACCTCGTCGAATCAGAGAATTTTTAAAAAAGTAAACAGCTTTAAGTAATTAAACTAGTTGTCTGTTCCAAGGTTGGATAATAATTCTTTTACAGCAAGATATTATTGATAATTAAAAATCATAGCTTTGTTTTAAATTTAAAATATTTTTAAACATCTGCTTTTTCCCCTTTAGCTACAGTGCTTTGAAAAACTGTTTGAGTGTTACGCTAGAAGAAAACTCTACTTTGAAATCACTATATTTTTTATGTTGCTTTTGTTCGTCAAAACATTTCACTTCAAATGTGATTCCTCCAAAAAAATATTTAAATTAGAAGCTGAATTGATATCGCTTTTTTTTCTTTTTAAAATTTGAAAACTATAGAAGTATGAATATTTTTGCTAACAATACATACTTATGGGTTACTTAAAAAAGTAAAAGGAAAAAAAAAACAGTTATATAAATTTGCTTTAAAGATGCTATAACTGTTAAGCTAATACTTTTGATATGAATGCTTCGATAATTTTCGGAAATCATGAAAGATTTTTTTATGCATTTTTATGCATCTTTTCAGCATTAAAGTACATAAATTAACAGCTTTTATACCTCAAAATTCAACATCGGGAAAATAATCTAAGGCATTTCGATGATTTTTTTAAACATCAGTAAAATACATTTTCGAAATAAATTTTAATGATGTTTACAGTAAGGTGTAGCTTAAGGTGTTTAAAAATTAAACATTTTTTGGTGTTAACAAGCATTAAAAAACATCCCGTCAACTTTAAAAGTTCTTTTAAGAAACGTACTTAATTCACTCATTTTTGATCATATAGATTCTTTTAAGTAAACTCTTGAATACAATCCGCGATTTAGGAAAATTTATTCGAAGCCTGCACGAAGAATAAAACATTCTGGTAAAATTACCATACTGACATGGACATTCTTGATTGAAAATAATAATAATTTTGGCTAATAAAACCAAAATATACTTTGTATAACCATTTTATTTAGTATTTTTCCGTTCATGTGGTAAAAATTTATCGAAACTTCTCCTGTTCAAATAAATTTGTTTTCAATACCACACTTTTAGTAAAAAAGACAAAATTGAAAAGCAAATTTTGTCAAAAAAAAATGGGTATTATACCATTCTCTAAGGTGTCATAATAAAATTATAAAATTTTACCAGGTTTACCAAATTTTATCACACATTATAAAACCATAGTTTATTATTAATTTTATCAAAATCATTATAGCGCTTCTTTAAAATTTAGTGAAAAGAGAAAGGGATTCCCATAGAGCCAAAAATAAGGTAAATTTTACAATAAACTGGTAGCTTTAACTATACTTTTTTTCTCGCTGAATTGTCTTATGACTTGCAATGTTAACTAGTTCAAATAAACAGGGTTTGGTACAAATATTCGAGTGAATTGGAAATTTCATTAAAAATAAATATTTAAATAAATCATTAAAACAATAGACCACCATTTGCGGTAGTTAAAGCACAATAATTGCGGTAGTTGAAACACAATAATTTTTGTCTTAACTTTTTTGAAATTGTGCTTCGTAAAATTTCAGAGAAATTTTACATGAATTTCGCTGTCATTGTAATTTTTTAATCTGAAACAAATTAAAAGATTATTAAATTTTGCGTTTCATATTTATTAATTTTCCTGAAATATAACATCTTTTAATGATAATAAAAAATTTTAATGCGGCCATTAAAAAAGTTAAAAACTGAAGTAAAAGACACTGTTATAATAACATAGAAAAGAATTAAATATTACATCTAGTTCATATTTAATTTTTGTGTGTTTGGTCTTATTTGTTTCAAAGCACTTTTTTAGGAAACATTTTCTTTTAAGTCCTTGAAATAAAATAAAAACTTTTGAAAGGGATAGACTGAGGCATATTTTGAAAATAAAATTAGTTCGACTAACATTTTATAGAAATTTAAAGAAACATTTTAATAAAAAAGGACAGAAAAAACACTAGTTTTTATCCTTAGTTATGCGCTTTGTTCAGAATATTGTTGCTACAATGTTTAAATCGAAAAAAGTGATTTTTTTTTAGACATTATAACGACTTTTTTCAACCTTATTATTCTCTTTGCATTCCTTCAATAAACAGCATTCTGACTTTTTTATTTTACTCTATGTAAAACCTTCTCAAAATTCCATGAAAAGAACTTTCTTATGTAAAACATTTATCTAAAAAAGATATTTCTAAAAGTCTCGAGAAATAAGAAGCTTTTTTTTTCCTTCTTAACTATAATGATGGTATAAAAATTGTTTTATTATTCAAACAATGCATGCTTTTATTCAAATCACTAAAGTATTGGAATCCAATACCAAGAAAAAAATGTTTTTATCTTTCAAATAACGGAAAAAAAATAAAAATATTTGCTATTGTTTTTTAGTTTTAACTGAATTTTCAATTTGCAATATTTAAAAATTCAACGTTTAAAATTAAATTGCATTATAATCAAATAACTGAGCAAAAAATTATCTTATTAAAAGTTAAAGAAGGTGGAAGTTAGTTTGTCACAAAAAAGAATATAAGAAATTATTAGAAAAAATAATATGACTGCACCATAAAGCTGCCTGCAATGTCCAGATGAAACTCTGCTAGTCGTAAATAGCAAAAAAAAAACTATATAGTTTATCATTCACAGCTTTTAAACCATGCCAGTTGTAAATGGTTTCAAAACCGTAAAGTTAAAGAAAAGTTCCTTACCATAAGCTTTACAATTAATTGGAAAAACAGACTGCTAGCCGATTATTTTACCATAATTTTAGTATGAAAATTCTAACAGTATACTACACATCAAACATTTGATTTTTCGAAATGCTTCATTTATTCCAAATTCAACGTGACAAAACTTAGCTTTCTAATTATTAAATAAATGAAAAAATAAGAGGCAGCTCATTTATTACACGATTTTATCTACAACAAGAATTAAATCAAAAATATAAAAATATAGGGAAATATGCATCTATAATTTTTAATCACCAAAAAGGAACCAACAATACTTAAAAATTAATATTTTAATAATAAACTAAGAGGTTCCCCCACATACTTCAATTTTGCGTTTTGGCAGTTTTTTTTTATTTTCGTTAAGCCATTCAATTTTGTGTATCTTACCTTGGTATTAAACGTACTCAATATTTCCACGAAGCAGTTCAGCAGGTATAGAAATTCCAAAAGTAGCAAAGAAGATGCAATAGAGTAGTATTAAAAGGGGTGACGAGAATATGGTGTGTTAAAATAAGATTAAATAGCTTTTTAAAATCTTTATTTTTGCTTTTAAAAAATATATTTCATTAATTTAAGGCAGAAGATATCGAAGCTGAATGCTATTTTATCAAATCTACCGAAGTTCTATACAATATATATTGTGTGGAAAATTCTAAATACCTTAAGGTTTAAAAGGAAATGCTTTACCACACAAATTTCTTAAAACCTTAATCGATTTCTTACTTAAAATGAATGATTTTATGATGAAACTAAACTTTTTACATTAGACCGATAAAGTCAATAAGAATATAATTATATCCACGATATCGATGAAAAAATGGTGCCGAAGAGAAAAGAAATGTTTCAGAGTAATTTAATGAACTGAGTGCGAAATTGAGCAACAGTGAGGAAGAAATCATGATTTTGTTAAGCTGAAGATATTGGAATTCGATATCTTCTACAAAAAAAGGGATACTTCTCCCACTTCTTTGCATCATTAGTTTTATTTTTCCAATAAGATAATAAATTTGTATTATTATATTGTTATAATGATACAAAAACACAATCAAAGCCAGTCATGCATTTTTCCCCTTTTTTTTTGAAACAAATAATGAATGAAAAAACATACAGCATTTTGTTTAAATTCCATCAAATATTATTTACCTAACTTTATTCAAATATCGCACCAAAAAAAATTTAATTAAATTACAATTGAAACATCTTAATTTTAGTAAGATCCGTAACAATATCTCGGCAAAAGAATCCAGATACACACCTAAAGAAGAGTATCTGGCTGGTGATGGGGTATTTTTCAAATTTGTCCTGGGTCCCTTAGTTCTAGTGGTTGTATATATGAACTCTGAGATGTATGTGGACATTCTGGATAAGTCAGGGTAGATGGAGTGTTTTTCAAATTTGTCCTGGGTCCCTTAGTTCTAGTGGTTATATATATGAACTCTGAGATGCATGTAGACATTCTGGATAAATCAGGGTAGATGGAGTGTTTTTCAAATTTGTCCTGGGTCCCTTAGTTCTAGTGGTTATATATATGAACTCTGAGATGCATGTAGACATTCTGGATAAATCAGGGTAGATGGAGTGTTTTTCAAATTTGTCCTGGGTCCCTTAGTTCTAGTGGTTATATATATGAACTCTGAGATGCATGTAGACATTCTGGATAAATCAGGGTAGATGGAGTGTTTTTCAAATTTGTCCTGGGTCCCTTAGTTCTAGTGGTTGTATATATGAACTCTGAGATGTATGTGGACATTCTGGATAAATCAGGGTAGATGGAGTGTTTTTCAAATTTGTCCTGGGTCCCTTAGTTCTAGTGGTTGTATATATGAACTCTGAGATGTATGTGGACATTCTGGATAAATCAGGGTAGATAGAGTGTTTTTCAAATTTGTCCTGGGTACTTTAGGTCTAGTGGTTGGCCATATGAACTCTGAGATGCATGTAGATAACGCATATCAAGCGGCATGCTCTGAACAAAGCTCTCTTTGTTCTGTCAGTGTTCTGCTCTCTCAATTAATCCATGGGCAGGACTGCTGTACATTTTTTTTAAATAACACAGGCTATTTTATAAGGAGATCTCTGTATTGTGAGCAAAAACTAAAATAATACCTTATTAAATTTTCATCTAATGATCGGATTTTTGCGTTTTAGGACTGGATTATTCAAGAGTATTGATCAGTGCAGGTGAAAATTTAAGCTACGAAATCAGACTCAAAAACTCTGAATAAAGATGCCAATCACTTTGCAAAGCATTCTACCCCACCCATGTCGGATGTACCTTCTTTCAATGTTCATTACATTTCATGACTGAGCACAAAGGTCCAAAGTTCGAGCACAGTCGACTTCAAAAAGTATCTTCTCTCGTAATCTCTACACATTGGTAATGACAAGCGACGTATAAGCAATTATCTCAATCCGACAAATGGCAGCATTGCTCTAATTCACCTCTTTCGTTTTGTTCCGATAAACAAATTGCTTGAACAATGTCAAGGCTGAACTAAAGAAAATTTTAAGCGTCTTGCTAAATAGAAAATAGTAGCTATATATTGTACGAGAAAAAATTTAAGGAAAGATCTGTTCTTAAATAACTATGATATAGCTTTAAGGGTATAATTTTCATTTTTATGGTTAGTGACAGAAACACTTTTTTTCCCGTCAAAATACATACTTAATGATTTATTTTCAGTGAGAAAATAAATCGTTAAGTATGTAAAACTGGAATTGAATTTATATGCAGTAAATATAGTTTCAGATTGTTTTTTTGTTTGTTTTTTTTTTTCAAAACTTTTTGTGCATTTTTCCAGGCTCTATGAGAATTAACTTTAGTAAAATTATTTAAAATCTAAATCAAATGCTTTTCCTATTAAAAATATACAAATCAAATAATGTACAAAATGCTAGTCCTATATATTGTTATATTGTAATACTATTACAAAAACTTCATTGTCAAAACTACTGAAAACTGCTACCTAATCGTATACTATACATTATTCATTTTTTACGAAGTCGGTGTAATATTATACCCCCGAGGAAGAAAATATTATTTTCCCACTGTATTGGATATCACATGAACTTTTAAGCTTTAAATCAATAAAAGCAAGCAATATACTTTTGAAGAAACGTGATCAATTTCGCCAAAACAAACAATCTGCTTTTCAATTGAAGTATGAAAGAAAGTAAATGCACCTGGTTTCTGGAGAAAAAGTTATGCTTCATTCGTTTTCTTTGTATAAAATAAAAAGATAACATCATTTATTAAAATACTTATGTAAAAACAGAATTTGGAATTAAATTAAATATTTATCCATTTTAATTCAAAATCTAAATCAAATACTGACATACTAAACAAAAACTGGTAAATTGGAATGATGTTACCTTAAATTTAGGTGAAATGAATTTTACATTAATTTAGAGAAAAACAATTAATCGATTTTAATTAGCAACAGAGAGTATTTCCTTTTTTCTTCCTTCTTTGTTTACTAAATAATACCTCTTATACTTAGAGTTATTTTTTTAACAATATCCTATGACAAATTTTTTTTTGAAAAATGTATTGCTTTTACATTTTTAATTTTATATTTTTTTAATTAATTTAAAAAACACTCATTAATGTAATTAAGCTAGAAAACATTTATCATCTAGAATTTCATTAACGTTCAAATAAAACATTTTCACAGCAGGGGCACGGAGGTAATCAGAAATTTAATTATCTTAATAAAATTATCGCAGTTGCCGATTTCTGTACTTACATAATTTACAAACTCTTCTATATATTTTCTAACTGATTAGCAGTTTTTTTCTCTTATTTTTTCGTTCATTTATCAGCTTGTCCATGATTCATTCACTACATATCTTCCCTCGTTTTCTTTTCATGATCATTTTTGGAAACTATTGTCACACAGTCTTGCTATTCTTAAGATAAATTAAATGTGATAACTTCACTCCATACCTTTTTTCCCATATAAATATAGTTTTATTAACCGATAAAAGAATAAAGCGCAAAAAGCCTTACATTCAATTCAATGAATTAATTCATTGAATTGAATGTAAGGCTTTTTGCGCTTTTTAATTTTATATTAATGATTGAATGAATTAATTAATTAATTCATTGAAATGAATTTTATGAAGTGGATGACCTAAATTAAAATTGATAGGATTTTCCTTTTTGCGTAACGCTGAGTCTTAGACCAACGCTCATTTACTGACCCAGCGTCTTGCCTGAAGGCAAATTAGTATTGAAATTTCCCAACAATGATCAATTTTCGTATTGAATAATGGGGTGGAAGAATGGTTTTCAGTCAGAAAAATGGTTTGCTGAAAATTATGAGTTACACCGTAAACGCTCAATCGATTAATATTTTTTTTATCCGAAGTATCTTATAACTAACCAGCTCATGCCGCTCATGCGCATCCTCTATAGAAAAACTTGATACTCAAATTCAGATCGCTGCTAGCATGCATAATTTTAAAAATCATAAATTTTGGATTTGATATGCGTTATTTATTTTTTTAAAAAAGAAAAGAATTATCACATTATACTCATAAAGTATTTTGAAAGCTTCACACGAAGCATTCCAATGGCTATTTTTTCCTTCCTAAGGAAGGGTTCACCCTTAGTGCAAATCACGAATTATTACTCAATTTCTGACTTATTATTCAATTACTGACATGTCAAGTATTGAATTTTATACCAATCGCAATTTTAAACCAAAATTTTTCTTATTCTCAAAGAGCAGCAATCTTTATATCATTCTCAATGAGTAACAGTTTTCCTTACCTACTGTGAGTCTCTGATTTTCTGAATTTTTATGAATCTCAACCGTTCTAATTCTCAATAAACCACAATTTTTCTCATTCTCAGTGAAATTTAATTTTTGTCACACTCAATGAATCGAATTTTTTCTTATTTTTTAAGAAGAGCAGTCTCTATATCATCCTCAATAAATAACAGTTTTCTTTGCACGCTGTGAATCTCAGATTTTTTCAATTTTAATGAATTTCTACCATTCTCATTCTCAATAAATTAAGAGTCCTTCCCATTATCAATTAATTTTAATGTTTGTCTTTCTCAATGAATTTTCAATTTTAGTTCTTCTCTAGGAACAGCAGTCTCTATATCATCCTCAATAAATAACAGTTTTCTTTGCACGCTGTGAATCTCAGAATTTTTCAATTTTAATGAATTTCTACCATTCTCATTCTCATTAAATTAGAGTCCTTCCCATTATCAATTAATTTTAATATTTGTCTTTCTCAATGAATTTTCAATTTTAGTTCTTCTCTAGGAACGGCAGTCTCTATATCATCCTCAATAAATAACAGTTTTCTTTGCACGCTGTGAATCTCAGATTTTTTCAATTTTAATGAATTTCTACCATTCTCATTCTCATTAAATTACAGTCGTTCCCATTATCAATGAATTTTAATATTTGTCACTATCAATGAATCTCAATTTTAGTTATTCTCTAAGAACAGCAATCTCTACACCATCCTCAATGAATGTCAGTCTTCCTCTTTCTCTTTTAGAATCTCAGTCTTTCTCAATTGCAATGAATCTCAACCGTTCTCATTCGCAATAAACTAGTCTTTCTCATTGTGAAAAATTTTACATTTTCCTTGCTTCTTAGGATTCGCTTTCTTTCTTACTTTAAATAAATCTCAGTCTTACTCGCTTGAAATGAAACTCAATTTTCTCACTTCAAATGAATCTTGATCTCTCAATTTTAGGCTCAATTCACAATATTAATGAGTTAATAAACTGTAAATTCGATTTTTGTAAAAATAAAAACGTTGTTTTTCTAGATTCAAGACAACTTAATGAATTCCTATGAATATTTTTTGAGATATAAACTGTAATACAAACTCGGTAGTTTATTAGCGGTATGAATTCTAAAAGACTGACTTGTCAGACTTGTGAAAAGAAAGTTAAATAATAGAGTATGGTTTATAATATTTGGATAAGGATGCCTTAAGCAATACACAGTCTTTCTATTAAAAGAAATAATTTAAGTAACTTCAAAAAGAAAGAAAAAAATGAGTTATTCGCCTGCAGTTTAGTGGTAGAGATTATCTTCCATAACGAACCACTGTCTGGAAAAGAGCTTAAATATTTTTGGCTTCAGGCCATTCTCTAGTTTATTTTATTATTTTATTTACAATTTCAAGAAGAAAAGGCTTTGTTGAAAGATAAAGATCATATCAGTTCTTTAATAAATATTCTTAATTGGAAGGTTATTTATCGATAATCCTTTTTTCCGTTCGTAAAAGAAACACCATAATTTTTATGTAGGTTTCATTCTCGGCGAAAGTTCGCTTTTGAAATATTTCTTCAACCAATTATCTTAATTAATTAGCTTTTATAAAAAAAAAATATGTGCTTGCAGCATTAATTTACACAATAGAAAAATCTGAAATTTTTTTTTGCTTTTAGATTTTTGAATCGTTTAATTTAAAAGGGCGTAAAATAATAAGAATAACACATCTAAGATGCGGAATGAGTAATCTTGCTATTCTTTTCGCAATTCATCACTTCTGTCCAAATAATTTTAAAAAAATTTCCAATTGTAAAGGCGAAAATTACAAATGAGAAACTACCATTTACCATAATAAAATATTTCGATAATAATCGAGATGCTTTTTTTTTACTTTCAGGAAATTACAATAACGAATTTAGGTGTGTGTATTGTGGTTAAACAAAAGTAAATACATTGATCCGGAATTTTTTATTAACCACGTCATCAAGATAATTTAAAAAGTGATCTAGGCAAGATATGAAACGAAAATATCCCGTGGATTATTTTAAGAACTCTTTAGAGCAAAATTCTTTTTTTTTTTTTTTAATATATTTTACTGCTAACCATCTTTTATTAGGAAAAGCGAATAAAACATTTCCTTGAAATTTAGATACAGATATGAAAAGATCACTGAGGTTTACAATATTTCTCAGAACTACTAAATTCTAGATCGGAAAAACAGATTTCTTCTCTACAAACACCATTCCATCGTTTTTTCTTTTATCTCCCTATGAAAATCCCTAAATGGGAAATAAAAAAATATTCAAGCTAGATAAGGACGGGGGAAAAAATTTGGAAATCTCTGTTTGACTGCTCCATTTTTTTACTTTTGATTCGCTGAGTCTTCTAGAAGCAAAGAAAAAAACATTAAAGCATACGAGTTATCAGTTAGTTTTTTACTTGGTTTTTATTCTTCCAGATTCCTTTATTTTTTTTTCAAATCTAATGGATTTCAAGAACTTCTTTGTAAAAAGTTAGGCTTTGAAGATTTCCTTTTTCTTTTAAAACATGATGCTTTTAGGGATAAATGATATATTGGTTAAAAAGCAAGACTGTGTTTATAGACTGGGTCATTGGCTATTGTAATTTATTCCGCAGATATTTTGAGGGAAAAACCATGATATATTTTAATGTCGTTCGTATTATACTCCCTTTTATGGTATGGGGAATTTTCAACGCATTTATTACATATTTATATGATGATGGATCTTCTTATAATGATGCTTTATTATGTGATATGAAAGAAGACATCAAGATACCGTCTCACGAGCTTCTTGAATTCTTTTTTTTAAAGTTCTTCTTGGTTTTTATCATACAAAGATTTAAAATGATACGAAAATACTTTTTCTTCTTATTTTTTAGATTATTACATTTAAAACCTTAATATATTCAAAATACTTTAACTTATTAACTCGACAAAAAAAGTATTGCAGGAATTTTTAGTTCTACATTAAACTGACTATTTTCGAAAATTTATAACAGGAAATAAACTATTAGTATAATAATAGGAAAAATTTGTGTTGAAAATTCCTGTGACGAAACGTAATTTTTTCTCTTAGAGTTCTTCGTTTTAGTTCAGACTTTCTCCGATAAGTGGTGCGGTATAAAAAAATGTAATCCGTCTACCGCTTTTAAAAAACGTCGTTCTCCGATTGCAGCATATAATGGTAGACATTTCGAATTCTTGAGATGCAAATTTTTAGTTGATTTTTATTGTTTTAAAGGAATACTACTAGAAACACCATCAGTTGAAAACATTTTGAACTAAAAACATACATTTGAGGAGAAAATTTCACGTTCGTTCACATGATTTTGCTGCAAGAATAAGCCTTCACCGTTTTCTTTATGTATTGTTTTAAAACCGGAATTCTAATTTTTGGCGATGCTGATAATGCTCAAAATAATTTATTAAGACAGCTAGATAAACTTCATAAAAATATTTTTTTGTCCTAAATTCTCAGAAACAATTTATTTTAGGACAACAAAAGCAATTTGATCTAAAAACTTGATACGTTCCATAAAACAAAATGCCGAAAAGTTATTAAAAAAATATCACACAGAAAGAAATAATGCAGTTTCATGAAAAAATAAATGTGGAAATATTATCTTTGTATCTCAATTGGAAATTTGAGATAAGATTTAGTTTCGTATTTTCCAATTAATGAATTTCTCCGTATAGATACAAAAACTAGAAATTAAGGGTCTCGCTGGAGGACGACGTTAATAAATTCGAAAAATCATTAGGGTCATCTTTTTTTGAATAATATGATAAAGGTAAAAAAATTATTAGGAGATGTGAAAGGTTAATTTTAGTGTAGCGTACTCAGTCTCTATTTTTTTAACATTCTGTTACTTTTTTGAAAATTGAAATCTAATTTAAATAAGAAAGGTAGGAAAAGAATTTTATGAATTTTTGTGAGATTGGTAGGATTTAATCAATTTTTGTTATAGCCCGAAACAGACAAAATACGCTGCTATTCCATTAGTCTACAAAAGATTTAAGTATATCTATATTACTGCAGTGTAAACAGAGTTTAAGTTTGACATTATATTTGCACTTATCCAAGTATTCGCCTAATGCTGATCGGTCAAATGCCAAAAAGTCCTTTTCATGTAATTTGTTTATAATGTTTAGTGTAGGTCTTGGTTTTTTTAAATCAAATTTTGCAGCAGTTACGGTCGGATATTATTTGAATTCTTTGAACATTTTATAATAATATTTAATATATATTTTGAAACTCAAATCTTAAGTGTTTTCATGGGTAATATTTACGGGGATTGGCAAGATAAGCGAGCGGGGGTTGAGGAGTTGGGGCCTCCTTGTAGTTATAGAAATTCAGTTTTGAAGTGTGACGTGATTTCACAAATTATTTCTAGTTGGTCACTTTCCTGAAGTCCTATTCATATAACCCAAAGATAAATTCAAATTCTTAAGTCAAAATTATTAAGCAGGAGGTAGGAAAAATAAATAACCATTACTACACTAATTCAAATTTGAACAGCGCACAAGGCAGCTAAAACCAAATTCAAATTATATAAACTAGTAACAATACAAAATTACTTAAAAATAATTAAAAATATAATGTAAAAATAAAATAAAATTGTGTGTTTACAGAGCAGCACTTCATCAGGGGACACACTGTCTGCAAGCACACAGGAGCCTTTCTGTTGTTAGTGGCAAAGCCAAAACTAACAGTGCCCCGAGGCCCCTAATGAAAATACAAGCATAAAGAATAATAATAATTACCACATTAAAAATAATATGAATTTGCAAGAGAATCACATTCAAATTAACAAATATAGAAAACACTACAATGAAACGCCCCCAAAGCACATTATAAATAATCAGAACGATAAACAGTTACAGTTAATAAAAGTGAAAATGAAATTCCTAAATATTCCAAATCAGCTCAAAAATAAAATGCCGACACCTAGATGTAAATAAGCAAATTAAAGAGCAATAGAATCCAAGTGCTGCGATCTGTCTATAAAATCCCCTCCCCCCCCAAAGAAAAAAAAATTTTTGAAAATGAAAACTTAGTCCCAATAAATTTTGAAAATGAAAACCAAATTGTTCACCGTCTAGGCCTTTTTAGACGGGCTTCAATATCGGCCAATTTAATAGAATTTGTTCCTGAATCAAAACATCAAAATTATTAAAGTTAAAAGGAAATTTATTTTTCTTTAATTTGTTTCTTAATACCTCAATAGCGGTCAAAAAATCTTTACGGTTATTACAAATAAATTTAAATCTCATTATTTGGCCAAATACAATATTTTTGAAAATTTTATAATAAAGGTAGGAATAAAAATGTGTAAGGTTAATAATATTAAATTTGATATCATTCCTTTTATCATAAACCCCTATGAGAATATTGCTATTAGAAATATTTATATCAAGATCTAAAAAATAAGCATGAGAGTCATGTGAATTGGTTTTAATTGAACTTAGTTTATCAGGATAAATATTATTAATCAAATCAAAATCACAACAATCGAAGATGATTAAATCATCAATAAACCTAAAACCTTTCAAAAAATTATTCTGTAAAAATTTATGTTCATAAAAATGAAGGAAAATATTAGCAAATGCACTTGAATAACTATTACCCATAGAAATACCCTTAATTTGCCTATAAAAACTCTATACCATTAAAAAGATAATTTTCCAAAATGTTGACATTGCATAAATTAATCCAATCTTCCTTGTCAATACCTTCATTAATCAAATAATAATCAAAAATTTCAATACAAATATTTTTCAAATTATTGTGAGGAATACTAGTTAAAAGATTTTCAAAATCACAGGTAAGAATTGTATTAACATTAGTGTTGTTTAAATATTTAATAACTTCTTGGTTTTTATTAATGATGAAATGTTTATCATTAGAAATAATTTTGTTTAAAATAATGTTTAAATATTTAAAAAAACGTTTACCAAAAACAGAATTATAACACCCTGTGCAGCATGCAACATATCTAAATTTAACAGGTGTTTTATGAAATTTAATGGTCGGAAATAAATATGGGAAATTAAAACTATTTGGTTTTAATCCAATTTTTTTTTTTTTTTTTGTAAAAAGCCAAAATTCTATTGTCAATTTCTTTCTCAGAGTTGTTAATTTTAACAAAGTATCATTATTATCATATTCAATACCAATTATATTTTTAAAGAATTTTTTGCACATAAAGCCAAAATTATTTGAAGCTTTATCAACCACACAAATAATAAAGTTCCCTCTCAAAACCTCTATAGATTTAACAATATTAGAATTTAAATAAAAACCTTGGTATTTTGTGTTGTTTTTCAACATAAGAGCAATTTCAAATATTAATTATCTCTTAAGCTATCATTTTAATTTTTGTTTACCGCAATTTTGAACTAATCATCTTTGCATATCTACGATCTTAAAAATCAAGTGTTTACTTTTAATCTAAGTTTTGGCTCGTGGAAAGTTTAAAAATGAGTTCCAAAATGAGATGCAAAACCGGGCAAATCCAAATTAAATAACACACCTCCTTCACGTGCTTCCGCCTCCTTATATGAGCTTTTAAAGCACACTGTCTTAATGCCTCATAAACAAAAAGTTTTGGTTTCTATCTCATTTTGTCATAAAAAAATAAGAATTTTCTGAAAATTTTTAGTTCCGGAGATAGCCGGTTTTGTCATTTTTCGACGGATTTAATAGTGTCATTCTTGCAAAGGTCACTTATAAAAAAACAAATCCTACCGTGGCCTGCAGTTGTTAATCTATTTAATTGAAAAATGAAATTGTGTTTTATCGAAACCTAAACTGGCTACTGGTTTGACGGTACACTAGTCAAAAGGAAAGATTCTGTCAAAGAAAAGATATACGGTTGCCATTTTGTTTTATGCAATTCAAGATCTGTATAAAAAATGAATTGTTTACGATTTTTTTAATTTATTGCATTGTCTTTTATTCATTGCATTGCATTATCTTTATTTATGGCATTGTCTCGATATTTTTTCTACCACTTACCCAACTCCTAAATTAAATAATTGAAATGCCGATTCAAAAACGTGGCTTATATTCCAATTAAACTAAAACTGTTTCAGATTATTCGTAAACTTTTTGGTGTAAGCTCTGAAGAATGATACATTCCTTGTGCAATCTAAAAGATCTACAACGGAAATCGGAATTTATATTCTAATAATTCTCCTTCATTGAATATTTCTTTATTCTTCTTCAATAGTCTCCTTATACAATGTATGTAAATTCAGAAATGCACTTAAAGGGATGCGTCCTTTACATGACAATCAATTCTTGTAAAGTGCCAATTAGCCTTTTCAAGCCTTTGGCGTTATGATAGCAGGGAAAAAAATCTCTCTTTACTTCTGAAGTAATGGCAAAACCAATGACGTCCATATCCCAGCCATCATTAATTTAACTTCTCTTTAAGGAAACGTAGGTTCTTTAGTATATTCAAGCAGGAAACCGTTCTTTTTACAACTCTTTTACATAAGTGCTCTAGATTAGTAACTTAATGATGCATTCTTCTTTTAAGGGTCTCCCTTTTTATCATGGTTTATAGAGAGGATTGGATGTTATACTTCTGTCTTTACCGCAATTCCGTGCCTTGTTACTTATATAACGATTTTGCTTTAAATTAGAGCTTTTTAAGCGATTTTATAAGTCTTTTGAAGTTAAGTTGAATGGCTGAATGATAATTGAGGAGGATTCTGCTTTTATCCCAATTTGGGGCTTAAACTGTTTTGTGTATTATTTTTTGTTCTATAATTTTTAATTTTAGAATTTTTAAAAAATTAACAGACACAATTTTACAACTTTCACCAATTTTGATTTGCAGAAATGTCTGAATATTGAAGATACCTAATCTTTTAATTCAGCTTGCGGATTAATCTGTTTTTGCCCTAACAATTTATTCTAATTTAGAATTCGTTTTAAGTGATTTTATAGTTGAACTACGATGAATTATCAGTTATATAAAAAATAGAAAAACTTCTGCTTTTACCTCAATATGTTAAACTGTTTTGGGGTCTCAATTCTGTTCCAATTTTAAGTTTATAAAAGCAAATTTTTATTAATTTCGTTACAAAAAAATAAACTTAAAGCGTTTCTACTTTTATCATTTAATGTGTGTTTGAGGCTGAATTTGTTTCTTTTGTAACAAGTTTTGGTTCACTTTCGTATTAAATGTGTCCACAATAAATTTCAATTGTTAAAATTATCGATAAATGATTGAACTTATAGAAAAAGGTGATCTGCTGTCCTTTTGTTATCACGTGATGTGTCACCTAGCCTACCACATCTTCACATACGTAGATCTATACGTAGATCACTATACGTAGATATAGGCAAGCTCTATTGAGAACAGATTTTTGTACTACTTTAACTGCGCAGCGCAGAACATGCGTGCTAGAACATGAAATTGCAACAACTCTTTGTTATCATTACTGTTGTTTTTAAAGTAGAATTTTATGTCAAATATTTTGAGCTTCCAATATAACGCTATAAAATCTCGAACGAAACAAAACGAAATAGTCAAATACTCTTTCTCATTAAGAGTATTTTTTGTTTATAATAATTGAAAATTGCATAAACATATATTAAAAATCTGTATGACGTAATACCAATGCAAGTCCACTTTTTTTTTCCTTTTAAATGCGCGATCGTTTGTAAGTAAATATTTTGAAAATCCTTTTGAGAGTTTCTGAAATTCCACATGATTTGAAATATTTGAAAATTATTCAAAATCAAATTTTAAACATTTTATAATCTTATACTAATAGAAGCTGACTTGGTGCATCATGTTTATTATAGGAAGTTCTGAAAAGCGCAAACTCATCGAAGTTGCTTTCACCCTTCACAAAACACCATAGAAAAGAAAATCAGCCTCCTATTTCGGCAAAAAAAGTTCCAAATGGGTTAGATTGATTTTCGAATTGTCTTTTACAGTCAATTAAGAGAAAAAGGAAAACAGTAAATCATAAACATAGAAAGCAACTTGTTCACAATGGATACACCTGCGACTGTGTACCATTGTCCCTATACTGTTGTATTCCATATATTGTTCTCTATATTGTTTTTACTATACTGTTATTCCCTATACGGTATTCTCAATACCGTTGTTATTTTCGGTTAAAGAAAGTGTTCCGTTATAACCGATTCGCTGATAAATTTAATACTAATACAAATTCCAGTAAGTATATATATATATATATATATATATATATATATATATATATATATATATATATATATATATATATATATATATATATATATATATATATATATATATAATCATAATTACATTTTAAATTGATTTCTTATTAATCTACATTATCATTCAATTGTTATCTAAAATCTAAAAAAAATGTCTAAAATCGAATAGAAGTTGTTTCATATATAGCTAAAGTATTTGATAGAATTTCATCTTCCCTACTAGTTTTATATATCGAGATAATAAAGAGTAAAATAAAAATCCCATGTAGTGCTATCTTTCTTTAGCTAGAATGTCTATTAGCTTCTCTAAAATCCTCTTACATAGACGCAGTCTTTACAAGCACAACCCACTAAGGGAAAAACGGGAATATGACACCCAGGGCATTTACCCACCGGCAGCCAATACAAGTGCTTGTTTTTAAAGTATCTTTAATGTTAAAAAGTAAATAGCAAATTTCACATTGTTATCATTAAATTCTAAATTTTCAGAAAACAGAAACATTTTCTCCTGTGTTTATTTATTTTCTTAAAAGCTTTTGGATAAAATTATAATTCCTAGTCATAAAATTAAAATTTGCATATTTTAAACCTATGTTGACTTAGATTGACATATAGGTCACTCGAATTACGACAATTTTCCTTATATGAAACAGGACTGTTTTCATATCAACCAACCGTTTCTTTATTTATTTATTTTTCCAAAAAACAAGTAGTAGCTAACAGAAGAAAATATCCCTTTAGTTGAAAAATAAGTAACCCTTTTTCTAATACGAATCTTTATTGCGTCACGGCATACAAAATATACCTCAGTTAATTGGTTTTAAAATAGATTAACCATCCTAAGT
The DNA here is from genome assembly GCF_982258835.1 of Parasteatoda tepidariorum. Classification (NCBI taxonomy): domain Eukaryota; kingdom Metazoa; phylum Arthropoda; class Arachnida; order Araneae; family Theridiidae; genus Parasteatoda; species Parasteatoda tepidariorum. The sequence goes on along the minus strand of NC_141755.1, from coordinate 74,892,348 downwards.
GTGAACAATAAACAAACATAACTCGAAGATACTTGTAAGTGTTAAAGATACTGAAAACTGGCATTTTCGAATTCGAAATTTCAAGCATACAAACTGAAGTAAGATGACGAGTTATTCCCGTTTTATTTTAATTCCAACCCACTAAATATAACTTTTCACCTTGTAACTATTAACCACAGACTTATTTCTATCGAAAACAACCTTCATTGCAACCTGAGCTAATTATAAAAATGTGAAGAAAGTAATTAAAAACATAAAAAGAATAGATAGAAATAATTAACAGTAATTAGTGAAAGAATTTCCTCCAACTATAACTTTCAAGTAAGCGACTGTCAAAATATCCAAGCAATTTAAGATACTTTGTATAGTTCTTCTCTTCAATTAAAGATGCGTGTATGGATTCTTTTGTGATTAAACGGCAGGAATTAATTCGGATTTTCGGAAAATTATATGCTACTTAAAATACTTGATAAACTGAATCAATTCCCTTAGTTTAAAATAAATTGAAATTAAAAGAGGTAGTAAGATAACTTAAAATAACTTTTGATTCAGTTATTTGTTCCATCTTCTCCACTGATTTAATAAATAAAAGGTGTTGTTAGCATAATTTTTTCGATCAACCATAAAGAAATATTAAGCATTTCCACTATAATGCTATAGCAAATAAAAAGCGTTTTTTACTTATTTCTTTAAATAATAGTAATGTTTTTCCCAAACATAACAGCGCTCCTCCACTGACGCAAGTTAAATTTTGACCATGAATTAATGATCTTCTTACTTTATTTTTAATTAAGATTATGAAATTCACTAAAACCGTTTAGTTTTTCATATTATTTAGAAACCTCAGATCATTTTTTATGAGAATGATGAGTATAGAAGAAAATGAAAGCTTTTTTCGGTACCTAAAGGGTACTACGATGTGATTTAAATATTTTAATTTCAAGCTTTTCTTGATATTAAAGTTATATTAAAGTTCAGTATCAATATTTTAGACTTTGTATGCTATAACTGCACCATCAATCATTTATTGCAATAGAAGAATAAATAGGATTCAGTTTTTAATTTTATAGTTCCAACATAAATGTTTTTTTAATAAATTACCAATTTGAATTTTTCTTTTTTTCTGTTTAGAATGGAATATATCATTTAATGGAATTGAATAGAAGAAGAAAAATAAACAGGTAAAAAATGAAATATGACAGAAAAATCAATTGCTTAATCCACATCAACTACACTGTTCGAAATTTCCAGGAAAAAAATGGTTACATAACAATTTATTTGATTGTTATTTTACCATATTCAAATGAAATAGTGAAATAACCACAAATACTATGGTAATCGAACAGTTAACCGTGAGAAAAACCGTTTATCAACTGCTTTCACCTAATACGGTTAAACAACCAAAATTTTATCGCATCAACTAAGCCAGCTTAATGAAGCCACTTAGTTCCTTGCATATGTGTGCATATTGTAGCCGAGAGGGCTAATTCGTCAACCACATTACCGACAGTTTGAATCCCAGCTTAGACACCGATATATTTTCTCATTCCTTTCAACGTATGAATAGTTCCGTACAACTGCGTACATACTATGACCGAGACGGCTAATCTATCCATCTTATGACTGACAGAACTAGTGTTCGAGTCCCAACACCACGGCACATGAAGAGTTTCTAGTGTCCTGCACTCCCCAATTTGCATCCTGTACTCTCCAATGCGTCCCAATTTGTGTCCTGTACATTATCTAACGAAAAGCCTTGCTCCTGTCTTCAGTTAAATTTCTTTTTTACGTTTTGAAACCATGCTAGTTGTAAATGATTAAAAAAACATACAGTTTTGTATTCAAGGCTATATAACCATACTAGTTGCCAACGGTTTCAAAACTGTAAAGGTAAGAATGTTCTCTGCCCTATATTCTCTGCCGTAATCCGATGGACAGACAGCTATCCATAACGTTAGAATGAAAATTCTAACAGAGTAAACGCTTCAATTCCACAGCAACAGCTAAATGTTTCCGTTATAAAGGATATTAGTGTAACATGAACGAAAATGCGTTCTTCTTCAGTAAAGGGTCTTTAATGCTAGTTAATTGAAACAGAAAAAAAAAACTCAATTTTTCGCAAATAATTTTAGCATTTTTACTTCTGTAAAATACATGAATTTTACTCAATCGATTTATCAATAGTTTCCGTTACTTATTTTAGCTCACTGCAGGAATTAAAGGGAACTTTCTGAATTATACAAACTAAGTCAACAGTCTAAATAAACTCTGCACTGTAAAGAAAACTGCTGTAGTTCTTACAGCAATATTTTATAATCTTATAATCTAAATACAGCTAAAAAATATACAAAATATTTCGTAAAAATATTCCACATACTTGCAAATACTATTCTAATTAAATATATTGCACAAGTTTTTAATTAGCCACATTATTTGTTTTCTGTAAAGGAATTTAGCTAATTTGAAAGTTAAAAACTTTAATTAACTCATCGCATGTACAAGTACTATATTCTACATAAAAAAATATTAAAAGATAATAAATAAGTAAATAAAAACTCACTTAATATTAGATATTGATGAAACTATGCAGACACAGTTTTATATTGATAAATCTTTAAGCGCGTTCTTTTTCACAATTTCTTTTCTCTTTCTGAGTTTCCACCTTCATAAATTAAATTTTTGCTTCAAAATCACAGAATTCTATCAGCTTCCACGAACTTTAATACATATTCAACCCGCACTGCTATTGTAATATAAAAGTTAATAAATCCTAAAAAAAGAAAAAAACAGAAGCTAATCACGTAGAATGTTACAAAATGAACCGAAAATAAAGGCAAAAGATTTTAATTGGCAGTGATCGTTTGGATTGGTTATCTGGCGCACGTGACGAAAAACAATGAATTTCAAATCAAAAAGTTCTTTAATTTATTGTTACAACAGTGATGCTGAAAAAATTGCTGTAGTTTTTAGAGCATTTCTTGTGTGTATTTTTTCATCATCATGGAACTATGAATAACAGCTCTTTATGTTTTAAAACTGATTTTTTTGCATCACGTGCGCCAGATAGCCAATCGAAACGATCACTGCCGATTAAAATCTTATGCCTCTTATTTTCTGTTCGTTTTATAACATTGTACGTGGCGTGTAAGTTTCTATTTTATTTATTTTAACTATTCAGTAACTTTTATATTATGATAGCAGTGCGGATTGAAAATGCATTAAAGTTTGTTGAAGCTAATAGAATTCAGTGTTTTTAGAAGAACATATAAAAACTGCTAAACAATAATACTGCGAAAAGTATTTCTTAATTATAAGTTAAAAAATGCTCTCCTTCATACAATTATTAAATGAAAATACTGTTTGACAGATTTTTGACAACTTGATATTTTAACTTTAAATTTGACTTCTTGCATTTCAGTTACGGTGAAAATGCAATTTCAATCTTCGGTTACTGATCTAACGTAAAATTCTTTAACTATATTTTCCAAAGCATACACTAAGTGTAATATGTTTTGTAATTTAAGTTAATAAAGTTGTCGCTTACTGAAAATCTGATGTATGGCTAGATTTGAGTACCACTAAAGGGAAATACAGGATATTCCATAATCACCATATATATATATATGATCCCGATAGTTTGATCAAGAGAGCAATTGAAGTTTCAGCCCCTTTATGTTAATTTTACTTTTTTTTCTTATGTATTAAGAACTTATTAAGTGAATCGAAAATTTTCGCACTCAATTATAAAATTCGTTTATCCAGAGAGAATTTTCTGCAAAAATGGTTTTTAATGTTATTTATTAGGGCCGGGATAGCCTGGTCGGTAAGGCGTTGGGCCCATGTCCAAGAGATCGTGGGTTCGAGTACCGCCGGCCGAAGACTCCCCTTGTAGTAAAATGACTGATGCACGTTAAATCTGTCGAGTCGCAGAAGTCCTCCATATTCCCATAACGAATCAATACCTCAGGGGGTACTGGATTGGAGATCGATCGTTCTTTGATTCAGGTCAAAATTACGATCTGTGGAAGAATGAACGAATTTATGAATGGGTCCGCCCTATAAACGGGTGTGACGAATGGTGTGGCAGAAGTCGAATTCTTGGCCATAGATGGCGCCAGTGGAGAACAAGAACAATCGCACCCACTCTGCCTAAAACAGGCATACGTCAACAACAATAACAATATTATTTATTAGTTTCTTAATTATTTAATTTAATAATGATGGAAAAACTTTGAGTTGTAAAACATAAAATTTTTCACATCATTTTGAAACCGTAATTCACATGAAAAAAGACAAATTTTGACCGAAATCAGGTAAATAGTTCTCGAGAAAGCAAATTTTAAATCTACGCTATTGTTTCTAAAAATTTTATAACTCAGAAGCAATTTAAACTATTATTGTCTGAACTAATTAATTAGCATATTTGTGGTCAGACTTTCGAACCTCTCAGATTTATTCCCAGTACTTGAAAAACTGATCATAAGATCAAAGTTTTTTAAAGGGTTCCGTTTTCTGTTTTGTGCTCTGAACACGTGAAATTGTCGACAATTCATATGTATTTATACATTAAATTCATTTACATTATTTATTTACATTTATCAACATTTTAATGCTTAAATGCTACTAATGTTCTAAATTGTGTCAAATATACGGTTTTAGTATATTACTGGCTAATTTTACATATGTATTTGAGTGGAACTTATATTATTCCCCTAGCAATAATTTTACCTTAGCCCCAGTTGAGCTCAAAGTTGGCTCAATATGGGTCCTATATGAACATGCACCAAGGGACCAATATTCGGATATCTAGATTCAAAGCTGGCTCAATATGGGTAATATATAAACATGCACCAAAGGACCAATATTCGGATGTTTAGATTTTTTAATGTGGATCCTGTATGAACACGCACCAAGGGACCAATATTCGGATGTTTAGATTTTTCAATATTAGTCTTAATTAGGGCCAATATCCACCTATATATTACCAATATAGGGCATATATCGGGTGAATGAGAAATATAAAATATCGTTTGGATCTGGCAGTTCTATATAGGGCCTATATTAGTTGTACAGTGGCTGTAAAATATCAGGTGAAGTAGACAATTCTATATAGGGCCTATATCGGAAAATAACATCCCTTTGAAACCTTATTGAGCCATGATTCGTGAATATTTGTCCAATGAGAGCCCAAGTTATTTTGCTGCTAGGGTCCATACGTAATAGATGAAGAAAAAGCATTAAATATTTAATGAGAAAAACAAATTTGGTAAAATTACTCCACTGTATGGTAATGGCATTACTGGTAAGAGAAAAAGAATTCTGGTTCATAAAACTAAAATATATATGGTATTTATAGCTTTTCCGTTCACACGGTAACGGTTTACCGGAAATTCTGACCTTCAAAACTATATTTATTATAACCTCACACTTACTTAAATACACAAAACAGTTAATTTTACCGAATTAATTGTTTTTACGCCATGATTTAAAGTATCATGATAAAATTAAAGCATTTTAGCATATTTATCAAGTTTTATCACATATTATAAAAATGCTTTCGATTGTTAATTTTACCACTCAAAATCAAAGCGCTTCGGTAAAAATTAGCAAGTTTTTTGGAGTCCTAATAGAGCTAGAAATACGGTAAATTTTATCATATTCGAATAGTTTTGACCGTACTGTTTTCTTTTGTGTAGATGAAATAGTAAATTTGCCCTATAATAAGCGTAATATATGTTTATTAGAAAACTTAAAAGATTTATCAACTCGAATTTCATCGTTAGCTAATTTTACTCATTTATTAAATTTAAAAAATTGGAATGAAACTTAAAAATGCAGATTTAAAATTTAAAAAATGAACAAGTTTTTCAAAATAGTCTTTATTATTTTCATGAAATCTTTTTTAATCCTATCAACAACAGAAAACGACACTTACTTTGTCAGCTTTTACTAATGCCAACAAAACAAATAATACTAAATGATATGCAACACCTTTACTCTCCAGCTGCAATCTTTGAGGATATATCAGAGCTTGAACTTACTTCACTTTTAATCTGAAAATTATATTCCATTCGGAAATGTCCAACATCTGGCTGAGTCTCTTCAAATTATGACCACTAGCAGCACCCATAAAACTGAAGCGTGCATGTGAATTATTTCGCATGCCTCATTACTAAAGTGCATCTTAGAGAAACTTTAAAGCTTAATGTAGGTGAAACGAGAGGCAGCAAGTTATGGTATATTAGTTTCTTCCTAAGAGGTGCTTATGAAAATTGTATTTTGTGTTTCGAAAAATTATTTGGTAAAAGGGAGCAGTATTTGAATATTTCTTATATTTACTTTAAAAGAGTTCTTTTTATTTCGAAACAGAATTTATCTTTATTGCATAATCAGAACAGACAAAATACCACTAATGTTATATGGACAAAAGATAATGATACACAAAAATATTCTTTCTGAAATAAGAAAATTCTATTGGAAAATAAGAAAAACATTCTTTAGGGAAAAAAAAGTCCTTTTAAAGAGAATATTTCTTGCGTAAGATAATAGTGCATGAGAACATCCTTAATTGTGTCTGACGCTAATAAATTAAATTGGATCACATTTGTGATGTGTTTGAAAAGACTCGTGTAAGTTCATTAATATTTATAGGAAATTTTTAAAAAAAATATTTTAAGACCAACATAAAACATAAAGCCCAAAACATGGCATGTTCAGATTATGTATATTCGAAGAAAATAGTGATGATTACTCTGCATTTTTTTTTTTTTTTTTTTATTATTTGCAATGCGGAATTTATTTAAAAGTAGTTTCTTAATAAGAATTGCGTGTCATTTAGTTTGAAAACACCCATATCTGTTATGAAATACATAGGAAATTAAATGGGAATTTTCTCATTTAATTTCCTATGTATTCATAACGTATTCCTATGTATTCATAACCTGTATTCATGTAATTTCCTATGTACTCATGTAATAAAATTTCCACATTTTGCGAATTTTACATAATTTTTTAGAATTCTGTAATCATTTGATACTTTCATACTATCATACACTGAAGAGCCAAAAAAACTGGTATACCTGCCTAATATCGTGTAGGGTACCCGCGATCACGCAGAAGCGCCGCAACACGACGTGGCATGGATTCGATCAATGTGTGAAGTAGAGCTGGAGATAATTGACACCATGAATCCTGCAGGGCTGTCCATAAACCAGTGGGAGAAAGAGGGGGTGGGGATATCTTCTGAACATCACGTTGGAAGGCAGCCCAAATATGTTCAATAAAGTTCATGGTGTCAATTATCTCCAGCACTACTTCACACATTGATCGAATCCATGCCACGTCGTGTTGCGGCTCTTCTGCGTACTCGCGGGTATCCTACACGATATTAGGCAGGTATACCAGTTTTTTTGGCTCTTCAGTGTATTAAGTAGTGAGTACCAATTTGTTTAAAAACTTCTATTTATGATTAGTGAAATTAACAGATAATTTAGAAAAAGAACTTTTGTGTTTCGAATCGCTAACATTAGAGAGAGCATTCTGGAAATGTTTTACAGGTTTGTTACAAAGCGAAATTTTGTCTCATGTTAAAAAGTAAATGATATTCTTAAAACCACCTATGTATGTTAATAAATATTTATAGAAAATTGAAAAAATATTTATTCAGTCTATAACATGTTTAGTTCTTTGAATGCATATAGCTAATATAATTGTTGATATTTTGCAATTTTTCGCCGAAAACTGTTTTTTTTTATAATTAAAAGTGAGCTCTATTTTGTTTGAAATCATCCATATTTATAGTAATAAAGAAATATCTGTCGTAAATTTTAAAAATGAATTTGTCCAAAGCACAGTATATTCACTGCAAAAGAAAATTTGTGTTTAGTTACCACCATTTTTGATGATGAGTTAAACTGAAATTTTTTACAGTGCACGGAGTGGTATACTTTCTTTAATTTTTCGCATTTTGCTTTAAATTTAACTGTTATAGTTTTATTAATTTATTTATGTTTTTTTTCACTACCCACTGACAATATTTCCAAGTGCTCTAGAATAAATTTATGGAATGGCCTCATTTAGACAAAATTTCGTTTGGAAGACAAGCGATACTTTAAAAATATATTTGCTGTATTTTTTTAAGCAAATATTATTTCATAATTTTATATATATTTTTGCACGATGAATGCAGTTTTGTACTTTAAAATGTATGTAGTTGGCCTCAACAACAAAAATGGTGGCAGCTGTACATCAAAATGTTTTCGTTGCAGTATGTATATCGCTATCATAAGGAGGAATGTAGCAAACTTTTTATATTATTTCATATCGCGAAATTCGTTTTAAACTTGTTTCATGCGAAAAAGTAGACGTTAGTTTGTCGGAATACACCAATATAAGTCAGAAAAAAATGTCCTTCAATTTTTTTGGAAATGGGATATGTTTAGCCCAAGACATCAACGCTAAATTTATTCATTATATATCTCTATCGTAAAGGAGGATTAATATGAGAGGATTAAATGACAGAAACTTGAAAACTTTGCAAATTTAATTTTTCATAATTTAATTTTTTCAATGAGCCGATCGACCTATGTAGGTGTTACGTTGGGTTGGTGCTACATAAGAAACAAAACAACTAATGATAATAAAATTAAAGAGAGAAAATGGCCGAACAAATCTATATGGTCTTTAAAAAATTTATGATGGCTCATGATTTTTCGTTATAGTGGCCAACATAAAAGTGCCGCGATGAGAGCCTAGTAATTAAAAAAAACTACATTTTTAATATGACATGAAAATTACAGTGATAAGAAAGCATACCTGTGGGCGATCACAATAAAATGGAGGTACTTCTAAAAGGAAAAAAAAATCCAATTTTTGCATAGAGTCTCTAGTAGTCATAAATAACACTTTGAAGTTCACTAAAAGATTTTCTTTATTTTTGATGAGTATCAGAGAGTTCAATATTTTACATCACGCAGGTCAGCATTCCGTAGGCATATGGTTATCCACTAGTTTTTCATGACAGGTAGAGTGACAGGTAGAGGATCTGGAGACGGCCCAAATTGGTAAAAATGAAATAGAAAGGCTGGGGCAATGAATGGCGAGCGTTGTCATACAAAATGACAAACTTCAAAAAAAGGACAGGAACTTTGCATGTTTAAGTTGAGGAGCAATGAAGTTTGCTCATTCCAAAATCATAAATCTGAGAGAACTTCCATTAGAAACGAAATGATCAAACTTAAGTTGTTGAAAGATTCCTCAGCACGGAAAAAAAATCATTCTTGCAGCATGTTGAGATAGTTGCAATGGCGGAAAAAGAACGCCATGATAAAATTAAAACTCCGTCTCTCAAAGAGAGGAGGGGGTGAAAAAGTAAAACGAAAAGTCCCTGTTAAGGGATCGTAGTGTATTGAGTCATCACGTTTTTGAATGCTGCATGCTCCCAAAAATGGGCGGTATTTATATCAACAGCTTGAAGGTCGAAGTTAAACTACCTAAAACGCAGCCGAATCGTGGTTAAAAGGAGAACCGAAATGAATTGATGAACCTCTTAAATATAATCACAATTACGCACTAACTGTGACCCTATCGGACCATCTCCCATGTGCTCGCATCAAAGGCTGCCGAAGGTCAAAGACAGTAAGGCGTCAGAGAAGAGGGGTCAGGGGTCGGCCTAATTTTTAGGTCACAATTTTATTAGAAAGTTGTGATTAAGTGACACAATGTCACAGTAGGGGGCAGGGAACTGAAAGGTACAGAAAGGTTCTGGGTTCGAATCCCGGGCAAGATATGGATGTTCTTTCCTTTTCTGTACCATTTGTTCTTACTGTGGGAGTGACGTTGGCCCACCTAATATGGTACCCCTGTAAGAGAGGTCAACAAAATTGCCCTGTAGATACCTGAATTGACGGATGTTAACACAGGCGGGAATTAGAAGGAAAAAAAATTTTCAATGCGAAATTTATTTGAAAATGGTTTGAAGATTTCAAGTTATCGTCAATTTGTTTTAAAACACCCACACATTGCATATCAAGAAATACTTAATATGTGATGTATAATAAATACGTATTTGACGGCTTTCTGATAAACTATTTCGCACCTATTTGACCATTGGTCTTATAAATTCTGAATGTTTCTACACTAAAGCTTTGCAATGTTAATTCCCTTGTGCGTCTAGCATTACGAACTACGCAATGTGTGAGTAGCATTACGAGCAATGTCTTCTGTTGACATTAATCAAGGTACTTGTTAATCTGAATTTGATGGAGTTTGCTCCCTCAAACTAATGTCCAAGTTCTGTATTCGCAGAATGCATTGAATAGCACAGTTTCTGTATTAGATCAAAATAATTTATACGCTTGTCTTTACATCTGACATTTTCCGTCTAAAGTGGGATCGATTAAACTGTGAATTAGTTTGAAAATGGCTGATTGCATAAACATAAGAAATCTTGGTGATAGTCTATGCGCAATGAACGCACATTTTAATTGAATTTTAAAAGTATTGATTTAAAGCATTAACTTTAAAGAATGCGTTATGCAAAATTCGAAGAAGATTTGAATTTATTATTTAAAAAGCCATTGCATGTTCTTTCAAATAGTGAATGAAATAAAATCTAATTAATAAAAAAAGTATTGATCTCAAACTTTTATTTTAACTAACTTTTCACTTCAAACAGCCAAAAATCTTCTGAACTATTTTATTTTGTTGCTTTAGAAATGACTTCGTTTTAAAGGTTTTCCTTTTCCTCTTAATTATAATATTAAACTTCATGACAAAGGAAATTGTGTTTAAAAATTTTATAGAATTAAAAATTGTTCATTCTTATTCTTTCGTTTAAATATTTTTAATACCTTTTATGTTTAGATTTGAGAGGTTGTATTCTAACTCTTCTAAGTGTAAACCGAAAGGGAACAACCATACAGTAAAAAGCGAAACATGCTAAACAACTTTTAATCTAATGATCGGATTTTCATGTACTGAGGCTCAATCATACACCAGAATAAAAAATTTGGTCAAATATAGCAGAATATGGTAAACTTTACCATGTTCCTGGTTATATGGAAACCTCAAAAAGCTCAGTAACTTTTAGCGGATCACTTTGGCCATGATTTTGGCAAAATGAGCAGCAAAATATGTTTTTATAATATACGATAAAAATGCGCATGGCATAAAAATCATTTATTCAGGTAAATTTATTTTTCAATTTTTTTATTTTTTACTAAATGAAAGACAGAGCTCCGCAATTTCGTGATCAGCTGAAAAATAACGATATTTGAGTCAGCATTGCTTAAGTTTGGGGCTTCAAGTCATTGCCGTTTACTCCAGTCTTTCACAGTGACAGCTCATTGCTTTAATCACGGATCACGATTTCAATAAGTGGTTTAAGGACAAATTCTAAGCATAATCTTATGTAGCTTTTAACAGTTACTATTCACTTCGACCGTAATATATTTCAATCTTAAGGCCTGGTTTCTTAGGACAGGTAGGCGTTACAGAGCTTGCGTCATCTTGAAACGAGCACTAACCTCAGATTGGTCAATTTGTGAGTTAAACAGCATACGTTCATCGAACGCTCAGCTTGAACGACGACTGCCGTCCGAATCAACTGCAGTTGGATTACAACGGATAAAGTATGCAATGGCGGACAACAGCCAACAAACGACAAAAGCAATGGCGGACAACAGCCAACAAAGCATTGAAATCGGCCAAGATTTTGATTTCGAGGAGAAATTAATCTCTGAAATTAAAAAATTACCTAATTTGTATAATACAAAATCTAAATGTTACAAAGATTCCGTGCTTAAAAGCAATCTGTGGTTACAGATTGAAATGTCATTTCCCCCCCCCCTCTAAAGCACTGGTCGACAATAGCACATATAAAGTTATAGGAACTAGCTACAAAATCAAAATAAATATTTGTTTACGTCATTAACGCATGCGCAATGCGAGATAATGTCTGCCTTGGAACGACTGCTCACGCTGTACTTACAAAACAGTATTTTGTTGGCGTCAGGGTAGGTCAACTTCCCGCTGACGCCCAGAGAACGCTCTTGTCTTAAGAAACCAGGTCTTTAGGCGACTATTGATCACACAATATATAAATCATTTAATTATTTAACATAACAATAATAGCATGTAATTATATAGTTATTTAATGTACAAAGGGTTTATATAATAAAGTTGTCGACATATTATTCAACGGACAGCATACCGTTTGAGTGAACGGAATAAAAAATTTTACATAGGCATTATGATTTATGCGCTTAAGAACAATGTCAAAAACGATTGCGGAGTCGCAGTTTCAATGTCAAAATTTTCAAATGGTAACACTAACTTTTTTCACTTAATTTTTTCAGTTAAAAAACCAAAAACAAACTTCAAACTATATTTTTATCACTAGAAATTGTGACACCAGGTTTTTGAAAAGTATTACGAGTTTTTATGTCCCCTAACGGGAAGTAAGTGAGATGAAAACCTTTAAAAACAGGGAGGTAAAATTACAAGGAAAGAAATTTATATTTTAAAAATTGTTGGCTGTCAGTCCTCACCTGTTTGTATTTATCACACTCTCTTCTCGTTAGTGGTCATGAAAAATTGCGACCTTCGGCAAAAGCATAACGTCACAATATAGTTTGAACTCTATTTTCGGTGCTTAATGTAAAGATTCGGTTCATATCAAAACAGTGAGAGTTGTCATTTGATAATTTTGAAAATTTGTTACTGTAACTGTAGGAACTATGCACTCACTTTTGACATTCTCCTTGCGCACATAGATCATAATGTCTGTGTACAAAATTTTACCCCATTCACTCAAATGGCAAGGTCTCTAGAGGGCCATATGTTGACAAAGTTATAAATCACCCTGCGTAAATAAATAATATTACATATATATTTAACAATTTTATACAATCATATTATAAACTGAATCTTATCATACAAATATGCAAAAAATTTGCATATTAAACAATTTTGGACATACCATTTATAACATGTTTTAATGTTTATGAATATCATTCATATTATGCAAGGTTCATAATACAAGGTTCATAATAAGGTTCAATAATTAAGGTTCAAGGTTCATAATAAGGTTATACACTCATGGACAAAAAAATTAGTTCCCCAAGAAGGAGTCTTCAAAATGAAACGAAATTTTACATGTGTAATGACTACTTCGATATAAGTAAATGATTAAAAAATCAAAGATTATCGTTTTTCTTTGATTTATTTATATAAAAGTAGTCATTACGCATGTAAAATTTCGTTTCATTTTGACGACTCCTTCTTGGGGAGCTAATTTTTTTGTTCATGAGTGCATAAATTTTTTTGTTACGTTTTTTCTACATAAATCTTTATATGTATTGATTCCAAATTTTTTAAATAATTTTTATTTATGTCTGTGAATTAGAATTTATTTTATTGTAGATAACTATATTATAGGTCAGTAGTTTCTACCCAAAATCTTTATTCATAAATGGTCATAGGAGATTGTCGTTTACACCAATGGAGGTGGTGGTTTATGATATTTGAGGGGAAAGAGAAATGGTAGAATCAAAAGCCTAAACACATGCAATCATGCAAATAGCTTTGATCAAGTGCAGAGTGGAGTCCTGAATTATGCATTGAAAATTTCTGTAAATGTAAAACATGTGTGTATTTTATGGAGGTAGGATTGAAAGATAAAAGATGACTTCCAGATGGATCATGAATAATATGTTACTGAACATCTGGCGCAATCGGTGAAATAGTATACAAACGCTCAAACAAATTGTTTTTGATATTCATTCAATTCAATTCAATTTATTTTGTAGATTTTTTCTATTTTCAAATTTCGGAGTTCATTTTATTTAAATAAAATCACACTGTTTAAAATCAAACTGAAATATTTAGAAACACAGAAAGTTTTATTGAACTTTCTGTACTTCTAAATATTTCAAATGTGTTTAGTTATTCCATTTGAATTTTTCTTCCAATGGCAAGGCAAAAGGTACAAATAAAAAGATGAAATAAATAACGAATACAAATTTATGTAGGATAACAAAGAAAGAAGACCGAAGTCATTGCCTTAAAAGTTCTCTTGCTTCCCAATACCTCATTTGAAATATCAACCAGCAGTTTCTAAACTATTTTATGTGGTGTCCTGATAACTCGGTTTTTATAAAAGGTCACCATGTTTCGTCTGATAAATCACCATGTTCCATCTGATCATCGATAATTGCTCAAATCTCCTCAAATGGTTTACTTGTAATAACAAATTAGTGGCTCTTCAGTGGATTCCGGCCCACTGTGGAATCCAGGGAAACGAAGCGGCCGATCTCCTGGCAAAAAAGGGAGCCTACAGAGATCTAATTCCAGACTCCCTTTCACATTTACTGACATTTATTGAAACTTAATATTTGTTAACATTTAATGAAACTTAACTCTCTTATTTTCATAAAACTTTTGTTGATAAACGGTTTCAGCTAACAGAATCTTTTTAATTAGAAAAAATAATTTTTGAAGGTACTTACATGTCTCAAGAAATGATTATTAATTTGCATTAAAACCTTCATTGTTAATTATCTTATTTGCTGTCAGAGCCTAAGATTTAGATCTTCGTTTAGATGCTTTCACCTTTTGAAAATTGCCTAAAACCAGTCTGCGATAAAACGATTATATTAGCAATAACAACGATTAACGACAACAATGGTGTTAATGATAAAATTAACACCATTTGTACAATCAAAGGTAATGTTAGCTTTCTCGAAATTCTCTATTCGATGATTATTTTTAGATGTAACAATCAGACATCTAAGTTTATAGTCATTATTGTTACGTACTCGTCTCTCGAGGCATTGACACTTACGAAACGGCGAAATGTTACAACAAAAGTCTAAAACTCCTTATTGCTTTCCTGTAAATTTCTCGATTTTGAACATCTACTAAAGGAAAGCGATTTCCACATGAGTAAACTACACTTTCGCCCTTGGTTAATACAAATCCTTATTGGTCCGTATGTATTCTTACGGTTACACCCTGCAGCAAAGCTTAATCGAGATTTTGGGAGCTAGCCTCTAGCATTCTCGTTCAATTTTCTTAGGAGCAATTGTTTCATTCATATTTGTAGTAACTATGTTTTAATATTTTGAATTCACAATTCAGGACTAACACATATTGCTTTCAAAAAATTAAATTTTTTAGTGTAATTATTTTTGAAAGCAAGAAGATTTTAATTTTCATTGTGCATTTCGTATAAATATATATATTTGTAAATAATAAGTTTTTAGAGTAATGTATAATATTAAGTTCACTGTGGTTTAAAAAGGCAAATATTACACTGGGAAAAATCCAGGATCAATTGACGGTAAAATGTACCGGCAGTCAAGGTGCCGATACTTTTTACTGTTAAGTTCATTTATATCAGAACCTGTTACGGGACAAAAAAAACCGTAATTTTTACAGTAATAACCGTAAAATCACTAAAACACTCTGATTAAATAAATTTTACTGTAAAATTACTGTATAACATTTTATGGTAAGAAACGCGTTTTAAGTATGATGCATTCAAAGTACCGGTACTTTATTCCATAATTTGATCCGGAATTCTTTACAGTACAATTGAGAGGTAGAATATTGTAATTAAGGCAAATAATCGCTCTTTCTGAATTTATTTGTTAAGTTTTTCTGATAATCGTGTTGTATAGTGTGCCATAAAAGTTAATTCACACATCAAAATATTGCTATAAATTCAAAAATCACAGTTGTAAAATATTTCACTACATTCTTTTTAAAAAGTTTTATGGCATATTTTGTACAATTTTTGTACTGTAAAAAATTTGAGTGTATTTATCATCAAAAATAATGGCAACTATCCTAAGAACTAGTTCTTAATTAAACTTATTCTAAGACTGAGGAGTGAGCTTCTTCTTGTCTTCAAGTGGCGCCATCTATGACCAAGAACTCGATTTCTGTCACACACATACATCATAACCCGTTTTACAGGGAGGACATTCACAAACTATTCATCCATCAGCAGATCGTTATTTTGACCATTGAGGTCATTTTGACCTAAACCAGAGCACAATTAATCTCCGATCCAGAATCCCAGTATGTTTTAACTTGTCATTGGAACTTGAAGGACTTTGTGATCCCAACAGATTTAGCGCGCACCAGTCACAATTTTAAACATGGAAAGATTTCAGCCGGTGGGGATCGAATTCACAACCTCTTGGGTATGGGCCCAACGCCTTTCCAACCAGGCTATTAAAGCTATTCATGATTCTAGCTTTGGATTGTATAGCAAAAGTAACTTTACCGATACTTATGTGTATCTTATCTGTAATTATAAATTTTAGTGATTAGCAAACAAGGGTCGGCTATTTTACGCCAAGTAGTGACAAAGAAAATTTTAGATGTTTAACTACAACAGGAACTATTCTTAGTTTTGGTGTGGTGTCACACATAGTGAAGCACCACTTTGGTGAAAAGTAGTGGCCACCGTTTTTGGTGTTCAAATACGCGAGAATATCTTACAGTATGGAAATCAAATTTTATAAAATTACATAATAATTACGCATTAGACAAAAAACATATTAAAATGTATTCGAACTAGGCTTATCAGAGGAGAAGCGGGTATAAATTATTATTTATAAAATTAATTAGAACATTTCACAGAGATTTAAAACATAAACATTCATAGCACACATACGCCTTTTAACGACGAACTTCTGTTTCCATAGATGCAACTCACACCAACTTGTATGCAATCTACTAACGATATACAAAGTCTGCAAACCTTATTATTCTCAGGAATGAAAATATTTTATGTAATGTTAAAGATCTCTAAGACGTGGTCTTGGCGTAAGCTTCATGTTTACAAATATTTGTTGAGTATTAACTAATTTTAAGCGTCGCCTGCAAATGAAAGAGGGGAATCGCATAAGATCATACTTTAACTGCTTTATGACAGTACACAGGAATACATTTTTGCAAACTTTTTAAAGTTGCATGATAACTAAGTCTGACAAACTTTTTGAGTTTTCAGACTTATTTGAAAATAAATAAAGTAATCTTAGATACCTATCGTTCAAAAACATATATTTTTAAACTTGGTAGTTTACAGTGTATGCTAAATTCTCACATTAAATTTTCAAGTATTAATAAAATTTAAAAAATAAATACATTTTTCAAAAAACATGTTATATTTTAAGGTTTATTTAGATGACTTATTTATAGATTAACACTCTACCAACTTTTACTTTAAAGACTCAAGCAGAGTTTTAAAAATCAATGAAAGGAAAAATTAATATGCTGCGCTCTTAAAAAACAGCAAAAGGAGAAGAAAACATAAATTTTGCATCGAAATTTCTTTTGTTTATTTCTTTTTAATGTCCATTGAATTCAAAATATTATATCAGTGTTCAATACATAGAAAACTGTTTTCGATTAAACTGGGTTGTAAGTTTAACAGATAGGTTTTTTAATTTACTCTAAGCTTTGTGCTTAAAATCCTTCTAAAAAATCAATTTTTAAATGAAAATTAGTTCGAACAAAAAAAAAATGATTGGTGACATTTATTTCAATCCTCAATAAAACATTAAATCTAAAATAATTTAATATACGGTTTTAGTAACAATTTCAATTTGTCGCTGGAAATGTTTTTAATATTTTTTAACTTTTATTTATTTATTTTCATTTTTCGTTTAAATTATTTTTTTTCTACAAAAAGCATTCATAAGACACTATATTTTTTAAAAATTCATAATTGCCAAAAAAATATGTCAAATAAGTTTTTCTAAGCTCTGACCAAAAGTCATGTTGTAAGCACGTATCTTAGAACTGGCAACAACCAGTTAAAAATTACATCAAAACTCGTATTCACTTGGGAGTCGTTACAAGTCACTACGTGACCAAAGTGTGTAAACAAACAAATCGGCAAAACTTTACATTGAATGCTGGCAGATAGGAATTACCAAAACTACTGCTATCGCATTCCAATCTCTTGGAAAAAATCCATTACCTTCATACAAACTTCTTTTAAAATTTTACCTCTATAAAAAATAACTTTATCTAGGAGAAGTTTAAAAAAATTAATACTATTTTTAACCGTTCATTTCATTGTTATCTGTATTGCATACTGATTAATATATTATAAATATAGAAAAGAAAACAATCAATGTTAATAATTTATGGAAAATCATTTATTTACTACATATTAAGTAGTATCATTTATGTAGTGTTATAGAAGCAATAACTCATATCCTATTTATTCTTTCATTAAAAAATTGTTTAAAGTGATTCTAGAGATTGAAAGAACTGCATTTCAATGTATATTTCTTTAAGCATAGAGATAAATTTAAAAACAAGTAAAAATAGGGCGAAGTTTAAAGGAAATCACAATTCACTTAAGGTGATTACGACAAAATGTACTTTGTTCTTTAAACACTTGAAGTCCTTAAAATTTAAGACTTCTAGTATTTTTATTGAATGAAAATAAAGCTATTATAATCAAACAATCTATTATATATAATTCTCTTACGTGGCTCCCAAATTTTGCCTGTATTTCTCTTCCACCGGTGGCAACGTTTGCTTTGTTTTGTTTACGTTTTGAAAACATCAACGCATTCTGCCTTTTAATGATGTGTTTCTGATCTAATATATATAATTCTCTTACGTGGCTCCCAAATTTTGGCTGAAGTACTTTGTACAACTAAATAAGATTCTTTTCACAACACTTAAATATTTACTTTATTTTCTTCATATATCAGTCGGCAAAGAATTCTGTTGGGTTAAAAAACATTTAGCTAAAAAGATAACGAATTCTAAAAGAAATAAAAATAAGCAACTTAAAAAATAAAAATGCTGTTGCCAGCCATAGAATTTTTTGAAAGTTAACTTAATAAATCAAAATGACATAGAAGCGCAACTAGATCAAAATTATGATACCTGAGCGCTTGACGTAACAAATCCTTTAATTCTATAAGTGCTGTATCGCCAAATGCCCAAATTAACAATTGTATTTTTAAAGAAATTCTATAAAAAGTTTTAAATAAACAACCTACTTCTACAACTGCTTCTTGAAGAACTTGGCTCATTGATTAAAAATATTGTTTTAATTTCACAGTACTAACTTTACTTCTACTTTCATTATTGCTATGACCCTCTTTCATTACATTTTACAACTTCATGCTAAATTTGAGGACTTAAAGTTGTTTTGTGGTTGAATACTGACAGTTATAAATGTGTACATAAAAAAGTAATATTTAGAGGTTAAGAGTTTGCCTCAGAAAAATTTGAATTGTTGACATTGAATTTAACAATGGAAACAATCGTCTTTGTGAAAAATTGAATTGTATTGTAGACATCAAAACTGAAAATATTGTGTTTCAACGTAACAATACTACCTTAATTTATACTTTAGAATTGCCTCGGAGAAATTTGAATTGTTAGAAATGACTTAAAATTATAATATGGTATTTTTCAGTTAAAATAAAACTTTTTCTTTAACTTTTTCTATGACTATACTCATTTTCTTACTCTTTTCTTTGTTTTTTATACATTTTATATTTTTGTGATAAAATAAAAAACTTATAGTTGTTCTGCTTCTGAACACTGATGAAAACACAAAATGATGGGCTTCATCAACAATCAAAAATATATACATTTATTTTACAAATTCTATATTATTAGGGTGGCGCACTTCAGAGAATTAAAAATGCAAAATTATCTTCATCGAAGCCGATGCTTTACATCCGGCGTTCAGTGGCAGACTACTATTTCACATTGTTTTACAACACATGGCTTTAGCCCTCTGGTGGGAAAGACTTTGAAACAAAACTTACAACAGTTACTTTTCTCAACAACTGAAATTTAGAATAGTGTGATTAAGAAAAATATGTGAACTGTTTGCAATTTCAAATTAATATTGAAATGTACAGGTTTAGAATTTTCTACAGTGAAAAGTTTTCGGAACTTCAGTATTCAAAAAAGTATACAAAAGCTAGATGTTAAGAACGTATCCAATGAGTGAGCAAAGCGAGCATTGGATTGCGAAGCAATCCGAAATGAACTGCGAAAGCCGTTCCGGGGGTTGGTGAGCGTTAGCGAGCAGGGGGCGAAGCCTCCTAGTAAAAAATAATTCTATAAATTCAATCAATTTAAAACTAATAAAAGAAATTATACATTAATCGTCAAAATTGCAATTAAGATAGTTTTACCGTAGTATTGAATAAATAATTTATATCTATACTTTAAATATATATATATATATATATATATATATATATATATATATATATATATATATATATATATATATATATATATATATATATATATATATATATATATATATATATATATATATATATATATATATATATATATATATATATATATATATATATATATATATATATATATATATATATATATATATATATATATATATATATATATATATATATATATATATATATATATATATATATATATATATATATATATACACGTCGTTTCAAACCAGCTATAAGCAGTTCAATACTGACTAACAGTAGCTAGAACTGGTTCAAAGAACTTTGGAGTGCCGTATTTCATACTTAAAAGATCAAGCGATTATTCTATAGAATACCTAGTTAAATTGTGGAATTCAATAATTTTATCTAATTTTACCGACTTAGCTATTTATTTCATGAAATACCTAGTTATCTACGAAATAACGGATTTCCCACTTTAACAGTAACTTATAAGGATTGTTTGCTTAAAATATGTGCTAAATAAATTTCGTATTCATAAATTATTATTTGGATTGTGCAGCTAGTTAATTTGAAAGCTATGCAGTTGTGTAATTTTTGTGTTGTGACTTCCAATCCAAAAAGCACAGGATTTTTTAAATGAAATCTATTGAATTTTTCCAAAGAAGGAACTTCCTATTCACATTTTAAGATATCAATAACAGTGTTAATTTACCTTCATTCGTAATTTAATTTAATTTTAATTTAGTTTACGTGATGACTCAACTTGAGTTATTTTTAATACAACTAAATATATAAAATTGAAAAAAGTAAAACACATAAATTTAAAAAGAAACGCAAAATGGCTTCAATTTATTGAGATTCTATTGCAACCGAAGTATAATAGAGGATAAATTGGGGTAAAAAGATAATCATAGAAAAGCAATTTTTTTATACTCTACACTTCTCAAAACATTAGTTCATCTTTGAACAATATTATCTGCTGTGAAGAATAATACAATTAAGGTGTTGAATTTAGACACATTTTTTCTTTCATTTAAAACCGTATTACCGTGTTATTAAGTTTCTGAAGCACGACAATAATGTTCATTTCAGCATCATATTAAAAGCTGCAGTAATTGTTGACAATATTATATAATATGGTTCAAAATTGTTTTTTCGCCAGTATTTTAAGCAATACTGCTTGATTTCCATTTTACTGTATCCATAACATTCAGCTTCATTATCAAATCCAAAATGAAAGATCTCAAAAACCCGAAAGTGCTCTTATTTCATGATTCAAATACAAATCCGAAATATCCTTTATACCATTCTTTCAAAACATGTTAAAACACTTAAATTATATTGTCAAATAAATTTCAGATACTCAACTTTTCATGAATGTTATAATATTCTCTAAACAAAAATTTTTGCAATTACACACGCAAAAATATTTTTAAAATTTTCAGTCCAGACACTATAAAAAACTTTTTTAAAAAGTAATGATCTAGGACCAATCCGTTCTGCGCCACCTAAAATAGCACGGTTGATAAAACTGCTGAGACATTTTACTCCTAAACTATTCTATATCGGATTGAAAAGGAATGTTTCGAAATTGATTTTGTATCTCATTATCTTTCTCATAATTACTTCGGCTAGAATTTTATGATACAATTACTGCAAATCATTAAACTAATGAAAGATAATTAAGGTAACAGCTGCAAAAAATCCCTGCCGAAACTGTAAAAAGTTCTTTTTTCTTTTTGAAGTTTTACCATTTCTCCTCCCCCCCCCCCCAAACGTATTTTTCTCACAAACAGCGAGGAAGTTTAAAATAAATATCATAACAATTTAAGTAATTACCAATGTGTGAATAATTCAAAACTTAAATAGCTGCTGTTAGCTAATTTATTTTAACTAACTTTTTAATCAGATTTTATTTCGTATTTATTAGCAAAAATGGTGTACAAAAAAATTATTTTAAGTTTTTCAAACTTAAATCTTGAAAACACTATCCTGCTAATTCCTTTTTATCGTAGAATAACTGGTTTAAAAGTATGGTTTTTATTTTTATACAGACAAAAAAAGACAATTTCATTTTATAATGTAGTTTTTAATAAGTATGAGTGACTATTTCTTTATATTAAAAATTTATTTTGCACCTTATGAAAAATATAGATCTAGTTTTCTTACTGTCCCTTAGAGATGGTTACAGTTCTTTACCGATGGTTACAATTTATAACCGTGTACCATTTCCTTAGTATTCTGCCAAATGCAGATAATATTTTTATTAAATGGTTTGTAAAAGTGTATTAGTACATTCTATCTTAATTCATGCCTTAAAAACTTTTAGTGTATATACTGTAAGAAAGTTTAGTGTAGGTACTGTAAAAAAAGTTTAATAAATTTAGTGTAGTGTATTTTAGTGTAAAAGTTTAGTTCAGTGTACGTACTGTAAAAAAGGTTTAGTAAATTTAGTGTCGTGAATTTCAGTGTAAAAGTTTAGTGTATATACCGTAAAAGATTCAGTAAATTTAGTGTAGTGTATTTTAATGTAAAAGTTTAGTGTATGCATTGTAAAAATGGTTTAGTAAATTTAGTGCAGTGTATTTTATTGTGAAAGTTTAGTGCTAGTATCTCTTTTCGTTTTCCTTCCCATTGTTTAGAAACTTAATTTTCTCATTTTTTTCGAATTTAATCTCTACTAACTGGACACCCCCTCAAACCCGCTTCTTATCACCCTTCTTTTATTATCCAGTTCAAGCTTATTTCTCTTCTCCTTTTTAAATTGCTTTTTTTTCCTTACTGCAACGTGTTTGTCTCCTTATTTTTCATCTGTTATTTTGTGTTTAGTCACTGAAGAAGGTTCTTATTTATAGAACTAAATCTATAGTATGTCTTTATTCACGTTGTTTATTCATACGTAGCACCTAGTATACCTATCCTAATTAGGACAAATAAAGTTAGTTTTGTATTTCTTTCACACAGGAAAATTTTATTAAAATAAAAACAAATAATAAAGCAAGATGATATACTAAACGCTTGGATTTTCCTTCAAATCACTATTAATACATTTTTTATACCGTGAATACTCCAATTCCAAAGTCTAGCACGAGGATCGTGATCATTTACTTTGAGCCATTTAGTTTGATATATGCAGAATGACTGAAGGAATATATCGAGACAAACACGCTGAGATAAAGAAAATCCACTATATTATTTCAAACACTATACAAAAACAAAGAAACGGGAGAAAAAAACTTTTTTTCTAAAATGAGGAAAAACTGTGGCGTAACTACCACTACAAATATTAAATACCAAATCACTAGTATATAAAACATGTTAAATCGATTCTATCTTGAGGTACGTTTTTGACAGATGAAGGTTGGCATAGTCTATAATTAATTCCCCTCAAAACAAAGAAGAACGTCATTAAGGTCTGTTACAGACACCAGTCTCGTTGTATTCTAAAACAAAATTTAAAAAAAAAATAGAATTATCACGAAAGTTTTTTTTTATATTCGCGATCGCAACGAACTATAGGGGGCGTTGTTGTATGAGACGCTTACCTGCGATTTCCATATGAACCGTCATTCAGTTACTCTGGAGACGTCGTTAATGTAGCGTGTAGCATTGCAACGTTCCTTCTTTAATGTGGCTTATTAAATTTAAAAAAGAAAAATGCTTGATCTTCTTTCTTGTACAACCGAAAACAAAATGGTATCTCTTTTTATTAGAGAAGGAATATCCAAAACACATCGGAAAAATATTTGTTCATTAACAGAAAAAAATATGTATATTCTTATAAGAGTTAAAACCTAATGCCCGAGAAATAGTATTACTAAATGTAATGATATAACATGAAAGGCCCATTTAAACTTTACATTCTATAGTTTTAAGAATCATATTAGTTCAAAAATTAAAATGAGCAAAAAGTATACATAAGCCTCATAATTTTATGAAATTTAATTTTGTAAACAACGTTTTTTGACAACAATTATCAAAAAATTTCAAGTTTCAATAAAAATCATT
Source organism: Parasteatoda tepidariorum (assembly GCF_982258835.1). Taxonomy (NCBI): domain Eukaryota; kingdom Metazoa; phylum Arthropoda; class Arachnida; order Araneae; family Theridiidae; genus Parasteatoda; species Parasteatoda tepidariorum. The sequence continues at coordinate 74,868,109 of NC_141755.1, read as the reverse complement.
ATTTAGAAACTAAGAAACGTAAAATAAAGAATGCTGACGAAACAGAAAAAAAAAAAAAAAAAAAAAAAAAAAAAACAATTCTTTTTTGTCGCCATTTTTAGTGCTACGAATGTAGCACTAAAAATGTCTGGGGAATGTCTTTGGGATTTGCCAAAAACAAAACAAGATGCAATTTTATTTTTTCAGGAGGGAAATATTTTACCGAAAAAACGAAAATGTACCAATTCCCACAACATAAAACTTTATCTTGGCAAACGTACGTTTTGGAAATGTTATTTCATTTGGAATCTTATTCATCAGAGTTCATATGGCGATATGATTATTTTGAATCTATGCTAAACTCTATATCGGCTCATTTTCCACCGAAATCCAATTAACTATTTTGATTTTAAATAAAGTGTTTTATTTTATGAACTGTCGCAAAAATTTTAAGTGTAGATTGGCGGCACTTAAAAACCGCCAAATCTGTAGCGGCGGTGGCGTTAATACGTCGTAAGTACCGAATTTTTATTCCATACTTTTCTGAATCATATTATTTCAAACATTGGAATATACAAGAAGTATACATAAACACACAATGTTATACCATTTAATTTTTCAAAAGTATTTTGAGAACAATTTTTATCAAAAAATTATTAACTAAAAAACGGAAAATAAAGAATTCTTAGGATAAAAAAAACGATTTTAAGAATTCTTAACATTGAAATAAAAACTTTCATATTGTTTCTTTTTTTATTATTCTTATAGTTCTTAATCAGACGTAAAAAACCATTCTGTAGAGAAAAATCATCAAATGAAAAAAAAATATTTACAAGCAAATTTTTTATTGTAAAAATCATTGCACTTACCTGATTTATGATTCCCGGAGAATTCCAAAATGATAAGTTTCTTGTTTGAAAACTTTATTCTCAAATAATAGATACATAGTTTATACCTTCATTACTTTTAGATAACATACTACACAGCAAAATTTTATAATTGATATGAATTTGAATATGTAGCTAAAAACAGAATAGCTGAATTCTAGTTGAACTTATTCTTTCAAAATTAAAAAAAACTTACCAAGAAAACGATTTAAATTAATTAAGAATCAGCACAAATGGCACTATTTCAAGTAACTTGGATAATTTTTTATTGTTGTTTTCCGAATTATATGGATACAGAAATATATACTATTCTATAACGAAGAAGAATATGCTATAACTATTACAATTCTGTATGTTCTGAATTCATATTTATTCACTGGAATGACGAAATCAATGTTGACTTCACTTTAATTCGTAATGAATTGAAGACAGAAGAAATGCATTTTATCTTAATACACACATCTGTAACAGTATCCGAAATCGGAAGTCATCAGTTGCAAGTTTATTGATAATAGAAATTAAAAATTATTGAGGAATTTTTCTTCAAATGTTTGGCGTGTTCTGTCCTGAAAGATTTACTAATATTCTGGAGATTTTTTTCAAGTTCTTCGGCTTTTACCTTAGGGAAATTTTGTTTCTTATTTGCTGCTAAAAAATGGCGTCTGATTCAGTCAATGACTTTGATGGAACTAAATGAAAACGTGATAAATTAATGTCCGATATTTACAGGCTCCCGCTAGACGGCGTACTCGAGCGTTGCGATCGCGAATTGTCGTTGCATACTTTTCTTATTTATTTTCTTTGCTTTAGTCAACCTCGCTAGATATTTTTCTATAAGTTCTGACAATAATAATAGTCACATTAACTCTTACTTATCTAAGTAATCAGAGCCAATTACGTAAAATCATACATGTGATCGCAAAATTTAAGTTGCTTTTTCGTATGTCTGATTTCATTTGACGAGATTTAAAAATAATTGTATTTACAGTATAGGTGGTATAAAGAGATAAAAACAGCAGTATAAAGTAATAAAAACTAACGTAGCAACACTGGCTGCGTTTTCTTTCTTTCTCCTATCTTTTTTAACAAATTATTAAAAAATTAAACACCAGTTTTCTCAAATATTAAATTTTTTTTTAAAAATTAGAAAATATTTGAACACAATGTGTAAAACGTTACAGAAATAAATAACTTATAAAAAAAACATATCCTCAAACTACCGAATTTCTAAAAAGTGTGACCAATCTCTAAAACATTCTATACAATTTTTTTTCCTATCTGAAATTCATTTCAGAAGTGCATAAATCTTACTTTGTAAGATTCAAAAAAACCATTTCTCACCGTAAGAGAAATTTTGCTCAAAAGCACAAATGTCTAAAAAGTATTTCCTTAATACTATATGAAGGCTTGACTTGGTAACCATTTATTATCATTTTCGAAAGAATGGAAGAAAAATTGTCCTCCCGTAAACAAGATGGAAAACTAACAACTTCACTAAAAAGAGGTCTGTTTTTCCTTCTAAACATTCCCGTATGATGCACAACGTATACTAATGATCAACGAAGACAAATGACGGTAAAACACAAAACCGTGTTTTGGCATTTTTTTGTGGCTACGGTTTTGCAAATATCTATAATCAATCAATGTTTGGAAAGGATCTTGTCTAAAAAAAAGGGATAAAAGATATCTTGCTTAGGGCTGTATTGTGGAGATTAATTTATTCATGGATAAATGAATTACTAAATGAGAGCCCGGATGAAGCCGTATTTACAAGGAAAGCCTTTTCTCATGAATATTTATGCTGTTGAAGTTTGAAGTAATTTATATCTATAAGCCCGAAGAACGTTTGATAATTTTTATTTTTATTTTTAAGAATTTCTTAAAAATAACTAAAATTCGAGTTTTTGGTTATACCTTAAAGTATAATAAGCAGCAATCGTACCTTAGAGCAATATTTCAGTAAAATCACTGAATTTAAATAGATATTACTGTAAACAATTACGATATAAAGTTTTACGAAAAAAAATAAGATTTTGCGGATGCTGCACTCAAGGTTCCAGTGCTTTTTACTACAATTTGATCAGGAATTTTTACAGTTTAGAGGAGAAAAATAATTGATTGTGAACAATTTTATTATAATGTGTGAGCTACGAGCATCAGCAACGAGCCAAATGGTACCGAATACAGTTAATCTTTATTTTGGTGGGGTGAACCACTAAAAATGTTTTTTATTTAATCAAATAACGAAAAGCCAACAGAAAAGGCAAAAAGCATTAATAAAAAATGGTGTATTTTAGCTTTATTGATTGTATTGTTTTATGTCTTTCAGTTTGGGCATGATTTTGTGGCATTTCTCACCGTTTACGAAGAACTGTAAGCTATTGCGGTTATAGTTACAGCAACTGTATTTAGCTAGTATGAATAAGAGAAAACAACTTTATTTTTCTTAGAACTAAGACTAAAAAGTATATGGGATCACTGTTGAAAAGCGTGTGGAATAAATTTATTGAGGTGATAGCTTATTAAGAAAGCTATGCATACAACACTATTTGTTTTGAGCCTGACAAAAATTAAATTATTTTCTCTTTTTCAGTTCGAGTAAGTTCAGTTCGCAGTTCTTAAAAGTTTCATTTTATAAAAATATTTTGTTCTATTTCAGTTTTAGGTATATCTGTTAATTAAATTATATTGGTAAGCTTTTTTTAAATATCGGTTAGATATAAAGTTGCGATAATTACTGCTGTAGAGTTCAGGAAACCATTAAACCTTTAATTGTCATAAATTACAGAGCTTCAGCTAAAATGTGAGCACAATAGAGAGTCAAAAAACCAATCAAACTTTTGATCAATAGATAACTCCTAAGCGATAAATTCTTCTTGTACCAGTCAGAAAACAATTGATTTTTGTGTTGCCATAAGATTTTAGCACACAAACTAGTCAAAACACAGTCAAGCTTTTAATTAATAGTTATTTCTGTTTGTCAATATATTTTGGTTATAGTCGTTCGGAAGCTATTGAAACTTGTATTGTCATAAAGCATAGGATCCCAGATTATATTTGAGCAATAATTACTCGAAAAGAGATAGCAATTGCGATTGTTGATTCCGATAATTTTTCGACAAATGCAAAACTATTTAACAATAAAACTACAATAAATTCTACTTGTAATGGCCAGGAAGCGCTTGGAACTTGTAGAGATTTAAAAACATTCAGACTTGTAGAGATTAAGTTCTTTAGTAGAGATTTAAATATTCTAGTCAGCTAATCAAAAAGTGGTTGAAAGTTTGATTGGCGAGATTGCAACTTAACAATTACAAAAGTTGCCTAATAAAAACTTTTTAAAGAAAATGAATCAATACGGTAAGTATTAATGATATAAAAAAAACAGAACAGAAGTCGTTTAAAACTGAAACAAATTCCACATGTTTCCGACCCTGAATGTGGAAAATCTCTGTATCTTTCACTTATACAGATTCTTCTAAAAACCATATTTAGATTTTAAACTTTCAGATGGTATGTTTACCGAAAAAAATGCTTTATACAAATCTGCAGATACATTGATATTTTTTATTAAAATATTTTAATTACAGCTTTTTATTATTGACCGTTTTTTTAGAGATTAAGTTAGGTTGTGTTTCGAAATATATTATCCAATAATATTTAAAGTTTTAATTGTATCCTTCATTTTAAATTTAATCTCATAAACAAGTTTTTTTTCTGAATATTCATAACACATATAAAATTTGTCAAAAAATAATAATTTTAATTTGTTATTTATAGACAAAATTTAATTTTCATTTTATTTTAAATTTTTTAAACTGTTTTTAAACTCAAGTCTTTTAGATTTATTTTTATTTCGTAAGACTATTTCATCTCGTGGTATGTCTGATTTTTCCTCGCAAACACGTCCCGCAGTGGACTGATCGTTAAGACACGGTTCCCAACAGATCACCGAAGTCAAGCATCACTGGCTGCGGTCAGTGTGCGGGTGGGTGACCACTTGGATCAGTCTGCGTACGGACCGAGGGTGTGCGGTATGGGTCCTCGTTAAATTGTTCTACCGTAAAGGACTCGACTTCGCCTGCAGGTCGTCGAGCTACCGAAGCGGGGGTGCCATCCCCTCTGCAGAGGATCAAAATTGTGATGGCATGTCTTCGGATCATCCTCAGGGATGTTTCCCAGACAGTCACCAATAGCCCATTGTGCAGCTCTAGGGCGACGTAAATGAACTACTACTACTACTACTCCTCGCAAACACGGCCATGTGACTGAAATTCATGGTATAAAAAATACCAACACTTAGGATGCCAGTACTTTTTATCTATATTTACGATTTACCGTGACAATTTATGACAGAAAAAAACAGTTCAAGTATGAGTGCAAGAATACTCGGTCATCGTACTCGGTTCGAACCCAGGTTAACCTTACAAGCTATCATGCTAACATCTGTACCATCCCATCAAACAGTGCGGAACATTTTAGAATAGAATAAACCAATTTTTATTTTATAGCTTATGAGGAAAAATCTATCATTGCCCGCTACTGTTAATAATCTGCTCTACTTCTACCATGTATTTTACTATAAATACTTACGAAGAAAAAATTCTGGTAAAATTACTGCACTGCATGTTAATGATATTTCTTGTAAATGAAAAACATAAATTTAGTTTATAAAACCAAAATATGCAGGTTTTAAACCATTCATTTGGTAGCGATTTACCAGAAATTCTGGTTTCTAAAATCTATATATATATTTCTCTTACACGGCGACAAAAAAAAGCCTCATTACAACTCTCCGAATGGCAACGCTAGAAAATCGACCAATGATTGCCGCTAAAAATGTCACATACCAAATCTAGCTAAAGGTGGCTCAATATATAGCGCTTTTAGAAACGGAAACTGAAACAACCTGAGAGAGTATCAGTTGCGGCAATCTTATACTATTAAGCTAGGCAGAAGTGAGTACTCTTTGTCGATAGATCTCTATTTTAGTATTTTGTTGAAAGCGCTTTTTTTCACGAATTTATATATTACGAATTGATTTGACGATTTTTGATTTATATCACGAATTTATTAGCTTTATTATTGTTATTTGTTATTCATTGAAAAATGAGTCTCAGTCGTGCTGTTACGCTTTAATATTTTATACTATAGCACATTTCTAATAGGTTTAATAAATTACATGTCATTTATTTGAATTCAAATTTATTTTAATGACTTAGTATTTACTAAAAAGATGCAATTTTTTTTAAAAAAAATTGTTATAAGGATTTGAATGATTGCTTTGAATTCTTAGAATTTTGTGCATTTGCAATGCACCTAAGTTAGCAGCGAGCGAAGCGAGCTTGGTTTGCGAAGCAAACCATATAAGATTGTGTAGCAATTTTCGGGGATTGGCGAGCGTTAGCAAGCAGGGGGCGCAGCCCACTAGTTTTTTATTATTATTAACATACCTTTAGTGCAAAAAAAATAGCCAGATTTTCCGAATTTTATCACTATTATAAAACGATATTTTAGGTCAATTTTGCAAAATTCATTAACAAAGCGTTTCGATTAAAACTACCGAGCTTTTTGGTGCTCCCAAAAAGCTAGTGACGCGGTAAATTTTTACCATATTCTGGTAGTTTTTACCATGTATTTTTCAATGCAAAAAAGACAATAAAAACAATATTTTAGATTAATATTCACCTCAAAAGTTTCTTTCTGCATTTTTATTTTAAAAAAAAAATTATTAAAAAAAAATCCTAATGGAAGATGCTATAAAAAATCTCTAAAATGTAATGGAATGTGAAATATTGTCAACAATGTTCCTGCTGTTTCTATCTAATAAAGTCTAGAAAGGCTGATTCTTATGACCGAATTTTCTTATCTGAATGTATATACTTTATCCAAATATATTTTTCCTCTAATCTCATATGATCGTCATATTTTATTGAAAAATTATTCTGAAATTTTTCAACGGCTATTTATTATTCTTTAAGGAAGATTTGTGCTTAAAGTTAGCGTCTTTACACGCCGCTAAGTTAATACATTTCTGTAAGAATAAATTACAGCTTTTCCCTGGACATAATCTAAATCAAGCGAGTCACATAATAATAAAGATGTAAAGAGAGTGTGACAGAAAATATATATAAAAAAGCTCTGAACTTGACTCTATTTTCATCGCACGACTTCATCTAGAATTCCACCGGGATAAATTTATTCCGCTGAATTTCCCGGAAGAGTTTTTCCGGAAATCGGGATCTAGAAATAACGCTTCAGGCTTGGACTCCTAGGAATGATTTATTAAGAAACGAATGTAAATAGAAACTTTCTTAAAAAGTCTTTCCCCGTTTTCACTCTAAAAGAACGTGTATTTACTGCAAAGTCTTATTCATGAATATTTATGCCTCTGAAGTTAACACGGCTTTATTAATGTTCTTAAAGAGCAACTTTGAAAACTGCTTTAACGTTTTCAGTTGCTTTTGTTGAATTTAATTTAAGAGTTTGTAGATTTTTGAAGGAAAATAAAAATTAAGAGAAAGAGATGAAAAGACTGCTTTTAACAAATTTGCTCTATTGAAGTAAGTTGCGAGCTTGATTGTTCATTTAGCATAAATGGCATCTTAATTAAATGGAAAGTTTATTTTAATTCAAGAGTTTAAAACGCTTCAGCAGTTTTTAAAAATTCAAATGTCTAAACCATGAATTTGAATAGACCAGAGAATTTTCCCAAACTTTTCAGATAGTTTAATTAATGGAAGAGAGCTTTATGTTTGCAACACTATAACGAATCTAGACTTCTAATGTACGTCGTCGGTAAACTTTGCATCTAGACGTAATTCAAAATGCGTGTTTAATAAAATGGGCATAACCAGAAAAGCGCATTTGAAATTTGGACACAGCTCAAATTGAGAGTTTACGAAAAAAAAACACTTTTCAAAACATTTGCTAAGGAAAGCGGCATATCCTGAAATGTGTGAGAAAATATGCTCAGCTCAAAATGAGTGTTTGAGAAAATGGACATAACCTAATATGCGTGTTTATGAAAATGGATACAACAAAAAATGCATGTTCAGTTCAAGAAAATGGCCATAGCTTGAAATACGTATTTTGAAACATGAACACAAAATACGTATTTATATATGGACATGTCTCACATTATTTAAGAGACGGACTTTGCTCAAAATGCTTATTTAAAAAAATGGACATAGCTACTTAAAAAATTGACCTATAATTTTATTTCGTTTTTCAAGCTTCCCTTATAAAAAAAAATTTACGAATAAACTGATGAATCTAAATTAACTCGACATTTGATTTTCATTCGCCTAAATTATTTAGTACATTTTTTTTATTAAATTCGTCTTTTTTGAAAATACTTTAAACGTCAACAGTTGTTTTGACAAGACTGTCACGATTTCTTTAAATATGTAAGAAATAGGGTAAAGTTTACGTTGCACTAATTTATATTTTTAAAAACCACTTTATTGTTAAGTGTTGTGAATACGAAAAAATTACCTGAATTGTAGATAGGTAATATACTCAAATGTCCCGACTCCGAAATCTGGGACTTTGCCTCTTTATGATGAAACTAAGTGTTTAAAACTGAAAGGAAAAGTATGTACGAAATTCTTCGTTTAGTTGTTAGATTTGAAATTGCGTATTTTTTGTTGTGCACATTTTTATAAAAAAAACGCTTTTCTGTTTACTTTTACTCTCTTAACGCGTGTTTCAAGTTGGGCCCGTTCTCTTAAAACCTTATTTCGAGCTACGTCTATTTTCTCAAACACGCACTTCTATCTATGTCCATTTTCTTAATCACATTTTTCGAGTTTTGTCCATTTTCTTAAACACAAATTTCAGACTATATTTAATTTCTTAAACACGAGTATTAAGCAGGCATTTCGAGCTTTGTCCATTTTCTTTAACACGCATTTTGTGCCGAATTTATTTTTTTCTCGCGAGTTTATAGCTTAGTCCATTTTCTTAATCATGCATTTTTTGCTACTTCCACAATTAAAAGCTCACCGGTGATGTGTTGTTCAGTTATCACAGCACTTAAATTACATTTTTAAAATTGTTGCCAACAAATGAATAAAAAATACAGGTCCGAGTTTGATAGTTAAATAAGTAAAAACTAAAAGCATTTTTCAAAATCTATTGAATAATGGTTCAGAAATACGGAATTCGCGATCACAACGCTCGAGTACGCCGTCTAGCGGGAGCCTGTAAATATCAGACATTAATTTAGCACGTTTTCATTTAGTTCCGTCAAAATCATTGACTGAATCAGACGCCATTTTTTAGCAGCAAATAAGAAACAAAATTTCCCTAAGGAAAAGGCCGAAGAACTTGAAAAAAATCCCCAGAATATTAGTAAATCTTTCAGGAACAGAACACGCCAAACATTTGAAGAAAAATTCCTCAATAATTTTTAATTTCTATTATCAACAAACTTGCAACTGATGACTTCCGATTTCGGATACTGTTACAGATGTGTGTATTAAGGTAAAATGCATTTCTTCTGTCTTCAATTCATTACGAATTAAAGTGAAGTCAACATTGCTTTCGTCATCCCAGTGAATAAATATGAATTCAGAACATACAGAATTGTAATAGTTATAGCATATTCTTCTTCGCTATAGAATAGTATGTATTTCTGTATCCATATAATTCGGAAAACAACAATAAAAAATTATCCAAGTTACTTCAAATAGTGCCATTTGTGCTGATTCTTAATTAATTTTAATCGTTTTCTTGGTAAGTATTTTTTAGTTTTGAAAGAATAAGTTCAACTAGAATTCAGCTATTCTGTTTTTAGCTACATATTCAAATTCATATCAATTATAAAATTTTGTTGTGTAGTATGTTATCTAAAAGTAATGAAGGGATAAACTATGTATCTTTTATTTGAAAATAAAGTTTTCAAACAAGGAACTTATCATTTTGGAATTCTCCGGGAATTAACAATCAGGTAAGTACAATGATTTTTACAATAAAAAATTTGCTTGTAAATTTTTTTTTCATTTGATGATGGTTCTCTATAGAATGATTTTTTACGTTTGATTTAGAACTATATGAATAATAAAAAAAGAAACAATATGAAAGTTTTTATTTCAATGTAAAGAATTCTTAAAATCGTTTTATTATCCTAAGAATTCTTTATTTTCCGTTTTTTAGTTTATAATTTTTTGATAAAAATTGTTCTCAAAATACTTTTTTTGAAAAGTTAAATGGTATAACATTATGTGTTTATGTATACTTCTTGTATATTCCAATGTTTGAAGTAATATGATTCAGAAAAGTATGGAATAAAAATTCGGTACTTACGTATTAACGCCACCGCCACTACAGATTCGGCGGTTTTTAAGTGCCGCCAATCTACACTTAAAATTTTTGCGACAATTCATAAAATAAAACACTTTATTTAAAATCAAAATAGTCAATCGGATTTCGGTGGAAAATGAACTGATATAGAGTTTAGCATAGATTCAAAACAATCATATCGCCATATGAACTCTGATAAATAAGATTCCAACTGAAATAACATTTCCAAAACGTACGTTTACCAAGATAAAGTTTTATGTTGTGGGAATTGGTACATTTTCGTTTTTTCGGTCAAATATTTCCCTCCTGAAAAAATAAAATTGCATCTTGTTTTGTTTTTGGCAAATCCCAAAGACGAATTTTCGTAGCACTAAAAATGGCGACAAAAAAGAATTGCTTTTGCTTTTGTTTCGTCAGCATTCTTTATTTTACGTTTCTTAGTTTCTAAATAATGATTTTATTGAAACTTGAAATTTTTTGATAAAAATTGTTGTCAAAAAACTTTGTTTACAAAATTAAATTTCATAAAATTATGAGGCTTATGTATACTTTTAGTTCATTTTAATTTTTGAAGTAATATGATTCTTAAAACTATAGAATGTAAAGTTTAAATGGGCCTTTCATGTTATATCATTAAATTTAGTAATACTATTTCTCGGGCATTAGGTTTTCACTCTTATAAGAATATACATATTTTTTACTGTTAATGTACAAATATTTTTCCGATGTGTTTTGGATATTCCTTCTCTAATAAAAAGAGATACCATTTTGTTTTCGTTTGTATAAGAAAGAATATCAAGCATTTTTCTTTTTTAAATTTAATTAGCCACAATAAAGAAGGAACGTTGCAATGCTACGTGCTACATTAACAACGTCTTTAGAGTAACTGAATGACTGTTCATATAGAAATCGCAGGTATTAGTCTCATACAACAACGCCCCCTATAGTTCGTTGCGATCGCGAATTAAAAATGTTAAAATCAGTTTCAATAGCGCGTGAAAATTAAAACACTTCCAAATAATTCATCAAATTTAATAAGATTTTTTCTTTAATAAATAGTAATTCGCGATCGCAACGAACTATAGGGGGCGTTGTTGTATGAGACGCTTACCTGCGATTTCCATATGAACCGTCATTCAGTTATTCTGGAGACGTCGTTAATGTAGCGTGTAGCATTGCAACGTTCCTTCTTTAATGTGGCTTATTAAATTTAAAAAAGAAAAATGCTTGATCTTCTTTCTTGTACAACCGAAAACAAAATGGTATCTCTTTTTATTAGAGAAGGAATATCCAAAACACATCGGAAAAATATTTGTACATTAACAGAAAAAAATATGTATATTCTTATAAGAGTTAAAACCTAATGCCCGAGAAATAGTATTACTAAATTTAATGATATAACATGAAAGGCCCATTTAAACTTTACATTCTATAGTTTTAAGAATCATATTAGTTCAAAAATTAAAATGAACAAAAAGTATACATAAGCCTCATAATTTTATGAAATTTAATTTTGTAAACAACGTTTTTTGACAACAATTTTTATCAAAAAATTTCAAGTTTCAATAAAAATCATTATTTAGAAACTAAGAAACGTAAAATAAAGAATGCTGACGAAAAAAAAACAAAAAAAAACAATTCTTTTTTGTCGCCATTTTTAGTGCTACGAATATTCGTCTTTGGGATTTGCCAAAAACAAAACAAGATGCAATTTTATTTTTTCAGGAGGGAAATATTTGACCGAAAAAACGAAAATGTACCAATTCCCACAACATAAAACTTTATCTTGGCAAACGTACGTTTTGGAAATGTTATTTCATTTGGAATCTTATTCATCAGAGTTCATATGGCGATATGATTGTTTTGAATCTATGCTAAACTCTATATCGGCTCATTTTCCACCGAAATCCAATCAACTATTTTGATTTTAAATAAAGTGTTTTATTTTATGAACTGTCGCAAAAATTTTAAGTGTAGATTAGCGGCACTTAAAAACCGCCGAATCTGTAGCGGCGGTGGCGTTAATACGTAAGTACCGAATTTTTATTCCATACTTTTCTGAATCATATTACTTCAAACATTGGAATATACAAGAAGTATACATAAACACATAATGTTATACCATTTAATTTTTCAAAAAAAGTATTTTGAGAACAATTTTTATCAAAAAATTATAAACTAAAAAACGGAAAATGAAGAATTCTTAGGATAAAAAAATGATTTTAAGAATTCTTTACACTGAAATAAAAACTTTCATATTGTTTCTTTTTTTATTATTCTTATAGTTCTTAATCAGACGTAAAAAACCATTCTGTAGAGAACCATCATCAAATGAAAAAAAAATATTTACAAGCAAATTTTTTATTGTAAAAATCATTGCACTTACCTGATTTATGATTCCCGGAGAATTCCAAAATGATAAGTTCCTTGTTTGAAAACTTTATTCTCAAATAATAGATACATAGTTTATACTTTCATTACTTTTAGATAACATACTACACAGCAAAATTTTATAATTGATATGAATTTGAATATGTAGCTAAAAACAGAATAGCTGAATTCTAGTTGAACTTATTCTTTCAAAATTAAAAAAAACGTACCAAGAAAACGATTTAAATTAATTAAGAATCAGCACAAATGGCACTATTTCAAGTAACTTGGATAATTTTTTATTGTTGTTTTCCGAATTATATGGATGCAGAAATATATACTATTCTATAACGAAGAAGAATATGCTATAACTATTACAATTCTGTATGTTCTGAATTCATATTTATTCACTGGAATGACGAAAGCAATGTTGACTTCACTTTAATTCGTAATGAATTGAAGACAGAAGAAATGCATTTTACCTTAATACACACATCTGTAACAGTATCCGAAATCGGAAGTCATCAGTTGCAAGTTTGTTGATAATAGAAATTAAAAATTATTGAGGAATTTTTCTTCAAATGTTTGGCGTGTTCTGTTCCTGAAAGATTTACTAATATTCTGGAGATTTTTTTCAAGTTCTTCGGCCTTTTCCTTAGGGAAATTTTGTTTCTTATTTGCTGCTAAAAAATGGCGTCTGATTCAGTCAATGACTCTGATGGAACTAAATGAAAACGTGATAAATTAATGTCCGATATTTGCAGGCTCCCGCTAGACGGCGTACTCGAGCATTGCGATCGCGAATTGCGACCGCCTAAGCCTCGTTTTTTGTGATCTCATTTTAACTGCATATACTAAGCACAGATTGAAAAAAAGTAAGAAAAAACAAAACTCCTTGTTTAAATTATTCATCGTTTGAAACTAAATTTTCGTATATAAACTTGACTTGCTACGAAAAATTAGCACTTTTGTACGTGAAAGCTCGTTCATTAGTTAAAAAATTATTATGGGCGTGATGTGCCTTATTTAGTTCTTTGTATATTATATTATAGTTGGAAACATATTTTTTTCTTTCAAAAACAGAATGGCCAATTTTGTCCTTTGATAATTTAAATAAACCGTTCCTTTAATAAATTTCCTATCTTATTGCTTAATGCCTTTGATAAACAATACACATTTATTAGCTTTCTAATATCTTTAACTCTCTCATTTATTTCCTCTAATCCTTTTTTTTAAAACAGTCATTATATTTTTTTCTTAGCTAGAAACAGTTTTAAATTATATCATTGCTCTTAAATTAGATTACAACCGCATAATAAATTTTAATTAATAGAATCTTTATCCTATTACTCTACCATCTTTTAATCTTTCTCTTGCATTTTACTACCTTTGAAGGTTAACCATGAGATCTGTCATTTTAAATTGTCCGAAAATTTAATTTTTCGAAATAAATTTTACTTGTCTTTTTTCATAACATTTTACTCCATTTTTGATAATAGCTGTTATGGAAAGCGTCTGTTTTAAAAGTATTCGTGGCTCGAATTCCTTGTTTCTGGTTACCTCAGGCTTTGTTATTAGAAATTGAATTTAATTTTTTTTTAAAAAAAAAAGGATTTTTTATTCATCGTGATCATTTACTTTGAAGTTGATTCGAATTTGATATTTAAAAGTCAAAAAAAAGGGAAAAAAGCTTTAAGATAATGAGAGTACGATCTAAATTTCCTTTTTAAAAAATTAGAATTTTTCATTACTTATTTTGAAAAGGAAAATCTCTCTACAAACAATGGAGTTTTTAGTTAATTACATACCTAAATATCACCAAAGGACAGTACCAAAATCACGAAGATTTTTGTCACAATTTTTAAGTGATTAATACATAAAAAATCAAAAAGGTACTTTATTTCTAAACTGGAATGTCTTAAGATATGTAAAATTAAACTAGCTGGTTTCAGCTCAATTGATTTTCTGATCTCCTTCGAACTCCGACATAGGAAGTCGTAAATTCGTGTTTTAAAACATAGGGAGTCTTTGTACTTAATAGTAAATACTGCGTACAGTGCGTAAAATAAAAAACTGACAATCCTGAATAACTTTTTATCTAATAATTAGATCTTCACTTTCTAGGACTCAATCTTAAAGATTCGAAGGGGAAGCCTCCATTATGCCAACTAATTAGCGCAAACGACATTTGAAGTTACAGAATCAGGCACAAAAACGTTCTCTCTCACAATGAACACACCATGTAGAATTTTAAAAACATGCATTTTTAAAATTCAATTTTTCAGGAACTATTCGACCGATTTCGCACAAATTTTAAATTTTGACCATGTAAATTTTCCTTCTTTAAAATTATATAAAAAGTTGTATACCTTACAATTCAAAAGTTTTTCGACTATTATGAAATAAAATAATAAAAAATAATAAATATTAACTAAAAGTTATATTTTACATGGGATGATTTTTGGATAAATGACTTTCATGACAGTGTGCAAAAATATTTTAATTTGCCTGAAAAGATCTCGAGATATAGTGAAATAAGCAAAATGTGAAATTAATATTTTGGGGGTCCAAACATTGAACCACTCATCTGACCAAACTATAACCACGTAGTTAGACACAACCGTGTGATTAGTTACAAGTACCTAATTGAGAGCGGCGATGGCTCAGGGGATAGAGCGTTCGCCTTCCAATGCGGCGAACAGGGTTCGAATTCCAGTCGATACGAATTCGGCATCCGGCTTGCACCGACCACAGTGCTGACGTGAAATATCCTCAGTGGTAGACGGATCATGGGTTAGACTCCCTTTGCCGTTAGGCTAGCCGTGAGAGGTTCTTGTGGTCTTCCTCTCCATGTAACGCAAATGCGTGTTAGCTCCATCAGAAAATCCTCTACGAAGGCAAATTTCTCCCTATACTCGATCCAGTAGTTTCCTTGTCTTCTGGATTGGGTTCAAAATAACAAGGCTACGGAGTTGAACATTAGTAGTCGTAAACCCATAAAATTGAGTCGGCTGTTCAACGACGGTTATAAAATAAAATAAAACTATAGGGACCATATTTTCCAGATTGCAGATACCCCTATATTTTGGGGGTCAGAAAACATAATCCGTCGAAAAAATGGCATGTTTATTCAGTTTTTATGTCTGCTTTCGTAACTTAGAATATCGTTTTCACAAATTAATTAGCATATTTGAGGTCACCCCCTCGAAACGTTCAAGATTGAGTCTTAGAAAGAGAAGATTCTATCATTAGATCAAAAGTTATTCAGGATAATCCGTTCTTTATTTTGTCACTGTTTATTAAGAGTAAAATATAAGCACAGGCATTGTTATTCTTGTAATATGGATTGCACACTGGAAAATTACCTCACGATTGAAAATTGAGATAGGTTTGTAAGCCTCTTTAGGTTTAGGAATAGAATGTTTATTTTTTTAGAGTTAGCGTTATAACTTATTTCCTTCAAGGAAAACAAATACCAAGAATCCTTTTTTTTTTTTTTTGTTTCTTAGCTCTTTTCATGTATTTCCCTTTTAAATAATTTTCCTCTTTTTTTACCATATCGAATGAAATTTTACCAAAGATTGCTGCATACATTAAAATTCCTCACTTCTTTTTATCTGTTTAATCTTAATATTCTCTTTCAGGAGATTGAAAGTTCCCTAAGAAATTTCCCTCTTAATATCATCCTAATTGACTAACTCGAAGATTTTCACATTCTCTCTATGAATATTATTAGCATATTTATTAGATATTTTATAAAAGGAAATTATTAAAACTCTTTACTTCGTTTGATATTTATAAGGCGAAAGTTTTGATGTGGTTAATGAATTTTCATTAACTAACAGAAATAATCTTAACACATATTCAACATGTATAATTCAAACATATTTTAAGTTACTAAGTTATACCTTTTAATTATGAAAGAAACGTTAAGCTCTTTTATTCCTCAAACATTTAAGAAATTTTGCTTTTGATCAAAAAAACTTAATTATTTCTACTTATTTTAAGAAATTACAATTAGATAATTAACCATTATTAACCAGGATTACTAAAATCAAACTTTCCAAACTATAATTTGCATGCTTTAAAACAAAATAAACCTGTTAGAATTGCTTAACGCTGTATTATTCATCTACACTCATTTAAATAAAACTCTCATTTTTGACAATTCAGAAATCCTTATGGTGTATTTTGCTAATTCTGAGAATCAGTTCGTCACTAAGATCACGTGATTTGTGACAAAACTCAAACTCTTAAATATGTGACGAAAATGTTTCCTCAACTCGAAACCTCACCGTTGTGCATTGTGGGAGATTGTTAACTAGAATGACGAAACGTGAATGAAGACTAGATGATGGAAAATAAAGTGACGAGACATGCCGACTGGCTCGTATCGCGATCAATGAGTTTGCCTCGTACCAGGAGGATCCCGGTTTCATATCCCGAATCGGGCATGGGTGCAATTTAATTCTCTATTCTATCGATCTTTCTTGTGTTGTAGGGGTGACATTGATCCCCCTATATAAAGCCTACGATAAGATGATTAATGGAAAATGTAAAAACAATAGGTAGGGGAGAGTGGGGTCAATTGTAACAGGGTACGATTGTAACAGAGCAAAAATTTCGAGTGTCGGGTTCTAGATTTGGTTCCTAGGTGGCGCACAAGGTGTATTTAATAAATCTACATGTACACCCCTGCTGGCAACCATTTTTATGTACTTTTGAAAGAGTTACATCACAAAAGATATTTTCACGCTACGTAAGTACTTTTTTTTGTATTAGAATATTATATTGTAACAAAGTAATTCTGTTTAAACAAATAAAAATTATTAACCGAATATGTAAGTAGACACCTTAATAAACATTTCAGAAAAAATATTAGTTTTGTTAATTAACTAGCATTGTTTTTAAC
The DNA here is from genome assembly GCF_982258835.1 of Parasteatoda tepidariorum. Taxonomy (NCBI): domain Eukaryota; kingdom Metazoa; phylum Arthropoda; class Arachnida; order Araneae; family Theridiidae; genus Parasteatoda; species Parasteatoda tepidariorum. The sequence goes on along the minus strand of NC_141755.1, from coordinate 74,850,655 downwards.
AAATGAAGCTAAGATGGCGTCATGAGGACGATTGTAACAATAAGTAAAGGGACGAATGTAACAGCTGAAAATAAATAATCTTATGTTTACAAACCATTACTTAACTCTTTAAGAACCACCAATAGTTTCCTACACCATTTATACTATGTTCCATGTGCATTATTTAATTTGTCACCTTTCACAGCATAAATTTAAATTTTTAATCACTTAAAGTTAAACGTTTAACCCTTTAGGTCTCTGCTCATTATTATTTTTACTCCTAAAATATCACTACTATTTTGATCAATAAAAAAATATATCACAACTATGATAATATGTATAATTAACTATGTTTTAGTTGAATTTATGAACTGTTACAATTGACCCAGTAAGTGGGGACAATTGTAACAAGTGCACGACTGTCAAAAATTGTTAATAACTAATATAATAACATTTAAAATAAGGTATTTATTTATTTTTTCTAGTTGAGGATTGTCTACTTTACTCGTCTGTCAATTAATACTAATAATATATTGGATTTTTTGTTAGTTAAAAATAGTTAAGTAAAAAATGTTATAATTGACCCCACTCTCTCCTACTCCTTTTTTTTTTTTTTTTTTTTTGATAAAATTAGAATAACAAAATATTTCTTAAATTTTGACAAAATTCGTTTCCTCGTTGAAGTGCCGATAGTTATTTCGTCACTTTGCCGAAATTTTTTTCGGGACATATATCAAAAAACGGTTTCGTCAGAAACGAAGAAACTTTCGTGATATATTTGCGTCCATTCTTTACAATGTATTTTTATTATTTTAGGAATCCTGTCGGAAGCACTGTCACAAATTTCACTGATCAGTTAGAAATTTGTTCAAAATAATAACCATTATTTGAAATTTTTTTATTTAACCATCTAATTGAGACAGCATACAACAATTGTTTTATTCACAAGTAATTTGAAATTTACATATTTTATGAGAGGAAAAATATTTCACTTAGTCAAACAATAAAAGTTTAAATGCACTTTACAAAATAATTTGGAAAAAAATATTTAAAGCTCTTAATACACATGAAAAATCCTGCTCCCACTTCATTTGAAACTTGATCTTCGTAGCTTTTCTATTCAAAAACAAGACAAGTGAGATAAAGGGGAGGATTAAACTAATAAATTAAAAAGAAAGTACTTCAAAATCTTGGAAGTGTCTCTCTTTTTTTATGTCTCTGGAACCGGAAAGATCCCATTTTCAAATTTTTCTGATGTAGAGAAAAAAATCCTAGCTCAGTAGGGTTAGCACAATTCAATTAGACAGAAAAAAACAGCTGTTCAATGATCTATAATTAAATCGGCTTAAATATAATTCTAGTTTCATCCTTTTTTTCTGAACTAAAAAAAATTAAATCTATGCATATTTTTTAAGGAATTGCATTGAGATTTAAATGATAAGATGGGTATTTTTTATTAAGCTGAGAACAATATCTTTCTCTCTTGCTGATTTCGCGATTAAAGATATTACAAATGTTTTTTTTTAAGTTTAAATTAATATAGAATATAATTTAAATTTTAAATTAATAGAGATTCTGCATGAAGTTATAATACTTGCCAATATAGGACCACGTTTAAAAATGCAGCAAAGATACTGATGTAGATTCTGATATACACCGAAGAGCCATTACATTATGACTACCCTGCTAATAACATGTAGGACCACCTTTAGCCTTCAAAACTGCTAGCACCCGCCGTGGCATTGATTCCACAAGGTGCTGATAGGTAATCTGAGGTATCTGGTACCAAGCGCTCATCAACTGGTCCTGCAATTCCCTCACATTGCGAGGGGGTAGCGTGGCAGCACGAATTTGGTTTTCCAAGAAAGACCAAAAATGCTCTATTGGATTAAGGTCAGGTGAATTTGGGGGCCAAGGCATGATTTGAAAGTCACTGGAATGTTCCTCGACGATTAGACCCTTTTGACATGGTGCATTACCCTGTTGATAAACACCATCCCCCGCAGAAAAAAACTGTTGCAATGAATGGGTGAACCTGGTCTGCCACTATGTTAAAGCAGCTTACAGACGTCAGGGTTTGTTCTATGAGGATTATGGGTCCTAATGTGCCCCATGAAAACATTGTTCATGCGCGAGAAACTATGAAAACCTGGGCGAACCCATTGCTATAGATAGAGGGTGGTCATGATGCAATGGCTCTTCGGTGTAGATTCACAATTTTAACTACTTGAGACAGCATGCAGCAGTAATTTTATTCGCAAGTAATTTAATTAAAAATTGCACTTTGTGAAACGAAAAATATTTCATTTAGTCGAATCCAGTTCTATTTTCTAAACTAAATTTTCTAATTTCTCTAAACTAAAAAAATAATTTATTCCATGTACAATTTTTTTTCAGAATTGCATTAAGATTCAAATGAATGATGGGTATTTTTTATTAAGCTAAAAAACAATATCTTTCTCATTTACTGATTTAACGATTTAAAATACTTCAACTAGTTTCGTTTACTCTAAATTAATATAGATAAGCTGATATTTTAATTTTTAAATTAATAAAAAATCTGCTTGAAATTTTCACTTTGCTTTCACAAATAGAAATGTAGACAGATGCAGATTCTGATGTAAATTCAAAATTTTAACCACTTGATCATGCAACAATAATTATATTCGTGAGTATTTTATTTGAAATTTACTTTTTATGAAACGAAAAATATTTCATTCAGTCGAAGAATAAAAGTTTAGTACACTTCACAGACGTATTTCGAAGAAATATTTAAAGCTCTTAGTATACATGAATAAACCTGCTAGCACTTCATTTGCTACTTGATCCCAGAGGCTTTTCTATTCAAAGACAAAACAAGTGAGATGACGAAGAAATAAAACTAATAAATTAAAAAGAAAAAGTACTTAAATTCGGTAGTATCTCTCTTTTTTCCTGTCCTAAAAACCTTAAAGATCCCATTTCAAAATTTCTCAGCATTGGAGGAAAAAAAACTCCATACTCAGTTTGGTTAAAACAATTTAATTAGGCAGAAAAAGTTAAAGTCCAATGATCTATAATTAAATCGGATTAAATGCGGATCTAATTTCATCCTTTTTTTCCCTTCATTCTAATGAAAAAATCAAAGGCATAATTTTTAAAAGAGTTGCATTAAGATTTAAGCGATAAAATAGGCATTTTCTTTTTAAAGAAAAGACAATGTATTTTTTCTTTTACTGATTTAACGAAATAAAGGATACCAAAAAAATTTTTTATTATTTTGAGTTTTACAGGAATCAATATAGATAGGAAGAGAAACAGATATTTTAAGTATTAAATTAATAAAACAAATCTGCCTTAAATTTCTGGTTTTACTCTTCTGTAAAAATTGCAATCTCTCTCTGAGTATGATGTTGAACAACCCTAACAATTGCGAGAAGGAACACTTTACTCCATAGTAACGCCAAATCGTGTAATCATATATGCTTTAAAGTGTATAATTTAAATCTAAACATTTAAAATTGAATAATCTTCCTCTAAAATTTCGCGCTGTTACACCACGCGTGCACTCACTTCCGAAAACAACAATGGTGAACTTTATATACCAAAAACTCAAGGCCGGCGGGAGTTGTCATTATTTAAAACGATGGATATTTATCAACAGAAATAAAAATTCTCCGTCAAATATGCATGCATCTTTTTAGTTTTTAATCAGGATAACTGAGCCATGATGACTCAGGGAATAGAGCTCTCACCCTCCAGTGAGGTAAACCAGGTTCGTGGTAGATGGATCATTTTCAGTGGTAGATGGATCATAGGTTAGAATCCCCCTAGGAGGCTAAACCGTAGGAGGCAATCCGCTGGAGGTTTTCGTGGTTTTTTTCCCCATGTAACGCAAATATTAGTTAGTTCCAACAAAGTTCTCCACGATGGCTAGTTTTCTCCAATGCTTGATCCACGCGATGGCTCAAGGGATGGAGTGTTCGCCTTCCAATGTGGCCAACCAGGTTCGAATCCCAGTCGATACGAATTCCTCATCCGGCTTGCACCAACCACAGTGCTGACGTAAAATATCCTCAGTGGTAGAAGGATCGTGGGTTAGAGTTTCCTTGACGTCAGGCTAGCCGTGGGAGGTTCTCGTGGTCTTTCTCTCCGTGTAACACAAATGCGGGTTTGTAAATTTCTCTCAATACTTGAACCAGGAGTTTCCTTGACTTCTGGATTGGGTTCAAAATTACGAGGCGACGGGGTTGAACATTAGAAGTTGTAAGAACAAAAATTGGGACGACTGTTCAACGACGGTTATAAAATAAAACAAAATAAAAATAATTGTTTTACCAAGAGAAACCAAACTAGGATGATAGAACAAATATTTTGAATTTATTTATTAAATAAATTTCATTTTAAATGTGTACCAGAAAAAAAGCAAATATTTCTAAGCATATCTTGTTTACGTCGTTGTTAATTGATTATACTTAATGTATATATTTAAATTCCTTTCCATAAAAAAGTATGTACATTAGAATTAACAAATTATTATTCAAATGAAATAAAAACAAAAAAGAATATTGTCCGCGCCCTTATTGGCTTTAATTGGCGAGATTGTAGAGCGCCAAGCTTAGCTTCCCAGCAGTGTTGCCAGATTGGGCTACAAGTAGCGGATTGGGCTACTTTTATAAGTCCCCGCTACTGAAAATTGAATTTTCGCTACTTGCTACTTTTTGGGCTACTTATTATTTTTCGAAAGCTACAAATCTTAAATATGCGCTACTTTTTTTCCTTACTGAAATATATATATATTTTTTAATTTTTTCCCTTCCCATTATAAAATGATTCTGAAAGTTTGCAGCTTCTTTACCATTTTTAAAAAGGACATTTTTGTTGCTGTTGAAAATGTTCTCGCTTCAGTTTTGGATTCTTATTGATATGTTTTACTGATGGAGTCTTTAATCTTTCCTTGTTTATGTTTCAAATCGTAGACTCGGGAAATCGCAAGGATATGTATGGAAAAATGCACAGAGAGTATGATAGGGAAAATGTTTTTTAACTCCAACTATTATTAATCGTTTATCTTCTGGAGAAAAAAAATCACGTTACTCGCTTTGAAACTCAGAAAAATTAAATCCAAAGTCATTAAACCTGATGAATGAAAATAGTTGTCGTGAATGACAATGAGTTTCCAAAAAATATCGTACTGTTAAATGCTTTTTTGTGAATTCATTTCACTTTTGTAAATCACCATCTATTCACAGTTGCACGAAAAATAGGAAAATTTTTATATCTCTCTAGAGCTTAGATTTGCCCGTTGTAAATGATGAAATTATTTTTTTTTAAAAATAAGCTATAATATGTATTGCTATGGTTACAGTTATTATTTTTCACCTCATTTTGCCAAATATGCAATAAATAAATGAAACAAATAAAAATGAAGTTTTGGATAGTTATCATATTAAAATAAAATTCGTATTACCTAACGCAAATGATAATCAGAATTGGCATCAAGGAGAACGACATGAAGAAATATTTCATAGAAGGCCAAGGCCCACCCAATGATGTCGATGAAACGCAAAAGATGGATTTTGTTTTTAAAACAAAAATATATACTATGAAATTTCAAATTATAAATAAAATTATAACTATAACAAATATAACTATAACAAATATAACAAACTTATAATTATAACAAATAATTAACTATAACAATGAAATTATGAATAAAAATAACTAAGTTAATTGAAACATAATGCACTTAGGGATCAGGAAAATTGAATAACGACAATTTTTTTGAATTCGAAAATGTCAACATTTTAAACCTTTTGAAACATTTATAGTAATTGCAAAATAACTAGGAAAGATAATTACTTTAAATGATAAACACGGTAATGTATATGCTGTGTGTTATAAAAGGAGTTTAGAAAATTATTAAAGCTACTACAGTGAAACTAGCGTAAACTGATCAGAAGTGGAACTACAATTTGAGGGTTTTATAAGGGAAGTCATCTTATAAAAATGATAATAAATTGTTTTTACCAGATTTGCACTTGATCATCAAAATCTTAGATGGGTGATTAACTTATAGAGATGGTCAACTTAACATGTTTCATTGTGCAAGTAAAGTAAGCACAGCAACTAAGCGAACTGCGAGAAAAGAAAATATTTACGAGCATTTAGTGCAAATCTATCTTTTTATCATTGTTTTTTTTTAAACTTTGCAACAGATGTTACGGCTACTATAAATGAAAAAAATATTTGTTGCTTCGTAGACGCTTTAAAATATTGTTTCATGCGTGGCCCAAATCAAAATATTCATTTGTTCACTAAATTACTGTCAAAACTATTCTCAATCGAGTTTGAAACAATTATTGATGCTGTTACAAAGAAAAGCAAAGTCATATTTCTCATCTGCGAGCTGAATGTTTGTACTTTGTATTGTTTCGAACTTCAGAGCAGAAATGATTAAATAAATTATTTTGCTTATCAAAAAAAGATTTTTTGCCCTTTTTTTTAAAAAATACACACAGATGTAGGCCCATGAAGTTGAACTTTTCTGAATTTCTTGTTGGAGTTTGGGTCCTAGTTAGGTCTTATTTTTAATTTCCTCGAAACGCGAGATAATTTTTATTAAAAAAAAATTAGCTAGTGAGAACATTTTTATGTGCGAGTAATTAAGGTTCTTGAGGTTGGGGAACGAAGCGAGCTGAGGTCGAAACCTCTTAGTATTCTTATGCAGCTCAAAGACCGCACCAACATTAAAATATCGAAGACAGTTCCGACTGATTTTTACACATACTGCTTATACACATTAGAAACCATCCACTGCTTGAAAAAAACGAGCTATCCAATGTTATTATAATTTTAGTGTTTTCTGGCAAACGGCGCTGTTTTACAGAAATATAGCCAAATAAATTAGAGCACTCAAAACATGGCAAACTTTACTCTTAATTTATGCTGTGATATTAATTTTGTTTATATATATATATATATATATATATATATATATATATATATATATATATATATATATATATATATATATATATATATATATATATATATATATATATATATATATATATATATATATATATATATATATATATATATATATATATATATATATATATATATATATATATATATATATATATATATATATATATATATATATATATATATATATATATATGATTTATTTTTGGGCTACAAAATGTTCGAATCCGCTACTTTTGGAGCTCCCATTCGCTACTTTTTAATCTTAAGTTCTGGCAACACTGCTTCCCAGCATTCATTTCATTCAATAAAATATTGTAAAACGATATAGTCCACTTTGTTCTTTTAGCTCCAACATCTTTGATCCGTCGAGCCGAATCGCGATTCTAATAAACCATGGCTTAAACTGATTCTCAATGTCCCTCAGTATCTTACAATAAAATCTGGTACCATGTATCGTCTGATATCTGAACACTATTGCCTGAATAAACATCTATATCGCATCAACGTTGTTCCTGATTGTTTTTGTGCCTTGTGTGATCTCCACAAAGAGATGGAGTTGTCTCACCTGCTTAAATGCCCTGCTCTTCTCCGGACATCAATTTGCGAAAGCTACTGCTCGCATTTATAGATTTATTGTTATCTTTTTGATATTCAATTGCCTTTTAATGCGCCATTGGTAATAAAACTAAAAAAACTCAAAAGATTTCTCAGAAAAAATACCTGCGCAAGTCAATCTCGAAAAAGTCAATGCAACTATAATGCGTTTTTATAACGTTTTACAAAATATATGCTCCCAGAAGTTAATTTTTGTTGTTGTATTTCTTCAGTTGACTTAGCACTCTAACTTTACTGATGCAGTATATATCGGTTAATGTGTTCAAATTTTGTGGGCACATTGTAATATTTTTGGAGACAAGTTGCCACTCTCTTGGATGTTGAGGAAAATTGAACACATTTTTAATTTCTAGCAACAACAAAAAAATTACATACAATTGACAAAATAACAATTGTTTGAAAGAATTAGTGTGAATATAATTAGCGTTACTAAAAATGCCCTTATTTTTTAAACGAAATTTTTCTGCAATGAAGCTATTAAATTGATTTGAAGCGCTTAAAAATATGCGTCGTCAGTATAGAGACACAAACAAAAAATGAATGAATAAATAAATGTAACTATAACAGGAAAAAAGTAAATAGAAAATGAGACAACTTTTACTGTAAAAATTTTAGTTTATTTCAATACCGAAAATGGGGGCAACTATACACCAATATTTTTTATAGTGTACTTGTGTTGTAACTAATTTTTTCCTAATGTCAAAATAATGCCCTTCAGAGTATGGAAAAGACGATCAATGTAAAAGTACAAAAAGTAAATAATTAGAATATTGCATCTTTATTAAATTTAAAATATATATTCGCCTTCAAATGATTTAAAAATAAAATAACATCAAAATCAAAAATGGCGGGCAGTTATATGCTAAAAATTTTAATACTGTGCTTGTTTTATAACCTATTTTTTTCCTAATGTCAAAATATCTGTTGCGCTTAACTCGCATAAAGTAATAAGAATTAAGAATTTTTTAAACTTTTTTTTAAGCTAGTTCAAAGCCTCATGTCAAAAATCTCTACCGATTTAAAATATTGTTCCTACACTTTATTTATAACATTGAGCTTATTAATCATATGCTATACTTTATTTAAGCATATAATAAAATAAAAAAATTAATTTTTGAGTGTGCAAAAGAAATTTAATGCAGAAGTGTAAAAGTAATTAATTAGAATACTGTATCTTTTTTAAATAAAAAAAAGTATTTACCCCCAAACGCTTAAAAATAAAAACAATGCACGCTAATTAAATTTCTTTAATTATCTCAAGTGTACATAATCTTAATGAATAATTTATCACTATCCGTGAAGTCTTACTTATTTTCAATGCAATTGACTCTGAGGATTCTCTACAAATCCACTTTGAATCTAATCGTTAATAAAAAATAGCATTAAAAATTAGCAGGCACAAGAGACAAAAGTAGTTTTTTTTCTTTGAACAAAGCTTCTTAGAAGCAACTAATTTTATGATTAATTTTGTCACATGTTAAATTATTTTATTGTTATACTTCTTGTTTCTTTTAATTAAGAAAAAAGACTTTCTTGTGAACGTTTCACATTTAAAGGGCACCTTGGGCTTTTACAAAAAAAACACAACAAAAAGGCAACAAAAAGCCTTTGCTTTCTTTAAATGATTTTATAAATATTATAATAGTTCTTCAATTCAAACTATAAAAGATTCTTATTTAAATGTTATTTTATAGAATTTTCATTTAATCTTAACTACGACTTTTCGGTGACTTCTCAGAAAAAATAACCTTACAGTGAACATGATTTGTAAAATCTATTCTCCGGTTTTATTAAAAGCTTGTCCATACATTTTAAATTGAAATTACTTGTTTCTCAATGGAGGATTTTGAAAACTTGCAAACTGATTTTTCCGTAGAATTCTACACAAAATATGATTTACAGAAAAATTTAGACTTAAAATAGCTTGTCCTCTAAGAGCTTAATTCTTCTCTGAGAGAGTTTCTCTGGCAAAACTTTTCAATGCTTGATTTGGTGTTAACCTGGAATATAAAGTATTCCTTTACACAAATTTTTGGACTGTTCAACATCATAATCGGAGAGATATTACACCACAGTTTTTATAGTGTAGTTTATTCTATCTATAATAAATCTTCAAACTTTTTTTGATATCGGTGCAAAAGTTTTTGATCAATCGTGTCCACCGACTCCAAAAACGAAGTTTCTCTGGCAAAACTTTTAAATGCTTGATTTGGTGTTAACCTGGAATATAAAGTATTCCTTTACACAAATTTTTGGACTGTTCAACATCGCAATCGGAGAGATATTACACCACAGTTTTTATAGTGTAGTTTATTCTATCTATAATAAATCTTCAAACTTGTAATGATATCGGTGCAAAATTTTTTGATCAATCGTGTCCACCGACACCAAAAACGAAGTTTCTCTGGCAAAACATTTTAATGCTTGATTTGGTGTTAACCTGGAATATAAAGTATTCCTTTACACATATTTTTGGATTGTTCAACATCATAATTGGAAAGATATTACACCCCATTTCTTATAGTGTAGTTTATTCTATTTATAATGAATCTTCAAACTTTTAATGATATCGGTGCAAAGGTTTTTGATCAACCGTATCCACCGACTCCAAAAACGAAGTTTCTCTGGCAACAAACTTTCAACCAGTCATTCTAAAACCTGCCCTTCCTACTCTTTTATTCCAATCAAGTAAAAAGAATATGAAAAGAGAATTTTTAATTCTTCAAAGCCTACGTTATCCTTTAAGAAAACTAAAATTAATATTTAAACATCAAATTATTATAATTTAATGAATATATCTATTAAATCTATTATCTATTATTTGTCATAATATTAAATTATATCATATATTTAGGGAAATAATAAAAAGTTAAACTTTCATTCAAGATGACTAAACTTTATTTTAAAGATCGGATTAACTTGTTTCCGAGTTATGAGTGATTTCAATTTCGTGCAAATTGCTAGTAATTAGTAAGCATAATCATACTTTTAATCAGTAAGCAAACAAAATTATAAAAGATCAAAGCTAAGAAGTTAATGCATATCTTTCAAAAGTAACAAAATATCTGTTTTCAATATTAACGAGGAATACCACTATAAAAATTTCAAGAAAATAATCCATTAAATCATTTTTGATGACATTAGTTTCCTATATTTCATTCCAAATCTCGAAATGATTCTTTCTTCTCAATTCTCTTTTGAATGCTATCTTTCGAATTTACGTAATCTAAATAAATATTTAATTTGGACAACAAACAAAATCAGTCTAATCAGAATAATTTTGTTTGTCTTCTTTCTTTTCTTTTCTAAAGATATTCTGAATCAGGATTGAAACTGTTTCTATGCATGCTAAATGTTAGTTCTTTGTTGAATAATTTACTTTTGATTTCGTAATTTGTAAATGGAACCTAGTTTTGATTAGTTGCGTTATGAATGTTTAATCAAAAGAATTCATCTCAAAGGAAATGTATGAAAAAGTTTAAAATACATTTCTATTACTTCCGCATTTGTTTTCAAGCTTTTGTAAGACCATTAGTGTTTGGATTAATGGCAAGTTCTAGACCAGGGGTTTCCAACTTGTACGAGTTCGGGGGCCGCAATTAAAACACCGGGAAAATGGCGGGCCGCAACTTTATCAAAATTTTATATAGGACTCTTTTATGTTTGAAGGAACATTAAATATTACTGTCAGATTTTTATCAAGTTGTACAAAACAAACGTATTGAATTACAAATTAAAATGAGAAGTAGATTTTTAAGCAATATACTGGATTAATTTTGTATTTGAATAAATATTTTCTTGGATGCAAAACCTGAGAAAAAAATTTTCTTGCTCAGTTGGTATGCTAATTTTCACAGAAATGAAGAAATTAGGTTTTTTTTTTAACGAAAGAAAAGTATTTTAAACCCATATAGATTTTTTACGAAAATTGTCCGCAAAAAAAGAACAACTAATATATTTTAGTTCGCTGGCCACGAAAAAAAAGCTTCCCGGGCCGCCAGTTGGTAACCACTGTTCTAGTCAATATGCATAAATTGAACGAAAAAATCCGAGCGATAAAGGGGAATGTCGCCTAGTAAATAAGATACAACCTTTCTGTCGTACTCATAGATTTGAAGAACCAAATGTAATGCATGTAATTAAATTCAGGCAAATGAGGTAGCTTATTTAGATCTTTAAATCCGCTAACAACGACCCGGTAAAAATTATTTTTCCGATATTTTTGAATTATATTAATTTTTATTCAGAAATTAGTAATCGTGCAAGCGCTCATACCTAAATCAAATTTCCTCGATCGATACTTCACATTTCAAAATTTTCTGACCAACGCAAAAAAGAAATTTCACCGTTTTTTCTTCTTCTTTTTTTTGCAATATACTCATTAGTGTTTTAAAGAATTCCTACTCTAATGCTGGAATGTACATCATACACGTTGTTTTTTCAAAGCGTGGTATCGTTTCCCTTTATTATTTTTAAATGAATTTATCGAGTTCTTTGTAATCGTTTGGTTATTTGTTTTATTTCAGTTCTTTAAATGCTTAGATGTTAATTTTTTTGAGGATGATGGATTTTAAGGACAAAAAAGCTATATTTTGAGAAATAAAGTAAATTTTTTATTAATTCTTCACCCCCTTTCCTTGCTTATTGTTAAAGTCATTTCAATCCATAACAAATAAAAAAATATTTTGTCTTAATGGCTACTTTTGTATATGTCTCTCTCATAATCCATCCATAAATAATCATCCCGAATTTGAACAGCAAGTAAAATGGGCAAATTTAACCCCCAATATAAAAAATCTCTTAAAAATTTTAATGATATCGTTCGAGAAAAAGATTTCTAAAAACTAATTTGCAGACGATATTATTTTTTTTATATATATATTTTAAAGATAGCATCAGTGATGTTTTCTAGGTTATCGTTTTCATTAATCAAAAAAGAGTTTATTGGACATTCTTTGATGCTTAATATTTTCTTATTTGTTATATCAGTTCAACGCAATGATCAATGTGAACTTGATAGCTTAAGTAACTTATTATTTCTAAGATTATCTGAATCCATGTGTTAGATTAGTTTATAGCTGGGCTTCAGAAGCGAGTTAATATAAAACTTAGTAATTTTAAATAAATAGTCGCTGAAATGAAAAAAATAAGTTAGACACTGATAAGTTATATTAATGACAAAATGTCACGAATTCATTTAGGAGAAACGTAAAAATTCTTCATACTATTACTGAAGCCAATAATACTTAAATGGTTTTGGTAATAGGTACTAATAGAAATAAGAAAAATAATAAGCTATTTACTAAAAAGTTAAATTAATGGAAAAATGATTATTAAGAAGCGTGAAAGCGTCACCTTGCAATTATTGACTCCAATAATGCTTAATTAATTTTGATAATATTTTCTAATCGAAGCAAAATAATAAGCTAGGTATTGAAAAGCAAAATTAATACAGAAATTGTACTGATTCATTTCGTTTAGGAGAAAAGTAAAAAGTCCCCCTTACTTATTTTGACGAAAATAATCCGTAATTAATTTTAGAGGTAAATATCAATTTTAAAAAAAATTAAACAAGCAAAATAAATAGAGAAATTGTATTAGTTTGTTTCGGAGAGACGTAAAAAATCACCGTCTTATTATTAACGTCAATGATGCTTTATTAATTTTGTTAATAGGTACTGGTAGCATGGAAATTAATGTAGTTCGATAAGTACTAAATATACTAATAATAAATCTGCTTCAAATAGAACAACATTAAAAAAATTCTTTGTTTTATTGAAATTAACATATTTCTAAACATTTTTTTACGATTAACAAATTAGATGAAGTTGAATTATGAGTTTACTTAAAATATTAAACACATTTATAAACCAAACAGCAGTGTATTCAATGTTTGAAATATGAAAAATATCCAAAAATCTACTCGTTATGCGAACTGATAATATTCCGTCAGATAGTGGTTAATGACTGCAGTAAAAGTTTCAAACTTTCCAAAATGGTTCCATGAACGGAATCAGATAATATCTGTTGGTCATTACAGAATTTGTAGTTAAATAAACGCATTTTAAAAGAACGGTTTCCAAAGTTCATTTGAAATCTCGTTGTAGAACTACGATAGCTTTTAAAATAAACTTTTTTGTTCGATAAAACATGTTAAGCATCGAGGTTTTAATTCTACTTTAAAAACTTTTTTTTAATTCGTTTTTTAATCTGCAAAATAGAATTTACCAGATAATAATAAATACAGGGTTATTCATAATTCCCTCAGGGATTTCTTAGCGTTATAGTAAAAAAAACGAAGACGAATATGGCAAAAATGAACATATGAAATTATTCCGAAAGTATTCAGGTTTTAATTTAAGCAGTTGCCGGTAGATGGCAGTAACATGTACCACTGAAGCCAGTTGTAGTAAAGAAAAATGGCATTTACAGGCGGAGGGAATTATGAATAACCCTGTATATATCAAATGGTTATCACCAATAAGAATAAAATTTGCGAAATAGAACTTACCTCAAATAATTGTCATTGCAAAAAGCAAAATTTTGATGAATTTATTCAATTCAGCATTTTCTAACTAGCCAACATATCGTTTTAGGGGCATTTCATTTTTTCTATCTCATTCGAAAATAAAAAATTAGATTTTTAAACTTTTTCGATTCCACACTGAGAAAAAAAATATTGTTAAAACTACCAGAGAGACGTGATGGCTCAGGGGAAACAGCGTTCGACTTACACTGAGGTTCGATTCCCAGCCATGGCTGGTCGATACGAATTCCGCATCCGGCTTGCATCGACTACAGTGCTGATGTGAAATATTCTCAGGTATAAACGGATCATGGGTTAGAGTCCCCTTGCCCTCAGACTAACCGTGGTCTTCCTCTTCATGTAACCCAAATGCGGGTTAGTTCCAACAAAAAGTCCTCCACGGAGGAAAACTTCTCCAAATATTTGATCCAGGAGTTCCCTTATCTTCTGAATTGAGTTCAAGATTACAAGATTACGGATTTGAACATTAGTAGTCGTAAACCCAAAATTGGGTCGGCTGTTCAACAACGGTTATAAAAAAAAATACTAGAGAATGGTTAAATTTGCCACGTTTCTGGCTCTATGAGCACAACAAAAAGCTCGGTATTTTTTACCGAAGCGTTTCGGTAATGATTTTGGTAATTAATACTAAAATATAGTTTTAAATTACGTGAAAAAATTTGATAAATGTAGTAAAAATTAGTAAATTTATCATGCTGCTTTAAAGCATCACATAAAAACAATTTATTCGCTTAATTTTACCTTTCAGATTTGTATTTCTTGCTGAACGTGTAGTAATAATAACTAAAATTTTAACGCCAGAAATTCCGGTAAACCGTTACCATAACGAACACAAAAATGTCAACGAATTGTTTAAACACTGTATATTTTAATTAACCAGAATTTTTTTTTTTTTTTATCAATACGGTAATTTTACTAGAATTCTTTTCTCCATGCACGTAAACGTTTTTACGAAACAGTGAAAACAAGTAAAAAAAAAAGAAGTAAAATAAATATTAAAACAAAAGTAAATATTTTAAAACATACAAATTTTTTACAAAAATTAAAAACTTAATTTAAACTTAAAAAATTTTAAAATTCAATTTAATATTTCTTTTAATTAATTCAGTTATAGCACAGTTTAAAAGTTTGTATCGTTATAAATAATAGCACTCTAAAATTATCATAACTGATTTGAAAATAAAAATAAGATTAAAATTATGTCTCAAATATTCTAAACGATATCTGTACTTTATGAATCTTATCATCAAAATATTATTTTCCTTACTAAAACCTGCATGCAAAATATCTGAATTTCACAACTGAAAAACGTTTTTAAATATAATGATTAAATAAAAAAACTTTTACTAAATTATTTGCTAAGGAAATTAATTAATCGATTATTTTATATTCTTTGATTGAACCACATTATTTACCACGCTATTGTTTTAATTATTTTGAAAAAAATTTATTATTATTCTTTCTGTTTAATAAATAGTATCTCCGTAAGCGTATTTGAAACTCAAAAAGTATTTAAATTCCATTTCGTTTAATAAGAATGAATATAAAGAAAAAGACAAAAGGAATGAATTAAATGCATGGAAGAAAGCCATTGATTTTGAGTAATTCAAAAGTTTCTCCTTACCGCCCTCTGGTTTAGGAAAATGGAAGTACAATATGTCGATAAAGTGTGGTATTTCTTTGGAAAATATTCTGTAAAATGATAGTAGAAGTTAGCGCTTGATCTACTTTAAAAACTGTGTCTGACATGAAAATGTACAAAAATGTGTTGAACAAATATTTAAGAAGAAATATTATAAGCTGTTCTTCGAAGGTTATATTATCATACGAATAAGAGCTTTTTAGAGAATTAGAGAATAATATGCTATGCTTACAACTTTTGTAAGTTCAGTATCAAATCGCAGTAAAAAGTACTAGCACCCTAAATGCAGTATCCGTAAAATCCATTTTACCGTAAAATCCGATTTCACTGTAAAATTGTAATTTTTATCAAAGCGATTCAGTAATACTTTTGGTAAAATTACATGCAGTATAGCTTTATAATACATAATAAAATTTGGCAGCAAATTTAATAAAATTTGATAATTTTTATCATGATATCTTAGAACATGGTGTAAAAACCACTTATTCGGTTAAACTAGATTTCAATTGTGTATTCTTACTTAATGTGTGGTAATAAGAACTATAGTTCTTAAAAACTAGAATTTGCGATATACCTTTATCATATAAACGAAAAAATTACCAAATGCATAGTTAAAATACCGTATATTTCGGATTAATTACCAAAATTATATTGTCTTTTGTAAAAAATAAATTTACCATAAAAAAATTGAAATTTTGCCAAAATATTTATCTTTGTGTAATGTACGACATTTCATTTTTTGTGTAGTATATTTATTATTTTATTTTATAAACGTCGTTGAACAGCCGACCCAATTTTATGGGTTTACGACTACTAATGTACAATTCCGTAGCCTTGTAATTTCGAACCCAATCCAGAAGACAAGGGAATTCCTGGATCGAGTATTGGGAGAAATTTTGCTTTCGTGGAGGACTTTTTGATGGAGCTAACCCGCATTTGCGTTACATGAAGAGGAAGCAGACCACGAGAACCCCCACGGTTAGCCTGACGACAAGGGGACTCTAACCCATGATCCGTCTACCACTGAGGATATTTCACGTCAGCACTGTGGTCGATGCAAGCTGGATGCGGAATTCGTATCAACTGGGATTCGAGCCCGGTTCGCCTCATTGGAAACCGAACGCTCTATCACCTGAGTCATCGCTGCTCTGTGTAGTATATTATATAGCCAAAGTAGATGATGCACTCAACTAAATATAATTCGAATCTGTAAAAGGTTGTGTCAAAAGAACAATGAGAAATATATACAGCCTTCCATAGGCTGTAGTGTGCGAATAGATGATTTTGGAGAAAAAAAATCTCTTATAGCGTTGCATTTGTTTCGGCATTAAACTGATTATTACTCAAATGCTAGTAAATACTTTATAGAGTCTAATACATTCCTTTTTGCTATAAAATTGTCAATAAACAACCATAGCTAAGGATTATAATAATCCGAGCGTGTATGTTTAATATATTTTGGTTTTACCTTGGTATTATCCCACATAAGGACACCTTTTCTAGATTTTGCAGGTTTGTTAGCATTTTTATTTAATTACACCTTTGAAGTCACTTGGTCTTCGCAAACTTGGTCGATCTCCTAATGATTTGCACCTTTGTCACATATACATTGCATGTAATAATATTTACCATCTTTGTAATTCTCTTGTTCTAATCTTAATTTTAATAACAATGTCTCGTATTTAGTCCTTTCCTTTACAAAGAAAATCTTACGTAATAATTTCACTAAAAAAATTTCCAATCCCTTCCTACATTCTCCTCATTGCATTAATTAAAGTTCAATTTAATTAGAACCCACAGTTACCTATTAGAGAAAGCGTAGCCCATTAAAAGTGGATTCATGAAGCATATGTCGAAACATATGCATTTATTTTAATACAGAATATTCTTTTACCTTTCAAATATTTAATGGAAATTCAAAGCGAAGATGTGAACTTGTTTTCATAAGAGATTAAATAACAGCACACCCTTGTCTGTTAATTAATGCAGGCCCGCATCTTTCACTGACAATACTCTCAATGAGTCTTATTTTGTTAAAATTTAATTAAAAGGAATGAATTCGCCAAAGGCAGAGTTTTGAAATGAAAGTTTCAAAATGAGAAAGATGTTGCTACGGCTATTGAAAGCTCCCTATTAAACTCAAATTTCAATATTTTAATGCATGAAGTTTTACATAGGCTCACATAACTCTAATAAGCCGTCGGATCTTGGCTGTCGCAAATGTAATAACACCATAGAACATAATTAAATGAACATATAAACGTAATGTAGTATAGTGCGATTCACATAGCACCTTTCATTGCTTTGAAGTCAGTTTTTTTTTCTTTTTTGCTTAATAAGTTTATTTTACAGGCGTTTATTTTACAGGCTTTTTTGCTTAATAAGTTTATTTTACACGTTTAATATATGCTTTTTATATTAAACGTGTATTTCGAAAGTTATACTCGTTTAATATAAAAAGCATATTGTTATAAATTTGATATCTCAACAGTAGCTGATATTATAAATTACTTTTGTAACAGCATATTGTTATAAGAAGCATATTGTTATAAATTTGTTATCTCAACAGTAGCTGATATTATTCGTTGTCATTCATTCACTCTTCCCTCCTATTGGCCGTTGCTTTACCCCCCCCCCTTGTGACGTCACCTTTCTCTATATTTACCCTGTTTTCTCTCATCATTTCTTTCTGTTGCACTGATGCAGGTTGCCCTTTGAGCATCCGAAACAGCTGTCTGCATTTATAAATATTTTTTGTGCTCGTAAACGTTGTTCACCTTAGTTTAAAAAGCACATTGTTATAAATTTGTTATCTCAACAGTAGCTGATATTATAAATTACTTTTGATACAGTATATTGTTATAAAAAGCATATTGTTAAAAATTTGTTATCTCAACAGTAGCTGATATTATAAACTACTTTTGATACAGCAGATTGTTATAAATTTGTTATCTCAACAGTAGCTGATATTATAATTTACTTTTGATTCAGCATATTGTTATAAAAAGCATATTGTTATAAATTTGTTATCTCAACAGTAATTGATATTATAAATTACTTTTGATACAGCGAGTGAGTGAAATAAGAATGGGTTGAGAAAATAATAAAAGGTTACTAAACAGTGAATTATAAAATAAGTAAAACTCATTTCGAACAACTTTTCAACCGCTAACTGTATTAGAAAATCAGAGAATTGGTGAAATTCATGGGACAGTTCCCTGAAATGGATTCGAATAAACTATTATGCTTCATTTATAATATTTTTACTGATTCAACTAATATAAATTTTTATATAATGCTATAGCAAAAACATGAAAATTGCTATTTTGATATAAAGTTGTTCAAGTTGAAAGCTTCTTACAAGAAATCATATTTTGTTTCTGTTGAAAGTGGAGCTCCCTAAAAAAGTGTCAATATTTAGAGTAAAAGCTCTCTGAAGTAACGCTCTTAACCTTGTTTTCTAAAAATAATAAAGCTGTACAGGTAAAGGAAGTTATTTTCATCGATTTATCCTATTAAAAACGTTTAACTTAAATTGTGTTTAGATAATCTTTATAAAACAGTAAAGATACCTTAAAATTGCAAAAAGGGCAAAATATTAATGGTTTTTATTTGGTTCGTAAGAGGACTAGTTAACAAAGGTTTGGTCTTATTCTATACAACATTAAAAAATACACAAAAGACTATACTTTACTCATCTGGGTAACAACGTCAAATGTGTAAGTAGATATTAGTTTAAAATTTCTGTAATAATTATTATAACTACTTTAGTAGCTCTGTTGTCTCGGGTTTAGTATCTTTTAATTAAAAGTACAAAAAAGAAGGCACATTAGAAAAAATATTTTTCAACATCGCAATAAGTAACAAGACGAAAATTGTAACTTTTTTTAATAAAATTATCATAACTTTTTAACTACTGTTAGTTTAACAGCTTGCAAAAACTACACAATAAAGAATTCTGGAAAAAGTGCGGGCATTCAGGGTACCAGTATTTTTCACCGTAAAACTTATGACGAAAGAAAGAAGGATCTGATATACCGTAATATTTACTTAGTCACTGTAATTAAATAAAGATATTACTCTAAGAATTACGGTAGGAATTTTTTTAAAAACAATGGATTTTACGGATGCTGCACTCCGGGTGCCTGCACATCAGGGTGCCAAATTTTATTCGGGATTTCTTACAGAGTTTCTAGTTTTAACTACTAATTTAAAAATGACAATGATGGCTTTCTTAATGGTTACAGTTTTAATTACAATCGATTAAACAGAAACAAAACCTCATTTGTTTAGATAGCAATATTTTAGTTTTCTCTTACTGTTACCCGCTTTTTCTGACCTCTTACTCAAATGCTGGCACACTGGGATACGGCAACTTTTTACCATTTATTAAGAGGAATGTACTAAACGGTTTTTTTAATTGGATCAAAACTTTTCGTTATCTTTAGGTTAAACCCTATTTTAAGTGTTTACTATTAACTATCAACAATTTGATGGGGGGGGGGGAAACCTTTTTCTTAAAAACAATGTATAAATTTCAGAAGATTTAAAAAGATAGCCCTTCCACTAGGAATAAAGATTAAATTAACAATTATTTATTTCCACAATAATAATATTTGCTTGTGTTTTACTAAATAGATACATAACGAGATATCGCAAACACCGATACTAACAGATAAAAAGAAAGAACTACTCCAATAAATCTTTTGAACTATAAAAGAACAAAGCGGGCTCCATTTCCATAACAAAGGAGAAAATAATAGGAGCATCAATAACAGTATTTAATCAGGCAAATAGAGAAGCCGATGATAGTCTTTGGGTTGACAAAAGGGGAAATGAACAACGTTTCTCTAGAGGCAACTGAATTAATGAAAGGAGTCAAAGCTATGCACTTTAATTTTGGTGTAACTAAAGAGCAAGTATCGTTATTTCCAAACGATAAACTGAAACCAAACGACAGAACTGATTAGTGCTTTTCTGAAATGGGGCGTTGTTTAGTTCTTGAAATGACTTCAGTTAACTGCAAAAAGATTTCTCGCGTCAAAGCAGTAAGAAACTTAAATGAAATAGTTTAGGGAAAATAAAGTGGCGTAATTTGAGAATTTAAGTTAAGGAAGATCATTTGAGAATTTAAGTTTTATAGGTGACGCTCAAATACTGTAATTATTATGATATTTTTTGTCATATTTGTATGCTATTGTGTATTCATTATAATCGTGTGTTATTTTTAAACTAAGGAATTTTAATAATAACTAAGTAAAACTATTTTTTACACAATAAAGAAAGTCATACGGGTTTTTTTTCATAAGAAATTAGATTCAATTTTTTCCTTGTTAACCTATAAACATGGAGAAGATAGTATTCCTTATACGAACGCAATTTCTTTATTTATTAGGTAACTAATTAATATTTTTGAATACTTTTGTTTCATTTTAAATTCCCAAAATTTTGCTACATTGATATAAATTATCAAATTTTAATTTAGTTATTAAAGTTGAATTGCAAAAAAGAAGTAATTCCATTAATATTTTTTCATAATTAATTATACTTTTAAAATGCTATTGTGTAATGAACAAAAAAAAATTTAAATCTTGATACGGCACAAATTTTTTTGTACATTCTTTATTTAAAAAATGCCAGGTGATTAATCATACTTTTAAAATGCTATTGTGTAATGGACAAGAAAAAATTTAAATCTTGATACGGCGCAATTTTTTTTGTACATTCTTTATTTAAAAAATGCCAGGTGATAAACTATTCAACAACGAACTGTCAAATATTTCTAACGAGTTTTAAAGTTTTTAATAAGTAAGTCTTTGTGTGCATAAAAAATAAACTTCTATCACTGAAAGAACCATGTGAACATTTTCCGTGCATCCGACTCCGTGGATTTTGTGTTTGCAAGATGCAATCCTAATTGTTTGAAAAACAAACCCTAAATATGCTCATAAATCAAATTATTCTAAAATATCATGTTTGCACTCATTATTCTATTCTTTCAATTTGAAATTTTCAAATTTCAACATTGATTTATTATAGCTTCTGTTAATTGAAAAACTTATTTTCGCGGCTTTTTTCTGAAAGATGAATTTTCGAATTTTAGTCAAACCACCGAAATTAAGCCTATGCATCTTAAAGCTGCGTAGGCTCCATAGCAAATACTCATTAGAGACGGACTATTAGACCGTGAAGGTAGCAAACTTTTTCAAATAATTCTCAACATTTACTTTCCTATATATTATTTTATATCTAACAATCGCATGGCAGCATCACTTAACTTGTAAAAATTTCCGGATCAAATTACGGTTACCAGCACTTTGAGTGCATCATCCACAAAATCCTTTTTACCGTAAAATTTATTTTTACCATAAAATGTTGAAACGCAATTTTACGATAATATTTATTTAAATAAAGCTATTCAGTGATTTTACTGTAATTACTGTAAAAATTACGGTACCTCAGATTTTTTTTAGTGCCATTAAAATGGATTTTACGTTAAAAAGTACCAGCACCTTAGGTGTTTGCCTTTCTTACCGCAATTGATCCAGAATTTTTTACAGTGTACAACGCAGCACTTGAAGCCATCTCAAACATTTACCTTTAAAATATAAAACCCTTATGACTGCTACACCAATTGTTTTATCGTTTCGTGTGAGGTTTCGTTTGATTCATCGTAAATTATAATTTAGGAAACGATACTTTGCTTGTCTGGATAACAATATTTAAATAGGTACAAGTAAAAATTTATACTTTTCGGACACAAAAGCCTTTATCACTTCTTAGTTACTAGTTGATGTCGTCTACAGTTTGATCCATTTTGAGTCAGCATAAAAAATTACATCTAACACAATACCTTGTTTAAATATCACTATTTAAATTTCTCTTCTCGTTTATCTATCTCCTCACAGCTACAGGATTTTTAGGAATTTTTACGTAAGATTGCATGAAACTCTCATATGCAAATTCATACCAGTTTGATAGTTTGAATGTCAACCTTAAAACATTATCTAATGGCGCTATTAGGAAATGTTTGGAAAAAAAATTCAGAAATTTAGTTACATGTTTTACTACAAATTGCAGAAATACGAAAAATTATAAATTTTAAAGTACAGATAAAAACTAGTAAGTAACGAAAGCAAAATTTAAGCACTCGTAATTCATTAATGTTGAAATTTATTGATTTTACAAGCAATTTATTATTTAAAGAGAATCAAATTATCTTTAGATGACCTTTATTGACCCTCGTGACACATTTCAAGACACGTATTTATTGAAAATATTGTCAGAAAGTTCCATCTATTGGTTTAAACTGAATGAGACAGTTTAGCTAGTCATTAAAATATCATCGGGTGGCCTTTTTTGAACCTCGTGACACATTTCAAGACACGTATTTATTGAAAATATTGTCAGAAAGTTCCATCTATTGGTTTAAACTGAATGAGACAGTTTAGCGAGTCATTAAAATATCATCGGATGGCCTCTATTGACCCTCGTGACACATTTCAAGACACGTATTTATTGAAAATATTGTCAGAAAGCTCCATTTATTGGTTTAAACTGAATGACACAGTTTAGCGAGTCATTAAAATATCATCGGATGGCCTTTTTTGAACCTCGTGACACATTTCAAGACACGTATTTATTGGAAATATTGTTTATGAAGTTTAAACGAAAGAATTTTAAGATTAGCAGTTAACTGTAAAATCCTATTGTTACATTTCAAGCACTTTTGCAAAATGTACAAAAAATTTTATTTCTAAGGAATTTTCAAATACGTTTATTTTATTTAACGACGTTCGTATGTACTTTCTTTTAAAATCAAAATAGAACATTGTTAGCATTCGCATCACGTTTATTTTTGTAAGTATCATATTTAAAATTCTCCCATCCGAAACTTTATCAACGCTTAAACATCGAGTTAAATTAAAGGTCTCTATTTTTAACGTTGAGGTTTCGTTGCCATTTACAAGTATCAAACTTTGTAGAAAAATCCCCTAGAGAAATCGCATTGAAGCCAAAATCAGATTTAGAAATGAAATTTAGAGGGTTCTGTTTTCAAGTAGTGATGATCTGTGCCCCAAGGGCATTAAATCAATTGAACTAACAGCAAATTGTTTCGCGTAGATCAAACGAAGGTTTTAGTTATTCTGTTCTTAAGTTTCAAAGTTAGAACTTATTTGTGGAATTAGTTGAAAACTAATATATTTCCTAACGTTATTTGGCACATAACAAAGTATGAAACTTTATATATCTTACTTTAAACAGAAATAATTGTAAATTCGTAAATAAACTGAAACTATATTGATACATTAATTTCAATCCCGTAACGTAAAACATTGATTTTTATTCATGCAATAAAAGGTATTAGTTATTTTATCAGGAGGAGGTCGCTACATAGAGTTGGTCTGATAAAAAAACATTTCGCAGATACTTGGATAACAGACTAAAAAAAACAGTGAATTTCACCGTGTTACTGGCTCATAGGACCACCAAAAAGCTTAGTAATTTTTACAGCCTTGGTAATTATTATGGTAAAATTAACAATGAAATATGGTTTTATAAAAAGAAATAGAATTTGGTAAATGAAGTAAAATTATCGCGATGTCCTAGCATGGCTTAAAAATTTTTTATTTGGAAAAATTTCATAGTTCATTGTGTATTTTTTACTAAATGTGGTAATATGAACTATAATTTTGAAAACCAAAATTTCGGGGTTAACCATTAGAATGAGAAAGTTACTAAATAAGTTGTTAAAAAAATTTTGGTTTTAATAGACGGAATTGTTTTCTTTTTTCTCAACAGAAATGTCATGACCATATAGTTCAGTAATTATACTGGAATATTTTTTTCTCTGTGCAGTAACTGTGAAATATGGACCTCATTTTGTTTAAGTTTCAGTTCATTCACTGGATGGTTTCTTAGAGAAGAAAACAACTTATTTCATTGTTTTTGATACTAGGAGCATAATAGCAAAGCTTTGTAAACTTTATCGTTTCTCGTTTTTGTTCGATAAATTATTTTTTACCAAACTATTACTAACTAAAACTGTTATCATATTCCATAAACACTTCACTTTCTGTGAACTTCCATCTATTTTTTAAACTTTAAGTTGTATATTGCAAATTTGTTAGAACTGCCAATATTTCAACTGCCAATGTCCCCAAAATAACTAAAGGTTTACGAAATAGTTTAAAGAAAAGCAGAAAGGAAAGAAGGAGCTGTTTGCTGAATTCTGTTTAAGGAGCGACATATTAATAATATTTCCAAATTCATTGCAAAGCTTATTAAAAGATGGCACTGATGACTGAAAGAAATGTAAAAGAATACTTTTAGCAGCGTCTCGGGACATTCCATAAAAGTCGCATATTTAAAATTTGATTTATCGAGAACTATTTGATTTTCTTCAAATTTTGTATTTCGTCATTTAAAATCTCATACTTTAACACGATGTAAAAAATTTGCCTACTTTACAATTCAAAATATAATTCATTTAAAAACTGTAAATAATTATTAAAATTAT
Organism: Parasteatoda tepidariorum; assembly: GCF_982258835.1. Taxonomy (NCBI): domain Eukaryota; kingdom Metazoa; phylum Arthropoda; class Arachnida; order Araneae; family Theridiidae; genus Parasteatoda; species Parasteatoda tepidariorum. The sequence continues at coordinate 74,825,380 of NC_141755.1, read as the reverse complement.
TATTTACATGAAATTCAGCTGAACGAACTTTATAATTCGGTGCAAATTTTTTCATTTCGTTTATACAGCTCTCTAGATATGGCGAAAAACGGAAAAAAATAAAATTAATTAGTGGATCCGAACTTTCAACTGCTCTTCTATCTAAATTATTGGGTTCATATTTTCCAGATTGTAGCTCCTTCTACCCATAACTTGAGGGTAATAAACCCAAACAACAAGAAAATGTATACTTATTAAAAGAAAGTATATTTTTGTGCCTGTGCCTTAAAATAGCGTCTGCTCACAGTAATTAGCATATTTAAAGTTAGGCACTCGAGACATTAAGATTGTCTGAGTCCTAGTACATCGGAAGCCCTAGTTGAAAATCGGATCATTAGATCAAGAGTTAATAAGGGCCGTTTTATTCATTTTTTCTATACATTTATTTATTTGTTTTATTTATTTTATTTATTTTATTTATTTTATTTATTTGTTTATTTATTTATTTATTTTATTTATTTATATTATTTATTTACTTTATTTATTTATTTAACTTACTTATTTTATTTATTTATTGTGCACTGTACATCTTTAAACAGATTTTTTAAAAAATGACACAATTCAACACAATTTTCTGCTTCCAAAAAAAGTACTTTTCTGTCAGCCGGGCGCAAAGCGAAAAGTCGCCAAAAAATGTAGACCATCGCCAACTTTTTTCATGTAATTTTTTTATTATATAAATTTTTTATTTTATTTATTTTTAAACACATATAAAATTAAATAAAATAAAGCAAAGTAAATAAAATAAAATAAAAACTAGTTATATTTTCGCCCAGTTAACCGAAAAGTACCCAAAAAAGAAATTAATGAAACTAAAATTATGTATTGTTTGATAGTTGCGTTTCTTAGAAGTTCATACCCGTCTTCTGACAGAATGCGTTTCGATAAATGGATTGTGATGGGAAAATAAACATCTGGCGCTAATTCCAAGGCACACGTAAATGAAAAGTTTTCTTGAACTTATGGTAACCAAAGTACTTTACGCCAAGACATGCCCCCATTTCCTCCTCAGCTATGTTCTACCATTTTTTTCCGATGCCTGAAGAATTACCACCCGTCTCTTTGCTGTTGCTTTCTCACCAGTTGAGTCGATGGAAAAGTTCGCGTGTCTTCACTTTAGCGACGATGTAGATTCCCTTCCTCAAAATAGAAATAAATGTATTGAAGTTTTAAGTTTTCCTTTAAAACAAAACCGAAGGAATGTATAGAATTATGGTCAATTTTCTTGAATGGTAAATGCGTTTAGAGAAATTATTGGTTATCCAAAAGCCGATAACGTAATAAAATGCACAGGTAGTAAAGAAAGGAATATTGTCAAATAGATATTTTGAATTTATTGTTAGTAGTTACTTTCATTCTTTTATTGAAATTGGAGTTATCCAACTTAAAACACGAGTAATTCGTAATTTAATCTTCACTTCGCGTGCACTTTTTGTTTAAAAAAAAATTTATGTATTAGAAAACATTGGAATGAAAAAAGGATGCCACAAATAAGGGGTTTTGCACATAAAAAATATTTTTGGGGGTTTTCCCATCTTTTCAATACTTTTTTTACATTTTTTTATCCATTCTCAGTTTTCTTAGTTTCGCTTAAGTTATTCTTTTAAAAAAATATACATTAAACATATTTTTTTAACAGATCGTGACTATTTTTCCCACAATTCATTGCTACTCAGTTTTTTCTCGATTCATTTTTAATTCGAATTAAATTTTGTCTATTTGATTACATTTTCCTTTTGACTTTCGTACCATATGCTCGATTACTGCTGATTTCTACTTTTTTTTTTTTCAAATTTGATTTTCTTTACTTTTTTTACTTTTTTTAAACCTTTACTTTCTATTGCTTCATTACTTTTTTTTCTGTTGAATTTTATAATTTGAGTTAATTTTTTTAATTTACTTTTCTTCCAATATCCATATCTATTATAATTTCCTATTACTAACTATAAATGCCTTATATTTCACCACCATTGCTTAAAATTAACAGATTCTCTCCACAGCACAAATTATTTTAAGAATCAATCTCCTCCTTTTTTTTAAAGGTCTTACGAGAGAAAAAAATTTATTTGCAATGAGGATATAAAAACTTTTTATTCACGTTTCTAGAAGGTGCATTTCAACTTCAACTAATATTCAAAAGCAAAGTAGAAATGATTGTGTTGCTATCAGAACAGTTACAGTCAGAAACAGAATTAAACAGAAAACTAATCTCTTAAACAAGTATTGGACGAGACTACATGAAAAATCACAATTCAGTTTTGCTTCGCTCAGAAAACTTCAATTCATATTTTACTTTTTAAACCAGTGAGCAGCAAGTAACTATGTTTAAAAAAGAAGTCTATTACTATTATGAAAATCTTTCTATTAGTATCATAATTTTTTTTTCTTATAACTGTTTCTTTGTGAGTCTGAAAAAGATTACAACTAAAACTAAGTTTAAATAATTAAAAAAAAATGTAGCATTGACAAAAATGACAGGTTTTTTCACTTTTTTTCATTTGTTTAAAAACTGGTTTATCTATGAACTCAAAAGCCGATTCCCTGATTCACCGATTTGTTGATTCATTAAAATTCACATATTTATTCATCATAATCACATCATAATCACATATTTATTAAACTTTCTTTATTTTGTTAACCCAGATTTATCAACATAAAATGCTGAAAGTTAAGATTTTTGTCTCATATTAGACCTGATTATTCCTATTGTAAAGACATTTGTAGTAATTATTTAATCTTACGTAGCCAATAGCTGTTTTAATTCCAACGATGCAGAATTAAATTATTTCAGGTTAGAAGAAATGATAACCAAAAGTAATGCTATTAAGAAATGATAACATTTTATGATAACATATTTAAAATGATATATATTAAAAAAATTAAAATATTAAAAAATGCATATATATCGTAAAATTCAAGCATTGATTTTCAGATTAATATTTTAAATTCTCAGATCGATATTTTAAACAAAAGAAAATTTAATATCGTCTTGTCAAACACAGTTTCTGTTGACTAATTCTACAAAATTCATAAATCTCAAAAGAATGTAAACGAAAAGATGAATTCAGTTTTATTGAAAAATATTTAACTTTCATCAAGAAAGCAAACCTCTTCTCCAGTAAGAGAAAATAACCAAAGTTATTTTCCAAATTTGACTTCGCGAAAAGTTTCGCTTAGGAGAGAGAGAGTAGAATTTGGAGCAAACAGACCAAAGCGGTGGTCTAATGAATAGAACAAACTTCCCTCCAAATTATATTCTAATTGCGTTTGCTTTCCATTAATGATTCAAACTTCTAAGAAATAAAAATTTTCTCTCTTTAAGTCATTTTAACCAAGGCACAATAGTTAATTTATTAAATATTAATTCAGTTTAATTTTAAACAAATTATATAAATTTGAACAAAGATGTTCAAATACTTTATCCTTACATTTATTTGACAAATATCTATAGTTGTAACATGAATAAATTAAAAGTTTCAATTCATCCATTTCTCTTCATATTTACATTTAAAAAAATATCTTCACACTAATCAACGAATCTGTAGACACATTATGAAAAAATGGTAGTAAATAATAATGATGTGATTGCAGTTCATATTACTCTTAATTACTCCATCTCACTAGCACATTGCAAAAAATTCTGGACTGAATTACGGTAGAAAGAGCTGACACCCTGAATGTCAATACTTTTTACCATAAATTCATTTTTACCGTAAAGTTTTAAGGAATGAGACATTTGATAAACCGTTTACTTTTATACATACTATTGATAAAATCTTGAAATGGATGTAGACATTTCTACAAATATATGACGTCGGCCAGGTGGCCAAGTTAGCGTTCTGGACTGCGAAGCCAATGGCTACAGGGTTCGAATCCCGCTCAGGACAATGATGTTTCTCTCTATATGTTGTCCTCTGTTGATGTGTGAATGTGGCCCATCCTATAAACGGGTAACTGTAACAGTGTGGCGTGTGTTGCTCGCCTCCGTGACCAAGTTTCACAGGTGCCCACTGGGTATTATTAAAAAGCAGCACTTCTGACATCTTCCAAGGCAAATGAATGAGAGTGCAATACCAACAGTCATATATATATATATATATATATATATATATATATATATATATATATATATATATATATATATATATATATATATATATATATATATATATATATATATATATATATATATATATATATATATATATATATATATATATATATATTTATTATTTGTTCATATTGTATTATTATGTATTATTATATTGTATTATTATTCGATTATTTGTTCATTTACATGAGCAAAAGTTTATGAGCATATTGTGAGTGTAAAAGCAATTAATACGGTAATTTATAGTTTAATTTGTATTTAATCTAAATGGATAGGTTTGAATTATTATAGAGATTGTAAATTTACTACTGCTGGTTAATGCAGCTACATGCTGTACTTACCACTTCCTGATTTTTTATTTCATACACGAGTTAATAAGAATATACATATACTTTTTATTTGGAGCAAAAACATATTGTTAGAAAGGGTGAGAGAGATCTAGAAGGAGTTTTCCGCTAAGAAATAAAAGTTCGAAGGCTTATTTGCGTTAACAGCATTACGAAGTAAACCTAGAAGCACATCAATTTTCATGTTAAGTTGGACGCACTAAAATATTCGTTAAAGCTTAAAATCAATCAATCGACAAAATAAATTAAATGGCACAACTATGCTGAACAAATTTAAATTACCAAATAGACGGTATATTGAAAAGGCATTCATTAATTTCAAAACTTCCAAACTTTTATGATTTTTGTCAAAATTTTCTTTTTCAAACATTATGTGACAAAAAATCAATGCACTCCTATACTGAAATTAATATGTTAAGATCTGAGTGACAAAGCAATTAGAAACAAAATTAAGGGGAACATTTCATTAAGGCTAAAGTAATTTTCCCCGACTAATTACTTTTGCTTTAAATCAATAAGACTTTCCGAGTTCGATGCAGGAACAGATAGCGTAACAAATTAATTTAAGTCTCATTTTGCACTTTTTAATTTTCTGATTCTTTGACATGGAAAATATGAAATTAAAACTGGAAATAGAGAACTTATTTTTTTCGAGAATAAAATCATTATAGATGCATGAATCATGATGGAGAAAAAAAATTATTTTGATGGAAAGCAATTAAACTTGAAGTAAAATAAAGTCTTTGAAATTAATAAAAAAATTTATGTAAGATGCACAACTAACAAGTATTTTACTTGTGTCAAGAAAAAACTAATAACAATTGAAACCCTTACGAAATTTATTGAAGTGGAACTATTTACATCAAGGTACAACTGCAAGCTGATGAAAATGGTAGCATGAAAATAACGTACGCGAATTTCCTTTCCTTGAGAATCACAAAATCGATATTACAGTCTTGATTATACAAATAAAATCCGTGAATCAATAAAAAATATAATTATTTGATATTTCATGGTCGTATTAATTATACAGTAAAAAGTACAGGCACCCTGAGTGCAAATCCATTTTTACCGCAAACTTTTATACAATAATTTTTACAATAACATTTATTTAATTACAGTGATTAAGTGGCTTTACTATAAATATTAGTATAAAAATTATAGAAAATCAAATTTTGTTTCGTAAAATTCATTTTTATCGTTAGATTTTAGGGATCAAAAATCTGATATACCGTAATTTTTACAGTAATATTTATTGTAAAATCACTGAACCACTGTAAATAAGTAGATTTTTACAGCAATATTTATTTAATCCAAGTGATTCAGTGATTCTCCAGTAGTTATTATTGTATAAAAATTACAGTATATCAGGTCTTTCGTTCCGTAAAACTTTAACGTAAAAATGGACTTTGATCCGGAATTTTTTACAGTATATATGTTTGTTATCTAGTTCGGAATTAATTTTGTGGGACAAGCAAAAAACGTTTAGTAATGATGAGAAAAAAAAATATTTTTCAAACAGAAAAAATACAGTTACTGTGAAACACAATTCGAGTAGCATTATTTTTAATTATACGTTTTTTAAAGACAATTAACCAACGAACAGTATTGTTGTTCAGTGTTATAAGATCGGTAAAAATCTTTGGCTGCTGAGAGTAGACATATGACAGAAACGGTAAAAAGTTTTGGCAGCTCAGAGTAAACATATGACTGGAACAGTAAAAAGCTTTGGCAGCTCAGAGTAGACATATAACTGGAACGGTAAAAAGCTTTGGCAGCTTAGAGTAGGCATATATGACTTAAACGGTAAAAAGCTTTGGCAGTTGAGAATAGACATTGGACTGGAACAGTAGAAAGCTTTGGCGGCTGAGTGTAGATATATGGCTACAATATAATAATAACTACCGTACAGTTCAAATACCTTCTACAGCAATGTTATGAATGTTTGCTTTCTACGTAACAGACATGCTGCTTACTGATAGACATCTAAAAAATATGTAATTATGCATTTAATTTCAAATATTAGCTTGCAAAGCAATATTTCCGAAACAGTGAAAATTCATGTAAATATGTGGGTTTTAAACTTATGCACAGTTTCATTTAATTTAAAAAGCTTAAATTTATAAATAATTTATATATCAAGCATTTGAAAAGTTATCTTTGAGCTACAGAACTTTAATTAATCTTCGCGTGAATTTTCATAGCTGTTAGTGCCGCCGTATAACCACAATGCGATTCATACTTAGATACCAAGATTCCTTATTTTGCTAATATATGTAGAGATTCCAAGTTGTATAAAAGAATAACCTACACTGTCAGAAATTTCTCGGTAAAAATTGCTAAATAGCAATTTATTTAATTGTTATTTTACCATATTCAACCAAAACATCCAAATAACTATAAAAAGATGACATTCAAACCGTTAAGTGTGGGGGGGGGAAATGTTTATTGATTGTTTTTACCTAATACGGTTTAACAACCTGAATTCTATTCGCGCCAACAAGGCCCATTTTATGAAGCCATTTTGATCCGGACAACTGTGCTGTAGCTGAAATAGTTAATCGGTTAATCTCATGACCGGATTTCAGAATGAATTTTTAACAATGTAAGGCAAATTCGTAAGGAAAATAATGTTAATCATATTTGTGTCAATAAATCTGAATTTTTTTTATTTCTGCTAAAAACATAAAATGTAATTAAGAGGTACTTCATGATAATCTTCTATTTCTTGTCCACGAATACCTAACTAGAGTCTTTTATTTGCTTTTAACTAACCTTTTTTAACACATCTACTTAAAATTTATTGTTACGACGTCTACTTCCCTAATGAAGATACGTTTTCCTTTAAGCAATTTACAACATAAACTTGAAAGAAAAAGTTAACTTCACAGGAAATTTAATTTTTCTCTCAAAAATAAAGAAAAAGAAAAACATAGGATTGATGTTTGAAGAAAAATAGAATTTAATCGAAATTTTATTTATCTGATAAAAAAATTAATTAAAATAAATTATAAACAAAATTGGGGATCTTTAATTAAATTAATGAAACAAAAAATAACAACAATTACCTATCATTTAATTATTTTTAATCCCAGAAATTTAAGTTTTACATTTAAGCTTCTTATGCGGAATTAAAGATATTTATTTTGAACAGAATTCACCAATTCTTTGAGTAAATTAATTAAAAGTTGAGGAAGATGTAACTAAAGAGAAAACAATACTTGATAAAATTCCTTAATCTAACTTAATTGAAAAGAAAGTTAACTAATTAGTTGGCTAGTAATTAATTTTTACTTAAGACCAGGGGAATCTTTAAACCTAAATTTAATTAATGGTGGCTTAAACTAACAATTTATTTTTTTATAAAATAAATTTGTGAAAGAATATAATATGGATTAAACATTACTTTCCAAATTTTGAAAATCTTTTTCAAAGCATATTTCGTGAATTATTCTCATCTAATAAAATAGTAATAAAAAATATCATATAATAATTATTGACACCTTTTAACAAAAAATACAAGGACTGTGAAGTTGAAACCAAGATTTTATTACCATTTTTATTAGAACAATAAAGATAAATCTATTAAAGAAAGCTAAAATAAAAGCAATAGAAGATGAAATTAAAAAACGAAGATGCAGCTGGCTCGGACATATCCTTAGAATGCCCAAAGAAAAAATTACATCTGTTGCGCTTACAAGGGCCCCTGATGGTAAAAGAACAAGAGGAAGACCCAGACTTAACATCCAGCTCGTGTTTGTGGGCGAATTAAAAGAATGTGGAATATCTGGCTGGGAGGAAGCAAGATCTATTGCTAGAGACAGGAGGCGTTGGAGGGATATGCTAGAGGCTTTAAGTGCCCAATGGCACGTAGAGGATAAGTAAAGTAAGTAAGTAAAGATAAACGATTAAAAAACTATGTATCATAAATGTAATTATTAATATAAATAGTATTTACATTAAAATAATACAGATTTAATATTACTTTCCAAAATGTGAAAAATATTCTTCATGACGCCTATTTTGTGAACTATTTTCATTTAATAGAATAGTAGCAAAAAAGGTAAGATAACATTTCTTGACACTTTTTAACAAATGAACAAAACCTTTAAAGTTGAAATCAATAAAACAAAATGTTTTTTTTTACCACTTTTATTTTTAAAGAAATAGAAATGATTTAAAAAAATATGTATCATAATTTAGTAACTGTTATGCTATTTAGATTAAAATAATACGGATTAAATATTATTCTCTAAGCTGTAAGAAATTTTCTTTATAAAGCATATTTTGTGAATTATTTTCCTTTAATAGAATAGTAGTAAAAAAAGATATTATAATAATTATTGACACCTTTAGAAAAATAGACAAAACCTTTAAAGTTAGAACAAGGAAGAAACACATTTTTTATACCATTTTTATTACAAAAACAAATAAAAACAGTATGTATCATAATTTAGTAACTGTCATTAGTGGGTTTGAAGACTTTTTTTTCGAAACTCATTAAACTGAAATGGGAAAAGCTTTCCTCTGTCTTCAACACAATCTTGATGTTGGAGAACTCCAATTTCAAAAAGAGTAGCAAAAAAGTACTCTTTTTATTTCTGTTCTTCAAAAAGAAACTTTTTATCTTAATTTTATGTCTTTCAGTGTCTTTGCTTTTGGAAGAATGAGCTTTAGGTTACAAATTAGTGGGGATCGAGTTCCCAGCTACACTACTTATTTGCATTTACTTCGATAATAAGAATAGATTTTTTTGTTTACAACTTGAATGTAATCGAAATTGCACTGTGTTATTTGAGTGGTGTAATTTGTTAGAAGTTTAATTTCGTGGAATTTAACAGTGATTAATTTTACAGAATGGAAAGAAAGCTTTACTATTTTTATAACTAACGTCTACCAGTAATTTTTTGTTTTGGATAAACTAATTTCGAAATACTTATTTTTAAGAAAGTGAGTGAGCCCACATTTTTAACATTTGGTTTTTATATTTTTCTGTTTCGCTGATCAACACTCTAAATTTAATGTATATATATATATATATATATATATATATATAATATATATATATATATATATATATATATAATATATATATATATATATATATATATATATATATATATAATATATATATATATATATATATATATAATATATATATATATATATATATATATATATAATATATATATATATATATATATATATATAATATATATATATATATATATATATATATATGTTGATATATTGTTGATTTATACGATAAAAGAAATGATTTTAATTTTAATATTAATAAACTAGTTACTTGGAATTCTAATGTTTCTAGGAGTATCTATTTAAATACCACTTTTAATGAAATGAACAGAATTAAAAGAATATGTAGTAATATTTATTTATCCAAAAAACAAATCGATAAACTCTTTCAAAATCTGATAAAAAACAATGGATACCCAACTAATGTAATAAAATTTTATATAAAATCATTGAATTAATCGTATATTTTGGTGGATATATTTATTAAACATTTTTTTGTTAATTTTTATGATTTTCCCATGTGCAAATCCATTTCAGGTAGATCCATTGCCAAAATTATTTCTTTGTTAATTTGTATAATTTTTCCATGTGCAAATCCATTTCGGGCAAATCCGTGGTTAGAATTATTTACTAAAAATTCCTTTACTAAATAATTTTCTTTGTTAATCTATACAGTTTTTCCATGTGCAAATCCATTACGGGCAAATCCGTGGATAAAATTGTTTGCTAAAAATTTCTTTATTAATTTATACAATTTTCCATGTGCAGATCCATTTCGGGCAAATCCGTGGCTAAAATTATCTACTTGGGTTTTTTCTTTGTTAATTTTTCCATGTGCAAATCCATTTCGGGCAAATCCGTGTCAAAATTATCTATTGAAAGAATTTTATCTATTGAAAGAATTTTTTCTTTGATAATTTAAATAATTTTTCTATGTACTAATCCATATTGTGCAAATCCGCGGCTAAAATTATCTGCAAAACAGGCAATTTATGTTTCTCTTTTCTATTTTATACTTTTTCTTAAATAAACATCTATCTTCTAAAACTATTTATGATCAATTTTTAAAATTATCCAGTATAATATTACCTTGCGCACATCCATTTCGGGCCCATCCTTGGTAACTAACAAATCAAAACTCAGAATAACAAATCACTTCAACAGTGCAGTAAGAACGACACTTTAAAACCCTCTTGTTACACTCGATTTGCGCTTTTGTTTTCATCTTTTGTTTTCATATTTTGTAATCTGGCAATCTTTCTGCGAAAGCATTTTTAAATCATTCTTGAAAAATATTCGTCCGTGTAAGTTGAACTGATTTTGCTGCTCGCTTTATAGTCTCCCCTTTTTAATGTTTTTTATTTTATTTTATTATCTGTTTTTACATGTTATTTTTACTTATTTGTACTTTTTGTGATCTATTTCATTTGTTGTTATTTTTAAAAAAAAAAAAAAAAAAAAAAAAAAAAAAAAATTTTGAGTGCTCCTCACACTATTGTATTAATTTATTTAGCTTTGGCTTTATTGATACAATATCAGAAAGCACTCTGTTTTGCGGATATAATCGTGTGGGCTGAAGAAAAGATTATATCCTTTTTTTCCGGTTTTTTAATTAACATTTCATGATTTTTTTTTTTTTTTTTTTTAATTTTTTTGATTTTTTTTATTTATTATTATTTTTAATAAACTGTTGTTTGTTATTTTTTACTTATTATTTCCCCCCCCCCTTTTGCTAAAAATTTCTTTAGAATAAGAAAGAAAAATAAGAAACGAATAAGAAGAAAAATAAGAAACGAATAAGAAGAAAAATAATAGACATATTTCATATGTCTATTATTTTTCTTTGTTTTGTTCTTGATTTTGAACTTATATATATATATATATATATATATATATATATATTATATATATATATATATATATTTAATATATATATATATATATATATATATATTATATATATATATATATATATTTAATATATATATATATATATATATATATATATATATATTATATATATATATATATATATATATATTTATATATATATATATATATATATATATATATATATATATATATATATATATATATATATATATATATATATATATATATATATATATATATATATATATCCTACTTACCGTACAATAGTTCATTATTCACGTAGGGAGTTTTGTCCCCCGAACCCTCCCCATAACTACGTCTCTGACGGCAAGGGGTACGATTGTTCTTGTTTTACAGTGGCCAATAATTCGACTTCTGCCACACCCATACGTCACACCCGTTTCAAGAGCTGACCCATTCATTTCGAACTCCCGTTCTCACGAACATGAGCCTAGCGCTCTACCTACCAATCTATACCAGCCCAACAAAGATTTAATGCTGATTTTTAAATATTACAATCAAACTTTCAAATATACATAAAAACATTAGTACCAGTAATATATTTACACAAAGAGACATTCGTTGATCTTAATGCAAAGTTGTAAAGTTGTCGTAAAATGCCCAACTATGGGTTACAACTGAACAAATTATATTTTCTTCTCGTCCTTCCTCTCTTGCTCTTCCTTGCTCTGGTCACATAATTCGAATATAAAATTATAATTCGAATATAAAGTACTGTTTATAATTATGTTTTTTGTAACGAATTTATATTTCTGTTGACAATAAAAGCAAAAGTTCGAAAATTTTAAAAGAACTATTTTAATTCTTCTCCCCCAACTTGAAAAGTTTCTCAGGAAATAATGATAAATTTACTAAAAACGCCATTTAATTTCATATTCCCAGCTGCTTCTTTTTTTTTTCTTTCTACAATTTTTCGATTTTGTTAATGTTTATTATGATTCGAATAACATTTTATTAATTGTTTTTCAAAGTTAACATACATATTTAATTAGTGATATTTTACTTTTCAAGAATCACAGCAAAATATCAATTTACTAAACTTTCAATTTAGTTTCGCTCACATTAAAACAGGGAATTTCATATAATTCATATTTTAAGGTACAAAATTTCAATCGAATCACAGTTTTATTTATACGATGTTCAAAACCATAAAATAATTACTGAAAAATAAGAGCAAGTATAGAAAATAATCGTAAAATTATTTGAAAAAAACTAGACGTACGGTAAGCAATGCTGCATGACAAAAACTAGAATTTAAACTGACAGTTTAAATCCGTTTAAGTTAGGATGAAAAACAGAAAAACAACGTTTCGTCAACAAAACAGCTTTAAACCGTAAAACATACAGAGATAATCTGTAAAAAAACGGGAATTTTTTACATTGATTTGTTACTGATAACAAATACAAACTGAAAAATCTGTATATTTAGTAAAACATTTTTTTCTATGAATAATGTTCTGTAGAAGTTACAGTTATTTTTTACAATGTGGTATATATCTTCAGTTCGAAGTCAAATTCTTAAAAATAAATAAATATCAAAGAAAAAATAAAGAACCCTTTTGTTTACTACATTAATCAACATCAATTTTTTACATTTAAAACACTCTTTTGTTTTTAATAGAAGCATCTATACAATACGTTTAAAATTTCAATTTCTCTTATACTTTCAAACCCAACAAAAATAAAATAACATTAACTTATAAGAAACATATTCGAATGGTATCATTTATCTTGCAGAGGGAGAAGCCTGCTCTCAAATAACCAATATTTCTTGAAGCAACAATCTCAAGTTTGCATTTTTTAGTATATTTTTCAAAAATATGATTCTGTTTTTTGTTCACTTTTCCAATACAAACATAAATAAGAATATTCTTTATGTATGAGAATGTTTCGATATAGGGATGCATACATTATTTTATGTCTTTAAATTCCCAATAAAACGAGAATTTCATTATTTTGAAACATCAGACTACACAAGAAAAATAAATTATTCAGTTGTTTAGTGTGTAGTTTAAATTTTTTAGCTCTTTTAAACACTCTTTTTATTCGCTTATCATATGCGATATTTACAGAACCTAAGATTGTTTGAAGTTGGAAAACAACTTTTAGTTCAAATGAAAGTAAGCTTTCTTTATTTTATAAACATTGGAAAGTCAACTATCTGTTGTTTTCTGCTTGTTTTAACACAGTTGTTTATTTATTTATCAAATTGAACTATTTTTTTATGTATTAGAAATTTATATTTTTAATGTTTGAAATAGCTACATTGAAATCACGAGAAAACAAAGCATTTTAATTTATACAAACTATAATGAATGAAATTGCCTTTAATAGTATCAACTGATTTAAAAAAAAGCTCTTTTGTTTTTTAATCTTATAAACAAATACGAGTAAAGCTCTTTTGACTTTTCAGTCATATGAGTATAACTTTTTAGTTTTAATTCTATGAATTAATGCGAATAAAACCTTTTCATTTTTAATCTTGTGAATTAGAATGAATGAAGCACTTTCAATATGTATATAATAAATTATTATGAATAAAACACCTGATATTGTTTCACGGGAATTAAAATGACTAAAACTCTCTTGGTTATTTATCAAAATTGTATTTATATATTAGATTTAAACTACCTTATTGATATAAATAAAATTCTTACGGTTATTAACTCTAGGAATTAGTACAAATTTACCGAACCTTTTGATTTATATTGATGTAAATTCAAATGAATAAAATTTATTTTAAGTTATAATTATTTTTTATAAATATGAGTAAAACTCTTTTGATTAATAATCATGTAAGTTCAAATCAATAAAATTCATTTAAATTATAATTATTTTTAATTAATATGAGTTAAACTCTTTCGATTTTTTATCATATTAAATTATATAAAAATATAATGTTGCCCTTCCTCAATCTTTTAGTGCTATCATGAAAGTAGATTGCTGACATCTCGATTAAAAAAAACTTTAATATGAGAATGTTTTTACTCGTAATAATTTTTTTCCTGGATTTTCTGCCGATTTTTAAATGAACACAAACCACAATATGTGTGGGGCTTACGACAGATATAATCTATTTTTTGCCTGAATGTGAAAAATACATTTTTTTAAATTATTGCAGAACTTATTTTCCTCTTTTTTATCACTGGAACTTCATTTAACCCACTCTATTTAGTGAGCGAAAAAAAAACTTACTTAAATAAAAAATATATATTTTAATCATCGTTTTTCTTCCAGCAAAAAAAATTTATTAAGAGATGCAAAAAAGAAAAAGAATATGTATAAAAATTGTAAATTAATTAAGAAATAAATGTGTTCTTCATTTTAAAAAAATCATATTTATATAATGTGGATGTATTTTAATCATGTGAATTGCTTTAAATTTGTAATACTTTATTTACATCGTTCTAGAACTGCACAATGGGCTATTGGCGACGGTCTGTAAAACATTCCTGAGACGAATTTGAAGACGTGTCATCACAATTTCGCTCCTTTGTACAAGGGATGACTGCTCCACTTTAATAACCCGTCGATCTGCGCGCGAAGTCGAACACTTTATGGTAGAGCAGTCGAGCACTTTATGGCAGAACAGCAGAAGACCGATACCGCACGCCCACCATCCCTTCACAGGCAGATCAAAGTGGTCTCCCAAACGCTCATTGACCGCTGCAAATGATACCTGCCTTCAGCGATCCTTAGTGGGAACCGCGTGTCTTACGATCTGTGCACTGTGAGACAAATTTCATACAAAATGTTAACGTTAAATAAAACTTCAGGTTCAAATAACAAAATTTTAAAAAAATAACGGCTTGTTTTAGTGACAGAGAGGGAAAAAATAAATAGAAATGCATTAAAGAAAAATAGCCCATATATATTTAAATGTAAATATGTTCTGCATATAAAAAAGAAAATACATATGAAAAAGAAAATACGTATGAAAATATCCGTTTCCCTAATGCGATAGCTGGACTCCGTTTTCCAAAATGGTATGTTATTCATGACTCTGTTAGAACACTTTCAGAGTCTTTAAAACGAATAATGCTATAGAGACTATACAGTTAATAAAAATATGGAAGCTATGCAGGTGCTTTGGAAATATTGAGTGTGACAAATGTTAGTTTTGTGAATAAAACAGAAGTTAAGAGGAAAACACTGCGAATAGAAGATAACTCATGATTGTCGCGTAAAAACAGATTTTTAACATGTAACGAAATTTTGAAATATTTCAAGAAACAAATTGTAAAACTTTTAGTTATGGTGTTTAGAATACGTTTTCTAAACGGATGCCAAATATTATTCAGATTAAATATTTCATTGAAAATAAGTTTATCGAAAATTTTCTAATAACAACATATAGCCTCAATTTGTTTTCTTTGTTATAACGTACAGCCAGCCCAATTTTGAGTTTACGACTAACAATTATCAACTTTGCAGCCTTATAATTTTGAACGCAACCGAGGTGACAAGAGAACTCCTGGATCAAGCATTGGGACAAACTAGCCTTCATGGAGAACTTTTTGATGGAAACTCGTATTTGCGTTAAAGGGGGAATAAAAACCTGCAAAAGCCTCCCACGGTTAGCCTGACCACAAGGGGATTCAAACCCATGAGCCGTCTACCATTAAGGACATTTTTACATCAGCCCTATGAAAAGTTTAATGTTTTTGTAAAAATGTAATTAATATTAATACTTTCAAATATTGCCAATTTATATATATACTAGGAGGCTTCGCCCCCTGATCGCTGGCGCTCGCCAACCCCCGGAACTGCTTTCGCAGCTCATTTCAGATTGCTTCGCAATCCAATGCTCGCTTTGCTCGCGCATTGGATACGTTCTTAACGTCTAGCTTTTGTATACTTTTTTGATAACTGAAGTTTCGAAAACTTTTCACTGTAGAAAATTCTAAACCTGTACATTTCAATATTATCTGGGCATTTGGCGATACAACACTTATAGAATTGAAGGATTTGTTACGTCAAGCACTCAGGTATAATTTTGATCTAGTTGCGCTTCTATGTCATTTTGATTTATGTTGCTAAGTTAACTTTCAAAAAATTTTATGGCTGGCTACAGCATTTTATTTTTTAAGTTTTTTATTTTTATTTCTTTTGGAATTCGTTATTTTTTTTAGCGAAATGTTTCTTAACCTAACAGAATTCTTTGCCGACTGTTCTCTGTATATATGAAGAAAATATTTAAGTGTTGTGAAAAGAATCTTATTTAGTTGTACAAAGTATTTCTTTAAAAATGAAAACTGTTGCCACCGGCGGAAAAGATATACAGCCAAAATTTGGGAGCCACGTAAGAGAATTATATATATTAGATTACTCTAGCACACTTGTATTATACACTAATATATGTACACTGCACAAAATAAGTAACGGACCACCCTGAATAACTTTTGATCTATTGATCGGATCTTCACGTTTTAGGACTCAATCTTGCTCGAGGGGGTGACCTCAAATAATCTAATTAATTAGCGCAGACGATATTTTAAGTTACAAAATCAGACACAAACACGCACTTTCTTTGAATAAAAATACCTTTTCTTCGACGTATTCGAATTTTTGAACCCCAAAATAAAATGACTAACAGAAGTCTGGGTAATATGGTCCCAGTAGTTTGGTCAGGAAAGCGGTCTAAAGTTTGAACTCCTTAATGTTAATCTTACTTTTTGCGTTTTTCGCCATATCTCAAGCACTTTTTATTGCACACAGTTAGAAAATTCGTTCATCACGGAGAATTCACTGCAAAATATGTAACTTTTAGTAAATATTTATTATTTTTTTGTTATTTTATTCACTAATATTCGGGCAAATTTTTAGTAGTAAGATATGCAAAATTTTACATCATTTCACAGAATGTATCTTTTATGTGACAAAAACTACAAAATTTGAGCGACATCGGTCGAATAGTTCCTAAGAAATCGAATTTTGAAAAAGACATGTTATTAAAATTTCTCAGAAACTATATGAAGATCCGATCATTAGATCAAAGGTTATTTAGAATGATCCTTTTTTCCTTTAGCGCACTGTACATTCACTATAGTTTTGATCAGTTTATTATTGTTATCATCATCGTCACTATCATTATTAATATTCTTTTTCACATAAAGATGTATCATCTTCAGATCTTTATCACATAAGATCATTAATTGTTCATTGTCTACTTTTAAACATCTATATATATATTTCTCTTATACGGCGACAAAAAAAAGCCTCATTACAACTCCCCGAATGGCAACGCTAGAAAATCGACCAATGATTGCTGCTAAAAATGTCACATGCCAAATCTAGCTGAGATGGCTCAACATATAGCTCTTTTAAAAACGGAAACTGAAATAACCAGAGAGAGCATTCTCACCAAATACTATTAAGCTAGGCAGAAGTGAGTAGTCCTTCTCGATAGATCTCTATTTTAGCTTTTTGTCGAAAGCGCTTTTTTTTCACGAATTTATATATTACGAATTTATTTGACGATTTTTGATTTATATCACGAAATTATTTGTTTCATTATTGTTATTAGTTATTCATTGAAAAATGAGTCTCAGTCGTGCTGTTACGCTTTTGAAGTATAATCAAAAGAAGCGTGCTCGAAGATTGGAAGAGAGCATTGATGACAGTTATGAAAGACGTAGTGGTGAAAGAATGCGTAGACGACATGCTGTCATTTTAATAGACTTAATTATAGCCAAAATTTTGAAATTTTTAAAGAGATATCAGTTTTAGAAATTTTATCTTAAGATTCTATACTATAGCACATTTCCAATAGGTTTAACGAATTACATGTCATTTATTTGAATTCAAATTTATTTTAATGACTTAGTATTTACTAAAAAGATGTAATTTTTTTTAAAACAAAAAAGTTGTTATATGGATTTGAATGATTGTTTTGAATTCTTAGAATTTTGTGCATTTGCTATGTACCTAAGTTAGTAGCGAGCGAAGCGAGCTCAGTTTGCGAAGCAAACCATATAAGATTGCGTAGCAGTTTTCGGGGGTTGGCGAGCGTTAGCGAGCAGGGGGCGCAGACCACTAGTATAATATAATATTTTAAATCAAATCAATGCGTCTTATATGATAAGTTTTAAAAGTAATAATTAAATAATTAAGTATCACTTATATATTCAAAAGTAAAATTTTTAACGAAATAAATGTAATTTAACACAGCGTATTTCTCCCATTGGGTCAGTAACTGTAAAAACAATGACTACTTTTTTGAGAAACAAAACAATGCTAATTCAAAAAATCATTTTCACAAATTGTACTTAGTCATTTAATAATATTTAATTTTATTTGAGGTTCTTTTTTACGTAGATGAAAAATGTAAAAATGACAAATAATAAAATTATGGAAGACGAAGAAACTATTGCTCAGGAAGAATTCTTTTTTAGAAATTTTTTTCACCTTCTTTTATCAGCGCATCTCTTTTTCTTTCGAAACTTTAATTATACATTTTGTAAAATTAAGGCTTTAAACACTCACCTTGACAAGGCATCCAATATAAATGCTAATGAAAGCATTAAAAGGGTATTAAAACTCGATTGAATAACAGGGTGATCGTTCAAAAGACATTCCTCCGATAGTTTCACAGAAACAATGATAAGAAAATTATGAATGATGAATATTTAACTCTTAAGTCCGTGATTGCGATTAATGATATAGTACTAAAAATTATTTTCTGTAAAAAGTTACATAAATAACACTGATGCGTAATAATATTTGGGTAAAATTAAAGGCTAATATATTTTCCGGTATTTGTTGGATTTGTCCGGTTAAAGAAAATTATGAATGATGAAAATTTAACTCTTAAGTCCGTGCTTCGATTAATGATATAGTACTAAAAACTATTTTCTGTAAAAAGTTACATAAATAACAATGATACGTAATAATATTTGGGTAAAATTAAAAGCTTATATAATTTCCGATATTTGTTGGAATATTAAATAATTAGAGAGTTATTTTATTATACGTTATTTTAAGCATTTATTAATAAAACATGTATTTATATCCCTCTGAAGATACACTAAAGACTTTAGTAACTTTAGTTACCTTAACCTAGCTCAAGTAACTTTTTCCATGAATTAATAAGTAATTAATTCATCCTTAATAATATAGAAATGCAACAAAAAAAAATCTAAAATTAAGCATTTTCTGCAAAATCAAAAAAAAAAAAAAAAAAAAAAAGGAAAATGCTAAAGTATTTCAGTAAAATATAGTAAGCAAAAAAGAGGTGAATAACTTTTTATTTAATAATTGGATTTTCAAGAAATAAAATGCTCTTAATGTTTTGAAAAACGCACTCTCTTGTAATGAATGGATTTAATTCCCCTTCTCATAAAAGAGAGAAAGATTTTACTCGTTTGGAGTTTTAAAAAAAGTTTTCCTTCTAGTCAGATTACTGTTTCACACTTCATCGAACTTGTGTTGTAGATATTTAATAATCTTTTAAATAGTTTAATTTAATGTAATAAATTACTTTTTTAGAGAGCTTTACCATATTAAAGTAACACTTGTTTTAATAATAATTATAAAAGTCTTCATTAATACTTTCCTTTTCGGAAAATTTTATTGTTTTCAATTTCATTTATTTAAAAAATCCTAGTTTTTTTTAATAGTAATCGTAGAATGATGTATAACTTCTGAAGTGTATGCATTGTTTATGACCTGATTTATTCAAATTTTATTCGTTTTTACGAATAAAATTAAAATTATATTGAGTTTTTTTTAACTTTAATAACCTTTCTTCGAATATATTAGAAATATAAATACAGCGTGGTATTTTGTAATGCACCAAGTTCATGCTTCTGATATTTAGAGTCTAATCCTACTAAAATTAACTCGGGATATAATGAAAACTCGGTTATAGTGAACGTTTTGAATGGTCCAGTCCAAACTATTATTTAACTAATGTTTTTCCTACGCCTATAGTGGGCCGGGATAGCCTGGTAGGTAGGGCACTGAGAGTTCATGGGTTCGAACCCCTCCGGCCGAAGAGTCCCCGTGTAGTAATGTGACACTTTAAATCTGTCGAGTCGCAAAAGTCCTCCATGTTCCCACGACAAATCAATACCTCTGGGGGTACTAGATTGAAGATCGATCGTTCTCTGATTCAGGTCAAAATTACGATCTGTGGATAACTGAATGGATGTAGGAATAGATCCGCCCTATAAACGGGTGCGGCAGAAGTCAAATTCTTGGCCATAGATGGCGCCACTGAAAAGCAAGAAGCCCGCACTCTGCCTTAAATTTGCTCGGTTTCACCATAACATGCTTGTCCGTGTGGCAAGTGACATTAGAAACAACAGCAACAACAACGCTTATGGTGAACAGCTTAGAAATTGGAAGTTCGTTTATAGTAGACTTAAATTTTCTGTTTGTAGGTTTTAAAATAAATGTGGAAATTTTTTATCATTGTAATAAAGTACATTATTATGACTACTAATAAAAAAATAAGTTATTATACATTATAAAGGAGTAATTAGTTATTATACATTATAATTGTTACATTATAATTACATTGATAAATTATAATTACAATCAATTGATGAATTATAATTACAATCAATTGATACATTATAATTACATTATAATAATTTATTATACATTATAATAATTTATTATACATTATAATTGGTATATAATGTAAAATAATATACATAAATGTATATATTATTACACATTCTATACCAATTAATTTAAATTTGTAGCAACTCTCTTAAAATATAGCGGAAATAAAAAAGATAAAACACAAAAAAAAATTTCAAAAACGCGTAAACGCGTAGAAAATTCGTTATGCGCAGCCAACTAATTTTGTAGCCAACCACTTTATTTTATAGAGAATATTTATTAGATGTTGCAAAAAAACTTCGTTATAGATACATATTCGCTGTCAGAAAACTTTATTGTGTAGAGACTCTACATATTTAGTCAGTCAATAAAGGCTACAACAATCACTTTTTCTAACAATATTACTGCAATATGCCAAAAATATTTTTTCATACATTTCGAGTATAGTGAACCACAGTGTTAGAATTGTCATTCTAAAATTATATTAAAATAAGTCTGTTCATCCAATTAGCCGTACAGTTTACAATAAAAAACATTTTTTACCTTTTCTGTTTTGAAACCGTTTACAACCACTATGGTTATAAAACTATTATTACAAAAACATACAATTTTTTAACCATTTACAACTAGCATAGTTTCAAAACAGTAAAAAAGAAATTTAACTGGACGTTGGAGACAGTTTACCAGTTTTATGATGCTGTCATCTATGCTAGAATGATGTAATTGTATTATAATAGATCAGGGTTATAAGTTGGGTAGTACATGACACTGGAAACTCTTCATGTGTTGATGGAAATGAAAGAAAAAAAATTATTGTGAGGTCCACGCTGGGGCTCGAACCCCCATTCTGTCGGTCATGATATTGACAGATTAGCCCTTTCGGCTGTAATATGTAGCCATATGCAAGGAACTAAGTGGCTTCATTAGGTGGGCCTGATTAGTGTGACAAAATTCTGGTTGTTTAACTATATTAGGGTAAAGCAGTTAATAAACAGTTTTTCTCACATTTAACAGTTTGAATACCGTCTTATTCACAGCTACTTGACTGTTTTGTTTGAATATGGTAAAATAACAATTAACTAAATCGTTAATTAACCATTTTTCCCTAAAATTTTTAACTGAGAATGGTTAATAAAGAACTTATTGCTGGATCCACACACGTTTCACAATAGCAGGGTCCGAATGTATTATATTAATTGAAACTAAATTCTACTTACTTTTACTTATAAATTGTAGTAATTTATGGTCTCATGTTTACATATATTTTTTACCTTAAAGCTTGCATCCCCTAGTTAAATCTTATTTATGCATATATATTTTAAAAAGCTTTTTTTGTAGCAAAACCCTTCAAATCGGGTTAGACAAATTCTCCAACAACAAAAAAATAAAAATATTTTATTTAAAATAATCCTATTTATTTAAGATACTATAGCGTTTAGTGCTGAAATATTCTCCAAGAAATATTCTCCTGAACATTCTCCATCTCTACTTTGAACTTTTGGGAAAAAATTAACTTAAAAGTTAGTCTTTCCTTAAATTTATAAAAGCAATTTTTAAATTTACTTCCTCTGTAAATAACGTATTATTTTAGTTCTCCTCTATAAAGAATCCAATATAAGCAAAATATATTCGAAAAGATCTAAAAAAGCTGAAACATATATATCGATGAATTGGGCTAAAGTTTCTAACACGCATCAGGACAGCATAGTATAATAAATGCAAAAAACTCCAATATTTAACAGAGTAATGTGCAAAAAAGCGAGAATAACGAACATTATTTAGAAAACTCAGCTCCGAAAAGTTTTCTTTCTGCCATAAAAACAGTAGAATCTCGTTTTCTCAAAAAAGTTATTACTAGTCTTGTCTGAATTTTCCCTACAGTTTGAATTTTTTACGTTTGTCTTGAATAGAAAAAACTTCCATATTTTTTCAAGAAAATGTCAGAATAAAATAAAATTGTTTAAAAAACTGTATGTTAAATGTTCTTTTAAAATGTCATGACATGTCATGTAATGATCTGCATCGTAATGACATAATTATAAATGTATTGACAAGAAAATAAATAAGGATTTCGATAAGATCTATAAATCTTATTATAATAAACTAAAAAGAAAAATATGTGTTGTACAGTCCGCAAAAAAAAAAAGATATCACCCTGAATAACTTTCGTTCTAATGATCCGATTTTCACGAACTAAGTGTCAATCTTAATGGTTCCTGGGGGTGACCTCAAATATGCTAATTAATTAGTGCTAACTATTAATTAAGTTACGAAATCAGACACAAAAACGTACTTTCTCTGAATAAACATATATTTTTTTTTACATATTTGGAATCTAGACACTTGAATTAGGGGGGGTAGACAAAATTTTAAAACAATTGGGTCGTAAATTGGGTTGCAATAAAGGTTTATATATTTGGCGATAGTCCAGAAAACCACCAAAAAAAGTCGCCTGCGCAAATAAATATTTTAAGATAACCCTTGACTGATTCAAAAGAGAAACGCTTAATTTTACTAGGTTGCTAGGCAACCAATTTCTGACTGTAAAAAAATTGAAATAATGTTTTGTGATTGCTCTGAGAGGTTTAATTAATAGTTAATAGAAAACACCTCGAAGTTTCTAGGCAATAGACAATTTTTAAGTTCATTTATGTCCAAAAAGCAAAAAAAATAAATAAATAAATAAAATAAAAAATTATTTTAATCTCTTTTGAAAAGAAAATTTGAATCGATTTATAAGTTTTCAGAATTTAAATACATGAACTTTTTATCTGATATTATTTAGATTATGCTATTTTTGCTATGTTTATTCGAGGATTTCATACTAAAATCAAATTAACAAAACTTATAATAGCTATATACAAAATTTTAGGGATAATGATTTTTACAGCTTTAATCGAGTCTTCTAGGCATGAAAGTTTGAAGAAAAAAAAAGTGCATGAAAAATAAAATGTAGATTGTATAGTAATTCTAATGCGCATTTACAAGGTTTTCTGTAATTTACGATTTCTTTTTTCTATAACTCAATGAATTGCTGAATGTTTAGTGGCATTTTAAAAACATTGAAATATGTTATGTTTAAGAATAAGATATTGAAATAATATGTTGCATATTGTATGATTCATTGTTTAAAAAATTGCTTCATTTTGCTAGATATTTACGTTACATGGTTTTCGTTGGATAAAAATGATTAGCAAATAGCATCCACATGTTTCGATACATTCTGAAACTTACGTTCGCAAATTCACCATAAAATGTCGCACAGCATATTCTTCAATTACGATAAGCTACATTTACCACCAAATACTGCTACTATGATTATTTTTGTTATATATATATCAGATATATATATATATATATCAGATATATATATATATATATCAGATATATATATATATATATATCAGATATATATATATATCAGATATATATATATATATATCAGATATATATATATATATATATATATATATATATATATATATATATATATATCAGATATATATATATATATATCAGAGATATATATATATATATATATATATATATATATATATATATATATATATATATATATATATCAGATATATATATATATATATATATATATATATATATATATATCAGATATATATATATATATCTGATATGATACTCTCTTTTTAAACAGAGCTCGTAAGGCCCTTAAGATACTGAAATGGGGGCACGAAAACTTAAAAGATTTTTTTTTCCTAATGCCCGCCTGTGTTAACATCAGTCAATTCAGGCATCTACAGGGCGACAGATATCTGTGTGGCCTAAGGATTCCTAACGAGCATCAAACATTCTCAAAATTAAGTGTTCATTCATTGGAAAATTTAGTGTTTATTCAATTTAAGAACTGTTCCTTCACTTGGTTATCTTACTACTTATTATTTAAACCACCAAAAGCTTAAAACAATATTATGTAAGTTATCTAAATTTTTTTTTACATAATTTGCATTTAATAACAAATATGTCGACATGCATTTAATAACAAATACGTCATTTAGCTAAAATTACAAATTTTGAAATTTTTATGATTTTTTTTTAAAGACAAGCTAAGCTTAAGTATTCCTTCACTGGTTACTTTACCCTATAAGATTTTGAGAAATTTGCGATGTTGTGAGAGATGCTTAAAAATGTTGACTGCGTATTTTTATTAATATTTATAAAATATATATTCAAGAAATTGATGAATATTTTATTCCAAATTTATTCATTCGTATGTATATTATTGAAATTTTATCAGTTATTGAGAAAAAAAAAGAAAAAAAAATCACATTAAAGAAGCACTATCTGTTGTATAATCATATTCTATCAGAAGCATGCTTTTATAAAACTCCACATTCTCTGAATAAAATGTATTTTATTCAATAAAATGTTTTATTCAAATTTCTTTACTAAATTGCAAATAGAATTTTAGACGACTAAAGAAGAAACATCGTATTTTATAGCTTAAAAAAATAAAAATGAAAAGATAAGCAAACGATCAGAAGCGAAAAAAATATGAATGAAATTTTATGCTAAGCGCGCGAAGTCAAGTTCCTCGCAAGTTTATCACATTTTAATATTAATCGCTCCATTTAATCATTTCTTCATTGTCGCCAAATTATTTTTTTAAAAATAATTAATTTTAATTTTTCTCAGCTTCTAATAAATAAAAACAGTTGAAACTTTAGATTTTTCAATTGAAAAATATGTAGATTAATATGGTATAAAAAAATTCATACCTTATAATTCAAAAATTTTTCATCCTTAATTTAATTAAATAATAAAAAATAATTAACAATTATTAAAAATTATTTTTTTCGTGAAATTATCTTTGGGTAAATGAGTTTTATGACTGGGTGAAATTTTCTTCGAATTGCTTTATTAGTTTTTAAAATATGACTAAAAACGTAAAAAGTGAAATTAACATTAAGGGGTACGAACTTTGGATCGCTCTCCTGACCAAACTATGAGGACCATATTTCCCAGATTGCGGCTACCCCCTATATTTTGAAGGTTAAGAATCCAAATATGTAAGAAAAAATATATGTTTATTCAGAGAAAGTACGTTTTTGTGTCTGATTTCGTAACTTAATTAATAGTTAGCACTAATTAATTAGCATATTTGAGGTCACCCCCAGGAACCATTAAGATTAATACTTAGTTCGTGAAAATCCGATCATTAGAACGAAAGTTATTCAGGGTGATATCTTTTTTTTTTTGCCGACTGTACTGTATTGATTGGTCATTAATAAGGATAACTAGCACTTCAACTAAAACTAGGTGTTAAAGTGTAATTATTCAACCTTTCATTTTAACTATTAAATTCTGCACTTCAATAATTAGACATTAAATCATAATCATTAGATGTTAAATTATAATGATTGGACGTTAAATCAAAATTCGAATATGTTAAATTGTATGTCTGGATGCTACATTGAAATTATTTTACATTAAACTGGGATGATTGACGTTAAACATTCTTAGACATTAATCCATAATGATGTTGATCTACAATACTTATACAATAAAACACATTGATTGAATGTAGAATCTAAATAATCTGAAGAAAAGGCAGACATTAAATGTTGAGCTATACTGATTGTGCTTTAAACCACACAAAAAACTTTACCATACTATTTAAATTATGATCCACAACAATTAGATGTTTTTAGGCGATACAGAGAAAATGCTTAAACTATAAACTTTGGTCGTAAAAAAAATATTTGTTAACGTTTACCTGCAATTATTGAATATTGAACAGCAATAATTAAACATTGAACTAAACCATAATGATTGGTAATTACACCATATTGATAAGACGTTGAAACATAATGTTTGGGAGTTAAATATACCATTTTGCGTTAGACTGTAATGAATGAATGATGAACTGTAAAGCTTAGAGATTAGACTATAATGAGCCTTAACGATTAAAAGTTAAGCATAATGTTAAAGGCTAAATAATATTGATTACACGTTCATTTCTGAAAAGTGTCGAATTGAAATTATTTCACCTTTAATTGCAATGATTAAAAATAGTTGAACAATAGCTATTATACGTAATACAAAATAGTATAAAAGTATAGCGAGTACCTTTATTTAACTTACGTCAAAATTTTATTCTATATATAAAAATATTTTATAATAAGTATTTAGGTTCAAATGTATTTTGAAGCATTATATTTATAATATTTCTTAGCACATTTACAACATTCAACATTTATAAGCAAAAGGTCAATGCAGAAAAAAAGTAAAAGGAACTAAAAATAATGGACAAAGTTTGAATCTAAAAGTATTTTTTTAAAGTGAAAATCTAGACCGACATGATTGTGAAAAAAATTTACCCTTTTTTTTTTCTTAACCAATCAAAAAAAAAATGTTTTCATATTTTTTTACAAAGTAAAAACTTTTGCTGGACTGAAAAAAAATCTCAAAAGAATGCCAAAAAAACTGGGTTTTTTTTTATTCCTCAAAAGAACGAAAAAACATCTGAGGTGAGTTTGGTAAATCTATCACTGGACAAAAAAACTTCCTATCCTTGTATTTCGACTATCAAACAAAGAGGGAGACTTTTTTTAAGATAAATGTTTGAATTCACATTTTAAATGTAACAAAAAGTATTTTGAAAAAGTAATTTTGTGTAGTAGAAGACCTGGCTTCATTTGAAGTAGTTTTTTTTTCTACGTGTTCTAGCATAGCAAAAATGAAATAAAAAATTCCTCAGATTTACATGTTTTAAAAAGAATTTTTTTTAAGAATTGTTGACATAGTTGAAGAAACAAGACCTTTGAATAGTTAAAATAAGAAACGCAATGTAAATGTAAACACAATCTTCTCTTTGTAATTCATTTCAAGGACTAAAAGAATTCTACTTAGATTTCAACTCTGATCCTCCTTAATATAGGATTCATTTCAAAGCAAAATACATAGAAATTTTAATCTGATTTCAACATTTGATGTATCAAATTTGTCGACTCACTCATATTTTTTTTAAGCGGCTGAAGAGTTTCTGACTTACTGACAGAAAATTGAGCCATTAATAATGGATGGAGATTGCCGTTAAAATATAAGTTTTCTTGTTAAATAAACATAATATAAGTTGAGAAGCTGGTGCTGTGTACGAGATGGAAGCTAAAAGAGTAATGAAAATTGAAACTTATTGAAAGTTAGTATATACATTACATAAACATAAAACAACTCCATCCGATAACAAAAATAATAAACATTGGATAGAAAGATATGCCTCGTAAAATATATGTATTTTATAACAATGGCAATTATTCCAAATGATACTGAATATAGTAAATCTTTATTCTTGTGATTTTAATGGGATGAACTTTCACAAACGTGCTGTGCTTAATCTAATAATGCGAAGTCACCGGGAAAGGCAACAAATATTAATAAACAAAAACAAATTTGGATATATGTTAACTGTATCAATTGTGTCAGTATGTGACTTTCTGCTTTGTGTATGATTCTTCAGTGTTGATAAATACCCATTTATTGATTATCTTTTTTTATTAATCCGTACGGCGAACAAAGAGAGTAAAAAGTAAATGATCATTACGCAAATCAGGAACATATTTCCTACCTTCATAGATTTTCATATGTCACGAAATATTTATATCAGTCGGTCGAAAAGTCAAGGAATAAAGAGGAAGAAACGTTCACGTTTAGAATTACATTTAAAAATTTTAAGCATGAATACTGAATAAATGAATATACTATTTCAAAATTCTCAAATGATCAAATTATGGGTAGCTTTACTTTTTTTTCCAAAATATATATAGTAGTGACACACTACGAAAATATCTGTATTTGAATGTTATGATTTTTATTTTTATTACTGCATACAACTGATATAATAAATATCCCCAAGAAATTTAAAAGCGATATAAGTACAAAGTAAGGTAAAACAACGTTTAGAGCACACAAAAAAGAAAAGAAAAAAAAAAGCTTTTTTTTGTGCTTTTAAACGTTGTTTTACCTTACTTTGTATTTCAGCACAAAGGTCGCTCTTATGTGTATTTATGATATCATAAGTAGTTTCTTAGAAAAGGTTTATCGAAAAAGCTCAGTTTTAGCATTATTGATATATGCCCTACTTACTCCCCTAAAGTCTTCTTTACAATGTATTAATTAATTATGTTACTTCTAAAATGCATTAATTCTAAAAAATTTATTCGACTAAACTTAGATGATATATTTTAGATCGTCCTTCCCAATGCTTTCTGTGATTATTTTCTTAACGGAGCCTTATTTGCATCCCTTTTTATCCTGTATCTAACAAGACCTGATATATGATTTTATATCACGGTGAATAATGGGTAATCGGACAAAAAGATACCCCACAACAATATACATTTTTTTTTTTTATGTATCGCTTTTCATTGTTTTTCCAGTTCTTATTGTTTCAAAGACAGCATTTTTAAAATTAAAAATGGAAATATTAAATGAATGTAGGCAAAACACAAATAGTTTTATTTATAGTTTATCGTCCGCTCACATATATTCTCAAATAAATTGAAAACATAAAAACATAGATTTCTTTTTTTTTTCTTCTTTTTGTTAGGAGAGAGAAAAATGAGGCGGGGGTGGGGAATTCTGTCTTATTTAATAGAGACTGTCAAAATCGGCTGGCGCCAGGCGGCTTCCCGACATTTGATTTATACTATTTTCACAAAATAAATTGAATTTCACCTACTATTTGTTGGTGCGGGCAGAACACGCTTGTATTTGAAACAGATGATTTAATAACGCCTTGTCCTCAATCTAAGAATTTTATCTTTGAAAGCTAAGAAGAAATACGCAGGTGTTTTCGTGCCAGGATCGGTCTTTCACATTCGAATTCCTCTCCGTCTACGATATTCCCAATAATTTAAAGCATGTAAAGAAAATTCTGATGAAACCAATTCTTGTAAAAAATTTTGTTTTCACCTATGAGATTTTATATCCATTTTAAAAGCATTTTGTTTTTCTTACTAATAACATTTTTCCCTTAAAAATAATTTCTTTTTCATGTTGACAGTAGTGCGAATTTAAGAACATAATACTATAAGTATTCAAATTCGAAAAGATTTTCCAAAAAATATGATATATATTGGGTGTTCTTAAATTCGACCAACAAGGACCCTGCACAAATCTTATGAAGAATTAATTGTCTGTCAAATTTGCTGAAAATCTGTTGCAGTTTAAAGCATTCTAATCAGAAATTCTCATTTGCAAAAAATCCAAAAATGTATTGATTTTGTTAAACAGACAATGAATATTTTTCTATTCATGAAAATTAAGTTTTATGATTTTTAATTTATTAATGCGCCTTCTACGCAAAAATGTTTCCAAATTCCTGTAGTCTAATCCCTTAAAAAATTGTCTTTTTCTCCCCCCCAAATGAATGACAGCGTCGCATATCGGACCAAGAGTCCAAGACGACACTTAAACACATATTTGTGAGGAAGTACGTATCTGTTTTAGTTATGTTAAAGAGATTATTTGTAATAAGTGTGCTATTATCAAGAAAAAAATTAATATAAATGTAAGCTCATTCAAATTTCTTTTATTCTATTATACATTTCATTTCTAATGCTAAAACGCTTTTTTTTCACTTAAAACACACACAAATGAAGTTTTATAAAAACTCTTTTTTTTCACGTATGAATCACTCGAATAAATATTATTTTTATTGAACAAGTTGCAACTAGAGAAAGTTTTCATCAAAAATCAATTTATCTAATCATTTTTTTAAAATAAAATTGTTTTAGAAATCGTTTTTTTTTTAATGAATATGATATAGAAGTTTCAAATAACAAATGTTAAATCTGCAATTTAAATTACAGTTTTGTTGAATACCCTCTCTTTTTCTCTTTAAAAACCCGAGCAAGAAAAATACTTGTAAATGGAAATGTCTTAGAATATTGTTTTATTTGCGAGCTTAATGCGATGGATATATTTTTAATGGTTTCAAAAATCACTTACGTTGAAATATTTTTCTTTTCAAGCGTTTAAAATTAAATTTGTTTTCTACGTCGATTATATTCTTTTCAATGTTGATATAAAATTTTTAAAAAAATGTGATAAAAGTAGTAAAACTATGATTCTGATAAATGATTTAAAATTGAAGATTCCGTTATTGAAA
This sequence comes from Parasteatoda tepidariorum, assembly GCF_982258835.1. Taxonomy (NCBI): domain Eukaryota; kingdom Metazoa; phylum Arthropoda; class Arachnida; order Araneae; family Theridiidae; genus Parasteatoda; species Parasteatoda tepidariorum. Next base: position 74,794,218 of record NC_141755.1, on the reverse strand, counting down.
TCTCTTTGAAGTTTATTTTTTAATATAAATTGTTTAAGACGTTATTCCCGATCTTTATTCAAATAAAATAAGAAACATAAAAAATTTTATCCGTTCTCAAATACTGCCATGCTCGGCGTACGCATTTTAATTTTAGTTTTCTCTTAACATTTTTTAGATTGAACATTTTTTTAGGAACTATCAGATTGATTTCCAATTTTTATTATGAAATTAATCAGTTTCATTTATTTCTTTATTATTTAATGATGACATGGTTTGTGATAATACGATTTTTAATAAGAATGCGTCAGATTGTTGAAAAAAAGCTAATATTTTAAGCGCACTCTGATGAAAAAGAAAAGCTAAACCATTTAACGGAAATTATATTGTCAAGTCTTAATTCAGTGTTTCCCAACGTGGGGCCCACGCCCCACCGGGGGGCAATTTAACTGCAAAGGGGGGCAATTCAAAAATGGACTCGACATGAGTTTAAACCTTTTGCGCTGGGCCATTTAAATGCAATGCGAGATTTCGGTGACAAAATCGAAAGAAAAAAGCAAATTCTTAAATAATTGCGGTCAATAAGTATTATGTGACTGAGGGATTTTTTTAAGTGACAAACCTGAAATGAAGTATCTGTTTACAGTCGATGGTAAAGCATTTGCGAGTTATTTAGTCAATACCTTTGAAAAACTGAATATATTAAATAAGAAACTTCAAGGAACAAATAAAACCTTGTTGATGCAAAAGCGAAGATATATGGCTTCATTACCCTTATTGAGTTATGTCAGAAATATATTAACAACAAAAACTTTGAACAGTTTCATTGGCTCCAAAAATGTGAAGTAAATGATACCCCTTTACTTGTTATTATCTATCATCTGAAAATTCTATCGGCTGATTTAAAAGAAAGATATTCTGATTTAAAACAAATTTATTTTCAAACATGGATGTTGCAGTCCATGTTAGTGGATTTGTCTGATATATCAAATATACCAAGAAGAACTTGCAGAAATGCAAAATAATGAGCCAGTTATAACCTTATTTAATATGAAAGGAGTGATGGCATGGCTTCGTGAGGAAACAGAAAACAAATACCCAAATTCAATCAAATTTGCAAGAAAACTATTGTTACCGATTCCATCTTCATATTTAGCTGAATGTGGATTTAGTGCTGTAAATGATTTTATTGGTAAAAAAAATCGTCTAGATATAACACAACGAGACTTGAGACTGAGGCTAACCAAATTGGAACCTAAGATAAAATCTATGTGCAGCAAGCATCAAGGGCAAGAATCTCACTTAATTAAAATATTAAATTATTATAGAAAAATATTTATTAAAATTATTTCGAATTTGAATTTTAGTTCTTCATTATATGTTCTGAAAATTTACTTACTTTGTTTCGCTAACAATTTCCTAAGTTTCTTAAGTGAACAATTCGATTTTTTTAATATTAAAAATTATGTACATGTTACATAGGGGGGCATAAGAATTTTAGAAAGGCTTGGGTGGGGCATGGTACAAAAAAGGTTGGGAAACACTGTCTTAATTTTTTTTCTCCTTGACGAAATGTCGGAAACTTTCGGGATATTTCGGGATCCATTTGGGCTATTTTCGAAATGGAGAGGCATTTAAAAAAATTTTCCTGAAAAATAAAACATTCAAAGTACTACTTATTTCATTTTTTTTGGCACCTAGATTATTATTACCAATAAGTAGCATCAATTAGAGCCAGCCGCGGCAGAGGGGATAGAGCGTTTGAATCCCAATGAGGTAACCCAGGTTCGAATCCCAGTGGTAGCTGGTTGGGATAAATTCTGCTCCCTGCGTAAAATATTTTCAGTGGTAGATGGATCATGGGTTAGAAATCCCCTAGGAGGCTAATCGTAGGAGGCAATCCGCTGGAGGTTTTCGTGGTTTTTTTCCCCATGTAACGCCAATACGAGTTAGTTCCAACAAAGGTTTCCACAAGGGATAGTTTTCTCCAATGCTTGATCCAGGAGTTCCTTTGTTTTCTGGGATGGATTCAAAATTACAAGGCTACGGAGTTGAACATTGATATTCGTAAACTCAGAATTGGGTCAGCTGCTCAACGTCGATTAAAAAATAAAATAAAAAATAGCATCAATTATTTTCCTATATTATTTGTATTACTATTAAAGATTAAAAAAATATTTCCCCTTTGAAAATATTTAAGGAACATTTTGTCGTTGGATTCTTTTTTTTCGGGGGGGGGGAGCAATATAATAACAAAATATTTCTTGAAACATTTAGACGAAATTCGCGAATTCGAAGAAGTTCATTTCATCCCTTTGACGAAATTTTCGCTTGGAGCATATACCAGGAAACGGTTTCGTCAAAAACGGAGAAAATTTCGTGATATTTGTGCATCCATTTTTACAGTGTAAATAATATGAATTCTTGCTTACTCTTACGCCAAAGCATTAGAAATAACACTTAAATTATTCTCAGCATAAAACTATAAAATTAGAGAGAAGTTTACTTAAATTGTTGCATAAGAGAATTTAGAAAAATAAAATTGTCGTTACTATTTAGCATTCACTTTCACCAAGAAAATTTTATAAATTCTTTTACATTAAAAAAGTCGGGAAACTATTCTCTTCTTCCTTTTTCGACGAGTGTTATCGAATTCCAATATTTTTAACGGCAATCTCAGCTAACAACAACCACATTCTTTTTCAGAGTGTCTAAAATGCTCTCCAGCCTTCATTAAAGTCGCTTGAAAGTAGTTCTTGTTATTCTGAAGACCATTCTAAAAAATGTTCTCAAATGCTCAGAACTTTCTTTGAAAATTAGATTTCCATTGATTTTAAATCTTTCCTCGTTCTTTAGAATCTAATAATTTAAACAAGGAATTCCCAAAGTTCTTCCTTCAGAACAATGACCACGGAACTTTTAAAATATTTCTTTCGGTGATTTGGGAGAAAAAATATTTGTTTAGCCTTTCTTTTTTTTTTTTCGTATACAGCCAACTCTCGATTATTGATTTGCACGTTCTTGTTTTTTTGACAAAATCTTGAGCGTGGCTATATTAGACTATATTTCTATATTGTATATTTCTATATTGTACTATAGGGCTAAGCCCCCTGTTCGCTCCCGCTCACCAACCTCGATGATTGCTTAGCAATAATCGAGTGTGTGTGGCGTAACTACCACTATGATTATTAAACATCAATTCACTGGTAGATAAAACATGCTAACTTGATTCAATCACGAGGTACCTTTTGATAGATGAAGGTTGGCATTGTCGATAACTCCTCTCCCCACATTGGTGACTTACGGACGTGATATGATCACGCCTATCTTGACAGTAACGCCCACTTCGATCTGTAACGCTACTTCGATGGATGGTCCACATTGAACAGTTGATTTGCTACTTGTGACTGCGACATTATCCACCTCCTCACGCTGTTGCTGCTCAGTCTCGCCTCGATCATACACAACGTCAGTCTGCATACACTCGGCTACTAAAGGCAACACAGGAGCGACTACGACCGTGAAGTTAATATACCTCTCACGTTCAGCATTTAAAAACCCGGTGACATTAATCCAGCTCTCCCGGTCTTTCACAAATACAGAAACTAGTGGTATCCGTTCATCGAATTCTATCCCCGATAAAATTCTGGTAGAGGAATATTGTGGCGTAACTACCACTTTGGTTATTAAACATCAATTCACTGGTATATAAGTCATGCTAACTTGATTCAACCACGAGGTACCTTTTGATAGATGAAGGTTGGCATTGTCGATAACTCCTCTCCCCGCAGCAGAAAACAGTTTCTCTATTAAAGTTAAAATTATTCACTTAACTTATATGTACTAAAAGTAATTCTGTTTGCTTAAGCTTGTGCCTGCACTTTTCACGTCCAAATATTATTATCCATTAGTATTATAAATATTTAGATCTATTGGCAAACAGAAGGATTTTTTCTAACTAATAATTTCTTAAAATAACATTTATATTCTTATAACATATTGTTCAAATAGATTTGATAAGTTCACAACCGTAGTTTAATATTTTCGCTAACCAGACTGGCGAATATATTAAATACTATTTTTGCTTGAATCTTTTTTGGCATATATCTGATTGTGAAGTTGTTATTCATTTAACAGATCTCTTAACTGTAATTTATAAGAATATAGTGTTATTTGCACAAAAATAATAATTGCAGAATATTGAATAATAATATTTGACCACCTTTCTGAATAACTTTATCTTAAAATGTAGCGGAGAATTACATTATGATAATAATAATAAACAATTCTCTTAGTTTTAAACTCCAGAATTAAAAGTGTAATAATAGCAGTACAGGAAAATAATTTTAAATTAAGAATACAAAAATATTTATAAAAAAACAATACCTTTGTTACGAGACTCTATCAGAAAGTAAAATATTCTGTCATTCTCTACTTCTTCTCTTAATAATAAATCTGACTCCAACTTTTAGTAAAAAAGAACAACATTTTATTTACATAATAATTTTCAGACGATCATTACTTGTTCCACAAAAAGAAGAATAAAAACGTTTCCATAGCAACTCGACAGTTTTAATAGAAATCAACAGTTAGCTTTTAGCTTACATAAAAAGTAATTAACAACCTTTGTGACTTTTATTAATTTTATGCTGATGACAACCAAAACAAAATGGAAATAAATGAGGAAAAACTGGATCCTACCACGTAAATTTCTGGGCAATAAAAATGTACGGACAACAATTCGCGATCGCAACGAACTATAGGGGGCGTTGTTGTATGAGACGCTTACCTGCGATTTCTATATGAACCGTCATTCAGTTACTCTAGAGACGTCTTTAATGTAGCATGTAGCATTGCAACGTTCCTTCCTTATTGTGGCTTATTAAATTTAAAAACGAAAAATGTTTGATATTCTTTCTTATACAACCGAAAACAAAATGGTATCTCTTTTTATTAGAGAAGGAACATCCAAAACACATCGGAAAAATATTTGTACATTAACAGAAAAAAATATGTATATTCTTATAAGAGTTAAAACCTAATGCCCGAGAAATAGTATTACTAAATTTAATGATATAACATGAAAGGCCCATTTAAACTTTACATTCTATAGTTTTAAGAATCATATTAGTTCAAAAATTAAAATGAACAAAAAGTATACATAAGCCTCATAATTTTATGAAATTTAATTTTGTAAACAACGTTTTTTGACAACAATTTTTATCAAAAAATTTCAAGTTTCAATAAAAATCATTATTTAGAAACTAAGAAACGTAAAATAAAGAATACTGACGAAACAAAAACAAAAAAAAAAAAAGACAATTCTTTTTTGTCGCCATTTTTAGTGCTACGAATATTCGTCTTTGGGATTTGCCAAAAACAAAACAAGATGCAATTTTATTTTTTCAGGAGGTAAATATTTTACCGAAAAAACGAAAATGTACCAATTCCCACAACATAAAACTTTATCTTGGTAAACGTACGTTTTGGAATTGTTATTTCATTTGGAATCTTATTCATCAGAGTTCATATGGCGATATGATTGTTTTGAATCTATGCTAAACTCTATATCGGCTCATTTTCCACCGAAATCCGATTAACTATTTTGATTTTAAATAAAGTGTTTTATTTTATGAATTGTCGCAAAAATTTTAAGTGTAGATTAGCGGCTCTTAAAAACCGCCAAATCTGTAGCGGCGGTGGCGTTAATACGTTAGTACCGAATTTTTATTCCATACTTTTCTGAATCATATTACTTCAAACATTGGAATATACAAGAAGTATACATAAACACATAATGTTATACCATTTAATTTTTCAAAAAAAGTATTTTGAGAACAATTTTTATCAAAAAATTATAAACTAAAAAACGGAAAATAAAGAATTCTTAGGATAAAAAAACGATTTTAAGAATTCTTTACATTGAAATAAAAACTTTCATATTGTTTCTTTTTTTATTATTCTTATAGTTCTTAATCAGACGTAAAAACCCATTCTGTAGTGTAGAGAACCATCATCAAATGAAAAAAAAATATTTACAAGCAAATTTTTTATTGTAAAAATCATTGCACTTACCTGATTTATGATTCCCGGAGAATTCCAAAATGATAAGTTCCTCGTTTGAAAACTTTATTCTCAAATAATAGATACATAGTTTATACCTTCATTACTTTTAGATAACATACTACACAGCGAAATTTTATAATTGATATGAATTTGAATATGTAGCTAAAAACAGAATAGCTGAATTCTAGTTGAACTTATTCTTTCAAAATTAAAAAAAACTTACCAAGAAAACGATTTAAATTAATTAAGAATCAGCAGAAATGGCACTATTTCAAGTAACTTGGATAATTTTTTATTGTTGTTTTCCGAATTATATGGATACAGAAATATATACTATTCTATAACTATTACAATTCTGTATGTTCTGAATTCATATTTATTCACTGGAATGACGAAAGCAATGTTGACTTCACTTTAATTCGTAATGAATTGAAGACAGAAGAAATGCATTTTACCTTAATACACACATCTGTAACAGTATCCGAAATCGGAAGTCATCAGTTGCAAGTTTGTTGATAATAGAAATTAAAAATTATTGAAGAATTTTTCTTCAAATGTTTGGCGTGTTCTGTTCCTGAAAGATTTACTAATATTCTGGAGATTTTTTTCAAGTTCTTCGGCCTTTTCCTTAGGGAAATTTTGTTTCCTATTTGCTGCTAAAAAATGGCGTCTGATTCAGTCAATGACTTTGATGGAACTAAATGAAAACGTGATAAATTAATGTCCGATATTTACAGGCTCCCGCTAGACGGCGTACTCGAGCGTTGCGATCGCGAATAGAAAACTGCGACACAATCATTTAATTTTTATATATAGTAAAACAAATATTTTGTGAATAATAGATTTTGGTTCACAATCTGCGTGAGATTCTTGTCTGCAATATTATGTATAAGATTCTATTTTTCTTGATTTTGTTCCAAGGAGAATCTGTCCCACGATATTCTATTGTTCGTGAGAGATTTTGTATCTATATCACCATATTTTATCCGATTGCTGTTCTGTCGCATGATTAATTAGTGCTAACTATTAATAACGTTACGAAAACAGACACAAAAACATAATTTCACTGTAGACATAAAGATACTTTATTTATTCGACTTCGAGCGTACTTGCCTAACTAAGTCTAACTTACAAAAATACATTATTTCTTCTTTTGTAAACGTAATTGTCAAAAACTAAATATAAGAATACTTATCTAAGCCTTGCAATTGTTCCAAAACTGTGGCAGTGTGAATGAAAATAAGGTTAAGAAAAATATGTTTAATGTATCGAAAAAATGTATCAACGAAAAATAGGTATAACATCGGTGTGCTATTTATTCTGGTACAAATCGAAATCTGCCTTTAAGAAAATGAACACAGAAAAAAACATGCCTTTTCACAATTCAACCAAATTTAATAACTAAACGAAGAATTACGTATTTACTTTTCTTTGCTTTTTTAAAAACTAAGCATAATTATTACGTGGAAAAATCTCGAACTTAAATTTTTCGAGGTGGCTATGTATGTTACAGATGCATGCTTTTCATGCATCTTTTCGTATTCAAAGCAATAAACAATGAAGTGGGATTCAAAAAATCCATACTCGTACAATGTTAATATAATACCACCATTAAAAATTTATTGGACAAATGACAACCTTGTAAAAAGAACTGACTTAAATTTTAATATCGTTTATAAAAAAAAAGCAAATTATAAACAGAAATGTTCTAAATTATTTAGGCAAATGAACATTACATTACGAATTTATTTATCTTCATTAGCTGAAATAATAATAATAATAATAAAATATAAATAATTTTTACAAATTAATAAGCCAAGTCCATTTTCTTAAACATGCATTTTTTTTTATGTGAACATTTACTTATTTACGAATTTTGAATTGTGTCTATTTTAAACTTGCAATTTGAGTGCTTCCATTTTCTTAAACATGCATTTTGAGCTGTCTCCATTTTCTTAATTATGCATTTTGAGTTGTGTACATTTTATTAAATACGCATTTTGAGCTGTATCTTTCTTAAACATGCATTTTGAGCTGTGTACATTTTCTGAAATATGCATTTTCAGTTGTGCACATTTTCTTAAATACGCTTTTTTAGGTGTGTACATTTTCTTAAATGCTCATTTTTAAGTGTCTTCATTTTGCTAAACATGCATTTTGAGCTGAGTACATTTTCTTATATGCGCATTTTGAGCTGCGTTAATTTTCCTTAACATGCATTTTAAGCTGTTTATATTTTCTTAAATACGCATTTGGAGTTGCATCCATTTTCTTAAATATGCATTTTGCACTATGTCCATTTCCTTAAATACACATTTTGAGTTGTGTCCATTTTCATAAACATGCATTTTTAGTAGTGCACGTTTTCTTAAATACGCATTTTGAGCTGTGTTCATTTTAGTAAATACGCATTTTGAGCTGTGTTTATCTTCTTAAATGCGTAATTTGAACTGACAAAAGTTAAGTCACGAGTTCTTAGCGCTAAAAAAAGTCCAGTTTAGATTTTCTTATGTACATAAAAGTAACTATTCAAAACTAAATATAAAAACCTGTCCTAAACTTGCTATTTTTTAAAACAAAATCATATTAGCTTCTACAAATACTACTGAGCTATTAGCTACTGATACTATTACTATTAGCAACTAATACTATTAGCAACTGAGATAGATTGAATGCAAATACAACTTAAGAAAAATTAGTTTATTTTCACTTAAATTTAATAAAGGAAAAAAAATGGCTTATTTTTTTCTTTTTCGGAATGCGAAAATACCTGAGAAACAAATACATTTTATAGAGTCAGTTCACAAACAAAAAAATCTACATATTAAGAATTTAGTCTGGGAAAAAATAAAAATTTTACCTTTCGAACTAGATATCACTTCTTTATTAATCTAGATATCACTTCGTTCAAAAATAAAAATAAAGGCAAAAAAAATAGTTTATTTGAAATGTAATATGAAAAAAAAAGCATGCAGCAACATGTTTTGCTGAGTAAGCGAAACTATCTTTTTCATTTAAGGATAGCTGGAAGCTAACATTAGAAAGGTTAAAACTATTGAAATTCGATAATACTCCAATAACGGAAAGAATTCTTTTTATTTGATTATTCAATTTTTTCCCCATTTCGAACGTCAAATTTGCTCCATTTCAATCAATTTCCTTTCGTATGATAAAAATAACGATTTTTTTTTAGTGTTTTATATTATTCCATAATCAAGACAAAAATAACTGAAGAGCCAAATCAAAACCTTGTTTGATAATTTTTTTTAAATTAATGAGAGAAAAAAATAAACATAATTGGTAGAATAAATTTTTAGAATTTCTGCAATATCTGCCCTACTTTAAAAAAAATCTAAAAAAGTAGTATTAAAAGTAAGTTATGAAAAAAGTATATACATCAGATACTGAAAAGGTATTCTCATTGCAGAGTTTTTATTATATTTTTTGATTCATCAAAAGAAGTTTAGTTTAAAAATAGTTTAAAATGAGAAAATAGTTAATAAATAGTTAAAAATAGTTGTAAAAATAGTTTTAGAGAGAATGGTTGCATAAGACATTTAAAAAAATTTAAAAATCTAAAATAATTTCATTTTTCTAATTTTTGATACAAGCAATTCTTTTCATCAAAAGTGATCCAGGTTCAAATTCAAGCTATCGGCAAACGATTCGCCAAACGGCTCACTACTCGCTCCGACCGCCATCTTGATTTAAAATAAATTCTGTGATTGTGATTGATGAATCATGTATAAAAGCAAACTAATGTCAAACTAACCATGGGAAGTTTCTATAGCTTTTTCTCCTTTCAAAAATCCCCTTAAAATACTTATTGGATTCACTAATTATGTTCGCTCATGGTGGCGAGTGTATTGAACCAGGAGTTCTGTTGTCTTCTAAGTTTGGTACAAAATTAAAGGTAATGATTTTGAGCATAGCCGCAAATGTGATATAAAATTGAAAAACTGTATTATTATAAATCAACAAAAATCATCTGTGCCAATAGTCTTATTTTCTTTCATTGAATTCGACGAACTAAAAAGTTGTTAAGAAAAATCAGATTGTTTTTAATTAATTACTAATTTTTTTATGCCTGATGCTCCATTAGGAAAATTAAAAGTAATTAGCTTCAAAAAAAAGTAGCTGTAATCAGTAACATATTTCAATGGCCTCAATTCTTTTTTAAGTCATTTTTAGCGCCATTAAGAAACCATTAATCTTTTAACTTTTTTTTTCTATATATATTTTTAAAATTCGCCTCCGTCGTAAAGGGTTTTAAGAAAAGAGTTGTTGAATAGCCTATTAAATACTAAGTAATTTTAAACTGTACGATACAGCATCAAGAAAGTTTTTTTTTGGTTTAAAATTGTATGATTTTTTTTAATAATTATCTTCTGTTCTAATGGAATTCTAAAGTGAACAAAGTCTGAATTCGAAAAAAGATTATCCCCATTAGTAACCCAAGTCTGAATACTGAATTTAAAACCAGGCGGAAACATAGGGCTCAAACTTAAATTTATAACAACACGTTTATGTAAAATTTAGAATGAAAGTGAAAAAAAAATTTTTTAAATACTACAAAATGGCGATGAACTGTTATCTAGTTACTCAGATATTAATTTATAAAATTGAAAGCAAAAAGCAAACCTCTCTGTGAAGTATTTTGTATTAGTGCTTTACATTAATTATTATGGTCTTTTGTAATCAAAATTTTAAAAATATTGATTCAACTCGGTTTAAATTTAATGGATTATTTCTTTCAAAAATATGAGATTTTGAGGGAAATAACATTTAATTCTAATTGAAACGTTAAAAGAAAGCAATTGTAAAACTGTCAGTCAAATATGTTAAAAGACATTTTCAAATTATTTGAAAATTCTTAAAATTTGTCATAAAGAAACCTGAATATTGAATTAACAACTTAAACACCGTCAGAGATCTGATTATCATGTTTTAATAATTTATTATGGTTTTAGCATTCACTCGGAAAAAAATTAGAGTAGAGTTTAGTTAAGCACCTCTTTTACTGAAAGTCCAAAACATGGCTGGTATTAATGAATTAATGTCAAATATTTGTAATAATTCATGTCTTTCAGGTTTATAAATGCTTTTGGTTAATAGAGTAGTAAAAAAAGCAAAGGCTAATATGAAATTTGTTTTTTTTTTCTTTTTTTTTCGTCCAGAAGAGCAGAGTAAGTGTTTAAATTATTTATTAATCGAATTGTATAATGTAATATTGAAAATCGAAAAATATTTTATTAGGTAGAAGGTTCGAATACCACTACAACCCTGGGTGTATCAAAGTGTTTTTTCTTATTTGTGCTTTCTGTTTTTCTACATGATTAGCCTTCTATTATATTGAGTACATTCACACACACACACACACACACACACACATGTATGTGAATAAAATAAATACAATTGTCTATTAGATGAATGTTTAGTTTTCAATTTCAGGGGGGGGGGGTGAAAATATCAATAAACTTTTATTTTATCAGCTTCAGATCACTTGGTACTAGCTTGTACGTAGTGCTGACCATATTTTATTTTATAGCCGTCGTTGAACGGCGACCCTGTGTTTTGTGTTTACAACTACTAATGTTCAATTCCGTAGACTGGTAATTTTGAATCCAGAAGACAAGGGAACTCCTGGATCAAGTATAAGAAATTTGCTTTCGTGGGGGACTTTTTTATGAAACTAACTCGCATTTGAGTTACATGGAGAGAAAAACCGTGAAAACCAAGGAAGGGTTAGCCTCGCTGGCAATGGGACTCTAACCCATGATCCGTTTACCCCTGAGGATAATTTACGTCAGCACTGTGGTCGGTGAGAGCCGGGTGCGGAATTCGCATCTCTCAGCCACCGATGAGATTCGAACTCGGTTCACCTCGTTGGAAGGTGAACGCTTTATCCCCTAATGTTTCCATTTTCGTTGTATATAAAGTTCATTAATGAGCAGCATCTGAAAATCATCGTTGTCAAGTCTTCTTATCAGATTCCATGATATCGTTACCTTTTTAATAATTGATTCTTTAAAATAAAAAGACTAAAGGTATGAGAACCATCTGCGTAAGCATCCTATGTTAGGTATGTAATACTAAAGAACTCCATTAATGCTTGTTCGTACTTGATACCACTTTGTTAATAATAGCTAACTGTCTTGCAATGCTCGTTAGTTTAGTTGGGGAATAAAAATGAATAAATCAACTTCATTTTAAAAAATTTTTTATTCAATTCTATTAAAATTTAAGTCTAATCAAATATAGTCGATTTTTCTCTCTTCTTTTGGTGCCGTTTATCCGCTCCATTCGGCATCCTGGCGATTTTTCTCAAAATTTGAAGGGACGCATAGCTGATATTTTACGATATTGCTGAAAAGGATGCTTGATTTGAATTTTTGCACGCCGTGCATATCAGAGAACATTATTTTCGAACTCTGATAGGCACCTAAGATAGCTGATGGTACCAACGAAGGGATATTTTTCAAGATTTAATAATAATATTCAATGAATTAATTGGAAAACTGGGTATTTAAAAAAATTACCAAACTCTTATTGGTGCCAGTAATGCTTAATTAATTGTGACAATGAATACTAAGAAACAGAGGTAACAAATAAGGTGCTGGCACTACAAGTTTTTTATAAACTCATACATTAAAAAATATTTAAAAATGATATTACCATAAAAGTTCCGATCTTTTTTTTTGTAACTATAATAGAATTAAGATAGATGAATAACAAAATCCTATTTATTCATCCCACCCAGAAGTATTCCATCATCATATATCTGCTGATAAACGATTCTGAAAGATGCTCTTTCTTCTACTTTACCACCACAAGAGAACAAAATAAATTTATTCCACTGGTGTTCGGTGTGGCAAATGGCCAGAATATCAACTCCGAGTTTTGACTGAATGAAGAATGATAGACTCTGAAAGGTGAATACGACAGAACTCCTTTATTTGATAAGTCCAAGTCCCTAACTCTTGCCAGAACGTGCTTCAAGTCTAAAAGTACTGCTCCATGAATATTTATGCATTTCTCTTTCTCTATTTTATTCCCCACTGGTGAAGTTATAGATGCCACCTATTTTCTTACAAATATTAATAATAATAAAAAAATTACAAAGTTGAGTTGGCAATGCTTGATGATTGATTATCTTTTTGATGTAATGTTCCTAAAAACTTACATTTTTACTGTTAAGTAAGTTACGTAAACTATGGGAACTCCTTTAATTAGAACAGAAGAATTCTCTATTACCAAGTATTTTAAATTTATATCGGTCTATAAAACGGGAAATAATTAAAACGTTAAATGCATTAATCGTTTTTTTATGATAAAAATTTTTAAAAGTTTTATTTTTCGATGTAGTTGTTTATGAAAAATGGTCACATAGCCGCATTTTTTACAAATATTGCTTTTATAATATCGATCCTTTTAGAGAACTTTTTAGACACTCTTTAAAATGTTTGCCCTATCTGATTATAATATCTATCTGTATAAAATGTTCCTTAATAATCAACCTCAATCTATATTATTAGAGTTGTTTTCAAAAATGCAGTTAAAAAAAGTAACTCTAAAAACTAACTCAGTGGCGCGACAGCCCATTAAGAGGGCCAAGGCCGACTGTGCCCATCTCAGTTTTCTTGACCTTGGGCTCTGGGGTGCAGGAGCATATGTTCCGGTCAGGTGGTCAGCCGAACGCGGAACCCCCAGTGTTAGTTCCCAAGCATGCTTGGTACTCATTTTATCGACCCACTGAAGGGATGAAAGGCTGAGTCGGCCTTGCCCGGCCCAAGGATCGAATAAAAAAAGTAAACTTCTTCATTATAATTGGCATGACAGTCCGGGGTGGGCCTCAGCCTTCTCAAGAATTCTCTTCCATTCTGACTTGCTCTCAGCAAAGGCTCTCCAGTTTTTACAGTTCAGTACAAGAAAGTTCTTATCTACAGAATAAGGCCATCTTTTCATGGTCAATTGCCAGATGGTCTAGTCATAAAAATCCTTTTAGATATTCATCCAGTTACCGCATTAGCAAACGCCTTAGGCATCAAAAATTAATATTTAAGCGATGAAAATAAAAGAAAGGTAATGCTATCGAAATATAACAAACCACTAAGGATGAAAACGGAACTTCAATATCACTGACTGTAGGAAAATTAGAGAAGAATTGTAAGAAAAATATTACAAAGACCTCCAAATGTCATTTAATCAAAATGGATACTATATTTTATTTTATAACCGTCGTTGAACAGCCGACTCAATTTTTGGGTTTATGACTACTAATGTTCAGCTACGTAACCTTGTAATTTTGAGCCCAATCCCGAAGACAAGGGAACTCCTGGATCGTATTGGGAGAAATTTGTTTCAGTGGAAGACTTTTTGTTGGAACTAACCCGCATTTGCGTTACGTGGAGAGGAAGACCACGAGAACCTCCCACGGTTAGACTGGTGGCAAGGGGACTCTAACCCATGATCCGCCTACCACTAAGGATATTTCACGTCAGCATTGTGGTCAGTGCAAGCTGGATGCGGAATTTGTATCGACCAGCCATTGCTGAGATTCAAACCCGTTTCACCTCATTGGAAGGTGAAAGCTCTATCCCCTGAGCCATCGCGGCTCAGATATTATAAGTAACCGCTTTCATCCCTAGTGATTCGTTACATTTCGGTATTGTTTTTGTATCTTCGTAACTTAAATAGTAATTTGAAATCGTCAATATGTATGATTTTTTTTTTTAACTTCATTTTTGACAAGGATTCTCAAAATATATTTTTAGTGTGTTATTTATGGAACAACCTAAAAAACAATTTTAACAAAATAGCATGTAAATTCTTTGTTGCAGTTCACCGAACATGTACTATTGTTTTCAAATTACAAATAGATTAATTTGTAAATTAATATGATTTTGAATTATTCATATGTAAATAAAATGCAGTATTTCCAAATTAAAATGCGAACTTCCTACGAATGATTCTTTCGGGTAAGTTATTAGTTTTTAATGCTTCAGTGGAATGATTTTATTATTTTTATAAAGTTATTAGGGTTTGCGTATTATGGGAAAAGTTATTCTCTTTAAAACTAAAGTTCCCTCGAGCTATTCACAATTTATTGGAAAGCAAACAATGTCGGAATTTAATTTAGATAAAAGTTAATTCAATTCATTAGTTTAAGCCAAGGATGTTTATCTTAAAAGTCGACAAGGCTATATCAAAAGTGTTCTCCGAGTTAAATTCAGAAACACCTTTGGTAAATCTTGTTTCCAATTCCCTTTGTCGATGAAAGTCAAATATTTCCCGATAAAACTTTTGGGTAAACTTAATGAATCTACATATAGCACATTTTTAAAAATTAGTTAACTTAACCCGGAGACAATCATATTAAGCATTTCAAATATTTAACGTTTGCCCACGTAATTGCCTTAACATCTAGATAAACACATAATTTTACCACAAACTATAATCGTTGTGGTATTTATTAAAATACATTAATATTCAAATCATATGAACATTATATATTACTTGACGATATAATTAATTAGACCAAGAATCGTCATTTATTAATTAATATCCAATTAATTGGAAAATAAAGGTGAAAATAAAAATCAGATTAACCACAGAGGCCGAGAGAGGTAAATCAGGACAAAATGCATTTCCACACGCTATGGTACTGAGAAACTCATGTCGTTAACAAGAAAATCGTCATCCAAATGAATGTTGTTGTTGTTGTTCATTTACGTCGCACTAGAGCTGCACAATGGGCTATTGGCGACGGTCTGGAAAACATCCCTGAGGATGATCCGAAGACATGCCATCACAATTTTGATCCTCTGCGGAAAGGATGGCACCCCCGCTTCGGTAGCCCGACGACCTGCACGCGAAGTCGAGCACATTACGGTAGAACAGTTTAACGAGAACCAATACCGCACACCCTCGGTCCCTATGCAGACTGATCCAAGTGGTCACCCACCCGCACACTGACCGCAGCCAGTGATGCTTGACTTCGGTGATCTGTTGGGAACCGTGTGTTAACGATCAGTCAACTGCGGGACTCCAAATGAGTGAAATAGCACTCCAGAGCCTCAAGATGGGCTGATGAGATAGGGGTAGAAAGAATTTTGACTTTATCGAAATATTATACCTAAGATCTCAACAACGATTAGCGATCAATGTTCGCTATCAAGAATGCATAGATGATTTATCGCAGTCTTGATAGCGAACGTGCCTAACGTGTTCCATTTTTTTTTGTTGCCCTATCTGATTAATATCTATCTCTAATTAACTTTACTATAACCGTTATGCTATTTATTAAAACACATTAATACTCAAAATATATGAACATCATATATTTTTTGACGATATAATCAATTAAACCACGTTTCGTCATTTATCAATTAATATCCAATTAGTTAGAAAATAAAGGAGAAAATAAAAATCAGATAAACCACAGGGGCCGAGAGAGGCAAATCAGGAGAAAATGCATTTCCACGCGTTATGGAGAGGTGGTGAGAATCATGTCGTTATTAAGAAAACCGGCAGTCAAATGAATGAAATACGACTCCATAAGCTCAAAATTAGCTGATGAGACTAGGGTAGAAAGAATTTTGACTTTATCGAAATTGAAATATTATATCTAAGGCCCGGATTTTGATGGCATTTTCATTTTTTTGCAAAATTTGCATTTTTGGACATTTTTTGTCCTTTAGAGCATTTTTTGAGATTTATAGGGCATTTTCTTTAAATTTTGGGGCATATTTTGCATTTTAAAGAATTTTTTGAATTTTTTGTTAATTTTTGTCTAATTTTTATTATTTTTCATAATTTTTTATTATTACACTGGCTTCCAAACAATGAAGAAAATCTCTAGGATATTAAAAGGTGAAGCAACATCTTTTCAAATTGAAGAAGAATTGTCAGTAAGTGTGACCGTCCTTTTTAAGTGCGCACCAATAACATCAGTAGACGTTGAAAGAAGATTCTCCTGGTATAAAAATTTGTTTTCAGACAAGAGACGCTCGTTTACATTTCAAAATATTAAAAAAAAAATTTATAATCCACTGTAATTCTGATATTTAGTAATATTATGAGATGGAAGTTGTTATATTCATTTAAGTTTCTATACAAAATGAAAATGTTTTGGAGTCAATATATTTTCCTTTTTTTTTTTTTGCTATTTTAGGATATAAAACATATTTTTCAAACTTTAATGAACGTAGAACAAGTATTGCATTGCTTTATATTTTTGAAACGACTCATAATAATTTTAAAGAGTAAAACATTGTTTTAGTTCAATATTTTTACTTCTATTTAAGTCATGTCATAAGCATTTTTAGCGCAATTTTCGCATTTTCAGGGCATTTTTTGCACTTTTAAGGGCATTTTTTGCACTTTTAAGGGCATTTTTTGCAGTTTGTAAGGGCATTTTTTGCACTTTTTAAGGGCATTAATTGAGATTTTTTAGGTCATCAAAATCCGGGCTCTAATTATATCTAAGATTCCAACAACATGCGGCAATAAATGATTTATCGCATTCTTGATAACGGACATATCTATCGTGCTCCATTTTTTCTTTTCGTTGGCAACTCTACTTTTCTATTTCAGATCTTCAGACTTTTGTTTTCCTCAATCACGTCTGCCGAGTCTTGAGAAATGGTGCCTATTTTTGAGAGCTCGAAACAATTTGACTTCTATTACCACCTTCAAATTTTTGAAGCAATTTAAATTTCTTTTTATGATCAAGTACATCTTTCCGTTTCAGTTTCCTCGGATTATTCATTTAAAACATTTAATAAATAAACAAATCATTTTTGAGAATATTTTAAAAATTTTTATTTATAAATGTAGTCTTTTGTTATAATTTATTTCTTCAAAATATTATGTTTCGAATCTAGGAATATGAGTAATTACAAGAAATATGATGGAGCTGTGTATGTTTTAATGAATTTTATTATTTTTTAATTTAATGCTATTTTATGAAGTGCATTAAAAAATTTCATCGGTTTATCAGAAACACTTTGATCGGTATTGTGACCAAGTATATCTATGCATTTTATAAAATATCGATAAATGCAGTTCGACCCATAATTACAAATTATTGGCTTTATACAAGAATATTTTATAGCAATTACACAAGGATTCTTAGTGCTATATCAAACACAATTATGACTCTTCCCTTGATAACGTTCAAGATACTGATAGTTCTTAATGTATATTTTTAATATCCTCCTAAATAATAAAGTAAAAAAAATATGCACACCCGAGATCGTAAGTTAGTAAAAAAAAATATTCAAATCGTTCTAACCGGCTTTTTTTTTAATTGTTTTTCTCACTTAAATATTAATGTGCATAGTTATTTTACTTTATTCTTTCACAATTTTTAAAATGCACAGTCTACCTAAAATAAGCAGTTTTCTCATTGGATTACCAATCTACGCCCGACACAAACGTAATTTAGAAGAAGGTGACAGCACTAGCATTAAAAGGTAAATCATAAATGCCTGATAAGGGAAGACTGGATACTGACTGAGATTTTCTTGCCCCGTATTACAGGAACAAACAGAAGTCGTTACCTAATAGAACCGGTTGAGAAGTCGTTACGCCGTAGTTAAACTGAAAATTAAGGAAAATGTTAGCACTGATAACAAAACATTTAGAAAGTTCCGTTTCTTGACGTAATCGAAAAACGCAGTTATTTATCTCACATCCAAATCGGCACGATCATTGACTTTTGAGACAAGGAGGAAAGTATTTTCGGAACTAATTTTTCAAATTAATTTACCCTAATAAAAGTATAAAGGCCTCAAATTAGCGACACGTCAAATGTGGTGCACCATGAGCCATAGATGACATAAGTGAAAGACCAACCTTTAGCCTAGTGGTTGCTAACAATAGTTTTTCAACGTCTATTCAGCAAATGTTGCTGCGTTTGGGCTTCCAAAACAAACGCCTAGCAAAGCAAATATGCAGACATCTATTCATCGGTGATTAAAGCTGGAATTTTCTTAGTTGTATTTCTGGACGATCACTGAGTGACTTATACGGTTTATCAAGTTTTATTCTTCTTTAGAGAGATATATGTTGGCACATATGGCGCAAAACATCGGAATACAAAAAAATTAAGAGGGAGCAATATGGCCTGCGAAATATTCCCATGACATTCTTTGGGTGCACTAATCATTGTGGAAGGCACGACTAATTAATAAAAGTAAGCATTGTACTGGCAGACTTTTCTTTCCCTTCAGAACGATGGCATTCCACCAACAATGCGACATTTCATTACGACTGCAGTGTAAGTACGTAGTTGACGTTTTTTTTTAGAGAAATTTTTTAAGCATGGATTCAAACTTATCAATTAATAAACTTCCCAATAAAAACCAAACAATCTAAATCTAATTATAAAGCTAATGCATTAAATAAACAGAAATAAAATTTTCTTTAATTTAATCGAAACAATCCCTTTGAATTAATTCTTAGTTTATTCTAGAAAAATCGAATCATATTGTTTCATGGCTGGTTTTTTCTTTTCTTTTTCTTCGAATATTTGTTAAGAAGTGCTAATGCAATCTTTTAACAAAAGCGTAAAAGAACTGAAAACGTTTTTATCTGAAACGAACGAACCATTCATTTCTAAGCTGGTAGCCTTAATTTGTCAACTGCATAGACAAAGACTTGTTATTTTGTGAGAAAAACACTCAATTACAACCTTTTTCGAACAACGGATAATAGAGGATTCTTCTTTCTGTGCTTTTGCAGAACCAATGAGATCCTATTTCAAAGCTTTATCAGCTGCTTCGAACAAGATGGGGCGTTTTTTTCGTTTGATCTAATTAAATTAGTCAGCAGGAAAGATCGTCTGCTGATCGATAATTAATTAGGATTATGTTTTGGCAACGTGTTGAAATTTTTTATCTCCTGAGAGAGAATCTAATTTCCTTCCATTTTCTTAGGGAAGAAATAAATCATAGAAGATTTTCTTTTGTCTTCGATTATTTAGAAAAATTACTAAAAATTAACCAAAAAAAAAGTTTAAAGCATATATTTATTTTTCATCACTGTCATTACATTTTTAATATTTCCACTTCTGTTAAAGCAGCTACATTAAATACACTGACCCAATGCGTTGACCCACTGATTAATTAACTATGTTTGGCAAAGATTCTGCTATATGTGAATTCTTTTAAACTTCTTTTTTTTTTTTTTTCATTTTTTCTTTTTTAATTTCTTCTAAACAGACGTTCTTCTTTTATTTATTAAAATGCATAAGACTTATAATGAAAACAACAATTTTAACAACTTCACGAGAAAGATTATTTCCAGAGATGAAAATTGAACCAAATAAACCAGATTTTGAAAAAACCCTTTTATCAAGTGGACTAAAAGCCTGAAAAGAATTATTTTAAAGTGATCGAAGTTTATTGCGATCAGAAATTTGAGCACTTTAACAATTGTCTTGAATTCAGGCATCAAAACTGGGTAAAAAAAATTAGACTAAAGTGAGGGGATATTTTGGTATCGATATATACGGTATACCAGACATATTTTAAAAAGGGCAAACAAAATACGAAAAAAAAAATATACAATTCGCTCTACAGATTCAAAAATAAAGGAAATTTTTACCCCAAAAATACAATAATACAAACAATTTTTAATACCAGAGATACTTTGCTCAGAAAAGAAAATTTTTAGTTTCCAGTATAAACTTATTAATGGCACAACAAATAACTCATAGTAGTTAAGAGATCAATACATGAATTTTTATAGCATTGTTGGATTAAAAAAAGAAAAACCAGTATCAATTAGTTAATATTTGCGAATACCAATGTTTAACTTCCTTAATCAAATACTTTTAAAGTATCGTTTTCAATAATCTTGAAACGACTATACTATGAATATGTCGTTTATTATTTTTGAACAAAAGAAATTTTGTGTATGATTGCTTACTTCCTCCATTTAAAAATTCTATGATGACTGTATTGTTGATTGGGATCAGTTTTAAATTCAAATGAATCAGTGATTACGAAACTACATTACATAACTCCACTCGACAACGAAATTTGTTATTGCACTTGTTGAAAAAAAAAAAGCTCTGAATTCATTACAATAAATATTTGATAATGCAAAATTATTAAGCGAATATCATCATAAGTGAATAGTTCTTAAAATAACTGAATTCTTATAAAGTTTGAAACAATGAATACAGTGCGTAAGGCAATATGTATGGAGGATGCCACACCACGGGAGAAATTTTTTGTCACAAATTCTCTTTCACCCCCATAGCTTATTTAAAATATAGAAAAAGTGAGTACAAACAAATCTAAAGTAAGCCGTGAAGTTTCAAATAATGAAATTAAATTTTTAGAATATCGGAATAAAAATAAATTATAAGAAGATAACTTAGGATTACGAAATGGAAAAGTTATCTTCCAATACTTTGTTTGTGCTTTCATATTTTGAATTTTTTTTTTCTCATCAATTTGAAACTTAATGGCTTACTCTAGGTGTGCCTGAACTCTCTTATTCTTTCTTTTAAATTAGTAATGGAGGTGAAAGAAAAAATGCGACGAAAAGTTTCTCGGGTGGTATGGCGGCCTATTAAGCTTGAACTGATTGCAGTTTGCGATTTTTTAAAATTCTAGCATCACTAATTAAATTTAAAAAAAGGTGTTGGATCGAAAATCTGAATCTTTGATTGTACAATTTGATTATATTAAAATCGGAATTTTATTAGAAGAAAACGTAATGTTTTAAACATACAAAACAATCCGGAATATCAAGACAGAACAGCTGAACATCAGAACAAAGTATTTTTATCAGAAAAATCAGGACAAATATGACACCCTAAGGAATTTGACCAAAAATTAATATTTTCAGCACTCTAGTTAATGAAAAAATGGTCAAAAAGTTTTACTGCAAGACTTGAACCACATAAACAAATAAACATGAAATAAATATTCTAAAAAATTCCTAACAAATGAAATATTTTAAAAAATTTATCAAAAAAATTAGATTTTGCATGATTGAACCTTGGGTGCACTGTATATTAACAAACACTGCCGAAATACAAATAATAAAATAATAGATATATTTATTTTACTTATTTACTATAAAAATATAGCTTGTAATAAATTTTGTCCTCCTTCAGTAAATGAAACAGTAGAAATTTGAACTATTCAACTTGGATATGAAGTTATGAACAAGTGCAAAGAAATGAACTTTAAATAAATGAAGTTATGAACAAGTACATAAAGGATTGGACAAAACGTACGAACTGAAATTGTATATTTCATTCTAAGACAAATGTACAAAATTCATAAGTTTGGAATACTTATTACTTTGTAATCTTTCTGGAGAATTGCAGTTATCAAGCATGCTCAGCAATGATACTTTTAACAAAGGGAAATGTTCATTTTTCTTAATATAACAAATTTGAGTCGAGAAGGGATTAAAATTAAACTTAAGAAAACTTTTTTATATTTTTTAACTGCATTGGTAAAAGCCTTTTAGTTTTGAGAATAGTGCAGAGGTGCTGCAAAGTGATAAACAAAAAGCATCATTCTTCAGTTTGTGCATGCACAAGCTATCAAGTTAGATCAGTGGTTTTTTAGAGCAACAATTATCCTGCTTAGACAGCTGCAACGACCTTCTTTACGAAGCTTATTAAATGCTGCACCAAGTGATTTCTTTGAGCTCTTGGGTAATGTAAAAAACATCAATTTATTCCAACTATTTCTAATTCATTCAACGAATACTAATTTACTAATTCCTATTTTTTTTACATTTAACCTTGGTTGAGAACAGATATTCAGCAGGTAATGTAATAATTGTTTTAAAAACCTAACTTTTATGTTAAACCAAAGCCTACAAAATCATTATTAATTTTTCATAATGATGTTAAAGGGAGAAAGAAATACTTTCAGATTTAGACTCTTGGTTTAAGTCTATACAGTGCACTATGATTTATGTACAGTATATCATCATTAATCATAGTGTAAGTTCTTTACACACATTGTAGATAACTATAGTGTAAAAATATTTACATGCAGTAAAATCAAAAATAAAAGTAAGAGAAAGAAAATGAGTGATATAAGAATTATTTTAAACCTTTTAATTTGATCTATAGTTTTAATTTATATTTTTGAAAATTTAGGTATTGTGTTATTTTGTTAATGTCAGATGAAACTGGAGAAACAAATACAAACCCGAAATTAGTGAAAACTTTTATTTTTTAACAAGGAATAACTAATATACACAATCAAAAAATAAACTAAAATAACACTATAATTAAACATCAATCTAATTTAGCAGTATTCAACACTTTAGCATGCTTATGTGCCAAGTTAAATTGATGTAACTCTAGTAAATATCACATTCAATATTTACTGTGCCAATGGATAACGTTGCTGGATTATTTGAATAACTATGGCACCAATACTTGCAGTCAAAAAAATGATCGAAATACATTTATATACTGATATTATAGATTCATATCGATAAATGAATTATACATATATATTAATACAACATACATTAATATTGAAATATATATTATAATACATACATAATTTATAGTCAGACAAAAATAAGAAACAGTTAAACAGTGCAATTAAAAAATTAGTAAATGTTAGAAACAAATCACCACACTTAAGCAACTATCATTTAGTTACAAACAACAATTGAAAATTCAATTTAAAATAAGTATAACACTATGTGAAATTTATTGTTTTTGTAGGAAAAAAATATTTTTATTTTTACTGCAGGAATATATTTATTATAATAGCTTATGCTAAAATATTTTAACAGGAACCTGTAAAAATGATACAGAGCTAAAGAAAAAATGATTCACCCATATTTTAATGAAAGACTTGCTAGCTTTTCAACAGAGGTTTTATTTTTCAACAATATTTACAATATTAACCAACAAATTACAATCAAAATAAAATTACCATTACAAGCAAGTAGTAAAATATAGTATACTTTAAACATAAGGCACATAATTACATTTTGATCTTTCTATTTGGTATAGCTTTTCTTTGAAAACCCCAATTAAAGCTAACAAAACTAGTCTATTATTTTTCACGCATCAAAATTAAGACTTTAAATAAGTTACTCAGAACATTTGCTTCATTAATAAAACTAAAACATTCCGTACGTATAATAATTAAAATATAAACTGTAAAAATTAAAAATCCACAAATTTATTCTTTCTTAAATATTTGCATCAAATTTGAAAATCGTTTAGCATTTGTAAGTACAATGTTGGCATACAGTTTAATAAATTCTAAGTAAAAATAATTTTCAATGATACTCTTCTTTAGTGATATTAAAATGCAAAATTTATAATTCTTAAATGTTGATTACAAATTATTTTTCTCCAAGCAATGAAAATACATTTAACTATAGAAACAGGGCTTTCCAAAAGAGTTTTTAGATTTAGTTTCTGAAAGTCTATTAAACATGAAAAGTGCAAATTTGTCTCTTAATTTTGAAAAACATAAAAATAAACAGTAAACCCAAATTTACATTTTATACAACATCAATTTATTTTTTCATTCATTCCCTTTATTTCATTCATTCTATTTTATCATTCCATTCATTTTTTTAAAAAAGATAAAAATTGGATTATTCATGATTACTAGATAACTCCTTAGATATTGTATTAAATTTACAGTAGTTAGCATTCTTGCAACTGGTATGCGAAAAATATTTGTACTATGTTAACACATAATATTAAGTTTTATGTGAAATGTCTATTTTGAAAATATTTTATAAATGAATAAGTAACATATTTTATTTCTCCTACAGTGGCACAATTTTAATGTGATTTTTCTGATTGATCAATACAATCATTGGCATGGCTTTCAACTGCTCGAAGACTTGTAAATCCTTTCAAACAAAGAGGACAACAAAAGAGTTCATCTTTTAGTTTTAACTCCAGCTGAAAACAGTTAAATAATTAAATAAAATCTAAAATTGCAATAAATGTCTGTGTACAGCTCAAAATATGATAAAATATTTTAATAAGTATATAGGGGGCCGCGATAGTCTGGCTGGTAGGGCACTGGGCCCATGTCCCAAGAGGTCGTAGGTTCGATCCCCAACGAAGGAAGACTTCCTGTGTAGTAAATAGTGACTGACTGAGTCACAAAGTTCTCCATGTTCCCATAACAAATCATACCTCTGGGAGCACTGATCCAGGGGTTTCCTTGTCTTCGGGATTGGGTACAAAATTATAAGACTACAGAGTTGAACATTAGTACTAGCCGTATATCCAAAATTGGGTCCGTATTTCTACTTATCTGAACTAATTGTTAGGGATGGTGATACAAATAAAAAACCACTGTTTTACTATAATATTATTTCGTTCATTTAATCAAAATTTTTAATAAGTTTAAACTAGAGAATATTATTAAGTTTTTATCTCTGTAAAGCTCGAAAAGTTACAAAATAATTATTGAATAAAAATTAAACTGTAACTAAAAAACATAGCATATAACCCCATTGTTCAAGAATATCACATAGAAAATAACTTTACTATGTTTCATAACTTTATTATACTTCATAAGAAAATATTAAATTTATTTAAAAAATCAGTTGCTTAAGGATTGTAAATAAAGCACAAAATAGGAAGGAAAAAAAAGTCTGGTCAAATTTGCAAATACAAATACTTTATGCAAATTAATGCAAAATAAATTAAATAATCAGCATCAAGAAATTTCAAGGAATATCGCATATTCAAAACAATAAAACACAAAAGTAAATAATACTTAAAATGAGAAAATAAATCTTTGCTATATTTTCCATATCAGCTTAACAAATAAGAAAACAATCATAACTATTAATCTAACAATAAAAAGAATTAACAATAATTATTTAAACGCTTCAATTGCCTAATAAAATACATGATTTGTTTAAATTAATATGTTAGATCGAAAATGAAGATATTCATATGAATTAAATTCAATGACTTACTAGTTAAATAAGGTACAACACAAAACAAACCAACACATACAACACATGGCTACTAAAGTTGCAAGCACTAATACAAATGTTTACTAAGCTAATATTTAGGGGCTATTACAAATTAAAAAACTTGCAAGCATGTTTTCCCACAAAGCACAATTTTCTTTCTTAATAGCATGCAAGACCCTCAGATGATTTAAAGCATAAAATACATAATATCCTATAAACTAGTATTACAATAGGTCAACAAATTCTTTTTTATGAATATATATATAATTTGTATACATAATCGTGAACTAAAATCATTTGATATGTTTATGGCGTGAATAAGAGACGTAAAACTTACAATTAAGCTCATTTTATGTTGCTGCCTTTTGGAAAGTATATGTAACAGTGTGCATAGTCAAATCTTTCAACAAAAAATAAGCACCTTTGAAGTACTTTTTAAGCACTATATACATTAACGAAATGCAAAATAATTTTCAAAGACTTTACATGATCATGATAAAATAAATAGTTTCTGACGAAGGACTCTTTCTTGATTACATAAGCTACCATAAAAAGATGAGAGATTTTTCGGTTCAATTTCAGAGGATGGAAAATGAAGCTGGAAATTGAGAATCTCTTGCAAAATGCAGCAGAAATGCACATGATAGTGCAAAAACAATTCCCACTGAATCCCGCTTGATATATGCACATGAGGACCAGCAAGCAATTCATCAAACATGTAAAATGATTGGCATGTAAAATTATACACTACAGAATGACGGTACGTCGAAATAGATTGTGTTTGAATGATTTGTGAAAACGTTGAATAGAACAATGTGAAAACCACACTTTTGCATTAAACGTGGCAAAATCAACATGACAAAGAAAAAAAACTCTTTTTAGAAAAGTGAAAAGTAAGCACATTTTAAAAACACCCAATAAAAAAAGCACCTTTAAAAGCTTTTAAAAAACGAAAATCGAAACTAAGCACTTTTTAAAAACGTGGCGCATCCTGAGTAACAATAACAATGCACATTGCTAATTGAAATTTTAAGTACAGTGAGGAGAAAAACTGAAGAAACTGAACAAAATATCTTTTTTATCTCATTTCTGCATAAAAGTAACAATGGAAACAGTAACAATGCTATTAAGACAGATCGCTAACTTTTTTATTCACTTTTGCACATATAACAATTCTATAAAACTGTATTGCTCATTAAATAATAATTTTTAAAGTATAAAATAATTGTACTACTTATACAGTGGCTTCATAAAGCCACTTGTATGCTCAAGCAGAAGCTTCTGTTTCATGTTTCAAAAAAGAAATTTTAAAATAAACTAATC
Source organism: Parasteatoda tepidariorum (assembly GCF_982258835.1). Lineage (NCBI taxonomy): Eukaryota > Metazoa > Arthropoda > Arachnida > Araneae > Theridiidae > Parasteatoda > Parasteatoda tepidariorum. The sequence goes on along the minus strand of NC_141755.1, from coordinate 74,766,888 downwards.
TTGGAAATTTTAATATCAAAAACCATTCAGATCTTTAGTAATGTACATTTTAATATAAATTTAAGAATAAAAATCATTCTTTCTACATACCCACTCCAAAAAAAAAAAAAAAAAAAAACTTTTATACCATTTATTTTAAACATTTTCTTTAAAATTCTAAAAAATAAAATTTAAGAAAAACAATTTGAATAGAAACTACTAACTTGTAATAATACATTTTGTAACTTTATAATAATTTTTAGTATAGTTACAAATGCTAAATGCCGTAAATAAAAATATTTTATTACTAACTATGATGACAATAATTAATGTAAAAATAATTGAGAATTAGTAATGTGAATTAGATATAAACAATAATAAATTTAAAGTACAAAATAATTTAAGCTAATTAGACTTTAACAAATTATACTTCAGTTAACCTATATAGATCAAAAGTAATTTTTGAGTAATAGTTAGCAGAAACATTTATAGTAAAATAATATACATAATCTTACTTTCTACAATATTCACAAGGCATCTAAAATTGTCAAAATAAATGTCGTATTTTTGAAATATATGTGATTTTTAAAACTGAACTTGAATTCAATTAATATTATTTAACATTTCTATCTTGAAGATAAATATTGTGATACATAGTATTATGAATTAAAGATTTAGAGGTAATGCATATGAAAAAGTATTAGAGATGCCTTAAAAGCACTAAAACTTATTTTACACAAAACAAGGAATCGTGTCAAACACTGTAATATAGCTTGAATAATAAGTTCTTAGTTGTAACCGGCTTCATGTTTATCAAGACAGTCATTTACATGGTTTGCACATGCTTGAATATCTGTAAATCCAAAGCAACAAAGTGGGCATTCATAAATTTTTCTCTCTTGCGCACCATCAGGCTAAAAACGATGTGTAAAATAAGAAACAGGGAAGTGTCTCAATTTTAAGTTATAATATTAAATGAAAATGTTAAATTTAAAAGTGCTGCAACACAAAGCTTCATTTTATAAACAACCTTCAAAAATTATAGTCCTCTCTAATTATTTCTTGAATTTTTCTAAACTCTCTTTTATTCTTCGAATATTATGGAGGAAAAAAACTTATTTCAAGAATCTAAGAACTAGCAAATAGTCTAATCCTCACATAACTTTAGTCAAAAGCAGCTTCATGTTTATCAAGACAGTCATTAACATGGTTTGCACATGCTTGAATATCTGTAAATCCAAAGCAACAAAGTGGGCATTCATATAGTTTTCTCTCTTGTACACCATCAGGCTAGAAATGATGTACAAAATAAGAAACAGGGATTTTTTTTGAATTTTATGTAATAATGTTAAGGGAAAAAAAATTTAATTTAAAAATGCTACAACCTAAAGCTTTTACTTTGTTAACAAAGAAAAATACCTTTCCAGATTATTAAAAACTACAATACTCTAAACAATTTTTAAAATTGGACAAATATTTCAATCTGAAGCTGACATTTGTTGAAAAGAAAAAAAAAATTAAAAATATTTTTAAAGACCCTATTGAAATAATAAATAATGTATCATTTATAAAAAATAGCTGTTAAACTAGATTAAATTATATAACAAACTATAAATGCTAGAAAATTTAAATTAGCATAAAAAATAAATAATAAATGAGATAAAAGGAAAGAGGTTAGTAACACAACACAAAAAGTTTATATGCTCCATACTTTCATGATGCTTTTTTAAAAATCATTTCATTAATATCTTTGTTAAACTGTGTCACATATTCAACAAAAAATCAAATAGCTTCTCAATATTAAAATACATTTTTTAATACATTACATACTTCCACATCAGAATACTTCAATTAAAAAGAAAAGCTTGTTCTGTGCATATATACAATATTTAAAAAAAAAGAAATAAATTTAAATTTTTTTTCCAAAGCTATTTGATTTTAAAGATTTTGATAACTAAAATAAAAACAATCATTGATTTAAATAATTTTTATGAAGTAAGAAACTAAATAACATACTAACTAAATAAACTAAATAAAATGTATATTAAATATGGGTAAAGAAAAGGAAGATAAAGCATAATACAAATTAAGCTTTAACAGATACCATGTAAATTATAATGAACAGAGTTATTTGAGAATTCTTATTTATTCACCATTATTGAGTAGATTTTACAAGACACTCTCACACTTGTTATGTATTTTTTCCTCACACTTTCTAAAAGAAATTTTTTTCCTCTTAAAACAAGTGCAAAAAACTAAGCACAGATTAAATAAAAGTCCTATATTAGTTATAATATTAGATGAAGATGTTTGGTATTTCAGAGAAGTCTGGAGCAACTATTCAGATTTTGACAGAATTTACTGATACATTCAATTTAACTTTATTTTTATAATTAGTATTACTTGATAAACAAAATGGCAATGAAACAGGTCTAATTAAAGTAATATATTTTCCCCTTTTATGTAGAAAATCATACGAGAAAAAACTCATATAATAGCACAAGTATAAGCCAAGTTTGAAGGGGAATATGTATTAAAGTAAATTTCAAAAATTTGTGTTCCAAATTATTACTTTTGGAAGTTTTAATAAGACAACCTTATTTTGATTTGAGATTATTATTAATACATTTTTTTTATGTCACCAATAAGTTTTTTTATAGTACATTTTAAAAGTTATAATTAACATTTTAAAAAAAGTTTAAATTTTCCATGAATGTAAAATAGTGGCAAGCATAACTTTTAGTTTGGCTAGTGTCTTTTAAACAGAAATTTCATGCCATGGTTTTATATTAAGTAAAAAAGGTACCTTTTTATAAATGTTCGGTTTTTTCTTTCCGTTTCCTTTTGAGGCTCCCATCATACTTCCATGACTAAAAAGAGAGAGAGATTATAATGCTCAGCAATATTTTGAGTTTGTTTAATAAGTTAAAATGCTGATATTGACGGTAAAAAACGTAAGTACAGTAACCCCTTGCCATCCTTGGGCGTACATATATATATATATATATATATATATATATATATATATATATATATATATATATACCAGGGTGTGCAAATCTTTCAACAAAAAATAAGCACCTTTTGAGTACTTTTTAAGCACTAAAAATATTTTTAAGCACTAGATACAATAACGAAATGCAAAATAATTTTCCAAGAATTTACATGATCATGATAAAATAACTAGTTTCTGACAAAGAACTCTTTTTCTTGATCGTTTTAGCCGCCATAAAAAGATGAAGCCTGAAATTGAGAATATTGCGCAAAATGCAGCAGAGTTGCACATGAAAGTGCAAGAATCTCACCCAATCTAGCTCAGTAAACGCACATGCGGACCCGCAAGAATTTCTTCAACCATGTAAGATGATTGGCACTTTCATACGTTACGTAGCGTGGGTAAAAACATTGTGTTCGAATGAATTATGAAAACCTTGAAAAGAACAATGCGAAAAACAGGCTTTTGCATAATACGTGGCAAAAAGCGCATAGGAAAAGAAAAATGTTTAATTTCGAAAAAGGAAAATTGAACACTTTTTAAAAACTCCCAATAAAAAAGCACCTTCAAGAGCTTTTAATAAACCAAAATCGAAAATAAGTACCTTTAAGCAATTTTTACAAATGGTACAAGCCATGCATATGCCTTTCCAAAGTACGCATTGCGCTTTGCCATGTGCTGTTATCAGTAAAACTACTCCCACAGCTTAGGAGTGCAATAGAATGACCTTGAGAGTGTTTTCAAAGGATTTCAGACAAGAGGGGGAGAGAGAAGGTAAATTTTTTCTCGAAAGTAAATCACAGCTGTGCAGTTTATTGCATGTGCTTCTTTTGAGTAGTATGCACATTTTCACTTTTCTTTCGCTTCAGTGGAAACCAGTGGAACTGGGTGGCCACAGGTTTCCCTCAAAGACATATTGTTATTTCTCGTATTTCTTTCGTAAAAGTAAACAGATTTTTGGTTGAAAAGCGTGGCTTTTTTTTCTTCTTCAATACACACCATAAAAATATGTGACTCTGTGGAAACCATTGGCACTGGGTGGTGAATCTCAAAATTTTCCTCGGCAGGCAAGAGGTTAACACATTAGCTGTTATACGAACCATTTATGGTACACAGTAAACATTTTATTTAATAGAATGCGGTTTAGATTACAGATAATATTCATGGACTAAATGAAACAATATTTTCTAATAATAAGAAGAATCTAAGATTCTAAGAATAATGAATACCTGAGATTCTAATAATAATACTGCCGTGCAATCGAAAAAACAAAGTAAATGCCTAATAATACATTTTGAGAAAAGTACCTTGACAACTACATTCTTTCTAACACTAATGTTTTGAACACTAAGATAAAATTTCAAAAGAAAGATAAAACAAAATTTCTGAATTTTTTTTTTTCAATTAATAGCAAATCATACAAAAACACCAAATATATTAAAAATTTAATTTTGAATCTTTTTGTGGATTATGTTAATTTTTCTATTGCACGGCAGAATAAACATCTTCAGATTATTAAATACTAAGTAAATCTCAAGTATTTTTAGAATTTTCTATAATTCAAATTTCCTTACACAGTTTTAATTTATTCTTATCCTGATACACAAAGAATTATACCTTTATTTTATACAGTAGCTAATGTGTTAATATTTAAGTTTTGTTTGAAAAACGTGATACTCATATTATCCAATTAATGTGAGAAAAGCAAAAGATAAAAAAATTTTACTTTTGTAATGTGCAACTGTAAATAACAATAAATGAATTGTTTGAAAAAATTCCTTAATTGCAAATTTATTTCAGTTTTTGCTTGGAATATAAAAATCAAAGCTGCTGCTGACACGTTATACCCAGAAAAGTAAAAGAGTGAATTTCTATCACCCTTATCACAATTCAGTATGTTGGAAAATAAATAAATTGGTAAAAATTGATTATTCTAACTCATAAAATTAATGGTCACACATTAATAAATTCAGGTGGTTCCACATTAATAATAAATTCAGGTGGCTCCACATTAATAATAAATTCAAAAATCTTGATTGGTTTAAAATTATTGGCCAGGGGTGTATAGTAAACTCATTCTGATGCTCTTAAACTACAAATGTATGACATTCTTGTTTCTGCATTACGCCAACCATTGCAGTGTTTTCAAAATTTCGTTAGACACCATTTATGAACACAACACTGCAATGCGCTGCCACGTGACTTCTGCGACTGATTATTTAACATTGGTGTCATAAGTAAGTGGTGATCAGATTAATGTGACTAAAAATGTTATGACAAAATTTGGCATTTGTAAGACAATCATTTTTGTACGGATATATTGTGATAATACTTACCACTTATTTTTTAAGCTTTTAATTTTGAATAATAATAGCAAGTATTATAAACAAATGATAATAATGATGTAAAATAGCAAACAAAAAATTTCAAGTAAACTTAATTTTTATTAAATGGTGGCTGATGTCAGCTTAAGATATTGAAATTGTTTTTCTATATTAAAAATCATGTCAGGTAATTTTTTTTTCCTAACAAGAATCAGAAAATTAGTAAGGCAACTTTTATTTCTATGCATAATAGTAGTACTAATGCGCCAGACTGGCATAAAAAGAACCTTGATAATGATGAATTATTTTATTTGCATTGCACAATGGGCTACTGACAGCAGCCTGGGAAACATCCATAGGGATATATCCAATGACATACCATCACAATTTTGATCCTCTGCAGAGGAGATGGGTCCCCTGCTGAGGTATCCCAAAGTCTGCACATTAAGTTGAACACTTTACAGTAGAAAGAGGACTGATACTATGCACCCACAGCTTCTCTGTTGGCTAATCAAAGTGGTCATCCACTCATCTTCTGACCACTGACCACAATCAAGCATCACTGACATAACAGTGATGCTTGACTTGGGTTGATCTACTGGGAACCGTAACTTGCAATCATTATTAAACTAAATCTAAACATGTCACTGTGGGACTCTATGCATAAATAATAATTAATAATAATAATATGACAATAAATTAATAATTAATATGAAGAATAGTTAATATTTAAACAAGAATAATAATTAATACAAGTAATTAATTAATAAGAATAATAAATAAGAATAATTTGACACAAATATTAATAATAATTATAATAAAAGAAATACTGATAAGTTTCAATCTTCTAGGAAACTTTAAAGTTGGAGATAGTTATACATACCTGCTATCACAACAAGAAGCAGACCCCACCTCATGTAACTGCTGAGCTAATCTGTTCACTTCTTCTTTAGCAGCATCACGGGCTAAAGAAGCTGATTCTAAATCCATTTTATAAACTTCAGCCTAATAAATACACACTCTTTTTATAACTTTGTTCAAAATTTTAATAACGCAGCAAAAAGAAAAACAATAAGAAAAATTAGATATTTTGTTCTAAAAAGAACTTATATAACATTTTACTTTATAAAGTCCAAGTAGAGATTTCATGATAAAAACATGGTCTTAGACCAGTTAAAGAAAGCTTACTCCATGCCAGCTTTGCTTACGAAACCCCACAAATACTTTGCAATCATTTTGTTTATTAAAAACAAAAATTTCTACATAAAAATTACATAGTATTCAACAAAAGACAACAATGTTAATATTGTATTAACACAATTTAGTTTCCTTTTCAATTGGAATAAAATTTATATCTAAATATTTTTTTAGAATTACAATTGCAACTTCATCTCACTCAAATTTTTACAATTATTCATCTATTTTGTTACCCTAACTTTATAAAGTCACCAATACAATTGAACAAAATGTAAACGGCGACAGTGTATTCCCTTATTTCATAAAATGTTTGTTGGGACAACACTGTTGTATTAAAAGAAACCATTTTTTTTAAAATATCAATTAACAAAAAAATGAGCTGTTAAATATCAATTAACAAAAAATTGAGTTATGTATATATATATACATAACTCAAAACTATTTTTAAAATATTAATTTTAAACTAAACATTAAGACCATCTAAATATCAACTCATGTTATGATGAGAAAAATAGAAAATCTGTTTGAGGTTCAACAAAATGCTTTCCTTTGGAAATCTTAATTATACAGTACAGAACCCATTATCCGGAAATCAGAAAACCGGAAACCAAAAAACCGGAACAAAATTCGATAAATTTTCCCGCAATTTTTTTTAAAAAAAAATTTTTTCCTCATAAGATTTTAGGATTTTTCTTTCTTTTTTGAAAGATGTTTACCTTACCATCATTTCAGAAATAATCATTAGTGTATTACCTCATTGTTTTTTCTTATTTCTAAGATTATTTCCAAAAAAAATTTTTTTTTAGTTGGGTTTAACACTAAAAAAACGGCTTTTTGCAGCGATTCAGAAAACCGGAAAAATCAGTTATCCGGAATAGCGATAGTCCCGATCGTTCCGGATAATCGGTTCTCTACTGTACATGGTTATAAACCAATTAACTTGATATTAGAGTCATTTCAGTAAAAACAACAATATAAACTTATGGTTAACACATTGACAAAAATATTTGTTCTACATTTCAAAATTTAAATAAATAAAGAAGTACCTGGGCTTTGAGTATTGGGATAGTTTCTGAATCCTCTTTTAAAGTGTTCAACTCAGAAGTGAGAGCTTTATTCCTTTCTTCATATTCTTGTATTTTCTGCTCACTATCTAATAGTTTTGCAGTGAGTTGATCAATTTGCTCTAAATACATCTTTGTATCCATTTCTCGCTCTATATCATTTGCAGTCTGAAATGTAAAAGATCAATAGCTTCATTCATAAATAGTTAACATCTTTGACCAAAAATTGAATGAAAGTCATAAAATTAATATTTTTATACTACAGTAGAGAACCATTTATCCGGTATCCAGATAACCGGGGAAAATTTTGCTCAGTTTAACCGAAATTTCAAACTAGAACAATTATGAAAAAAAGCGGAAATTGGACTCATCTTTGAAGTTGAGTAGAGGAAAATGTGAGGAAGGGGAGAATTCCCCCCCCCCCCCGTTAACCCAGAGAAACGTCATTTCTTCCGTGACCTTGAAGATCTTCAGACGAAGAGAAGACAGGAAAGGGATGAATGTTTTATTTTCATCTTTAGGCCGTCAATCAAACTCAAAGGAGTGGCATGCTGATTTCGTTTACTCTTTGATTTACGAGGGGGTGGGAAAAATGCATTGCACAAGTATGTCACTGAACAGAAGATGAAAGATATATCTATATTTTTGACATCAATTAAGAAAAATAAAATATTTTTCTTTCGAAAAAATTCTGATTCTTTGGAAGTGCGGTATCATTTGCAAGTTTTTCTTGATGTGGAATCGCATCTACTTTCGTTAAAAATCGTGTTTTTATAAAAATAAAAAAAAAATGAGAATTGTTTATTAATTTAAACATACGATTATTTTATGAAACAGATTGCAGTTTTGTTTTTCTGATTCCACTACGTTTGATTTTTCTTTTTTCACGATAAATTTCGCACTCCATAAATTAATTCTTTTTATTCATAAATTTTATCATTAGTTTTTTTCTTTTCTTAATTGCGTTGATCTTATTGATCTTGCCTTGTTCCGGGTATTAATATTTATGTTAGTGATAGTGCCTCTTTTCAACTATCTTTTCGGTTTGATAATTGTCGTTGTTTTTATTTAGATTAATAAATTTTCCTTTTATTTTATCATTTTCCCCCTGCTTAATTAGGTATGAAATATATTGCGTTATTTAATCATTGGTTTTATTTATATTAGCTAATTTAGGAATTGTAATTATTTTTAAAAAATAAATAGGAGAAATTTGTATTTTTAAAACTTGTTTTTCTGGTCTAAACTTGCAATTTTTTTAAATTCTTTTAAATGTTATTTTTCTACCATTTTTTCTTTTTAAATTTAGGAGTGCTTTTCTTTTTTCTCTGACTTTAAAACGTTTTACACTTTTTCCTCGTAATTCGGGTTCATTAATACATTGATAACGACACTTTTTGGTCGATCCAGAAAACAGGGAAATTCGGACATCCGGGATAGCGATGGTCCCGAGCATACCGGATAGTTGGTTCTCTACTGTATTATAGTATGTAACTTGCAAGATATAATAAAAAATTATGAAATGTTTTATTATTATGAAAATCATGGTTCAAATTATGAAAAATTGTACATAATATTAACAAAAGAATAAAGCAAAAAATTAATAATCCAGTTTTTATTAGAATATTTACTTTTTTATTAAAATAAAAATATCGACGTTGTTTGCAGCAATGATACTTCATCAATGAGAATTTCCAAGTACATAATAGCATGAAAAGTGACAGAGTAGCCAACAGTTGCTTTAGTTTGGAGAATTTATGACTATGTGCTGCTTCAAAACCCTGAACTCTTAACCTTAGTTTCCAAATCCTGTTTCACCCAAGTCCTCACTGTTTAATCAGAATTCCCACCATTTAACATTATCATTATTTTTTTTTAAAAAAAACTTGGTTTATTCATTTATTTTGCTGAAACTGTAAAAATGAAAACTGTAAAAATGAATACTTGCACATTTAGAGTAAACAAAGACTAAAATTAATAAGATATTAACCCCTTAACAATCGGTTAATTTTCAAGAAAACGGTCATAAAAGTGCCCATTTTTTTTATTCCTGAAAATTATATAAAAATATGTGTATGAACAATATATCTATGAGATATTAACCCTTTAACGATCAGTTAATTTTCAAGAAAACGGTCATAAAAGAGACCTTTTTTTTAATCCCTGAAAATTATATAAAAATATGTGTATGAACAATATATATATTCATTTTTAATTTTTGATTTGTTTTTAGCTTGAAATTTTAAAAAATTAAATTTTTAGGAAAACCCAACATTCTGCACACATCTGCACATGAAGTCACATCAACATGTGACTTAATGTTGGTTTTTCAGCAAGTAAGTAAAATTTAAAAAATATGTGTTTGAAACGTTAAAAACGAATTTTATTAAACTTACGTATAATATAAATAAAGATTAGTAATTTTTTCCTGTGATAAATCTCAAAGCATGAGATACAGAGGCCAAAGTCACAATCTGGACAGTAGTATCGAGTCTCCTTCCTACATCCTGGTTTCCTTCCTACATCTACAATGACCTTAAAAATATCCAGGCACTGCCACCTGGTGTGTAAAATGAGAAATAAAATGTTTTTTGGGCAAAAGAAATGAATTAGTTTTATTTCCTATTGGCGCGTTACTACTGAACACTCCAGCCCGGAAATATCACGAGAGCAAGAAATAGAGGGCAAAACCTCACCCCGTCATTTTCACGGGGGCGAGTAAAAAAGGGGTTAAAAAAAAAAAAACAATTGCGAAATTTTTTGTTTTTGTTTTTCATTTATTGTAGGAAAAGAAAAAATGCAAACCTTGTCTTTTTCATCTCTAGACTGAATCTGCAACAACTTTGTAACTCTATCGTAATTGGTTTGTACCGTGGCAAACATTTTCTTAGTTTCTAAGTGGCAAGACCTAAATATTGTATCATATTAGTTAAAAAATCAGCACAATAATAGCAGGAACCAGAATTTACAGAGAAAGTTTATTTCAAGTACAATGAATGAATGAGAAAAATACTACATATATTTCTGTTAACATAAAAAGGGTATTTTTTTCTTCTACAAAATATAGGACTAAAGAGTTCAAATAAAAATGTCATCAGTGAAGTCAAAATTACCATTAAAAGAATTTTTTTCTTTCTTGATACTAAATATATTTTTTCTCTCAACATTTTGCTTGATTTTTAGGATAGCAAATTTGTTTTTATTGATGTTTGGTACTTAGCAAGAAAATAGCTCTATAAATTTGTTAAAGGTGTGCGAAAATAAGAGGTTTCTTCCTTTGCTGCGAAATTCAACTATCACAGGGGTGCAGATGGAGAAAAACTTTAAATGTGCTTTTAATTATCTTAATTCAATTTTAATAATAAAACTGATGGTTATAATTTACTTGACAGTATCTTTTAAAACATGTAAAATGTAAAGATGCTACCTAATCAAATCACGGAGCATAAGGACCATTATTTTATGATTTTAAAAGATTCTTCTGGAATATATTTTTGCAATCAGAATAATTTCGGAAAAAAAATTTGAGTTAAAAAGATAAGTGATAATTAATTAGAAAGATAACTGAGTATTTTATATTTGTCTACATTTAAATTTTATAAATATATATATTGCATAATGTAGAACATTTATCAACATCATTCAAAATTAAATTTTAACATTTTAAACAAATTTTAAAAAACTTAATTAAAAAGAAACAATATAAGAACAGATATATGTATAGTGTAAATACCAATTAAAATATATAACTGCACAATTTAATTGCTTTAAAAGCACAATTTCATAGTTTTAAGAAAAATCTGAAGAAAAAATCTGTTTTTATAATTCTAATAATGCAAAGCTTTTAATGTACCTAATTTTTAATCTTTTGCAAAATAAAAAGAAATAATTAAATATAATCATGCCAACATATAGAGATGTATTTCTGTAAACACAAAGCTAACTTTCAAGTAGTAACACAGATTTTTACAAATAATATCAAAGTGCAAAATGAAATATTTATTTGATAAGTTTTTTTTTTTTTTAGCAGTAAAGTCCAGTTTTAGAAAACTTATTAGTCTTAAGATTAATAATGCTTGTAAAACTATAACAAAAAAGATTTATTTGAATTTAATTACAAAACAAATAAACAAGCTTACTTCCTCTCAAAAAAAAATGTCTCCTAATTTTAAAACAAATTATAAAAATTGGGAATAAGTCACAAATGGGAGGAAAAAAATTTAATGGAAAACAAGAGATTTTAAAAAAATAGGACTTCAATATAAGAATTTTAAAGTTCTATGCATAGTTTAAATTAAATTCCTGAGAGATTGTAGTAGAATTGCATTCATTGACAAACTCATTATAAAAGTTCCTAATATAAACAATATACTATATACAACATGAAAATAGCAATATATATATATATATATACAAACTTTTCTTCTTCAAGATTTGCTGATTCCACAGTTAAGGATTCCTCCAATTCCTTCACCCTCTTTTCCAGTTGTTGAATCAATGCATTTGATCTAGATGCCTCCTGACTTTGCAAGGATTCTTTGCATCTGATAATGAAACAATTTTAAAGAATAAAGAAGGCACACCTGCATTTCCTTTTTTTAAAATTTGACCTAGTTCAGCCCCTTCAGGGAAGATTGTGAGCCCAACTCAAAAATACTGAAAATTTCTTGAGTAAAATCATTAATGATGCATACCAAAAAATTAATGTCTTTATAAATTTAAATTATTGATGTTTTCAAAACATGAAATTCGAAATAAATTATATGCAGTATAATTTAAATGAATAATAAGTTTACTTTCATTACATTTATCTATATCTAATCACATTTATTATTATACCAGAAAAAATATCTACAAATGAAATAAATACCAAGCATAAATTCTAGTTCTAATATTTCTAAATAAAATATACAGGAATTTTTATACATTAATGTGATGAATTATTTCTTGAAACTTCTAGACCTTGGATTTTTCCCGAAAACTTCTGGATCACACTTAGCGAAAAATCCGAATTTATCCCACAACACAATTATCTCTGGCCATTCAACTGTCATTATTCTACATACCCATTAAAAATTGTTCATTTTTTGCATTAAATTTCATATAAGCAAACTGGTTTCCAATTCAAGAAATATTTATATTGTGTTTTAATTACATTTATGCAGGTTCAATAATAATTTAATTCATTGTTATTACTGTGCATTGAAAAATTAGTATTAGTCATGCTATTATGCTTTTAGAGAATAAAAATAATAATGCTTGAATATTCAAACAGAGCTTTAAAAAACGTTGATGATAGATGTAACAATGAAAGAATGTGTAAGAGACGTGTGATCATACATGTTTTTTAAAATCATAATTTTTTTCCTCAGTAAAATTTGTCCCTTTCATGTCATCCATTTCAATTTAAATTTTTTTTTTCAATTGCTTAGAGACTAAAATGTTAATTTTGAAAGAGGAACCAATTTTAAAAAATTTATTAATGGATTTAAATTCACAAGATTTTATGGTAGAGCACATACCATATGGGCTTAACTTAGCAAGCATGGAAAGCAAACCAAACAAGCGTCTTTTATGGATTGCTTCATTTAGTATTATGCAGTGGAGCCCACTATCATTCACATTTTTTATGCAAAATTGATGTTTGGTAAGTGAACCCTTTATAGGGATCAAAATCCTCAGGTACTGATACTATCAAATTAAAGGCTGGGCATTGTAATAACCATTAGTATTTTCAAAATTTTAAGCTGACTGCTTTTCTGAAAGAGAAAGCTGTTTTTCCCCATGTTATGCATTGAAAAAATGCATTTAACAAGACAAAGTTTAGAGGGTAAACAAGGGAGGATAAATTAAATTCAAAATTTAATTTAAACAAAAGGTAATCATTTCCTGCTAGGATTTGTTTCAAAAGTGTACTAAAAAAATTATAAAACAAAAAAAAACAACTAAATCAAAAATATAAATAATTTATGCCTAGAACAGTAAAATATCAATGCAAAGAAGAAAAATTGTAAATAAAATCTGAAGAATAATTAATGAAAAGACATAAATTACTTTAGCAATACAAATTACCATTTTTATTGGTTGTACACTCAAACCTTGTTAAAGTCAACTCAATGAGAGACAGAAAAATTTTTCACATTAAAAGTAGTTCAAGTTCTACGAAAATGAACTTTTAGTGCTCTATTTGTTGCAAATTAAAAATTACAGAAAAGTAACTAACTAATAGAAGTAAACTGATTTATTATACAATTAGAGAGGATTGCTAATAAAACAATCACTGACAGCTTGCTGTTTTGGTTTCTTATTCACACATCTACTTTCTAAAAATCTTCTAAACTTATCAACTGGATCTAAAAAATTATTTGAATTTCTCTTTTGCATTATAAAAGAAAGAACAGTTTTAATTGCGTTGTAAGCATCTATAAAAGGAAACTAAACCAAAGTATTTGCCAGTGAAATTTAAGAAATATTTTAACTACACTTGTCTTCTCCAGTAGAAATGCAATTCGGCCATAACAATTTCTCAGAACAACCTATAAGAGTGTATGGAGAAATGACTACCCAAGTTGAAAGATAAATATAGATGTTCATTACTGAGGAAAACATGCTTCTTTGCATTCACACCCAGACATGAAAGAAAACTCAATTTATAATGTGTGTTGTTTCCCGTAATATCCAGTCCCTCTCAACAGATTCAATCCATACAACTCTTTCATTTGACTGTGATAATCATCATTTGATTATCACATTCCATTCCATTTGACTGTGATAATCTTACAATTAACAACACTATAACAAAGCATTCAAAAAACTCACTCATATAGATATAAAACTGTGAATGATCAGTTTTCTATTGCCTGTCGGAGAGGAAATAAGTTTTCTGTTCAAAAATATAAGTAAAATTTTTTTCAAGGGTAATGAAATTCAAGTTTACATTAAAAGACATTTCAGGTCAAGTGCATTCGTGCTAAAACTACTTTAAAGAATCATACAATTTGACCATGTATCTAAAATTAGCTCACTTTAAAACAAATTCGTGTTAAGCTTATTCAGGTTAAAAAGGTTTGATTGTATTTTAGATTCTTACATTCATTTCATAAATAATTAATACAAGAATATATTATCTATAACACTAAGTTATACTTACGTGGCTTCACTTTCATTTGACTTCTTCAAAGATTCTATCTGCATGGAAAAAAAAGGTTTTATGAACAGAAATAAAATTTGAAATATGCTTACTCATTCAAATAAAGATTAATAGTTGTAACATTTAACAGAAAGCAACAAATTTTTTTTGGTAACACATTAATTTCCAATTAATAAAAAATGCATATTTATAATACTACTATAGCTACATAAATTCATACTAGTCTTTCTTATAAATTTATAGAATAAAAATTTTATAAACTCCAGGAATCACTATTTAAAATATCTTTAGTTTAAATAACAATAGTCCATGCTTTTTAACCTGAATTCTTTATGGAATATTCAAAAAGTACCTTGTTCAAAATCTTTTTCTTTTTTTTCTCTTTTTGGGAAGTAAAAAAAATGGTTTTTCGTATTTAAAATTTACACTTATTTTTAGCACAAAATATTGGATTTTGTGTGTTTCAGGTGTTCAAGCTGAACTCTAAATTTTAAGATTTTTTTATGATCATTTTAAAAATTTATTAGGAAATGTCATTACTTAATTAAAATATACTTATAAGTAAGAAGAATTAATTGATTCAATTATGTTTCACTCTAAATCGATGTTAATGAGTAAATTCAGTAAAATTTTATATCTTTTAAAAAAAATTCTCACAGCAAAGTACTGTTTTGTTACAATGTCCTCAATGCAATACAATTTATTAAAACTTCAAAACAAGTGCATTCCTGTTTTTTTTTTTGGGGGGGGGGAATATTAATAAAATTTTAAATTCAAAAGTTTCTAAAAAATCTATATAAATATATTTTGACAAAAATTCTAGGCTACTTTACAGATATTAAGAATGGAAATTATAAGATGATGAAAGCAAAATATAGAAACGTTAATACATATTCACAAATATACTATATTTTATTAAAATATATTTTCAATTTTAATGTTTCTTACAACTCCAAAAAATTACTTTTCTTAAAAATAAGAAGTAGATCATTATGGCAAAACAATTCTACAAGTTTCATTTTCAATTTATTGAAAAACAAATGTGTTTAAAGTTACCTATAGAATGCTTAGAGATAATCACTTTTAATTATTATGAAATGAGTTAAATCAATTAACCATTATTAATAAATTTTACAAAACAAATGACATTGAACTGAGATCAGAGAGAAATATAAATTATTTTTCAATTATGACATGTAACGGAAAGCTGTATTCAGAAGAGAAACTTTTATACAAATATGAAGGACAGTTAAAGCACAAAAAGAAATGAAAAAAATAATTTTGAACTACTTTTCCAAATCAATAAATAGATTTTTAACTGTTATCAACAATTGCACTTTTTCAGAATTAAACATTGACTATTTAAAAAATAAAATAGTACTGAAAAATATGATGAATGAGTAAAAAAATTCATGATTTGTAGTTTATATAATTGTTTATACTTACTTCCTTATTCTGATCTTCAATTACTCTGATCAGATTTGATATTTTATCTTCAGCCTGCTTCAATTTGGATTCATCAACCATTTTCTACAGAATATTAAATAACTAAATAAAGTAATAAATATAGTAACATAAGCCTTCATAATGTACTATTGCCAGCAAAAGCAATAAAAAAAGAACTATTTGCATGTTACAAATTGTACTAATTGTTATCATGTTACCAAAATGGGCAACTAGTGTTCCTCTCATAAGGGTTGAAAAAAACTTAACCTGACATTTCAATAGACTTCTGGTAAAATTAAGCATAAAATATACTAATTACTAAGAAAGAAAGAAAAATAGCATTTTTAACTTAAATTTTACAAAAGAGTTTAATTTCTTTTTTAAATTAAATTCGTTTCTTTGAATTTTTTAGAGTTTCGCTAAGAAAATTTAGTCAAACAGAAGAGAGAAACAACAGAATTTAACATTACAATACAAAGAATACTCATTAACTAAACAAAGAAATTAAAGGGTGTTTTGTTATAAAAATTAGACTAATAATTCTAATTCTAAATTTGAAATTTTGCATGCTTTTTGTAACTGGAAATTTAATTAAAAACTTTAGCAATGTCAGAAAACTGCAGTAAAATCACTTTCCAGGGTTTCTCTTTTTAAACATGCAAATATAATTTTTATAAGAAAATAAAACAATTTATTTGTTTAAAATAATGATTTTTGTGTGCAATAAAATAAGCATTATTTCTACTGCTTATTAGCACAGATTTCATAATTAATTAGATTAGCAGTTAGAAGGCACTTAATGTCAACTAGACAAGTCTACAAAAAAAGTTATAAAAAAAAAAGTTTAATGCAAATAAATAAATATCTACATCTAGACTTGAATGCAATTCTATAATAAAAATAATAATAAATAAAGGTCATTAGGAAAAAAAAGAACAGCCTTTTAAATTAATGTCATAACATCAGCATAGCGGCCAACCTCTAGTTATAAAAATGCAGAAGATAGACAAAAAAAAAAAAAAAATACAGAAGAAATACCTAAAACTGCAGAAGATTTGCAACTGCATACTATACTAATGAATTTATCTTTAAGAAAAAATATTGTTTTAAAAACAAGATAAGGAAGAAAAAAAATTTAAAAACTTTTGACCAGCTACTTGAGGGTACAATATTCATTTATTAATTCTTGATTAAAGGGAAATATATAATATTTTAAGACTTATATTAACATTAGTTTAATTACACTTTAATAGTATGCACTATATATTAACTCAATACAAATTATGGAAAAAGAATGACATCAAAAAAAAGTTCTTTTGCAAAGATGCTTTAGTAACATCTTTTGCTTTTACTAAAAATTCTTTAGAAAAATCTCTTTCAAAACAAAGTATTCCTTCTTTAGACTTAATTATTAAAAGTTTTTTGAGAGTCTCATCAGACATCGATGAGTGGAATTGAGTCCTATTTTTTTTTTTTTTTTTACTACAGAAAACACCCTATCGCATTCAGAATTGCTGAGGGGTATAGTCGATATAGTCTGACTGAAAGAAAATACTAGCTATCGGGCGGGCGGGTAAAATGCAGAAGATCTTATCTTCTGAGCGTAAAAAATAACTAAAATGAGTAAAAGTGCGGAAAGCTTCTGCAAAATGAGGAAGGGTTTGGCAGCTATACATTACCAAAAACATTTCATACATATTTTCAAGTCCTTAAACATGGATTTATTGAATTGATTAAGATGTTTATATTTCATGTTACTTTTAATACTTTCCTAAAACCCATGATAATGTATAAAATAAATGAAATTTTAAGAAGTTTTAAACATCATTATTCACAGGGAGTAATTTCATCTAATAAGGTGGTAGTAAATACGCCTCGTAACTCCATTTTAAAAAGTTGAATTTTGAAAAGAAAAAAAAAATAAACAATCATGGAATAGTGTATTTGAAAGACATTTCTCTTAACTTAATTGATTTTTATTTTTAAATACATAAAAATATTTCAGAATAAGAGCTTACTTAACAGGGGTCTGCCCAGACATTTTGTGAAAGGTCCTGTTTTTGTAAAATTGTGAAAAAATTACTCGTAATTTGCGAATATAAAATAAATCTTAAGTCACATTCTTTCAACCAAGGTCTTGCTTTTGTGAATTTGTGCAAATAGGGTCGTGTTATTGCAAAAAACTTTTTCAAGGAGTTATTAAATTGTAAATCGATACAAGAATATGCTCTTCACTGTAAAATTATAATTTAAAAAAATTTAATTTTCAAAAATAAACAGCAATTGCTGCTACTAAATTAAAGATGCAACAAATAATTATTTGATATTTAGCCTATACTGCTGAACGCAGAATATTAATTTCGGACGAATAAATGAAGAAGCGTCTGCCGAAGACAAAACTTAGTTCGTTTACACCTGTCTTTCTCCCACTCCCTGGGAAGGGTTTATTCGATTAACAAAACAATAATGAAGATAAACAAATGTGTGAAGTGTCCGATTAAAAGATAAATTATTTTGTAAAGGGTCCGTTTTAAAATAAAATATTTTGTGAAGGGTCCGTTTTTAAGTTAAAACATTTTTTGAAGGGTCCGTTATCCCCTGCTTAAGTATCCATTAAAAATAAATAAATTTGCAAGCAATAGCATTTCAAAAACATACAAAAGTAGTTCAAATTAAGGAAAGAAAAAAATGTAGCTCGTTTAACTTCCCAAAAAATACAGTAAAAGTTTATCAGAGAAAAAATATTTTAGCCACAACTGCTTCGAAACATTCCAGCCAAGTGCCTTAAATTAAAATTTTACTAAAAAAGTATTATAGAAAGTCAAAAAGTAAACAAAATATCAAAAAGAATCAGATATATTCAGTATTCAAGTGAGTAAGCACTCAAACAGTTAACAAATTAAAAAATTAATTTATGAAACAAAACATTTCAAATCATATGCAACAACAGGTATGGGAAGTGGGATACTTTAATTTGAACCATCAGATTCGGATATTTTTAGCAGAATTGTTACAAATTATAGCAGCTAAATTTAAGATTTCTTTTTAAAAAAATGACATAATTATATCATAAATTTAAAATTTTCATGGCTTTTTTATGCTTAAGAAATTTTAACAATTAATAAATAATTTGATAATAAAAAAAATGAAAACAGTCAACCATAAAATAGGATGAGGAAGGAAATAATAAAAAATTTAAACTGTTTACAAAAATAAAAATTACAACTAAAATTACCTTTATTTCCTTACGATTAATTATTTCAAAATCCACTTCTTCATCACTAAGAGGGGATATGCTATCCTGCAAAAAAAAAGAACAAAAAAAGATAAAGATACTATCCAAGAAAATAAATTTTTATTTAAAAAAAATAACATTGTTCTACTGGTTACAAGATAACAAGCTTTATTTGGGATTTCTTTAAAAAAAATTTTAAATTAATCCCCCGAAAGAAAAAAATTTCCCCTGTCAGGTATGATTCAAAAACAGAACTATTGTTATTCATAAACATTGTCTTTAAATTTCATAGCAAGATTTATTTTTGTAAATTAATTTTCATCTGAAAAAAATAGAGGCATTATAAAATAAATTTGAACAAGTTTAAGAGATATAAAAAAAAACGCTACAAATTTTTGGTAAAAAATTCTAACATACCTTTATTTATACCTTAATTATTTGATAAAAAAAAAACAGATATTAATTATTCAAGGGGGGAAAAATATTATTAATCAGTAAAGGACTGCATTCCCTTCATTCTCACTTAAATATTGAACTGACTACAAATAAGTAATTTTTTAACTAACCTTTTTATTAATATTCTAACATTACAAAAAACAGATTGTCTTTACAGAAAATCATGTATATTTATCAATGGGAAAATTATATATATTTATAATTTAACACTAAGTATTCATCACTTACTCTTATTATCCTGTTTTTCTTCTCTTCTGCTTCTTTTATTTTATTCTGAAGCTCCTGTTCTAATTCCTTGATTTTTTGTTGAGCTTCTTTTAATTCTAGTTGCTGTTTTGACATGGTAGTCGTCAGTTGATTGTGCCAAGATTGAGTGCTACTCAAATGCTGATGCATCATGTCATTGTTTTTCCTCAGAGCCTCTGTTTATTAAAAAATTTTACAAAAAAATATTTAAAAATACTAGAATTGACAGAAACCATAAAGAATATTTTAGAACATTTCCAGTATTTAAAAATTGTCTAATTTTCAAACCTATAGCACATTTTTTTAATTGACATTAGTATGAAGAATTAAATTGAAGAATGACAGATTTTCTATATGTTCTTCTAATTTGAAGAATTAGAAGAACATATAGAAAAGTTGTGTTGAGTTGTGTTTTATTAATTCTTCATAAATAAGAAATTTTAAAAATTGGTGATAAATTGTCTTCATTTTTAGTACATTCCAAGAAGAAGTTCTAATCAATACTTGGCGAAAACATCAAGCAGGGTGCATAGTCAAATCTTTCAACAAAAAATAAGCACCTTTTAAGTACTTTTTAAGCACTCAAAAAATATTTTTAGCCACTATATACATTAACAAAATGCAAACTAATTTTCAAAGACTTTACATGATCATGATAAAACAACTAGTTTCTGACAAAGAACTCTTTTCTTGATTATATTAGTCGCCATTAAAAAATAGAGATTTTTCGGTTTGATTTCAGAGGGTGTAAAATGAAACCTGAAAATGAGAATATCTTGCAAAATGCAGCAGAGTTGCACATGAGAATGCTAGAATTTCACCAAACTCAGCTCAGTAGACGCACATGCGGACTCGCAAGTATTTCATCAAACGTGTAAAATGATTGGCGCTTTGACACGCTGTGGACCAACGGTAAGCGAAATTAATTGTGAAAACATTGTATAGAACAATGTGAAAAGCACGCTTTTGCATAATACATGGCGAAAATCTACACGGTAAAGAAAAAAATCTCATTTTCAAAAAGGGAAAATTAAACACTTTTTAAAAACACCTAATGAAAAAAGCACCATTAAGGGCTTTAAAAAAACGAAAATTGGAAATAATCACCTTTAAGCACTTTATAAAAACGCTATGCACCATGTCAAGAATAACATCAAGCGTACAAACACACATTAGTATGATTGGACTAAATTTATCCAAACCACGTAAATTTTTTAAAGGTGCACAAGAATGCTAGCTTTGAAAAGTTTGACCGTAACAGACAAAAAACAAAATAGGGATTTGGCTCTAAAATTTTTAATGAAAAATAATTTAAATTACTTGTGAAGTTTCATGAGATGTGTTTTAATAACAAGAACAAAGTGAAAATAAGCTACAATTATATTATTTATGAATGCATTTCTGAGATTAGTTTTCTTTAATTGTGCTCTTTACGACATGCCATTGTTAAACATTATTACTCACAGAGAGTTCCTTCATCTAATAAAGTGGTAGTAAATGTGCAGCATAACTCCATTTAAAATAAGTCAAATTATTTCAAAAACATACAAAAGTAGTTCAAATTAAAGAAAGAAAAAATTTTCATGCTCTTAACTTCCCAATTAAAAATACACTAAAAGTTTATCAGACATAATTGTTTAGAAACAACTGCTTCAAAACAATTTAGTTAAGTATCTTAAATTAAAATTTTCTAAAAAAAATGTATTACCAAAGGTGAAAAATAAATAAAATATCAAAAAGAATTAGATATATTCAGTATTCAAGTGGGCATTCAAACGGTTGACAAATTACTTTCATGTGCACAAATAAAATAAAGACATTCTAAAATAATAATAAAAATGCTAGCTTTAAAAAGTTTGACTTAAAAATAAAATAGAAATTGGCCATAAAATTTTTAATGAAAATAATTAACAAGCCATAATTAAATTATGCATAAATCCATTTCCGAGATCACTTTTTTTAATTGTGCTTCTTGCAACTTGTCACTGTTTAACAAATAGAATGTCATATTCTGATAATTTAAGGAAAATTAAAACATATAAATAAGGAAGTTCATTATCACTTGTGTCTATTTTTTATTTACACAACTCTCATATTAGACAATATGATTTCATATTAGATGGCAGTATTTTGCCATCAATAAAAACATGATTTTAAAATGTTATACCTACCTCTAAGAGAAACATTATCTTCAACAACATCAGCCAATCGACTTTGCAATTCTTCTAAACTCAGATCAGGGGTTGCAGATGTCAATGCAAAATGCAAATCAAATACCCCATTTGTTGTTGCATCTTCAGATACACCATTGACCATAGGCTGGTCTGCTATAATACTATATTCAGAATCTATGGATTCAAGCCCACCATTGTGATGCTGCAAAACTTCCAATGAACTCATGCTTTCAACAGAAGTGCTTTAAGAAAAGAAAGAAAAAGAAAATGCAAATTTTCAATATTTTACAAATTTTTAAAACAGGTAATTTATATTTTTTCATATAATGAACATTATAAGATGTTTTAAACAAATTGAATAAAATATCAATTTAATAAGAATAAAACAATTACCTCATTTAATTTCAGATAAAATTTAGAAACATATTATAATATTATTTGAAATCTATAAAACAAACCAAAGATGAAAATCTCAATTTTAAAGTCTTGTTTTAGTCAATTTATAAAATGACAGGCTGTAGCAGATATTATGAGAGGTGCAGCTGATATTTTTTTTATGAATTAGTTGAGTACCCAATTTTTGTACAAAGTAAAAATATAAAAAAATTCACGTTAATAATGGAGTGATCTATATGAACTAAAATGTGATAAAGAAGTACTTGTGGGGATACTACTTTATAAGCATTTTTGCTAATAAAGAAATATTGACAACAAGTACTACCTCTTTTAGTCATGCTTTTAATTTTCAATCTGATCTAACAATTAAAATTGAATTGACAAAGCTTTAAAATAAAAAATTTAACACAAATTTTCGATAGTACAGATTCATCTCAATCATCATTCCAATTATTGAAAATTGTTATTAATAGCAATCAGTGGCATACGCAAGGGAGGGGTTTAGGGGTCTAAACACCCCCCTTGAGCTCAGACAAAATGGAAAAAATAAAAATTTTAGTAGAAATTATGTGGGCTATTTTTTAAGACTATGTATTTTTATTTGCCTTATTCCTACTTTTTTTTTCCTCACGGTATTTCTCAGAATACTGAGAAAACATTTACTACAATATTGTTGTACTTTTGAAACCAAATTCACGTGATACTGTTACGGACTGGTTCCTTTCTGTCTTGCCATTCGCGATAGTTTTCGAGACTTGTTGTCATTCGCAAGGTCTTTACGCGATGATTCTGGAATCCTACACGCTCTGTCGTCTTTGAGACAATTCGAGAATTTTGGAGATGCGGTGAATAATTATATAAAAGGGGAAACGGAGTACAGTGGAGTTAGTACTTGTATATAGCGTAAATAATTTTCTTTTATCTTCAATTGTTTCTATTACTATGTATCAAATTGCGATTTTATTGTTATGTATAACCCAGACTTGAATTTTGATTTTCAACTGTTGTACAATATGAGATTTAACTTACTGTTAACGCAGCACCCCCTTCCCATCCTCCAATTTATTTTTCTATTGCGATGAAAGAGTAGATATTCAACACTGGATAGGTACTCTGATAAAACTTGAATAGTTAGCTTGAGGAATTAGTCAGACTAAGAGTTATCTCCGCCGTTTGTCGCTAAATCTGTTTTGTTTTGCCTTAACAAAAAGTGCATTCAATCGCCGAACCCGTCGTCGCCACTATTTCGACTAGTGAAGAAATCAGTAACAATACCTTAGGAGATACTGTGCTCGTTGAAGTTATTCATTCCAGTTCCAAACTTTGAGCATAGCGGATATTTCTGTGCCAATATATATATATCAGGGTTGGCAGGTTTTTGACATGTGACAGTTTTTGACAGTTTAAACCATGGTTTAAACCGTCACGTCAAAAACCTCACTGTCAAAAATGTCGAAAATGTCAAAAACCTATATTCATATGTGAAATTTAATTAATACATAAAATTTATATATTTTTTATAAAGGATAGTGTTTCTAAATATGTTCTAGAAAAAATAAATTTAAAATTTTGAAGAAACACTTATATTTTGAATAGTAACCAAAATCTTGTACTTTTGAAAGCTCACATCTTTTGTAATATTATGTATTCATTTTCATGTGTTATTGAAAATCTGCAGTGATATTATTAAAAAATTTATTTATAACCAAATTTAGTGTATAGTATAGATTATACTAAAAATTTGACATTTTTAAAGATAAACATTAGCAGTTTTGTACATTAGACATCTCTTAAAGAAAAATCTTTTTAATATTCTTTTAAATCTTCTTAATAATCTTTTTAACATAAGACAATACAAATTTAAGTGCTTTCTGTTAAATACACAGAGTAGTTAGTGTCGATTTACAGTATATTCAGCCTATTCATTTACTATGCTGAAAATTTAGCTTATCCAAATACTTGTGAATTTCATTTTGCTGAATACTATATACATACTTTTGTTGAATATCTAAATATTCAGCTGTTGAATAATTAGTTCTTGCTTTCAAGATATGCATTATTTGTATTCTTAATACAAGTGGGGGGGAAAAATTAAGAGGTAAAAATTGTTTTAAAATGATAAGTGTAATAATTATAAATAAATATAATAAACAATATGAATTATATTTATCATTATTCACAAATATAACTACTTTTAAATTCAAATTAACATACTGGATAATAAAGATATTTGGTATAACATTAATTTTTTTTTCATTCACTTGTATCAAGTTTGTATTTATACAACATAACTTGTAAGTTCCTTATAAATATTAGTTATATGTTCCTTATATGTCAAAAATGCATAGTAATAAACTTTTAATTTTCTTAAGTATCAAAAAAAAAAATTTTTTTTTCAAAATATAAATATTTAAAAAAATTTTGTGCAAAATTTTTCTGCACATGCATTTGAATATAAATTTCTGAGATTTTAAATCTGTTATTTTACCTTAATTTTAATTAAAAAATATTTTAAAATCTGCTGATTACCTATAAATTAATTAAATTTCAATATAATGCATGGCAACTGTTGGTAGTTTTGAAGTTTATATATTTTTTTGGCAAACTTTAGTTTTTGACATTTTTGACGGGTTTTTGACGGTTTAAACCAGTATTATACCCTTGTCATGTCAAAAACCACTTTTTGACGTCAAAAACCCAACCCTGATATATATATATTTATCTTGGCACAGATCTTGATCTTTAGGATGTCAAAATGCAAGATTTTAACAATTTTTAATCATTTTGAGAAAAAATCACGACCTGAAATTAGTGAGGTGACAGCATCTAATACCAATATAAGTTTTTCTGTTATACAGAAATGTGATACTCCCGTTGAAAAAAAAGTTTCTAGCATAACAAAATCTGATAAATGTAAAAGTGGCCCTCAAAGTATTACTTCCCATATATGACATTGGGCTTTTTTCAGAAGATATTACATGCAAGAAGATATTACATTATGATCTTAAACTTAAAGAATCAAATCAAAATTTAACTAAATAATGTTGTCTAAGTAAAAAGTCAAAATTGTCTAGTTATCTAAATTAGGGAAATAATAGTGCTTTATTACATACTCGAATTTCTTTTAGTAGCTTCAGAAAATTATGAACACCCCCCTTGAAAAAATTCTGCGTACGCCGCTGATAGCAATATCTTTATAGTTATCATTAATAAACTGATATCACAGTACGACAAAATCTTAGTTCTTTAACCTTCTCCAAATCATCTTGATGGTCATGATAAATTATCAGATTTTATTAGTCTTCTCCGTGACTTCATATTATACAATAAAAAGGGGTTCAGACACTCAACTTACAAAAAGAAAAGTTTATATTATACTTAATATTATTCAATCCATGTTTGTCAAGTTTTACAAAGATTTCAAATTTTTTGATGAAAGTGACATTAACTTTACTATTTGTTAACGTAGCATGATTTAAATTTATAAATCTATAGAAACAAGTTTGTAACCATATAAGAATTGTACAAAAAAATGGTCACTACATTTTAGAATTTACTAAGCTACGTTTTAGAAACTAAAAACACATTATGGGATAGCACAAATTCAAAGGGTAAAATTCAGAGTAAGTCCCTAAAAATACATCTTTTCATTTATTGAAAGAACAAGCACTCGGCAATGGCAGGAAAAACTTCTATGCCAAGTGTGAGAAAATTCCAGGAACACTAAAAAATTGTTAAAAATTTAATGTAAAAAAAAAAAACAAGAACAAATGGATGCCATCTTGAAAAGTACCTACATAATTTGCAGCAATGCAGAGGCAAACCACAAAATATACATTTTTTTTAGATATTTCTATGTCGTGATCTGTCACGCCAATTACTATTGCCCAGGTGCCAAGTAGATTTTAAACTTGAATTGTTTTTAAAAAAATATGTAGATGTTAGCCTGGGGGTTATACCTTTTGAGAAGGTCACTTTTAGTATTGTTTTTTTTTTTTTTTTTTTACTTTTATAAGTTTCTTACGGGACACTGCCCGAAAGCTGCCAAGACCTGGCAATTATTTTGCCACAAAACAAATCACGATATGGAAATCTCCCTTGATTTTTTTTTTTTAATAATTTTTGCCTTAGGTGCAGATGGATACCACTATGGAATTACCCCACATTGGCATTTCAATTTCTGTGATCAGAATCTGATTGAGAATTCTCCAATTTCTAAGTTATTAAAATTCCAAAATGGAAAATGGTTAATTGTTAAGCATAGATAAGATTTCCTAAGAAACTTAGTTATATTGAACTGTCATATATTTCAATTGTTGTAGATACAAGATGTGTTATATCTTTTACAAGCCTATGAAAGATAATCTTAAAACAACTTATTGTTTTGCTAATCTCAGCAAGAACTCAAACAAAATCAGTTCACAGTATGATTTTGATCGATTAAATACTTTTAAATAACGGCACAAACCATAGAGTGCGACAAAAAAAGATAATTCTTTTCGGGGATATTCCCGTGTAGGTACCTGTTCGGAACAACTACGATCGAAAAAGGTTTTTAATACTACAAAACTATTTTTTAAAATATATGCTAATGTTTGTTAATAATGTTTATAATAATGTGAAGACGAATTATATCTTTAAAGTTTGTTTCCTTCTGTGATATTTATAAAAACGTAAACAAATAAGAACTTTATTTCGTCGAATAGCTTGAAATAAATGAGATACATTTAAAAAATGATAAAATTTGCTTAATGAATCGGTTGACAACGAAAATTAATCTCTAAAGGAAATAATTTATATAAGTTTCACTTTGTAACAAACATTAACTCAAAAAAAAAAATTAATAAATAATGATGCACATCATACAAACCTTTCGCACATGAAAACTCTATATAACAATAACAATCTTTTCAGAAATATAAATTAGTTAATTATTACAATTAAGTTCTAAGTCATGAGAGGTAAATGGTTTCACTTTCACGTCAACTTATTAACAACTTGAGGAAGTCTTGTTTCAAACGATTGCGTTATTCTTAAACCAGCTCCTCAGGCATTTCCCCTCCATATGAGAAACAAGCGGTAACATATACCGATCGCAAACGGTTATATGTTGAAATGATAACTGTGAAAAAGTGAACTGAAAAAGTTGAAAATGTTCAGTGCTAATATCCACCTTATATATTAAAGCAACTCTTCTGACTATATTTTGAGTAGTGCCGTAGATATAAGGAACCCGTAAGAGGAAGTGAAGGTCCTATCTTCTCGATGGCAACGAAAAACCGGTTTTCAGAGTTACCTTATTTTTGTGGTTTATTTTATTATTGGCGTTTTAAAAAAATTTACTACCTTTTTTTTTTCGTTGAGTGCTTAGTTGTACTAGCTCTGATTTCGAATATAACAATATAATAAAATATAAAAAATGGACAATAAATTGTATTTTTACTTTTAGAGTTAATAAAACTTTTAACTCGATTTAAAAATATGTATTAACTTAGTTAATTACTTATTAATAATTAATTTGATAATTTAATTTTACAATGCTAAACTACTAACAGAGCCTTTAGTAGAGTGTACTTTAATGCAGAGCTGCCATCTAGTGATGGAATTAGTAAATCCCTACAGCAATGAAATGAAAATAGAAAGGAGTGAACAAAAAATAAAATTAATTTTGGGAGGGATGAATTTTTTTTTTTTATTTCCTTCAAAAATAAGTCGTTTAAGAATTTTTTACATTTTAAAAGAAGAATTTACTGACATTGTCAAAAAGTGTAGAAACATTACTATTATATTCGGACCAGCAAATCATTCCAAAATAGAAAAGAGTATTGAAGAAAATGAAACTTTTACAATTTAAATAATGTTTTTTCTTCCTTTCATAAAACTTGAAACAAAAATAATTTTTTTAAAATAGTTTAATTTGTATAAAAAAATTCCTTGATGTTATGTTGACATTTTGCTTTACACTTACCTTTAAAAGTATTTAATTACGAATTGAATTGTAGTTTATGTTGATTTAGTTGATTTTACTGTGCTTGAACACTATTTCGAGAGCACAAAGCTTGACATCAAAGATTTTCTTTTCCGTCCACGCTGAAAATGCCCTAAACCTTCTTCGAAGAAGCATTATTTACATGCATTAACACATTGGTCACATATACATGAGTTGGTTTTCAGATATTTAAATTTAAACAAAAGGGGGAGGGAAAAACATTTTTCTAATTCTTATACTATTGAACTATTGTTTTAAAAATTATCTTGTGTGTGTTAATGTTAGCCTTTTCTAAAAAAAAAAAAAATGGTTCATCGAAAATTCGTTGTTTTGACACTTCAGCTTTTTAACTTCTTCTGAAGAAGGAAAATAAATTATATTTAAAATTGCACTTAAAAGAAACTATAGACAAAGGCTGCAAATAAATTTCATGCATATTAAAATTTAAGCGAGAACGAAACATTATCTGTGAAAACCAGCGAATCCCAGTTGGGGTAAATAACGAAGCATACTTGATTTTCGGGTGAAACAGAAAAAAATTGAAAGGAGATTGGTAGAACTATATCTAAGAATCATTAGGCAATCAAATTGGTTTTGCCGTTTTTTCATCTTTTCTTTTTTAGGGACTCGATAGTTTCCAACTATCTTTTTGTTACTTCCTCGCTTCCCCGCATATTAGCCTGCGACCAATAATCAAAGAATATTATAGACAGTGTCCCCCCCCCCCAAGTTCTTGGGCGCATTCATCCCCCCCCCTAAAATAATTTGCTAACTTCCCCCTTCCATGTTAGCTTGTTCGAAATAGTGCTACGTTGCTTCTTTTATTTATGTACTTAAAAAGAAAAAAATTCTCTCGTCTAAATCCCCCCCCCCCAAGCTTTAAGTGGGCGCATCGTGCGCCCACCTTCCCCCCTGATTATAGAACCCCTCTATATCCTTTGATATAGTTATCGGTCTCCGATAATTATAGGTTAGCCTATAATTATTCTTAATAAAATAACCTATAATTATAGATTAACCAATAATTATAGGTTATTTTATTGAGAATTTAATCTAAATAGTACGCAATTTATTGCGTACTATTTAGATTAAATTCTTAATAAATATTTAAACAATTAATATTAAGAACGAGGAAACGGAACACTCTGTTCATATATTTTAAAAATGCTTGTGGCACATGAAGTCGCAATCTGATTAAAAACTTCATGTTCTGGTGTCGCAAATAAATGTCTCAGTCAGAATTTTATCAAAATCTTAGGAATCACTGTTGAGGATAATCACAGCTTAAATGGTTTCATAATTAATTAGAAAAATAGTAATAATCCAATTAGTCAAACAAATAAATCTAGTAACCCAAATAATATCCTTACTTCCCCATTTAGTCTATGGCATACTAACTGGTCTTTTATGATTTTGATGACATACATGCTATCCGTGACTGAAATTAAATTATCAGATTTTAATAATGCTCTTTTTTTTTATTGTTTTCTTTTTCTTTGTATATATATATATATATATATATATATATATATATATATATATATATATATATATATATATATATATATATATATATATATATATATATATATATATATATATATATATATATATATATATATATATATATATATATATATATATATATATATATATACTTTTCATAACTATTTTTTCTTTCTGACAAATATTTTGCAGCATAATTGTTACCGTGGATGACTGAAATCAAGGGAATGTCGATTTTCACCGGTGAATGCCAAGAATCACATTGTCGCTTTGGTGAATGTCCGAAATATTTGTTTTATCCGATTAGATATTACTTTATTCGTTGATATTATTTTATTTATTCGCTATTTTAATATCGTGGGATAGATTGGGTGAAACATCAGTGTTCGGAGAACCGATTTAATGCATATTGGGCAGTGGCACTTGACCTTAAAAAAACATCGATGTAGGACATACCGGGCAATGGCACTGAACCTTTAAAATACATTGATATGGGGCATACCGGGCAAATGTATATCGGGTAGTTGCACATAATTAGAGCTAGTATATAATTCGGACATTTACCAAAGCGATTAGGTTATTGCCAACATTCACCGGTGGAAGTTAACAACCACCAATTTCTTTCATTCACGGTAATATAAATAAATGCTGTCTCATAGTATTCAAATTATCTACGAAACTGGCAGGATGCTTTGGAATTCGAAATTTTTTTTCTGATTTCTTTGGATCATTAATTCCCAGGAAAGGGACCTAAGGAAGCACGTGCCATAACCCAAAAATTTTTCAAAATTTTCCGATTTTTTTTTAAATTCTTTCTTTAAATCCATAAAATGATATTTTTATGAATTAAAAATTTGTATAATTCATATGTAATTTAGCAAAATAAAAGATTAAATTTAATAATACTACAAAATGTATGCATCATTCTCAATTGTTGTATTTATTTAGTTTATAATTGGAGTTAGTTGCTATTTACGAAAGATAAATTTTCTTTTAATTACCTTTATTTTCCATTGATACAGAGAAATAATTTTTAAAGACACCTTTGTTGAAATTAAAAGTTCAATACTGATTTTTATTTTATTTTTGCTATTTTAAATAACTTACAGCATTATCGAATTCAAAATTTACATTCTGATTTATTTCAAGGATTAATTTCTTGATAAAACTTGATAGACTATGATGAATGTTCTTAGAATTTTTAACTAATAATTTCCACTTCAGACGATGTAATTTATGAATGAAAAAATGAATAATTTATGAATGAAAAAAACAAACAAACTGTATTTAGCTTTTTTACATTTTGATTGTTCTCGGCAAAGAGATTATTTATCTAAAATTAGCTAGTTTCTAAAAAAAAAATGTCTCTTTGAAAAATTGTTCCCGCTGCATTTAATATTATATTTTTTAACCATTGTTGAAATAAAGTTAATATGAAACAAAATATCTTTTTTATATTTATTTACTGGTTAATTTTATACGTCGCGTGAAATTTTTTGACATATTTGCATCGAATGTATTCCAAAATACTTTATTAGACCATAAAATAATTTGGAGAAGCAGCGGATTTCGAGAGGATCAAATTGCAAAATGCTTCAAAATACAAAGGATGATAGAAAAATGCGATCCATAATTATTTTCTTAGTTTTTATTGATATCTTAAATCTAATAATTACAAATATACATTATGATGTGAATCTTCTACACGCATCAGGTGAGAACGGAATAGTAACATTTTTAGAAAATTTATTTGTTTCACAAATTTGAGGAAGAATATTTTAACAAAATTTTCAAACTCTTTGTATTCTTACTTAATTATTAGATCTAAAGTTTTTATATATATGCTATCATATATTTTGATAAGCTCATATATAAGAAGCTCCGTTACCACAGTTTTTAATATACTTTTTGAGGATGCGCAAAATTAAATGAAAACACATACATGTGTTGCTAAGTAAAGTTCAACGAAACTAACGCAGAAAGGTTATGAAAATCTGAAAAATCTTTCATTCGTAATTTTAAAACAATAAAACTTGGTAGGTTGCTAAAGAAAACCGGGAGGATGTGAAAGGCAAATGTTTGAAATATATCAGGTTTAAATTTAATCCTGCTTTCCTCAATGATGATTCATCATTCAAGAAGCTTATTTTCTTCCTTATTTGAAAACTAATCTGCGACCGCTAATGTTAATTCTGTCTTTATTTTTGAAAACAATTCTAAAATTATAAATTAAAAACAAGATTTAAAGAACCCCTTTTACACTCAAATGGTTATAAAAATCAGCTGTATATATGTATATGGTCTGAACTTGTAAAGGTTTCCTAAATTTATTTTAGAACGTCATAATTAATTAATTTTAATAAATTAAAGAAAAATTGCATACAAAGTACTTAAAATATTTCATTTATTTCTAGGCTATTTTAAAAAATTCCACATCCATTATCTCACAAGAGAAAAAATAATTTTATTGAAATGTACCTTAAAAAAAGTAAAACCTTTATTTTCTGAGTATATTATGCTTATTTTTAATATGTATTTTGTATTCTTCTGAAAAGTGTTCAAGATGCTAATTTCTCAGAAACAGAGAAATTGTTCCAAGTAGAGTTATTGCTGAGCAATTGTTCCATTTTAATGGATCTGATTGCATTTTGTATAGAATTTCCCAAACTATTTCATTACCTGAAGATCAAACGTTTAAAAAATGCACTAATATTAAGGAAGATAGGACAGAAAGTTTATCTGAAAAATTGCAATAAAATTTAAAAGTGTAGAATTTTAAGTTGGTAGATATCGCAAATTGATATTTACACACTGTTTCCAAATTTCAAAAGTGATAACTCAAAACATACCTCAACAGATTTTTTTAATTAAATATTTTAAGCATTATTTACAACAAATATCTTTACTAATTTTATTTATTTATTGTACAAAGATACTGTAATCAACATCTTGTAGGTGCATTGGATATGAATTTTTACTTCAATAAAATTTTTTTAAGTACGAAGCTATAATAAATGAAAGAAGTCAAAATTACTACTGGTTATGTGAACAATTTAAAACTTTACTTAATAAAATAGTTGCACAGTTTCTCATTTTTCTGAAATTTCAGCAGACAGACATCACAACTTAAATACACTTCACCTAAATGCATATTCTTAAATAAATGTATTAATAACCATACAAACAATAGTTTTAGATACAAATAACAAATATAAATAAGAATTTTGCACATAAGGATTCTTTCCTTGATAGAACGGTTTTAAAAATTACTACTTAGTGGTAGCTTCTTCAAACATTACATTCAAATAGTACCAGGATTGGTAAGCTCTTGTCAGGCTAGAAAAAACTGATTATGTAAATCTACCCAATCCAAGAAACTGTCATTTACAATAAACATCTAATTTAAAAATGGAAGTTTAACATAATTCACCCAATAATTCTATACGAAAATCTATTTTATTAATTTTTAACGTTATATTATACATGCTTAAAGAATCTAGTTTAGAAGAGAAAATTATTAAATTTTGTCTGGGTTTTCAAAAAAAAATATATATATATATTTTTTTTCTTCACAAATAATGTGCAATTGAAAATAAAACAAAAATTCAGAATAATATTTGCCATTCATTTAAAGCCTACAAATAATTTTAATTAGGTGTTCACAACTCCAAAATATTCTTTATAGGATTAATAGTAACTTTTTCAAAGTTTATTAAAACAATATCTTAAAAACACATTTAAAACATGTGTCTTTGCATTTTATAGAATTTTGTGTCATACAGAACATTGGACACATGTTTAAACTTACCAACTAAGCATGACAGTAATATTCATCTGAGAAAGACAAGCCATAAAATGCGTAATATAATTTTAAGATTCAAATATTTAGACACATAAATATGTGCTTAAGCATTACAGAAAAAAACTTTTTTTTAAACTTTCAAGAACATATAACAACTAATATAACACAATAAATTTATCAACTTTAGTTTGCTTAACCAAGTAGAGTAGACTTAAAAATAGAAAGATATTAAAAGTTAACGTGGTTTATAGAATTTCATTGCATAGAATTTCTTCCTTAAATAAATTTCCAGCATACAAAAAAAAAAAAGTTTCATATACATAAGTATAAACCTTAATAACCATATTTCAAATTGTCGAAACTCTCCTCTGAAAAATTGCGTTGAAACGACAGGGATAGGAAAAAATCCAGTAGATTTTACGAAACAATATACATTTTATGATAATTGTCACAGAATGTACTACATATTTTACACAAAAGGAATTTTAGAGATTTTTCTAGTTATCAAAATAGAAAAAGTGCAATATTTTCCAGGTAAAATTGACAATATACTTGAAATTCTATGTGATATGTTTACTCATTTTACAACAATACATGGAATGTGTATTAAAAGAGTTAAAGAACTTAAATTATCATCAATAACTTGATCATTTAGTCATGTACAATTTTAAAAACAATACTTAAATTTTTATAAATTAGAAACAATAACCTTAACATTACTCCCAAACAGCAGATTAAATTTTGTATAAATACGAGAATCAGAACTTTGGATTACATTTCATGATATGATTATATGCACACAACTAAATGGAGAATAATGAAAACTCCAAATGTTTATTTACATATCCATATAAAGGCCAAATTATAAATAATCCGCAATATAAATATTATAATATATATGATTATAATATATGAATTACAGAAAACTTTCATATCTTTAAAGATCAAAATTAAACTAAAAATATTTTGATAAAACTGCAATGTTTTACCCAAAAATGGGAGCTTACCAGTTTCGGGAGTCTGTAAAAATGTCACTTAACTTTTATTGATGTCATATCAATGCAATACTAATTGCAGTAAGAGGTACATAATATAGCTAATGTAGTAATAAGTTTTTTAGAACATTCTTAAACTTATAAGTACTTGAAAATTTTAATGAATGACTTACCCTAGAAAGTAATTAATATCTAGCCAAGTTTGCAGGTGAGCTTTAGCTGTTATACTGAACTTGGAAAAAACAATAAAAAGAAAACCAGTTTAAAAACATCTATATAGAAAGGTTAATAAACTTTCTAAATAGGCAGTTCTCTAGCTATTGTTTCACCAAGTTTATCTTCTCCACGGTCAGCCAACTGTATGTGGTACACAGACATGCTTCCAGTCATTCCTATATATGAATCATGAACCACTAGAGAAAAAAAAGTAACATCAACAATACTTGTATTAAAAAATTACAACGTCAAAAGAGATAAATTTCTCACAGTGACAAAAAATCACAATATGTTGTTACTCTTTCTTAGAGTTAACTTATTTATTTTAAATACATTAATCTCATCTATCAATTTTGAATGCAAGGCATACAATTCCTATGATAGTTACTAGGAAATTTAGAAATATATAAAGATGAATTGTAGATCTAAAATACTCTTAACTTTAATCACCACTTTTTCTTAATATAGCTAAATACAACCTTCATATATTAATACTCCATATTATAAACTATTCGTAACGTAAAATTTAGTATCGTTCCTAAATTCTAATGACAAACAGCACAAAACACAAGCATTTATCTCTAAATAAGTTCATTTACTATTATGCATAAATAACAGACTATATAATTTCCTAAAATTTATGCAAGCTCATTTTCGCTATATTATCGCAGATTTTACTAAAACAATATTAATGATCAAAACATTCGGTAGAATAAATATTCCAATATGAAAACATTTTTAGGTTATCAGAAATTTCCCTCTGTAAAAATTATTTTACAAATTTTTTAAACAATAACCACTCAATCAATTAATGCTAAGCACATAAAAATAATTTTCTAAAAGAGTGGAGTTATAAATGCATAATAAAATTCATTCTCATTGGAAAATAACACGAGAATGGTGTTTACGCTTTATAGAACGTAATATATAAACATTTATGCAATGTTTTCACATTTAATTAGCTAAAAATAAATACAAACAATTAATATATTAATAATTTTTACTTACCACAACAGATTAGATATCGATCCCATGCAGTAAAATTTCAACACGTGAAATTAACAAGCCATCACAACAAAGCACACGAACACTGGCGATGTGGCGATTTAACAGATAGAAAAAGTCGCCACGATGATTGAAAAAAGTAACCCATTTTTCGTTGCCACCGGAAAGATAGGACCTTCACTTCCTCTTACGGGTTCCTTATATCTATGAAACTCATATTTAGTGGAATGCGGTTGCCATATTTCATTATAAAATAAAACTCATTTCATTATGGATGGTTGATTATGTAAAGCAAAACACAGATGGCGCTAAAAATTAAAATTCGTCACAAGACTTCCAGGTTACCACTTTCCAGTGATTTTGCGCATAAGCATGTAAAAGAGTGCCATCCAATATTATTATACTTGTCTTGTAGTGTTTGCAATATAACACGTTCTTTCAGTTTAAATTTCAACGAAATAAGCAATAAATGAATTGGAAGACTCCGCAAGCATGCTATGATGCAATAGATGGTGTTTTCAGTAGAAATGTAAACAATAACAATCTCGAGGTGTATGCCTGCTCTAGTTCTGGTTAGAAAGTTTGCAGCTGCTTACTACATGTTATTCTGCGAGGCGATATTTTCAAGCGGATAATTTTGTTTTCAATAAAAGAAATAAATTAGATAATTTCTGAGCTCAAATCTGCCGTATTTCATACGATATTAATGTTATTATGCAATTCTGATGAGTTTGAAGGGAAAATATGTTTGAGTTATTTAGAGATATATTGTTAAAAAAGGTGAGATGGTTGCTAGATTTTGAATAACTCGCTTTTATAGCAGTCTTGACATGGCCTCTTTCCATAAGTTTATTACTGTTTGTTCTTGTTGCAAGCTGTGCACCATCTTACGTTAGTATTGTTATATAAAATGTATTTGATTACTTATTACTTGTGTTTATAATGATATCATTATAAACACAAGTAATAAGTAATCAAATACATTATTTGCAAGAATCTCAAAACACAATTATGCCAAATGGCTTTGAAATACAACGGAAACAGTAACCCGGAAATTTAGGCTTTACCGAGCTTGTAGCGTTCCCTAGTGTAGAAAACACCATTCATACAAAAATAACAAACGGTGATATTTTGTACTAATACTGTAAAATATCGCTGTAAAATAACTAAATTATATTATCAACTAATAAGGGATAACACGCAAAACATGGCAATCCTTATAATTTATTTATGTTGTGATATTAACTATCTTAAATTTGTTTTAGGGTTACGAACTGTTGGAATTTATAAATTAGAGAAAATTCTCCTGAATGATAAAATTACGCGCAAATTTAAAAACAAACCATAATATTGTTGTTGTTGTACTTCATTTACGTCCTACCAGAGTTGCACAATGGGCTATTGGTGACAGTCTGGGAAACATCCCAGAGGATGAACCGAATACACGCCATCACAATTTTGATCCTCTGCAGAGGGGATGGCACCTTCGCTTCGGTAGCCCGACGAACTGCATGCGAAGTCGAGCACTTTACGGTAGAGCAGTTTAACGAGGACCAATACCGCATACGGTCGGTCCCTACGCAGACTGATCCAAGTGGTCACCCACCCGCACACTGACCACAGCCAGTGATGCTTGACTTCGGTGATCTGCTGGGAACCTTGTCTCCCCGATCAGTCCACTACGGGATCCAAATCACAGTAATAAAACTTTCTACAATAATAAGCCTTTTCACACATCGCCTCGTCAGTATAACATAAGTGGAGAAATATACCGAAAGTTTTCTAAATTTCCCTGTTTTGGGAAACTTGTTATTATTTACATTCAGTCAACCATCCATTGGCGATCGTAATGGGTAGAGAGAAACCATTCGCTAGTACTTTCGAAAAAACATAAATTTTTTTTGTTGCTGAATTTGCAATTTTATCGCACTTGGCGTCCTGGCGCGAGCCGTGTATCTTTATATATATAACTATGCTTATTTTTCCTTTTTATTTAATTTAATAATTATTTTAAAAAAATTTTCGTTTCTTGCGTATCCTCAGGAAGGGGGTGCTAAATTTGCATTTCAAAATTTAATGGCATATCTCTTTAGTTTCTGTTTCTATGTTTTGTTAGTTAGAAGATAAAACGAAAAAAATTAAATATGCAAAATGTACTAGAATTCACTGTTTTTTTTTTTTTTTTTTTTTTTTTTTTTTTTTTTTTTTTTTTTTTTATGTATAGTAATAACATGTTTACTGTAAAACTTTTCAGCTATACGAAAAATGAACAATGATATGCAATTCTTGATATATTTTAAGAAATATTTTCTGTCACCTCAAGGAAAGATTTTATTTTTATTAAAAAAAAAGAAGATCGAAAAAAAAGAAGTATATACGCTTCTTCTTTTTATAGAAAAAAAAAGAAGAAAGAAGGGAGAAAAAAAACACATTTACTCTGCTTTTCACAAAGCTGATGCATGCTAAAAATTTTGATAGAGAAAGAAATATAAATTAGAATTGTATAAGAGGAATTTTACTAGTTTATTAATATGTAAACTAAGTCAAAATATAAAATTTAAAATATAAATCACCTTCTAATTGATCCAATTTAAAAATTTATTTAGTTTGAGGTTATATGTTTATTTTTTGCAGTAGAAAATGTTGATATTTGAAAATATTTTGGAAAGACATAAAATTTAAATGTATACCTGAGAAGTAGAAGATATGTATATACGAATATAAAGTTTAAGAAATTAGTTTACAAAATCTCTTTGTAACGATTAAAGTTTTACCATACTTTTGTCGGTCCAAAGATTGTCATTCAAAATTTATATTAAAAAAATTTACAAAAACAATTTAAAGGGCTGGTCACGTTTCTTATATTATCAACCACCCCAAGTCTTTTTTTTATTCGATCAGTCACTTTTTGTAATGATTTGAAAATCTTTGCTTTAATCAGTGATGGGCATCATTCACGGAAATTTTATTCATGACTAAATTTAGTCAAAATAAATTTATTCTGAATGATTATTCATGTGCAACTTTAGTCATCATTCATTATTCAAATTTTTGATTGATGAATAAATTCATTAGTCATGACTAATATTTCTGATTAAAATTTTGAATAACTAGTGAAAAATGCAAGCATTATGTTATTTCCATTGCAAGTTGCGCGTCGATTACAGTAATCGATTACAAATGGAATTAATTATCGATACTGATTGTTTAGTAATTAACTACTTGCAATGGTCAGGATTTCAAGTAATCACAGTAACAAATAATTATTATTTCACATTACAAGAGGTTATGATTATTTATAATCACAGCAAAAAGTGATTACAGATAATCTGAATTACAAATAATCAAGCACTGGGATTGCAAGCTATCGTGATTACCTGTAATCATAAAGTAAAATATCATAACTACAAGTTATCATAGTCTAACAATTGCATGTAATCTTAAATTCAAGTAATTGTGATATATATGATTGCAACAGGATTTGATGTAATTATAATTTCAAGTGAGCTTGATTACATTGTACTAGGGATTGTTTGTAGGTAATTGAATACTTTTAAAACAATGCATAAATTTTATATGTAAATGAATTGTTTAGTTTATTATTGTTTGGTTTACTAAATGCAAACTTTTAAACATAAAATTACATGCGAAAATACGTAGACAAATAAGCAAATAAGATTATATTGTGCTTGCTTGTAATCACAATAAAAAACGATTACGAGTGATTATGATTGAGTAATCAAAATATATGATTACATTACATGTAATCATGATTACATACAATCATAAATGCGAGTACATGCAATTAAAATATGCGGTTACAAGTAATTATGATTGCATACTATATGCTTATTCAGTTTATATGTATGTATTACTCATATGTATGTAGTTTATATGTATGTATTCAGTTTTTATATGCATGTACATGTATGTTTGTATGTGTTCACATATCTTTCTGTACTTAGAATAAAAGTATGCATACAAGTACAATTTATGATTGTATGAACAATGCATATAAGTTAGTATGTATGTACTAGTTGTACAGTCAGCAAAAAAAAAAAGATATCACCCTGAATAACTTTTGTTCTAATGATCGGATTTTCACGAACTAAGTGTCAATCTTAATGGTTCCTGAGGGTGACCTCAAATATGCTAATTAATTAGTGCTAACTATTAATTAAGTTACGAAATCAGACACAAAAACGTACTTTCTCTGAATAAACATGTATTTTTTTTTACATATTTGGAATCCTGACCCTTAAAATAGGGGGGGTAGACAAAATTTCGAAAAAAATGGGTTGTAAATTAGGTCGCAATAAGGATTTATATATCTGGCGATTTTTTAAAAATATGCCAAATTACCTCGCCACAGAAGGGGAAATAATTTATAACAACCATAAAGAAACTGAATGAATGACAAGATGGGAAAAGATAGTGCTTCTCGTTGCTAAGCAACCAAAAGAATTTTTCGCGTTGCTTTCTGGGCTTTTTTTTTTTTTTTTTTTTAATCTCCTTTAAAAAGAAACTTTAAATAAATTATTAAATTATTTTTGATTCTGCAAGATTATAGAATCTTTACCTTTTTATCTGACATAATTTATTTTTTAAAGCTGTTTTAATGTAATTTGTATGACAGTTTTGAATTAAAAACAAATTTTTATAAGTTATCATAAATTTTTGAAGAGTTGTAGGGTTGAATGCTATTGCCCCACACTTCGAGTTTCTTAGGGAAGGAAAAAAAAGTGATCAAGCAAAGGTGGACCTGATAAAAGATAGCTATTCTGATGCATAATCGCAAAATTTTATAGAAATCACGGTATTTATTTTCGATAAAATTGTAAAACTTAATAAATGTTATATGGCCAACGATTTTGTCCCTTTTTTTTATTAGTTGAAACCAGCTTACGCATTCTTGTAATTTTTACATTTTATCTTTGAAATTTCGATCTCGAAAGACATGCATGAAGTGACGCCTAGTCAAAAGAATCTAAGTTAAATAGTTGTAAGGCCGATTATTACGAAAACAATTAACTACTCTGGTTCAATGAAACAATTACAGTAAAACTTGTGTAAGTTGACCACTTCATGTGCATTGTTTTAGTGGCCAACGTAGACAAGTGGTCAACTTATAGAAGGGGTGGGACATTGTTTACTTTTTCGTTTCCCACATGTTGCTATATATTTAATTTTTTTTTTTTTACTTGACATTAAAATTTGATTTAGCAAATGGCTAAATGAATATTAATGAATATTAATTCTCAAGAAATGTGTTTAAACCTAAACGAACTTCAATTTGTTACACAGAAATAATTTTAATATTTAACTAACTTTTAAAAAAAATTATTTTGTTAGTTATGCATGTGAAGTGTTTAATAAAAATAATTTCTTAAAATATCAGAACAGCAAAACATTGAAAACTTTAACAAAACAAAATTATTTTAACACTTTAAAATTTATTCTGTTATTACTACACATACAAGCCTATTTGCTCACTATTGCAACTGGAAGAGCAACTTTTCAACTAACACACCTGTTTTCAATGAATGAATGAAAGAAATGGTCAAAAGCTGACTCCCTACAGTTTCCCCAGATGGTCAACTCACAAAAGGGTTTAGATTAGCTTTTTACACAACTTCACCAAACAAGTGAAATATTAACATACATTGCAAAATGACAGAAAATTTTCTGAATTT
The DNA here is from genome assembly GCF_982258835.1 of Parasteatoda tepidariorum. Classification (NCBI taxonomy): domain Eukaryota; kingdom Metazoa; phylum Arthropoda; class Arachnida; order Araneae; family Theridiidae; genus Parasteatoda; species Parasteatoda tepidariorum. The sequence goes on along the minus strand of NC_141755.1, from coordinate 74,725,020 downwards.
TTTTTTCTGGTCAACTTATGAGGGTTTTAGAATAGAATTTCATAATACTCCTAGACAAAATTAACTTATTTCAGTGGTCAACATACAAGATAGACAGGTGGTCAAGTTACAAAGGTTTTGCTTCTTTATTATGTAGGAAAATTTCCGTTCTTGATAATTGAGGTCAACTTATTCAGGTGTAAAACTTACAAGTGTGGTCAACTTGGCAGGTTTCACTGTATAAATAAATCATTAATATTTTTGTTTTTTTATTACGAAATATTAGGAGTAATTTGTATACATAATTTCTTCAAAACGTGTGTTAAAACTATGATTATAAGTTATTTAAGAAGAAAAAAGTCAAATGGAGTAAAAGAACAATTTTTGAGATGATGATTCTAAAAATAGCACGTTTTTCAAATCTTTTTACAATTTTTTATTTTAGTAGTTGTTTAACAAAACAAGGCATATCGAACATTTTCCTGATATAGCAATATTTTTTTGAACTGTGCAAAAGTTGAGAAATCATACAAACAACTTTTAAAGAAAATATTTTCAACTTTTTAAGACAAAAGGGTAACTTAAAAGGGTTAGCGCACAAGATTAACTTTGAATGTTGAATTAAAATTGCATGCCCATAGTTTTTTGTTCATTTAAAAAACAAAACAATCTGTTAAATTTTTCCCCTGTGCGCACATACGCATTTACTTTTCATTACTCGAATAAATAAGAAGCAATAAAAAAAATAAAATTAATAATTTATCTTCATTTTTCGTAAACAATAGTATTTTCAGTAAATAGTCAGCTGTTCTGCTTCGAATGATATTGTGTGTGATCAGTAGAATATTTTTAATTTCTTAACAAGATTTAATTCTGAGATAGCTGGCAATAATTCTAAGTTTTCTTTCAATAAGAACTTAGCAATAATTTAAAAAGTAATTTTATTTTAAAGAAAAACATAAATTAAAGTACTTAAATGATTGATTAGTATATTATTGGAAAAAAATATACGTAATAGAATTTAAAAAAAAATTGCATTAAAATTCAATGAAAAAGTTAGAAAAATAATTCTGCGAAACACGCACAGACAGGCAATTTACAAATTTATTTTAAGATTAAGGCGATATATAAGATGTAAAGAAGTTTTAAAAAACTCTACTCTAAACTCAGCTGCACGACAGCCCATGAAGGGCCAAGGCCTACTGTGCCCACCTCAGTTTTCTGGACCTAGGGCTCTGGGGTGCAGGAGCAGATGTTCCGGTCAGGTGGTCAGCCGAACGCGGAACCCCCAGTGTTTAGTTCCCAATCATGCTTGGTATTTATTTATCGACCCACTGAAAGGATGAAAGGCTGAGTCAGCCTTGCCCGGCCCGAGGAACGACATCGCGAAGCGCTACCGCTCAGCCACCGGGCGAAGTTTTAAGTTGATTAAAAATGTTGACTACGCATTCGTATTAATAATTATAAAATATATATTCAAGAAATTGATAAATATATTATTCCAAATCTATGCATACGTATGTATATTATTGAAATTGTATCAGTTATTGAAAAAGAAAATCAAAAATTAAAAAATAATCACATTAAGTAAGCACAATCTGGTGCATAATCATATTCTATCAGATGCACGCCTTTATAAAACTAGACATTCGTTGAATAAAATGTTTTTTATTCAAAATGTTTTATTCATAATTTCTTTACTGAATTACAAATAAATTATTAAATGACTAAAAAGAAACATCGTATTTTATAGTTTGAAAGAAATAAAAGTAAAAAGATTAGCAAACGATTATTAGCGAAAAAAATATGAATGAAATTTTACACTACGCGCGCGAAGTCAAGTTCCTCGCAAGTTTATCACATTTTAATATTAATCGCCCCATTTAATCACTTTTTTATTGTCGCCAAATTATTTTTTTAAAAATAATAAATTGTAATTTTTTTCAGATTCTAATAAATAAAAACAGTTGAAACTTTAGATTTTTCTATTGAAAAATATGTAGATTATTATGGTATAAAAAAATTTATACCTTATAATTCAATATTTTTTCATCCTCACTTTAATTAAATAATAAAAAATAATAAATAAATATTAAAAATTATTTTTTTCATGAAATTATCTTTGGGTAAATGAGTTTTATGAGTGGGTGCAATTTTTTTTTGAATTGCTTCATTAGTTTTGAAAATATGACTGAAAACGCAAAAAGCGAAATTAACATTAAGGGGTACGAACTTTGGATCGCTCTCCTGACCAAACTATGGGGACCACATTTCCCAGATTGCGGCTACCCCCTATATTTTGAAGGTCAGGAATCCAAATATGTAAAAAAAAATACATGTTTATTCAGAGAAAGTACGTTTTTGTGTCTGATTTCGTAACTTAATTAATAGTTAGCACTAATTAATTAGCATATTTGAGGTCACCCCCGGGAACCATTAAGATTGACACTTAGATCGTGAAAATCCGATCATTAGAACAAAAGTTATTCAGGGTGATATCTTTTTTTTTTTGCTGACTGTACATATGTATATGCAGCATACGTACAATCACTCATACATAGATATATTTTGAACTCATTCAATAGTTGCACGTATGCATGTACATGTATGTACGTACGCATGCATATAAGATATATGCATGAATGTACAGATTTAAATACAATGTACGTATGTATGCACAGACGTTATTTGTACGTACATTATACGTGCATAATTTCGCACATAACTTACATGAAAACATGTATGCAACTTTGTAAGTACACATGTAGAGACAGTATATATAGATTTATGAACGTGTATTTATACACGCAAGTACATTCATAGTACAAATGTAGGTAAGCACGGGCTTTGTACGTGGACGTAAGAACTTTTTTTATTCATAAAATATATGTGCATACATATGCATATAAAATTCATGTACAGACTTATCATATAAAATTCATGTTCATATATATGCATAAAAATGCAACATGCATATATGCATGTCCATATAAAATTCATGTACAGACAAAAAATTCATATACAGACATATCAGACATTCGTACGTGTATTGTATGTTCATATGTATGTACGCACATATCTATGTACATCATCAAATCATGTGTATGTAATGTATGAGTGTACGCATGTATGTACAAAAATGTTTGTATCATTTTGCATCATACGTATGTATATATAATGTATGCATGTATGTTAGTGCATATAATGTATAAATGCGCGCATGTACAAGAAATATGTGTACACGTATCTTGTACATGCATAAATACATGTACAAGAAATTATGTGTATGTAAGCCAAACTCTTTACCTTTCAAACTCTGAAGCTATGTCTTTTCACGGACCGAGATACAAAACATCGTTAGCTCTTAAACGCCTTATATAAGGAATTTAACCATAAAGCTAACCATGATAAAACCAAATTCATAAACAAGTATGAAATTTATTTTTATGTTCTTTTAACTTACTCCAGCGTAACATTATTGCATTATAAGTTTTTATACTTAGTTGTGCTAAAAAGTAGTTTATAACAGTTTAGTTATTTAAGTTCATTTTAAATTTTTTTCTAATATCTATAAAACTCAATTTCTTATAGTTTTTGAAAGCAAACGATAATCGTATTTTAAATACCTAAGTATATTTTTAACTTAAAAAATAAAATTCTTTTTTGTCATGTAAGCATTTCTCAGAACTATGCATTATGTTATATAAAAGTAAAGTTCCACAAAAATTTTATAAAAATACCTGAAAAGGAATTTTTATTCAAATATCGATAGCAACGAACTATGAGGGGCGTTGTTGTATGAGACGAATACCTGCGACTTCTATATGAACAGTCATTCAAGTGCTCTGGAGACGTCTTTAATGTAGCGTGTAGCATTGTAACATTCCTTCTTTATTGTGGCTTATTAAATTTAAAAAATAAAAATGTTTGATATTCTTTCTTATGCAAGCGAAAACAAAATGGTATCTCTTTTTTTAGAGAGGGAACATCCAAAACACGTCGGAAAAATATTTGTAAATAAACAGAAAAAAAAATACGTATCTTCGTATTAGAGTTAAAATGTAATGCTTGCGAAAAAGTTTTACTAAATTTAAAGATCTAACATGAAAGGCCTATTTAAACTTTACATTCCATAGTTTTATGAATCATATTTCTTCAAACATTAAAATATGCAAAAAGTATACATCAGCCCATAGTTTTATATCGCTTAATTTGCAAAAAAAAATTCTTGCGAACAATTTTTATCAAGAAATTTTAAGTTTCTATAAAAATCCTTATTTATAAGCTAAAAAACGCAAAATAAATAATGCTTACGAAAAAAAAAATCAAAACGATTCTAAAAAATTCCTTAATCTAAAATAAAGAATTTTCATGTTTTTTTTATTCATTAATCGGACGTAGAAAACCATTCTATAGAGAACAAATTAGAAAAAAAAAATTATTTACAAGTAATTTTTTTATTATAAAAATCATCTGATTTATAAATCCGCAGAATTCCAAAATGATATGTTCTTCGTTTGAAAACTTTATTCTCAAATAATGTATGCATAGATTATCCCTTCAATACTTTAAGATGACGTACCACACAACGAAATTTTATAATTGCAGGATCCCGATATGAATTTCAATATGTAACTTAAAAACAGAATTCGCGATCGCAACACTCGAGTACGCCGTCTAGCGGGAGCCTGTAAATATCAGACATTAATTTATCACGTTTTCATTTAGTTCCTTCAAAATCATTGACTGAATCAGACGCCATTTTTTAGCAGCAAATAAGAAACAAAATATCCCTAAGGAAAAGGCCGAAGAACTTGAAAAAAATCTCCAGAATATTAGTAAATCTTTCAGGAACAGAACACGCCAAACATTTGAAGAAAAATTCCTCAATAATTTTTAATTTCTATTATCAACAAACTTGCAACTGATGACTTCCGATTTCGGATACTGTTACAGATGTGTGTATTAAGGTAAAATGCATTTCTTCTGTCTTCAATTCATTACGAATTAAAGTGAAGTCAACATTGCTTTCGTCATTCCAGTGAATAAATATGAATTCAGAACATACAGAATTGTAATAGTTATAGCATATTCTTCTTCGTTATAGAATAGTATATATTTCTGTATCCATATAATTCGGAAAACAACAATAAAAAATTATCCAAGTTACTTCAAATAGTGCCATTTGTGCTGATTCTTAATCAATTTTAATCGTTTTCTTGGAAAGTATTTTTTAGTTTTGAAAGAATAAGTTCAACTAGAATTCAGCTGTTCTGTTTTTAGCTACATATTCAAATTAATATCAATTGGGTATAATATAGCCCAAGTCACAGGTTGTGTTGTTCCTACTAAATTTAACCCATGAACGGCATTTTCTGCGAGCCTAACTTCAAGCCACAAATAAACAAACGAAGTGTTCGATCGTTTAAATAGCTACTCGCCAGATTTTATTGCATTATAAAGAAAAGTTATTGAAACTAAATACAACTAAATAAACAACAACAACTAAAACAAATAACAACAACTACTAATAACAATAACTAAATAAACAACAACTAAATTCCATTCGTTTAGCATTGCGTCATATGTTGTTCCTACTAAATCGAAGTAGTTGTGTTTTTTTCATATTATACCCAATTATAAAATTTTGCTGTGTAGTATGTTATCTAAAAGTAATGAAGGGATAAACTATGTATCTATTATTTGAGAATAAAGTTTTCAAACAAGGAACTTATCATTTTGGAATTCTCCGGGAATTATAAATCAGGTAAGTGCAATGATTTTTACAATAAAAAATTTGCTTGTAAATATTTCTTTTTCATTTGATGATGGTTCTCTACAGAATGGTTTTTTACGTCTGATTAAGAACTATAAGAATAATAAAAAAAGAAACAATATGAAAGTTTTTATTTCAGTGTAAAGAATTCTTAAAATCATTTTTTTATCCTAAGAATTCTTCATTTTCCGTTTTTTAGTTTATAATTTTTTGATAAAAATTGTTCTCAAAATACTTTTTTTGAAAAATTAAATGGTATAACATTATGTGTTTATGTATACTTCTTGTATATTCCAATGTTTGAAGTAATATGATTCAGAAAAGTATGGAATAAAAATTCGGTACTTACGTATTAACGCCACCGCCGCTACAGATTCGGCGGTTTTTAAGTGCCGCTAATCTACACTTAAAATTTTTGCGACAATTCATAAAATAAAACACTTTATTTAAAATCAAAATAGTCAATCGGATTTCGGTGGAAAATGAGCCGATATAGAGTTTAGCATAGATTCAAAACAATCATATCGCCATATGAACTCTGATAAATAAGATTCCAAATGAAATAACATTTCCAAAACGTACGTTTACCAAGATAAAGTTTTATGTTGTGGGAATTGGTACATTTTCGTTTTTTCTGTAAAATATTTCCCTCCTGAAAAAATAAAATTGCATCTTGTTTTGTTTTTGGCAAATCCCAAAGACGAATTTTTTGTAGCACTAAAAATGGCGACAAAAAAGAATTTTTTTTTTTTTTTTGTTTTTGTTTCATCAGCATTCTTTATTTTACGTTTCTTAGTTTCTAAATAATGATTTTTATTGAAACTTGAAATTTTTTGATAAAAATTGTTGTCAAAAACCTTTGTTTACAAAATTAAATTTCTTTAAATTATGAGGCTTATGTATACTTTTTGTTCATTTTAATTTTTGAAGTAATATGATTCTTAAAACTATAGAATGTGAAGTTTAAATGAGCCTTTCATGTTATATCATTAAATTTAGTACAACTATTTCTCGGGCATTAGGTTTTAACTTTTATAAGAATATACATATTTTTTTCTGTTAATGTACAAATATTTTTCCGATGTGTTTTGGATATTCCTTCTCTAATAAAAAGAGATACCATTTTGTTTTCGTTTGCATAAGAAAGAATATCAAGCATTTTTCTTTTTGAAATTTAATTAGCCACAATAAAGAAGGAACGTTGCAATGCTACGTGCTACATTAACGACGTCTCTAGAGTAACTGAATGACTGTTCATATAGAAATCGCAGGTATTAGTCTCATACAACAATGCCCCCTATAGTTCGTTGCGATCGCGAATAGCTGAATTCTAGTTGACGTTTATCATTCAAAATTAAAAAATACTTACCAAGAAAACGATAATAATTTGTTAATAATCAACACAAGGGATACTATTTCAAGTAATTACGATTATTCTTTACTGCTATTTTTCGAATTGTATAAATAGAGAAATATGTACTATTGTGTAGAGAAGAGGAATATTCTATAACTATTACAGTTCTGTACTCATAAATCATATTTATTCATTGGAATGAAGTAAGAAATGTTGAATTCACTTCAATTTGTAATGAATTGAAGACAAAAAAAAATTATTTTACCGTAAAATACACATATGTAACAGCATGCGATCACGAAGTCGGAAGCTATGTTGCTGATAATAGAAAGGTAAAGAAAGATAGAGAAATTGTTCTTCAAATGTTGTGCTCGTTCTGTTTCAGAAAGATTTAATGTTGTGGTTCCTTTTTTCAAGCTTTTCAGCCTTTTCCTTAAGGAAATTTTGCTTTTTATTTGCTGCTAAAAAATGGCGTCCTACTTTGCTAATGATTTTGATAGAACTAAATAAATTAAAAAAAACTGCAAATAACCTATCCGCTAAAGGACGTACTCGAGCTTTGCATAGAACTTAAACTTTAAACATAACATAATAAAAACATAACATAGAATAAAACTTAAAACGGGTTGGTCATATTTCTTACAATGCCAAACATCACAAGACCTATTCGGTCTATTACTAGTTAAAAATATTTTTCAATTTCAGCATTTTTACCCTCAATAAACTGTAAAACCGAGTTAGGGGATGTTATACCATCACACATTCCTAGAATGTTTTTAATAGAATACAAATTAAATTTAAATGCACCAAAGCTAATAACTGAATTGCTTTTGAAAAAGTAGAAAACCGTTTAAAAAATACTACATTTGTTCATTAAACCGTCGCAGTGTTGTTCCTTTTTAAAAAGATAAACAAGAAATAATGAGATAGAATTTCTACTGGTAAACATAAGTACACAAATCTGTTCGGAATAAGAAAAGAATTATATTCCTTCCAAATCCATCTTTCTAGTATGAGTTAGGGGTGAAGGAGGGGAGTACTCTAGATTTTTATCTCGTGAGTTGATAATCTCTAAGAACTATAGTTCATAGGTCACTCTGAGCTTAGAGACACACCGTGTTCCATTCATAACTTAGTTTGTGTGAAACTAAGATAGGAATTGGAACAGAAATTCGAGCAGTTTACAGCAGGAAATAATGCTCAGGATCGGAATTAACTGCTGAAAGAAAAGACAACATTAAATTGAGAACTATATTGGTGACTCAGAATTCCAGGATAATATTATGACTATCATGCTTGAACACCAAAAAAGAAGAATATTAGTCATTTTTATTACTTTATCAGCATTCGTGAATATCCCCGTGTCTGGTAAGCTACATTTATGTTGTAATTTTTTTTAATCTTTTTCGGAAGTCCTCTTCTGATATTAATTCATATTCAATTAATTTCAATTTAAGTGTAAGAATATTTGAAGAAAATTCTTTATTAATTTCAATTCCTTGATGTAGCTCAATTAGATAAGGCCACCTAAGAAATCAAAAGCTATCACTTAAATATTCATGATTCCTGAAAACATTGGGGGGTTTTTTATCACTGAAAATAATGATTCTATATATACCCTGTAGCAAAATTTACAGAGGGAACCTGCAGCATTATCTTCATAAATCCAAATTTGTTAGCGACCTCAACGCAATTAGACAAGGATTATAATTGTATTTATTCAGTATATAAGTATATAAATTCAGTATACATTCAGTATACTCCGGGTATAAATTGAAATTTGCAAATATAAGGTCTTTAAAAGTTAGACAGGAGAACTTTATGATGTTTAAATTGAGATTGAATTTTATACAATGATACTATTATTAAAAAAAATGTGATAAATCCCTATGCAGTTGAACCTGTAATCGAGTAACAAATATATATATATATATCTTCCCTACTACTACTTTAGAAAATGAGGTAGGAGGCAAATTTCAGATATCCATATTGAGACTTTACCACAACTTGCAAAAAAAATTTCCAGCGTTAGCCAAATTAATTTCCATGCTTAACTACTTAATAAGTAACCTATAGGGGTAGTAGTGGGTATTAAAAATTACGGACCTTCCTTCGCACTTAAATAATGAACAATAAAAAAGGATAAGAGGAAAGTAATGAAAGGTTGCAATTAAATTTAAATCTATTCGTTTATTTATAGTTTTGTTATCTGAATATACTTGTTAGCGTTTTGTTATTTTATATCGACTTTTGTTACATAAAGTATTCGGATGTATCGCTTTTTTTCCCTTTCTTTTATTGGTCTCCCGGCATACGGGATATAACGGGAATGCTACTGTATTATTAGATTAATTCGTATTTTCATTCTATTGAAAATTAACGTAGCTCAATTTTAAAATGATATTTGGATGTTGAGGAGTCATAGAGAAAAATATCCATCGATTACAGTATTTAAAATAAATAAAATTCATATAATCGTTATATATAATCGAAATTTCATGTGTTAAAATTCAAAAAATGTTTTACTTTTCATTTTTTAATATCTGAACAACCTCTAGTCTGTGAATTTTGATTCAAATTTTGAATTATTCAACCTCTCTAACTCTTAATAGAATAACTTACAACGTTGTGCATAGTGTTCAAAAGCATTGTTTATTTATTTTATTTTTTAGATTTTTCCTGGGAAGGAACAAGAAAAGTATATAAAATTTAGCGATTATTAACTTTCCTGTTTTAATAAAAATAACGATCACTCAAATTTTAATGCAAAACGTCTTACCGAATTGCTGTGGAAAATGACAGAAAATCATCAAAATACTGATTATTTCAAAATTTTTACAAATGTTGTATTTTACACAATTACTATTGTAAATGTGGACAACATAGCAATAAAAACTGCACTTTAGGAAATTACACTCTATATAAAAGTATTATTTTAGAGGCTAATATTGATTGGTGCGAAAAGTAATTAGGAATATTTTAGTTGACAAAATGAAGAAGGGTTCATTTAATTAATAATGAGTGAAACTTTTTCTTTCTTTAACGATTTCTTATTTTCAGCTTGGCATACTTTCAAATTTTTTTTAATGAAATTTTAGTTCTTGATGTTCCAAATAACCCATAACAGTTTTTAGCTCGATAATTAAATTAAAATAGTTTTGTTTAATCAATTATTTAGGCACATAAATCAAAATAATTAATCGCAAACCAATTTCTATCTAACCACACATAATTTTAAGCTTTACAAGAGCATATATTTTCAATAACGTTGATATCTGATGTCATATCGCTCAATCCTGGGCACTCTAAAAAAATTATTATTATACCTGTTAAACCGTGATATTGTTAAACTTGACACGACAAATAAATTCGTTACCGTGCCTTAAAGAATTTCAAATATGAAATAACTGGTTTCTAGTTGTGAAATATTGTCCTCTATGCTGGGTGCTCTGTCATAATTAGCCTTAATATATATATTTTTAGAATTCTTGTCAAAACGAAAGTCAAAAAATATCTCTTTCGATACGTAAATTAATATTTAAGCACTGAAAAATATGCATACAATCGAAATCAAATTATTCACTGCTGAGAAACACATTGAAACATGTTTGATTGCCTGATGTAACAAAAGGGAGTTGAAAGGTAATTATTGGAAACACCTTTTAAGTTTCCCTAAGCAATTAAACTAGTTTTTATATTTTTTAACCCTGATTTCCCCTTAATAACTCAACTGCTATTTTACAACACTTTCGCCAATACTTTGAGTTCAATTTTGACACGGATTCCTAAAAACATGCATTAAGAGTGTTCTTTATCGAACAACTTGCATACCTACAGGGGGTAAAAAAATCATGAATGGTGCCAATTATCTGGAGAATCTCACATCGAATAAAAATTCTGACATAACGAAATATATATTTATTTATTTCAAATGGCAGAGGTGAATCGACATGTTAAAAAGCAAAAACACAGGAACAAAACACGAAAGTAAAAAGTCAGCGAAATATATATAAACTTAACCATCTGATTTTACACCGGGTTGGGATGGGACTGCTTCAAAATCCTAAATAAGCCCATTGCAAACCGAAATATCACCTGGATAAATCTGCGAAGCAGTCAAATCGGGGTACTTTATTTTTGGAAAAACCAAATCTGCAATAAAAATTTGTGTTTTTTTTTTTTTAACTTCAGAACCAATTATTTATATTGTCGATATATTATAGTACAATGATAGACAATAGACAGAACTATCTCGCTTCTATTAAATAAAACCTAAAAATGCAACACTTGTGCTACCACTTTTTGAAGTCTCTCCTTCCCCCAGGGGAGTGAAATTAGAGGGGATCGTGTTCAGTTTCATTGAATACATCTTTTGAAAATATTTACACATTTTGAAAATATTAACACATGTAGTTTTAGATTTTTGATCCAGCGCATATTTCTCAAGATATTTGTCCGTTTCGATACTTTTCGGACACATTGTTAAAAATATTTAGTATTCAATTATTTTATGGGAACATTGTATCTCATTTTGATATGAAAATGAACAAAAGCTTAAGCTTTATTTAATCCATCATCCAAATCTTCTCCGGAAAAATAATTTGTGTTTAATGCACAAGTTATGATTATTATGCCTAACTTAATTTAACAAGCAAATCTAACTGTTTGGTCTACTCATATTAATTCTGTCTTTCTTTCTTTTTTTCCCTTATCCCAAAACATACAGGTTTATAATTCTTCAGACATGTAAAGCTTGTTGCGAAATCCTATCTTGCTTGCATTAGCTTTGCTGATAAGATTGAGCTGTATTTTAGTTTTTTGCCGACAAAAGACAAAAAAGCTTTTAAAAAAGTTTTAAAGTGGTTTTTGAATTTTGCACTGATTTTCTTGCACTGACGACAGCAAATTTTGAGCTGACGAAGGTGATTGTGACACATTTTAATTATGACATCTTTTTCCCTTGGAGTTTTATTTTTGCCATATTCTTCATTATTTTTCGAAACGTTATAGGTGACTTTAACACTTTGCCCAATTTTTGGTACAATTATACTTAATGTTAATTTTTTCACAGCTCAAACTAGGAATTTTCCTTTGTTCTTCACCACATAAACAGTCCTCTTGTACATAATAGTTTAAATAATGCAATACTATGTTACAAAGCAAAAATCAAAAAAAGTTATAGTTAAAGTTTTGTTTTTCAAATTCGAAAAAGCAATATTTCATCATTCAAAACGTAGCTTTTTCTTACCTTCATGAAGGTTCCGTAAGGTAAAAATTAAAAAAATAATCTTGAAATTAAAAAAATTGGTGCAAAATTAGTGAAAGGAAAAAAAATTACAAATATTTCAAGTGGTGTTAATTGTTTCGTTTTTTTAACAATCTTGAAATTAAAAAAAAATTGCAAAATTAGTGAAAGGAAAAAAAATTACAAATATTTCAAGTGGTGTTAATTGTTTCGTTTTTAAATTTTCGCTTTCGAGTCGGTAAAGATTGAATCTCGGAATCGAAATATTGTCCTATTCAGACACATGGTACCCATTAAGGTACCTCACCAAATGAAGGGTGTCCACAACCTGTAAAAATTAAAGAGTGGCGACGAACTTTTCTCAAGACAGCTTAAATTCTCATAAAATTAACTTCCAATTTACTTTTATAAAACTATACTACAAAGCTATTTATAAAACTTTTATAAAGCATATATTATGTTTTTTTTCACTTTTATTTTTTCCTATTGCGAGTTATTGCGCTACGCTATTTGTCGCCAAGCTTTAGGCCGCTGCAGGGAAAGTTCGCCTATCTTTTCTTCGCTGTTGTACCAGCATAGCCGCTGTCGGCCACTGTTTTGAACACTTATTGTAATCACATGCCATTAAATTTGCTTTTATAACTTAACTTCATCGTTCTTTGTGTGTTTTTGCCTCATATAAGAACATAAACTTTGACGCCATCTAGCGATTTTGGGTTTTGTTTTCGATCATGCATTCTTTGATCAAAATTGTTTTTCTGGGTGTGTACTATCACTTCCTAAAATTTTTCCCAACTTTTTAGAATCACCCTGTATATATATATATATATATATATATATATATATATATATATATATATATATATATATATATATATATATATATATATATATATATATATATATATATATATATATATATATATATATATATATATATATATATATATATATATATATATATATATATATATATATATATATATATATATAGCACCCACCCAGTCTTGAGATCTTTTCTCTGTCACTGTGTGTGTCTATGTCGTTATATGTTTCAGTAAAAATCTTAGATTTGATGTAAGTCGACATTCACGTAATCGGTGATGCTGAATATCAGCAATAATTTTTAAATATTGTTATTCTCCTCTAACATCCGCTGATATTCAGTTGAAATTATTACTCACATACAAAGCAGAAACTTGGTAAATGGATGTGTGTCACATGTTTAAATAATGCTTATCAGGAGAGGTAAAAGATCATTTAATATTAACCTACTGGACTAAAATAATAAATCTCCTTTCACACACTCTTATTGACAACCTATCATTTTTTAATAGCCTTGGATGATACGTCGCACAAACAGAGATTTCCTCTGAAGAGATGCGCCTACCGATAACTTTGCCCGTAGTTTGTTCAGATAACAACTATCAGAAAAGATCCTCCACACTTAGCTAGTGCGAGACTTTTTAAAGATAACACACGAGCGTTTCTAGATCAGACATTTGTCGAATGTCCAATGAAAGTGAAACTATCGCGATCAGCTTTATTTTTATTACCACGTTCTTACTTGCGGACTACCTTTGTAGGCGAAATATTTAAATATTTAATTTGAATTTTTTTTTTAATTTTTATTTACGTATGTATTGCATAATAAAACATGATATTAATGCATTAATACTTAAAAACAATTTTTGTTAAAATCGTAAGAGGGTTAAACGTGGCTAAAAAAACAATTAAAAAAAACGCATGTTACAAATAATAATTTTTTTTGAAAATTTCGTTTGCTTTTAAGTGTTTTTAAATAGCGAAATTAAACTAGACATATTATTATTTTTTAAATAATTTACAGCCAATATCGCAACGCCTTTCGCAAAAACGATCAAAATATATGAATATTTTTAAAATTTTGGTTCGTTGATATAGCTAAAATTCGGTCAGTTAGGGTAGTCTTCTCTTTAGACACCTATACCGAGAACATTTATGCAAAATATTAAGTAAATAGGGTAGACAGATTTTAAAATAACATATTTAAAACTTGTGGAAACAATTAGAAAACACGCTCTGAGACTAAAGGTCGAGTTACGGACAGTGATTTGTGAACTTATGGGGATGTAGTTTTTTAAATTTTCCAAACTTCTATTCTAATTAAGAAGGAAACTGAATTCAAATTGTTTTAGAAACTATTAAAAGTGAATTTTATTATGGAAGAAATTTCATATTTGGTGGTTTAATCATAACTAAATATTATGTATTATTAGTATATTTTCTTACTTCATATTATTATTATATATAATTAGGCATAAATAAATATATTAGTATAATTATATATAATTATAAATATATTATTATAAAATATATATATAATATATATAATAATATATAAATATATTAGCCTAAAATAAATATTAAGGTACCTTAAAATTTACCGTATCAGTTTGTAAAAGATAGATATTGCAATTGAAATTTCGGCACCTCTCCAACAGACTATAAAGTTCGAATTTTATATAGAACTTCTATGCCGAATAAAAATAAAAGTTTCCATCATTTTTTAATCGCTACAAGCAGCTTTTATTGTCATTTTTTTAATAAGAGAGAAATGATTTAATTTGCAAAATAAAACAAATTTTTGAATTTTTTGATAAAAGTCGAAATATTTTAAATTAAAAATCACAATTTTTTTGGCAAAATACATTTTTGAGAAATTTTATGAAATGTTCACAAAAAAATGGGGGGGGGGGAATTTTTACATGAAAACATGAAAAGAATGTTAGAAACATGAAAAGATACATTTTTATACTAAAAAAAAAAGGAAGGTATAAATTAACAAGAGAAATCTCGGATACGAAGAGGTGGCGATTGGGCGAAGGAACAAATACATTTTGTACAAAACATTTCCATGTACAATTCAAAACTGAAATCCTTTACTAGAGTATCCTCGTTTAGATGAATTAAACAAAACTTAATGAAATCAAGGTAACCTGAGAAAGACTTTTTGGCGATACTGAAATCAAACTTTTATCAATGTTATTGCTAACTGAAAATGCAAGAAAATAAAGGAAAATTTTAAGCAATACACATCAAACAAAAAAGTTTTCTTATCTGACAACAATTTCTTCTTAGTAATACTAATGTTAAAATTTAAGACTTTTTTTCAAATAATTACAATGAATTTAATATTAAACTTTTAAAAAATTTAAATGTTTTTTAAAAAAAATAATATTATGTTTAGGTGACTTAGAGCCTGTTCTTCAACGTTGCTGTTTATCTGGAGAGTCATGGGCTCGGAATCACACAACATGCACGGGTCCAAGCGACATGACAAACTTGCAAGCAGCAGACAGGCTGACATGTCTGACCACTCTCTATATATGCTGCATAAGAACTCACAGGAAAACCCACTGCGAAAACGGTAAAAATGCAGCTAAAGCCAAAAGACAATGTCTTGTTTCGCCTGAAGAAGGTGGGGAAACTTATAAGGTATCTATCTCATTTACTTTTCAACTTCCTTTCTTACTGCTACAGAAAAAAGAACAAAAAAAGAAGAAAAAAACATTAATAAACTTCGTAATCTAAAAGTTCAAGCTTAACAGCACATCAATTTAATCTCTAGGCTTGCTACTAAAAGAAACAAAATTATTGGAAAGAGTGACTAAGAAAAATACTCCAGGCACCAGCAAGCTGTTCCGATTGTTCAGCTATGGCCCTCATTCTATGTGGTACCCATTTGGAAAATATAATATGACCAATTTTATTTTGTTGTTATTATTATTATTATTTTATAATTTTCTGGCTCAATCACCGCATTTGGACATACCTAGAGTTAAATACTATAGCATAAATGCATAGTCCGTTTAAGCTTCTCCAACCACCTATAGTGATTGTTCTCAATCACACAATGAGTGCTATTATTAAATAAACCAATACATCTGCGGCGTAACTACCACTACGAAAATTAAACATCAATTCACAGGTATATAAGACATGCTAACTTGATTCAATCACGAGGTACCTTTTGATAGATGAAGGTTAGCATTGTCGATAACTCCGCCCCCCCCCAAATTGGTGACCTCCGGACGTGATTTGAACATGCAGTAACGCCTACTTCGTTGGATGGTCCACATTGAACGGTTGACTTGCTGCTTGTGACTGCGACATTATCCACCTCCTCACGCTGTTGCTGCTCAGTCTCTTCTCGATATGCTCAACGTCAGCCTGCATACACTCGATTGCTAATGACAACACAGGAGCGACTACGACTGTGAAGTTAATACAACTCTCACATTCAGCACTCAAAAACCCGATGACCTTAAAATCAGCTCTCCCGGTCTTTCACAAGTACAACAACTAGTGGTATCCGCTCATCGAATTCTTTCCCTAATAAAATTCTGGTGGGGGAGTACTGTGGCGTAACTACCACTACGAAAATTAAACATCAATTCACTGGTATATAAGACTTACTAACTTGATTCAATCACGAGGTACTTTTTGATTGATGAAGGTTGGCATTGTCTATAACTCCGCCCCCCACACATCAAATATCAAAATAATTTTTTGATACATCAAAATTCGAAATAAAGATTAACTGTACTCTCATTCGGCACTAAAAATGCTGCTGTTGCTCGTGGACAATCCGAAATCATCCAAGATCATCCTGAACCAAGAAATTTTCGCCAGATTAATTTTGCAAATTAGTAATTATTAATTAAGATTTATTTTATAAAGTACTTATAAATCACTTATTATAAAGTACTTATAAAGTACTAATAAAGTACTTTTGATTCATCCATTCAAGTTCAAATACCTTTTTTGAACTTGTTGTGGATGACACTTGATGTTAATACAGTTTTTTTCAAATATTAATTCATTAATTAAATTTAATTAATTAATTTTAGCTTTATATGGGTGAAAAAATTTTAATTATTTAATAAAAAGGGACGAAAATAAAATTTTTCCTTGTTGACTTAAGTATGAATTGACTTTGAAAATTTTTTTTTTAGATATTGCTTGTTTTAATTTTAATTACCGATGTATCTATTTTATTTATGTTTATGGAAACACGTTTCAAAAGTGTAGACAAAATACAGACTAGGTTTAAGATAAGGCTACTATACTAGGTCTAATTCAGGGGCTATAGTTTAAGATAGTTTTTTAAGCTACTAATTCGATGACGTCAACTCAGTAGCGTACGCAGAATTTTTTCAAGGGGGGTGTTCATAATTTTCTGAAGCTACTAAAAGAAATTCGAGTATGTAATAAAGCACTATTATTTCCTTAATTTAGACAGCTAGACAGTTTTGACTTTTTATTTAGACAACATTGTTTAGTTAAATTTTTATTTGATTTTTTAAGTTTAAGAACATAATGTAATATCTTCTCGCATGTAATATCTTCTGAAAAAAGTCCAATGCCATATGGGTGGGAAGTAACACTTGGAGGACCACTTTCACATTCATCAGATTTTGTTATGCTAGAAACGTTTTCTTCAACGGAAGTATCACATTTCTGTACAACAGAAAAACTTACATTGTACTCCGTTTCCCCTTTTATATAATTTTTCACCGCATCTCCAATATTCTCGAATTGTCTCAAAGACGACAGAACGTCTAAGATTCCAGAATCATCGCGTAAAGACCTCGCGAATGACAGCCAGTCTCGAAAACTATCGCGACTGGCAGAACAGAAAGGAACCAGTCCATAACAGTACCACGTGAATTTGGTTTCAAAAGTACAACCCTATTATAGTAAATGTTTTTTTCAGTATTCTGAGAAATACCGTGAGATAAAAAGGTAGGCATAAGGCAAATAAAAATATATAGTCTTAAAAAATAATACCCGCATAATTTCTACTACTAAAATGTTTATTTTTGCCATTTTGTCTGAGCTCAAGGGGGGTGTTCAAACTCCTAAACCCCTCCCTTGGGTACGCCACTGCGTCAACTCACATTGCGTATGCTTACGCGACATTATGTTCAAGTATAAATAATTATTAAAGAGCGTACAGTACGCAAAAAAAAAAATTAATAATAATAATAATTTTTAAGAAAACGGAATACCCTGAATAACTTTCAATCTAATGATTGGATCTTTACGTATGTAGGACTCAATCTTAATGATTTGGGGGGTGGGCTCACATATGCTAATTACTTTTTGCTTATTTCACTACATCTTACGAAGTTATTAAGGGAAATGAAATTTTTTTGATTAAAATTTTAAAAAATTTCGTTTATCAGAAGACAATGCAAAAATTAATTTTAGTAAATATTTATTATTTTTTATTATTTTGTTTAATAATATTCGAAAACATTTTGATTGGTAAGATATAAATTTTTCTCGTCATTTTAAATTATGTATTTCTGTATGGCAAAATGCGAAATTTGTGAGAAATCGGTAGAATAGTTCCCGAGAAATCGAATTTTAAAGAAGCCATATATTTAAAATTCGATTTCTCAGAATATATTCAGCCGATTTCGCTCAAATAATGTATTTTGGCACCTAAAACTGCACACTTTAAAATTACTATTCAAATAACACAATAAACGTTTACATAATAAATAATAAAAATAATAAATGTTCAAAAAAATAATAAATTTTTACCAAAAAATTTTTTTTGTAAACAGAATGTGTGTTTTTGTGTCTGATTTTATAACTTAAAATATCCTCTGCCCTAATTAATAATCATATTTGCTTTTACCCTCTTGAACCTTTAATAATGAGTCCTAGAACGTGAAGATCCGATCATTAGATCAAAAGTTATTCAGTTTCCGATCATTAAATCAAAAATTATAAGTTTCTTTTTTTTTTTTTTTTTGCTCATTGCACAATCAATTCTTCTTCAAACTCGACTTTCATCACAGAGAGAGAAGAGAATAGTCTAAAGTTAAATTTAAAACATTGCCTTTAGTTAAACTGAACAAAAAAATTACTTTTTCGAACGTCTTTCTCGAATGGACTAATTAAATATTTTGAATAATCTTTAGAATCGAGGGCTGAATTTTCTCTATAAAACCACCATGCTAATTTCGGTTCCCAGCGTATAGGAAAAGAATTAACGGTCACCCCCACCACTAGGTGACAAATTATAAGAAATGGCGATTAAAAAAAAATTGCCTGACAATCACCATCAGATCACAAATTTTATCACCGAAAATGCACCCCCAAGTTCATTTTTAAATAATTATGAAATTAGGAATATTTTATAATATTCAAAAAATTACTTTATTTCACGCTTGTTCATTTCATTTTAGAAATGAACTTTTTAATGTTTACCATATTTTGAGAAAGGCTTCAAAAGAAATGCTTTACATTTTTAATGTCAACAAATTTCTTAATCTTTTGAAACTTTCGGGTTTTGAAAAAAGAGACTAAGTTAAATTATATAAAAAACAACGTTTAAAATCACAAATGGTGAAATTTTTATTATTAAGCTTTTCGATTTCACGTGGTGGTTCAGGGGGTAGAGAGCGCTCACCTACCAATGTGGTGTACGGGATTCGAATCCCAGTGACGGTTATTCGTTTAGAATTCCGTACCAGGATCACATCGTGCTAACGTAAAATAGCCTCAGTGGTAGACGGATCATGGGTAAGAGTTCTCTTGTCGTTAAACTAACCGTGAGAGGGTTTAGCAGTTTTCCTCTCCAAGTTACACAATTGCGGGTAAATTCCATCAAAAGGTCCTACACGAAAACATATTTCTCTTAATACTTGATCCAGGAGTTGCTTTGTCTTTTAAATTGGGTTTAAAATTACAAGGCTACGGAGTTGAACATTGGTAGTTGTAAACTCAAAAATGGTGGGTTTCAACAATGGTCATGTAATTTGAAATACGATAAAATGATTCCTCTTCTTCAGTAGATTAAATGGCAAGGATGGTAAAACAGAGATGATTTAATCCTAAAGAGATTACGTCATACTAAAGAGATATATACATATACAGTTAAAGGTAAAACATTTAAATGATAAAAAATTAAAAAAGAAAAAATAATGATTTCCAAAGTTTTGACAAATGTAGTATGGTAACAAGATCATTAACAGTAGATCTTTTATCTTTGATAACGCAGTATTCCTCTCAAAATCCAGGTTAACGCATGAAATACATTTATGAATGATAATTATGTCTCAAATTAAGAACTTCACCGTTAATCAAAAGCAAAACATTACAGAAGGCCATAGGCTCTATTTTTCTTCATCTTATTTCATTCTTCTATTCATAATATTATCACAAATACGAGAGTTGCTATTTATATTTCTGGCCTTGGCAACAGTAAGTGTTGCTAGGCGACCGCAGACGATTTTTATCGAAAGTTTGATATTTTGAAACATAAATTCAGCAGACGATTTACCATTATAGCTTCATTTGTGCTGTTGACAGTAAATTGAAAAGTTCTTCTCTTTCAAAAAATGGAATTGAATCGTGAACATTTTCGTGCCATTATTTTTCATAACTTTCGACATGGATTGTCAAGACAAGAGTGCTTCGATGAACTTAACTCTTTATTCAGCGATAAAGCGCCATCCTACAGCACTGTAAAAAATTGGTATAACGAATTTAGTCGTGGTCGATGTTCGATCCAGGACGAATCCCGTGCAGGTCGTCCAAAATCCGTTGTTGTGCCAGAAAAAATCGATGCTGTGCGTGAACTGATAAAGCAAGATCGTCATGTGACATACCGTGAGATAGAGGCGTCTTTGGACATTAGTATGACTAGCATCAATAAAATATTGCATGAACATTTGAGCGTAAAATTTTTTTTTCGCGTTGGATCCCGCATAATCTGACAAACGCTCAAAAAAAAGGCTCGTGTCGATTGGTGCAAGGAAATGTTGGAAAAATACGTTCAAGGTACATCAAAGGCTGTGTATAACATCTACACAGGTGACGAATCATGGATCTATGCATATGAACCGGAAACAAAACAGCAATCAACTGTATGGGTCTTCCAAGACGAAGCAAAACCAACAAAAGTTGTTCGAGGAAGAAGCACATCGAAGCATATGATTGCCTGTTCCTTCGGCATTAACGGTCATGTGGCAACAGTGGCGTTAGAGCAACGCAGGACGGTCAATTCTGAATGGTACACGACCATTTGTTTGCCAGAAGTCATCGGAGAAATTCGAAAAAAGCAGAAGAACAGGCGAATCATTCTTCATCATGACAATGCGAGCTCTCACACATCGACTCAAACAAAGGCATTTCTAACGGAGCGAAAGATCGAACTGATGGGTCATCCGCTGTACAGCCCTGATTTGACACCCAATGACTTCTTCTTATTCCCACACATCAAAAATAAATTACATGGACAACGATTTTCGACCCCCGAAGAAGCGGTTGATGCATTCAAAACGCATGTTTTGGAGTTACCTCAATCGGACTGGAAAAAGTGCTTTAAAAATTGGTTCAAACGCATGCAAAAGTGTATTGATCATCATGGAGAATATTTTGAAAAACAATAAAACCAATTTCGATCCTATATATTTGTTTTTTCATTATTAAGCCAGAAATATAAATAGCAACCCTCGTAATTACTCTGGCACTATAATAAGTGGCTAATGTATTAAAAAATGGCAACTGTAAAAAAGTGCTGCAACTGGTGTCCCTGGGTATAGGACGAAAATTTCTTAATTTTTGCCCTATATCTTAGCACAGACGGTTCTGGAGTTATAAGAACACCCATGGTTGATATTTTTTCCTTTCCAGGATTGCTGCGATGGATGCACTCTGGGATTGCAAGCTGAAAAGATGAGGATGCCTTGTTCTTTTTCCCGTTTCACTTTCGGAAGTCCCTGGGATGAAGCTTTTAGAGAATGTTGTGAAAATCCCTACTCTGCTCTTGGAACTTCACCCCAAGTCACGGGTCTGTAATTTTTACATTACATTGCAAGGAAATGCACATTGCATCCTGATAAATTTTGTTCAATTGATAGGATTTTCATAACGACAATCATAATGGTACTGTGACATAACTTAAATATGCATATTAAACGGTGCAGGCGATGTTAAAAATTGACGAATCTGACACAAAAACGCATTTTTTTTTCTTTAAATAAATAAAACTTTTTAAGATGGAGTTCAAATATTAGATGTTACCACGATGTCGGAAGTGTGGCCAGAAATTGAACTAAAATTTGCTTTAAATACGTTTTGCGTATTAGGCAAAATTATTGGAACTATTTGAGGGAATCAAAGTATCTTTGAATTCATTCACAAAAAAGTACGTTTTTGGGTCAGATTTCATTACTTAGAGATGGCCTGTCTGAAGGGCAAAAGAGCTTGACTTACCTCCAAACCATACTTTTATTTAAATTCATGAAAGAAGAAAAATTATTAAATCCAAAAACAAACGAGAAGATAAAACAGACAAAAAAATTTTAATGGTTTAATGAAAAGGATTTAAAAAAAGCTAAAGAAAACAATTAAAAAGTTTGAAGGTATAAAAAATGTTAAAAACAATTTTCTATGAACAAAAAAATTTAACTACATTTCTAATTAAGGTTAAAGTAAGGTTAATATTTAAGATATGTTTTTCAAATCATTAAGATCTACTTAGTAAGTGTAATTCCGATCATTGGATAAGTTATTCTGGTTGTAACTTTTTATTTATTTATAAAGAACGTGAACTGTGCACATTGATTTTCAATTTCATTAAACTGCTTCAATGCATTAGACATTAAATAATTAAAATCAAAAGAATGGTTTAAATAATTTTAATTATTTATCTAATTTTTTTAGTTTGTACACATAATACTTATTTCATTTAAGTGTTCTTCCGTTTTTTGCAGTCAACAGTGAATGTGAAGTCAACAATCCATGTAGTCAAAAGTGCGAGGTGGTAGCCAATCAAATCAGATGCTCTTGTTATCCTGGCTATCAATTGTCTCAAGATCTA
This sequence comes from Parasteatoda tepidariorum, assembly GCF_982258835.1. NCBI lineage: Eukaryota > Metazoa > Arthropoda > Arachnida > Araneae > Theridiidae > Parasteatoda > Parasteatoda tepidariorum. Next base: position 74,701,781 of record NC_141755.1, on the reverse strand, counting down.
ACTACCTGTAATGGTATGTTAAATTAATAAGTTGATTCACAATCGAACTATAATAAATTATATTTAACCAAACCACGTGACCATAATGTATTGATTCACTGTTCTTCACTGCTACAATGCTTTTAATTGTTAAATTATTGATGTCTAAGTAATGCAGCGCAATCGTAACAATGTAGTTATAATGTAGTTGTAGTTTATTTACGTCGCACTAGAGCTGCACAATGGGTTATTGGCGACGGTCTGGGAAACATTCCTGAGGATCATCCGAAGACATGCCATCACAATTTTGATCCTCTGCAGAGGGGATGGCACCCCCGCTATGATGTAGTTATAAACAATGTGACGGTGAACTATATGGTCACCATTGTATGTACTTTTTTAGTTAGTTTTTTTACAAGGATTCCTAAGTAATATACCATTTGGTATTGATAATATACCATTGTAATATACCATTTGCTATTGATAATATACCATTGCAATATACCATTTGCTATTGATTAGGTTTGTTGTTATCAACTAAGTAACACACCTGAGTGTATCATTTGATTTGTCCAATTCTCTATCTCTTTGTTTCAGATGTGAATGAATGTTTATTGGGGACGCATTCCTGTAATCCTTCGAGTGAAACTTGCGTCAATGCCATTGGTGGATTTCAATGTGTTGCAAATCCAAATCTACCTCCAAGGCTAGGTCCATGCCCTCCTGGATATACGTACAATCAAGAGAAGCGTGCTTGCGATGGTAAATACTTTTTATGTGTTTGGAATGTTTTAGGACCTATGTTATTTATCTATTTATTTATTGTTTCTTTGATGGTAATAGTTTACAATCGGAGGTCCCTCTTATATTTAAGGATTTTAAAATAAACCAGTATACAGTAGAGTGCCGATTATCCGAAAGCTCATTTTCCGGATTGTCTGATTATTCGGATCGTTCAACGATTATGTGTTTTCCCACCTTCTCCAAAAAAGGAAACTTTTCCTCGCGAAAATGTTTCTTTATTTTAAGAACATCAGTAAGGGGACGAAAAATGGCTTCTTTGGTTACTTTGTGACCTTGAAAGGAACATCACGTTTCTTATGGCGAGTTTCAGTGTCGGTGGCATGTAGTTTCTAATAAAGGAATAGGTTTCTAATGAAATTTAAAAAAATTAAAACTTTTAAACACGTTGCTTGTAATATGCTATAATTGGCCCTACTACTATCAATTCTACTCCTAGAAAAAGTTTGAACGGTTTGTTTTTAACTGTTTACAACTAGTATGGTTTCAAAAACATAATAACGAAATTTAACAGGACATTGTAGCTAGGCTTTTCGTTAGGTAATGGGCATTGGAGTGTACAGGTCACAAATTGAGAAGTGTAGAAAACTCCTCATGTGTTGAAGGGAATGGGTGAAATATTGTAATGTCAAATCTAGAACTCGACCCCCATTCTGACCATCAAGTGACTAACCGATTAACTCTCTCGGTTATAAGATGTACCCTGCTGCATGGAACTAAGTTGCTTCATTAGATGGACCTAATTAGTGTGATAAAATTCTTGTTGTTCTTCTATATTAGGGTAAAGCATTTAATAAACAGTTTTTCTCACTTTTAACAGTTTGAATACCGTCTTAATTAGAGCTACTTGAGGTGGGCTTATAGGTGGGCTTAGCTGGTGCAATAAAATTCTGATTGTCTAACCGTTTTAGGTAAATGCAGTTACAAACGGTTTTTCTAACAGTTAACTGTTTGAATACCATCTTATTTATAATTATTTGACTGTTTTGTTTGAATATGGTAAAAAATTAATTATAAAAATTGTTATTGAGTCATTTATTGAGAAATTTGGCGTATATAAATATTTTTAGACATAGATGAATGTCTGCATCCAATATGTCCACGAGGACAAAGATGTCTGAACAGTATAGGATCTTATAGATGCCTTACGATCAACTCAACAGCTACAAGCCAGTGTCCAAACGGATTTACATTTTCATCGGATAATGGCAGATGCATTGGTAAGGCAGTATCTTAAATTTGTTTTATTTATTTATTTTAATGAAAATCCCGTGAGAGAGGACAACATTATTTTAAATTTTGTCGCTAGACGTTGACGAATGTCGCCAAGGAGAAGATGATTGCGACAGGGAGAGAGAGATTTGCCAGAACTCTTACGGTGGTTACCAGTGCGTAGAAAAACCTAGAAAGAATAGGAACTGCCCAGCTGGCTTCAAATGGGATGAAAATAAAGACAACTGTGAAGGTAAAAGTCTAAATTAATTGTTCATTTCAGCAGTGAACAACATTTTATAGAAAAATATTCCTTGAGTAAATACTTTGTAAAGAGTTATATTTTGAGCATTACTTAAAATATATATGTATGGAGCAATAGTTTGTAGAAAAATTTATATTTAGCAGCTCATTCTTAAATTTTATTCATTAAGCAAAAAATTGCAGCAGAATATGCAATAATCAATAATTTTAAAAAATACATTGAACTGCGTTCAGAATTAAAATATAGCCAAATCAGCAATTTTCAGAAATATGAACGTTTCGTAATATGCAGGAAAATGTCCCGTATCCTACATCTGAGAAATATAAATTCATTTTTGTTGCTCGCGGCACAATACAAAAACTGATAAAATGTCATTGTCAAAAGAAGGTTTTGAAGGTTCATTAAAATAGCAGCGCAGTTATGATCACCTTTCACAAAAATGTTTCATTGTTATTTTAGTATTTGTAGTAACTTATTTTTAAAAATAATATTTTTTTAAAGCAGAAAAATGTGACTTTTTACAGACTTAACACCAATTTACGCACGAACGTTTTTTTTTTCTTCAAATTTTTAATTATAAATTCGAAACGCTCAGGAAAAAAAAAAAATTGCGTTTTTCGATGTATTCGCCAAGTAGGAATGGGTTTAACTTTAAAATTTTTGATTTTTATTTAGTTTTCTTAAACTTTTCCAGTATAATTCGGAAGCTAGGCTACTTATTGTAAATATTTTTAGTCATCCTCTATTGCATGTAAAAATTTCATCTGAGTGTACGATTTTAGCTATATTTGTAATGTACTCCTTTAATAAATATCACAATGTCAACACTTTTACATTCATTTTTCTAAAATTCAAATTTTAAAAAAATAGATAGTCACCAGTAATCAAAATTTTAAAAAAATAATAAAATAGCAAATTAAAGTAAATTTTTAAAATTTAGTTCCGCGCTTTTGTAATTAAATTAAAGCAATCTACACAAACACATCCTTAACTATTAAAAAAAAAACATACCATATTGTACATTAATCGCTTTGGTTATATTATCAGCTTCTAAACAGTGTTTTTTGAAAAGGATTCCGTTTTTTGCTTTTTCTCTGAAAAATATTAATGCTTGTGTACAGAATGTCTTAGTCTACGTAATCCGTTTTATGTTATCCTCTGTGCTTAAAGTATGTCTTCGTCATTTTGTTTCCGTTCTTGTTTGTCATTGCAATCAGACGTCGATGAGTGCAGGGAAGATCTTCACAATTGCAACCAGGCAGACGATGTCTGTAGGAATACTATGGGAGGTTATGAGTGTGATCCTAAATGCCCCCTCACCATGGGATTCGACCCACTGCAGAACAAATGCGTTGGTAAGTTAATTCATTTACTCATTTTTACTTTCGTTAATCCTAATATATTATTTTTCTTAAAAGTAACCAAAACTATGTGAAATTAAATTACGTTCCGTATGTTATGTTGAATAAGGACAAAATGTTTTTAAAAAAAATTAGTTAAAAGTTTTTTTTACTTATTTTTTTTCTCGAACTGGAGAAATATAATCATATTTTGTAGAGAATTTTAAAAAGCAATTTTAATTACAATAGAGAAGACAGTAGATATGGAGTAGTTGACACTTGACAAGAGAAATCTAATACTTTAAAAGCATTTTAAAAAGCGCATGACACCTGAACATGTGGCAACACACATGACATCTGACATCTCACTAAAGAGGAATGCAGTATATCAAAATTAGTTCGATAGTTAGATGAAATTTGAAAATATTTCATATAATTGCAATTTACTTCCTCCTCTCAATTTCCCATTGTCGAACAAGTTTTTTTTGGTTTTTGATATCACCATCCTCGCTTATTATTCGTTAGATTTTGATACCATTTTTCACATTCCAATGTGCGCGTAATTTTAATTTCTTTTTGACAAGGGTTCTAACAAAAGATATTAAAGTCGGTCGTTAGAGAAATACAAAAATATTTTTTACAAATAAAAGCATTTAAATCACTGATACTTCGTATACTACTTCTGGTAATATTATTATTTTTATTTAGTGGATGAAGAGACAAATAAATTTTCTGATAAACAGTTCAGTTACGTTGTACTGACATACAATGCACCGGTATTTAATTCACTCTGGTGGTGCAGTCGGTTAAGGTGCCGCTCTCACCAAAGGTTGGAGACCTGGGGGTTGTGCGTTCGGTCCTGGTGGCCAACAAAGCGTGTATGCGCATCAAAATGCAAGTCGAATCTATCGTAGCAGACAATTCTCTTTTTGGTTACGGTGTGAAATATTAAGAGAGGGGTACCAGCTCAGGTGCTGTCCACTTTGTCTGACCAGGCTCAAAATTACGTGACCTTAGCACCATGGCCACTTAAAGATAGAGCCCTGAAAATTGTCATCATTGAATGATGATGATGTACTGTCATTCATAATTAAAAACATTTATAAATATAATTTACAGTACAAAACAAAATTGATAATAACTGACTATTATATTAATCTTCATTGTTTAATATGGACTCATGAGTTATAGTTTAACTATTTTTAATTGCAGAACTAGATATGTGCTCATCAAATTTACACAACTGCAAATCTGATGAGATATGCGTACCAGTCTCTGATAGTTTTCGATGTGTACCAAAAAGTGTTACTGACAACTGTGAACCAGGTTTTAAACCAATTGTCCAAACAGATGGATCTAAAAAATGTGAAGGTAAATCAATTTATAAGCTTGTCATTCACAAAAATTGTATTCTTAATTAGCAGTCAACATTACTTGATGGAAAATTGACTTCATTTCTTCATGAATTTATTTACTTGCTTAAAGATGTGAATGAATGCGAAGAGTTTCCGGGCATTTGTGAAGACGAGTCTAAAGTCTGCAGGAATGACGTAGGAAGTTACAAGTGCGTTGTTCCACTCTTGTTGGAGCCTCTAGTCGAAAATTGTGCTCCAGGATTTCGATTCAATCAGTCAAGGAAAAAGTGTGTTGGTAAGTAAAGGATAAATCTACGAACTAGTAATGCTATTGTACTGCTTTCAGGAGAACTACTCCAGACATCCGTCTCGCGTCGTGGCGGTTACTATAGTTACGAGAAGAGGTCACTTTGAATAGGGGTGTGGGGTGAATAGTTTTGTTTTAATCTTATCGTAGGTCGTCATAAGTAAACCAACCGGCACCTACCTTCCTCCATTTCATCCCCCATTAGCAATGTGCTCTCACTTGTTACCATAGCAGCAGGCAGCCCCAGACTTTCAGTCTGGAGGGGTTCTCCTCAAAGCCGCACTATACTCAAGTTCATTTTTTGCATAAGTAATTTGTGTATCATAAAATTAGGTGGAAAAATCTTTTTAACAAAATTGTTTCAATTAAATTGTACTTAATACAAGAAGCAATGATTTTCATTTTTTACAATTTATTAATGAAACTTCAGCATAAATCAAAATATTTTTTGCTATGTTTACTTGCGTCTTCATTATAAATATGAATATGAAGAAAATAAAAGGGAAAATAATGTAGATAATTGTATTTATAAAATAGAATCTTGTGTTAGTATTTTATATTTAAAAATATTAGGAAGGGGGAAAAATCTTTTTGAAGAAATTATTTCTATTAAATTATACTGAATACAACAAGCAATGATATTCATTTTTTGCAATTTATTAATGAAACTTTAGCATAAATCAAAATATTTTTTGCTACGTTTACTTGCACATTCATTATAAATATGAATATGATGCACTGATTGAATGGTTATCTATTATTAGTTTTTGTACTTAATAAAATTCGGTAACCAAAATATTTTTAAGAAATTATTTCTATTAAAGTATGCTCAATACAAGAAGCGGGACTTTTCTTTATAATTTAATAGTAAAGCTCTTGTATAAATCAAAATATTTTTTGCAACATTTACTTGGACATTCATTATAAATATGAATAAAGTGGATTTAAAGCAACAAAAGAAATAAAATTAGAATAGAGTCAATTTATTTTACCCATTTTGTTATTGTCTAAAACAGACATGATATAATTAAATTGAGATACTGAGAATAAATACACGTACTAAAAAACTTACACTTCTAAAAAGACTAGTTTCACAGTTGTTGCTTAACGTTAGCATCATTATAATGAAATAGTTACAACTTCTTTCAAATACTGATCTGACCGGCGCGTTCTTCTATTAGATATTATTTCTTTCATCGTTTTTTTATGCTTGATTATTCTGTATAAAACAACTAAACAGACTAATTTGACTATCTCTTTATACTTATACAGTAAAAAATTCCGGATCAAAATACGGTAAAAAAATATACGTTGCTGGTACTTTTTTCCGTAAAATCCATATTTACCGGCACATGTGGAGGAACAAAAAAACCTGATATACCGTAATTTTTACCGTCATAATTACTATAAAATCACCGAATCTCTCTAATTACATAAATATCAGTGTAAAAATTACTGCATAATATTTTACGTTAAAAAATGGATTTTACGGTAAAATGGAATTTACGGATAATGCACCCAAAGTTCTGGTACCTTATACCGCAATGATCCGGAATTTTTTACTGTGTATAAGCCTCGAAGTTGGCACTTAAAGTTATAATCAGAAATAATTGTCATTCTATGAATTTTTTTTAAAATTAGATTTCCTTTTCAAACAACACTTTAATCGGAACAAGATAATTCAGCGGGACTGGTCATGGTGGCCGTTTGAACGGCGTTGAGAAAATCTTAATTCGTGCAAAACATTCGACATCTTGCTGTTCTAAATTTTCGCTAAAAGAGAGACATTCTAAGATTAGTCGACATCTGTTTGTTGCTCTTGAAACCTTCTTTTTTGTTTAAAACACTAAAGGACTCCTTTTATTTACATTTTTTCCCTCTAAGATGTCACTAACTCAATGACTTAGTAAAATAAACGAATGTCTTATTATTAAATAAGATTGAAATTAGATCTTCCTCCAAGAAATCACAATTTTTTTAAAATGTCACTTAGAACTTTATTTTTTTTTATTAAGCTCTTCTTTTTAGTAGTTGAATCTAAATTTTGATAATAGGTATCCTATTTTCTAAAATAATTCCTTTAGTTTGAATTTTTATTTTAGTAAATTGTTCTTGGTTTGAAAATAAGAATAGTTTATTTTTTAAGGCACATATCCTGGGTGTTGTAAGACTTGATAGCAAAATGTGTTTTGATATCAATATCTGCATACATTTTTTATAATTGATATTATATACACCGAAGAGCTATTACATTATGACCACCCCCTCTATAACGATGGGCTCGCCCAGGTTTTCATGGTTTCCCGCCCAAGAACAATGTTTTCATGGGGCATATTAGGACCCATAATCCTCATAGAACAATCCCTGACGTCTGTAAGCTACTTGTACATAGTTACAGACCAGGTTCACCCATTCATGGCAACAGTTTTTCCTGCGGGGGATGGTGTTTACCAACAGGATAATGCACCATGTCATAAAGGTCGAATCGTCATGGATTGGTTCGAGGAACATGCCAGTGACTTTCAAGTCATGTCTTGGCCCCCAAATTCACCTGACCTTAATCCAATAGAGCATTTGTGGTCCTACTTGGAAAACCAAATTCGTGCTGCCACTTTACCCCTTCGCAATGTGAGGGAATTGCAGGACCAGTTGGTGAGCGCTTGGTACCAGATACCTCAGACTACCTATCAGCACCTTGTGGAATCAATGCCACGGCGGGTGCTAGCAGTTTTGAGGGCTAAAGGTGGTCCTATATGTTAGTAGCAGGGTGGTCATAATGTAATGGCTCTTCAGTGTATATGCAGCTTCAAAATACTGTGACCAGATAATTAAAGAAATTACTGTATACGGAACTCAGTGTTGTTGTTAAAAGGCAAATGTTAACTTTGAGCAAAACTTTTTTCGAAAGAGGTATTTTAAATTTTTCCAGTGCTATATCAACGATGTATGTAAACTCTGTTTAGAAAACTGAATTTAGTGACTGTTTCCTCTTATAGATATTGATGAGTGCTTAGAAAATCTTGACAACTGCAGCAGGGTAAATAAAAATTGTATCAACATAGATGGCAGCTTCGAGTGTGTAGATCAACCACCATTTCGCATCTGTCCTCCAGGATACAGACAAAATCCTCGAAATGGAAGTTGCGAAGGTATTCTAATATACGAAAAAACTTTGTTAGAATTATACAAGAAAATTAATTACATTGTTTGTTCAGATAACAAAGTCTACGAATCTACTAAGAAACATGCATTAATTTAATCGATACAAAATAGTGGAAAATCGGAAAATATATTCCAACATCATTAAAACACTTCCAGCTAGCCTTACAAAAAGCTTTATTCAGAATGTTCTTTGAAACCTTGATGTAAGTCTTTTCTTGACTTAGCCAACTGTCCTAGAATGCTGTCCTTTTATGGGAGTTTACAAGTTTTGGAACAGGAAAACCTATGGTGGAGCTACGTTGGAACTTAAAAAGACACCTTACCGCTAGAGAAACTTTTAATCGCTAATTCTCTTTTACCTTCATAAGTAATTTAAAAAATTCAAAGTATAGAAAAAATAAGAACAGACAAACCTAGAGTTGGCCATAAAGTTAAATTGCCGAAAAAAAATTCAAAATATCAAAATGCAAGCAAATTGTAGGAAGAGAGCTTCCCCATTGCATAATTCTAAGTTATCTTCTTAGAATTTTTTTTCATTTTGATATCTTACAAATTTGTTTGCAGTAATTGAAATTTCATTATGACCTTCTAGATTTCTTTGACATCTTCACAAATTTCAACAAATATCTTGTGGTACCGTTCCGATGAGTGGCCACTTTAAAGGCCATTTTTATCATAGGAAAAGTTTCCGCTGCCAATTTTCTGAGTGTCACAAAAAACTTCCAGCGTGGCAATCCACCGTGAACGGCACGGCGGCTTGCACGGGTAACAAAATGAATTCTTAAAAAAAAAAAAAATGCTTGCCCTTGTTCTCTGAATAGCCAAAGATCATCATGAAATTTATCTCGTAATTGTATAACTCTAACCTATATGACCTTCCAGGCCAAAAAATTGGTTGTAGCGAGCACAAAAGAACTCATTTTCTAATTGTCAAATCAAATGAAATTATTTTTTGTTAAATGTAATTTTTCCGATTTATGCTTTGAGAAATACCCCCGAGAAATTATTTAAGGAAAATCTTGGGTCACTTAAGGTCGTAGACATACTTTTCTAAAGATGAATATTTTTTTACACCAAAAACTGTTCCTTAGTATTGTTTCCAAATACCTACTTTACAAGTTTCCGGTTTTTCCTCTTAATAAAAGCACGATACCCAGAACATCTTATTTGCGATACTTTCCTTTGAACACGAGGCTAATCATCATTTGCTCCAAGCGATTCAAATATTTGAGGTACATTCATTAACTTTTTAAAAGTTTTTTTTTTAAGTTAACTTCTGTGCCCCACTTTTACCAATGTACTAAATATGTATCAGGGTAGCGGTGGTTCAGGATATATATCGTTCGTCTTCAAATGAGGTAACCCAAATTTGAATCCTACCAGTGGCTGGTTCTTCTTCCAAGTTGTGCAGACCACAGTGCTGACATAAAATATTCCCAGTGGTAGATGAATTATGAATTTGAATCCCTTTGCCATCCAGCTAACCGTGGGAAGTTTGTGTGGTTTTCCTCTCCATGTAACGCCAATTCGGGTTAGTTCCATCAAAAAGACCTTACGAAGGCAAATTTCTCTCCATACTTGATCCCTCGTTTTCTGGATTTTGTTTAAAATTACAAAGCTACGGAATTAAACATTTCTAGTTGTAAACTCAGAATTGGGTAATCTGTTCAGCGCCGGTTATAAATAAAATAAAAAAATGGGGACGAATTTCACAACATTATTCATTTTTAAATGTTTTAGCAACTTAAAAAAAAAAAAGTATACTCGTGTAAAAAATTAAGAGAATTTGCAGACTTAGTCGATTATCTCTAGAACTACTGGACCGATTTCAAGGAAATTTGATGTGTACATACATTGATACAGTACAAAACAAATAACCATTCAACAATTGTTATACACACGCATGATAGTGTGTAGCACGCGTTGGAGTAGGCAGGTATGTAACAGCGGTTGCAGAATAAACAACAACAAAAAAACCCAGCAAAAATGGGTTGATACGGGGTATATGGTCCCCTCTTACAGATATACAAGCTTTGCAACGTGATTTCATACTTGAAATAAGGCAGTTTATCATTTCTTGTGGCAATTTCATACCTTCCGACTCCAACTAGTATTACGCATGATCATTCCTGTGTTTTACAATTGTTGAATAGTTATTTGTTTTGCATTGTACACATCAAATTTCATTAAAATTGGTCCAGTAGTTCTAGAGATAATGGACCAAGTTTAGAAATTCTCTTAATTTCTCACAACAGTATGTTTTAAAATATTTTGTATATTCAAAGAGTTTTTGTGTTGAAATTTCACTTTTAACCATGGTTTATTGTTGTATTTAGATATCAACGAATGCTTGGAGGGTCGTCATCGATGCATGATAGACAAAGAGGTATGTCAGAATGTTGGGGGTGCCTACAGGTGTGTCCCATCATCGACACCACTACGGCCATGCCCTACTGGAAGACGGTACTCTCTCACGACCTTATCTTGCGAGGGTTAGTTAAGCAAAATGATTATTTTTACTTTTAAGTTATCGTTTGCTAATGATCTTTGGTTTGTTTTAGTTAGTCAAAGTTTTTGTATGAAAAAAATACTTTAAATTTATGCTAGAGTTCAGACCAAAGTGTTATCATTTATTGCCCCCATATAGAAAAGGAACTCGTTCCCGTTGTGGAACGGCCTTCTTCTTATAGGCCTTATAGCCTTTATGGCTTTTTTATAGGAAAAAAAATCCCTCTCCTAATAATTTTCCTTTAGGAAACAAAATCCTACGAAAATCTGTTCATATTTTTTTTCAATATTTATGTTATAAATTTAAAATGTACCTCTGAGGTGCTAGCAGCAACGTATGGAAATTGAATTCATCTAAATTTATGCGCATAAATTTATATAAATTTATCATATCGTCTAAATTTATTGAGATTATTTTTTAGAACATTTTTTGTCTTATAAAAAAATGGAAAAGTCATTGAAATATTTAGTCTGGATTACAATTTTATTGCTCTTTTCTTCTTTCCATACTTCTGTAAATTTCCAGTTGAAGCAATATTTTCTCCTTAATTAAAGAAAAAGAAAGGAAAGGAAAACAGGCTTCAAATTTAAAGAAATGTAAAAAGTTATACCTTCTATTTAAGACACGAACGCAACCTTTAAATAGTAATCCTCACAAAAAAGTTAATAAATGCAAAAACTATATTGATAGTGGTTGTCAAAAGAAAAAATGGCAGGCATTTTTGTTACAATCAAAAATTTCTACTTTAAGACAAGAAGAGAATTTAAAAAGTCCAACAAAGTTGTCCTTTTTAGAAGAAAAAGAATGTAATTGAGAAAGGGTAACAATAACTGAAATCCTCTTCATGGAAATAATCGTTCTTAAAAATGAGATGAGTAAATTTAAAAATATTTTATTTTCTATTTTTTTTATCATTTTCTTACTACTTTACTAATAAATTAACATTTGTTTCTTTTTTCCTTACAGATGATACTGTAGAAAAATGCAAATGAAACTAATTCCTCACTGGCAGAACTAAACCACTTAACCCGTCATCTCCTTATTTGTACTTTTTTTTTAATGTTGCTTTATTTTGCATGTTGTTTGTTTTGCATGTTGCTTTGTTTTGCATGTTGCTTTATTTTGCATGTACTACTACTTCCACAGATGCATGCATCATGTTGTGATGATATAACTTTTACTTTATTCCCATTTTTAAAACTAATTTTATTTTTAATCTACTATTAAAATTCTTGCATGTTTAATTTTAATTACCTTCTCTATTCCTTTACTTAAAAAATTTCATTTTTAGTTTTCCAAACAATTTTATTTTAGTCCATTGTATTCCAAGTTTTCAATTTTTAGAAAATAATTAAATTTCAAGTTTAGAAATATAATCCTTACCTACGGACATACTGCTTATATGTCCGATTTTTATTCGCCCAATTTTCTAGGGGAAAAATAATTATCAAATTATCAAAAAGAAAATCAGTTTAGAAAAAGATGCTTCTCATCGTATGAAATAATAATAATTCTGTCATTATAAAGTTCTGTAGATGCTCTTAATTTTTCTCTATTATAGTGAAAAAAGCATCATTATTAAGTAGCCATTTATCATTTACACTGAATAAATAAATCATGTTTTCCATTTATTATTTTTGAAATTTATACTGCAAATAAAGAGCCCTTTACTGAACTTACAGACAATCCTCAAACAATAGTATGAAATTTGCTTTTTATAAATTAAATTGAAAGAGCCTTTTTTTTAAAATCTTAATTGGAATAATTTCTGTCAAATATTTATTAATTTATATTCATCTCGCCTTTTAAAACTCGCCAGATTAAAAATAATATAACACTTTACATTGAAATGGAATTGGATGTAGATGAAATTGAGATCTTGTTCATCAGAACAACCATAACGCCAAAATTCATATCTCCATTTAGAGAAATGGGGGAAATGACCTCCCCAATATCCCATACACAACATCCTTCTAAAAACTTCATTATGCAAATTAGTCTGACATCATCCTGTAATTATAATGAGTGTAGAAGTGAGTAAATAAATGAATGAATGATTCAATGGGACGAGCGAAGAAAAAAACTAAATTAGTGAAGCGGCGAGTTATTATATCAATGAATCGGCGCGGATCAGGGAACCAATGCATTGCTGATTCATAGAATTAATGAATCAATACAAGTAAAATGTATCGAGAGAAAAAACTATTGTCTAAGCTTAAGAGGATGATATACCACGGGAGAAGCTTAACGTCACAAGCTCTCTTTCACCTTCATAACTAATTTAAAATTTGAAGGAAAGAAAAAGTGAATTCAGGCAATTGTATAGTAAGTCATAAATATTCAATTACTGAAGAAAAAAAATTCTAAAATATCGAAATACAAGCAAATTATTCGTCGAGAACTTTTCCATTGCGTAATCCTAAGTTATCCTCTCATAATTCATTTTCATATTTTAAAAATTTCTTTTCAATATTCGAAACTTCGTGTCTTACTCTATGTTTGCTTGAACTCTCTTTCTCTATACTTTAAATTTTAAATTAGTTATTGAGGTAAAAGAGAATTTGGGGGAAAATAGTTTTCTCCCGCGATATGGCGTCCTCTTAAGCAGTAGCAAAAAGTTCATTTTCCGGTTTTCAGGAATTAACACGAATTATTTTTCTTTTATTCTCATTCAGATGTGGATGAATGCCGTGAAGAAAGTCATGATTGCATTCCTACTGAAAGCTGTATCAATTCCATAGGCAGTTACAGATGCGTTCCCATTGTTCAGTGCCCACATGGCTACAGGTGGCGACCGGAACGAAGCAAGTGCGACGGTGAGTCATCCTTATCCAATCCAGGGCTCTGTCTACGAATTTCGTAGAGATTTTTTCACAGGGAGAAGTTTTGCATGACTCTGTGTTAACCAGAAGTGAATATTATACATTCGTTGATTTCAGTATAATAGCAAGCATTACATAAGCAAGCACATCGTTAGAACTATAGTATGGCTTTCAGGAGAACTCCTCCAGACATCCGTCTCGCATCGTGGCGGTTACTATGGTTACGAGGAAAGGTCACTTCGAATAGGGGTGTAGGGCGAATAGTTTTGTCTTAATCTTATCGTAGATTGTCGTAAGTAAACCAATCAACACCTACTTTCCTCCATTTCACCCCTCATTAGAAATGTGCTCTCACTTGTTACCATAGCAGCAGACAGCCCCAGACTTTCAGTCTGGAGGAGTTCTCCTCAAATCCGCACTATAAATTTACTGACTAATTAAATAACTTCCTTTACCACATGTCTAGAGCTTTGTCAGTGACTTACAAGGTAAAACTAATTCAAGTAATATGGTGTAAGCATCTAGGGCAGGTTTTTACTCAGATCGATAAGAAAGCATCGAAAATTCCTCTCTTTTAAATCTGCTTTTTCTTGTTTCCACAACAGCAGATACTCCTAAACTGTGGCGGGAGGAGTTCTTTGGCTAGGCAGATAGTAGTCCACTTAGTAAGCTATTAGGATTACTATCCGCTTAGTAAGCAATAACTTACTGTTGCTTATCCTCAGAGGCGATAGCTTAGAATTAGTGATTTTTTTGCAATTGAAACAAATAAATAAAGTTTAAAAAAATTGAAAAAATGCTTTATTCAATCACCTGGCTGGAAAAAAATTAGTTTTATACAATACAACAGATTATAATATGTTTTTAAACACATAATCACGTGATTGCTTTTTAAACTAATTATATTAAAACTCACTTTTTTTTCCTTGCCTCTTCAAGATGTGGACGAATGCTCTGAAGGTAATCATGACTGTGATTCAAGATCCCAAACATGCGTCAATACAGTTGGTAGCTACCAATGCCAGTCTAGACCCAACCAAAGAGTCACTAACTGTGGTACTGGATACACGTACAATTCCATTTCAGATACATGTGAAGGTAAGTAACATGATTTAAGGGAAACCAGGAATATAAGTTACACGGATCAGTATTAACATTGAAAATTTTGCAATAACTAAGGATTTTTACTGGGCTTATGTTCAGGGACATAAAATTTAAAAATTCTCTTGTACAATGTTGCTTCAATATTAGTATTTTCAAGCACTGCTTGACAAATGAAGTTCTATTATGTGATAGAATACGTGCTCAGTTACTGTTACAACTTTGAAACTGCATTTCGTTTCTCCAAGCACGATGTTGCAACATCAATGGACAGTTAGTTTAAATAATTGTTTTAAATCGTCTGTCAACTCTTTTGAACATAATAACTGCAACTCTGACTGGTTGCTAAGCAACCAAACGACTTTTACTTGTTATTAATGTTTTTTTTTATCGTCTGTGTATGTTAGTGGAAATAAAAGAATATAATCGCTGCAAAAGCTAACACACGATATATCGTTACAACCGTCTTTCTATTTTGCCAAACGGGATAGTTATAAAAGGAAAAATATGATATAACGTTGAAATAATTTTTACCTTTAATCATTTTATGATTTATTACAACTAGTTGTGGTGAATCGTTTATTCTGAAGAGTGATGGATGGTTTGAAGAATAAACACATTAAATAATTATAATTTACATTTATTTACAATTTATACATGACTAGTTTAGTTTAAATGCGGCATCAAATATTTAAGATGCAAATACGCAAAGATCAAATAATAGAACAACATTAAAATGCAATTGGGTGTAATATAAAAAAAAACGCAACTTTGGGTATACTATAGCCTACGTCACAGGTTGTGTAATTCCTACTAAATTTAACCTATGAACGGCATTTTCTGCGAGCCTAACTTCAAGCCACAAATAAACAAACGAAGTGTTTGATCGTTTAAATAGCTGCTCGTCAGATTTTATTGCAGATTATAAAGAAAAGTAATTGATATTCGATTTTTGATTAATAATTGATTTATGTGGATAGTGGCATAGAATTTAGCATTGCGTCATGGTAAATGTTATTCCTACTAAGTAGAAGTAGTTGTGTTTTTTTTTATATTATACCCAATTCTAAAAAGTAGGAATTAAAGTTGTAGTTAAAACAAACCTAAAGTTAATAAATAATTATAAAAACAATTAATGCAGAATATGATGAGTGATGTCACGTCGCTTCAATTCACGGAAATGCCAAGTTCGGGTGAATTGAACTTACAGGATCAATGGTTGTCAATTTTTGCATGGCAATTTTTTAATTGAAATACAATTACTTACTGTATTTGAATAGAAAAGACTAAGTTGCAAAAATAGATGTAGTATAGTGCTTTATATTCACATTACTGGTGGAATTAATTTTGCGGCCCCTAATTTCAGCATGCTTCACGGAAGAGAAAAGTCTGGTGAAAATTGCGTTTTAGGAATCTAAGTTTTAGGAAGTAAAAATGTTTTCGGGGACTTTTGAAAAATTCTTATTTATTTCAAATGCATCAATATAATTCCAATTCTTAACGCATTGCGAATATTTGGGATGTGTACCCTGTTAGAATTTTCGTTTTAAAATTATCGCAAAATAATCGATAGCAATTTGTTAACTTTTTACTATTAGCATGGTTTCAAAATCGCAAATAATAAATTTAACTGGACATTGGAATTACGCTTTCCGTTAGATTAGGGGCATTGGAGTTAAATTGTGATCGAGTTTGTTTGTTTTTTTTTTTTTTTTTTTTTCAAATGAACCTTGGATATGGTTTATTTAATTTACGTGGTTGTTTCACCAATTGTAAGAGAAAGGAAATATTAGACTTTTTTGTGTCAAGCATGTTTATGGTGCTGCCATCTATGCGTGAATGAGAGTATCTTATACTAATAGTCCGGATTCTCAAATTGGGGAGTACAGGACGCTGGAAACGCTATGTTGAAATGAAGTAATGGAATGTCAACGCTGGGATTCAAACCCCCATTCCATCGGTCATGAGACTAACGGATTAGCCCTCGCAGCGATAATACGTCCACAGTTGTACGGAACTAAATGGCTTCATAAAGTGAGCCTAGTTGGTGCGATAAAATTCTGGTTGTTTAACCGTATTAGGTGAAAGCAGTTAAACGGTTTTTCTAACAGTTAGTTTGAATACCATCTTATTTACGGTTTTTTTAAGTGATTTGTATGAATATGGTAAAATAACAATTAAATAAATTGTTATTTAACCATTTTTTCCGAGAAATTTCAAACAGTGTGGTGGGTTGTTCTTATCAAACGACTTTCTAAAAATAGCTATTAGTTTTTATTAACATTGGTTTATTTCATTTTAGATTTGAATGAATGTGATATATTCCAACCATGCAAAAGTGACCAACAATGTGAAAATACACTTGGAAGCTACAAATGCTTTTGTCAGCAAGGGTATACATTGGATGCAATCACTAAACAATGCAAAGGTAATAACAAGCGAAAACAATGTGTCATAATGTACCCTAGCTAGTATCAAAGCAGCACTTTCTTTTGAATAAATCATATGGGTAGATTACATCGGGACAATTCATTAAGTTTTCCTGTTTGTGACCCATAAAGTGATAAAAGTTAATCTTTATGATTAACCTGTGGGGCATGTAGTTACAGACCATGTCAACCGTCATCTATGAAAAGGTACCCCACAATAGAGTCGAGTTAACATGTCTTATATACTAGTGAATTGTAGTTGTAATTTTGTAGTGGTAGATACGCTACAGTACTCCCCCACCAGAATTTTATCTGTGATAGAATTCGATGATTGGATACCACTAGTTGAATAATTGCTGTTCTTGTGCGAAGCCGGGAGAGCTATAGTAAGATCATCGTACTTCTTGAGTGCTGAATGTGAGAGGTGTATTAACTTCACGGTCGTAGTCGCTCCTGTGTTGCCTTTAGCAGTCGAGTGTATGCAGGCTGACGTTGTGTGCTCGAGACTGAGTAGCAACAGTGCGAGGAGGTGGATAATGTTGCAGTCACAAGTAGCAAGTTAACTATTCAATGTGGACCATCCAATGAAGTAGGCGTATCCATACAAAGTGGGCGTTTTTGCCAAGGTAGGCGTGTTCACATCACGTCCGAAGGTCACCAATGTGAGGCAAGTAGTTGTTATCGACCATGTCAACCGTCATCTATGAAAAGGTACCCCACCATAGAATCGAGTTAATATGTCTTATATACTAGTGAATTGTAGTTGTAATTTTGTATTGGTAGATACGCTACAAACCCATATGGGATACAGGAAATAAATGTTATATTAATTAATAATTATTTATGGTCCGTAGTTACTGCATGATAAATTTGAACTGTGTGCTTAGACTGGGTTTTTACTTAGTATTTCTAAATAACTATTAAGGATTTATAACTTACTGAGTGACAAGTTTTTACACAGTTAGATACTATAAAGAGAGAAAATCCTCATATTAAGTAGTTATACATAATTGTAATCAATTTATTTACAATGATGAATCCGAATATCTATATCATAATCTGAGTTCATTAAAAAGCAGACAATTTAGGCATAAATATTTTGATCACAATGTTTGTTTAATAGCGATGTTAACTTGCTCATCTTCTTTTTCTTTCATTTATTATATATATTTTTTCTCTTGTTTTATTTTATTTTATTTTACTTTACTTTATTTCATTTTATTTTATTTTAATTTGTTTCATTTCCCTTTATTTCATTTTATTTTCACTTATTTTATTTCATTTATTTATTTATTTATTTATTTATTTTTATTTATTTATTTATTTTTTTTATTTATTAATTTTTCGACTTTAATTATCTTTTTTTTCTGCATATGGCTCAAAAATATTTCCTTTAAAGAAAAGCGATTGCATCCGTTTGCAACTTGTTTTGAAAATAAAACAAATTTGTGATATATTGAGAAAAAAAATTACTGACATATTTTTACTGATTTAAGTTAATTTAAATTAAATTTGATTAAGTTAAATTTCTAACTGGAAATAATGCTTAATTAATATAGCTCTTTAAATTTTAAGACTGTTACATAACCAAGCTAGCAATGACAGTTTCAGCTTAAAATCGAAACATGAGCTTCAATTTGGTAAAAAAAAAATTTCAATATTTTTTATTCGAATCTAGTTTCTTATTGGATAATATGTGGTGATTCAATAATGTAGGGAATTGGAAATGTTTTTAATTTATTTTTATCTCATAATACTCAAACATTTCTAAAAATTATAATAATTTATAAAAAAAATCTAGTATATTTCTAAAACTAACTTTTGTTAAGTTTCTGACAAAAGTCAATTGGCGTTTTCTGAACAAGCAGTTACTATCAAATGAAAAGTCCCAAAAAACTATGTATATACTAGTCCAGTGTTTCCCAAAGTGTGCTACGCGTACCCCCAAGGGTAACGGGAACAGTTTATCGGGGGTACGCGTTCTTATGCGAAATATCTTGCAACAAACGAAAATTTCAATAAATTTTATTTAAAAGCAAAGCTAGCCATGAAAATTCGTGACTACGTATTTTTCTATTGGCTATTTTTGCAGAGTTAACAGTTAATAATTAGTGGTGTCAACAGCCAGTTATAATTTTTAACTTTTGTGCAGTTTTTTATAGTAAAAAATGCATTCTTTTTTTATTAGTGGTACACAGAGTTATGAAAAATTTAGAAAGGGTTAACAAAAGTCATAAGTTTGGGACACACTGTACTAGTCAATGGAAAAACTTCTTTAGTTTCAATAATTGAAATAAGAACAGTTGACATATCTCACGCTCTCAAAACAAGACCCCCATACCGTTAATGAAAAAATCTGTTACGTCTTTTAAGTGTTGATGTGTCTTAATAATGGGTGCCTTGCTTTGAGCGTACGAAGCATGTCGATTTCTTTCGCCTCAATTTTTAATTGACAATATAATACCAGTTGAAACTGTTATTTATTTCGTAAATAACAATCATAATTGTCTTCTGACAATTTAGCTTAACTTTTTTTATCACGATTCTAATCCTAACTTTTTTATACCCTTAATCACTTTGTCTTTCAGATGTAAATGAATGCCAGTTAGAATTGCATTCATGTGCGCACAGTCAACGGTGTGACAACACGATTGGTTCTTTCACGTGCGTACGAGTTACAAGTTGTGGTACTGGATATACTTTAAACGCTGCTACCAATCATTGTGAAGGTAACGAACATTTAGATTGCATAAACTTTAATTAAAAATACAAAAAATTTTCAACTCTTGTTTAATTTTATCGATAATTTTTTTTAATATCCCTGACCCATACTTTCATGAAAAAATAACGCACTCCGCTTTTTGCTTTAATAATTGAATTGTCAGTCTATAAATTATCCATGAAAATATTTAACTAGGAGTTTCATATCCCATAATCCGTCTATTCACAAGATTTGCCCCTGCTTGCATTTTATAGTAAAGTAAAGGATTCTTGAAACAGTTCGTTGTGGGCCAAGGAGGTTAAGGCTTCACAATTTCGGGACCAACGGCGTGAATGTGGGTCAGCAGATCCATAGTGACCACAGTGCTAACGAAAAATTTCCTCAGTGGTAGATGGACCATGAATTAGAGTCCCCTTACCGTCAGACTAACTGTTGGAGGTTTTCGTACTTTTTTTCTTCATGAAACACAAATGCGGATTACTTCCTCCACAAAGAGTCTCCGAGATGGAAAGTCCACCACGAAGGCAAATTTCTCCCAATTCTTGATCCAGAAGTTCCCTTGTCTTCTGGATCGGGTTCAAAATTACAAGGCTGGGGAATTGAACATTGGTAGTCGTAAACTCAAAATTGCATCGGCTGTTCGACGACGATTATAAAATAAAATATGGTCAGCACAAGCTAGTACCAATTGATCTGAAGCTAAGTGGGCTTCAAGCGGGCACTGGGATCGAACCCCAGTTTTTATATTTTACAGTATTTTAGTACATTTTTAGGTGGCATGCAAAATAATTTTTTTTTCAGACATCAGCTTTCGTTACAAAAAAACTGTTGGTCACGCCTGATATAAATTAATAAAATTATAATTCAGATCAAGCCGACCAGGTGGCCGAGTAGTTAGCGTGCCTGACTGCGGAGCCGATGGTTGCGGGTTCGAATCCCGCTCAGGGCATGGATGTATCTTTCTCTCTCTGTGCTCTATGTCCTTTCTTCTGTGTAATTGTGTGAATGTTACCCGCCCTATAAACGGGTTTGTGGTTGTATGACGTAGCCGACGCTACTCCACGGCCGTGGCTTAGCCATAGGTGCTCACTGGGTAACGATAAGAGAGTAGCAATTCTGGCATTTCTGAGGCCAATGGGAAATAGACACAAGTGCCCGTCATTACCCAAAGAAAAAATAAATAATTCCGATCAACAGTATTTAAAAAATGAATAAAAACTAACAGAGTGTAAGCAAACAAAATATAAATTAAAATAAAATGGAGAATAAGTGAATACAATATGAACTAGCGGCATACATGAAATTCATATTCCTAATTATATTCGTGCTGCTCAAAATTATTTCTTTTCTAGATGATGATGAGTGCACGTTGGGTAACCACAATTGTGGAAATGGATTCGTGTGTCGTAATACAGCAGGTTCTTTCAGATGCGACAGAAGTAAATGTCCAGCTGGTCAGAAGCTGTTATCGGATGGCACGTGTAAAGTGGTCATTTGCGGAACTGGAATGGAACATGATGACGATGGAAACTGCATAGGTGAGGCAAATAATGCAAATATATCTGAAACTACACTAAAAACCGCCATCATTAAAAATTATGATGACGCACAGAATTAAATAAATAAAAAAACATTTTTATTTTAGTTTTGCAAGTATTTCAACGTATTTCTGATGTTAACAGCTATATTTATAAGGAAATACTTCTAAATTTCGCTTAATTTATTTATTATCTAGCGATACATATTAGAGTAACACTAATGAGCTTGTTTTTTTTAAAAAAAAGCATGAATTTCTTGGTATTTTTATTGATCATACAATAAATAAAAAGTCATTGTTTACGAATAAATAAAATTTAAAAAGCGAGAAATATTTAAATGAAAAAAATTAAAAATGAATCGTTGCTTTTGCATTGTTTCGACATATTTTTGATTATATTTAATCTATTTGGATTACTGATGTTGTAAAAATTATTTCTCAAAGAAACCTGTCAATTTCCATCCATTTTATTAAAAGCTTTAAAACTTTCAAATTATTTATTTTATAAGCAATGCCCGTAGGATATTTTCTTTTACAAAATGGAGACACGCATGAAAACACTCTTTAAAAGTCAGAATTTGTCATTTAATTAAATTTAGGCAATAACTCAATGGGAACAGATCCTACGAGCAACAGAAACCAGATGATTTCTATTATTCTGTATGAATTCTACATGAATTCCGAAGATGAATTTTGTTACATTTCTTAAAAGATGCGAGTCGTTTAATGCAAACCCTACGTGCAGAGGAAACCACCCTAAACAAGTGTATTCTGTTAAATGTCTCAGAAATCATTTCAGGACTTTCTTAAAAATCCTTTTTTTTTTTTAATATTTCTTAATACCTTAAAATGACGTTTTCAAATTTATAAAAGCAGGTAAAATATCGATAACATTTTTCAAATTAGAAGAACGCGTAACTTAAAATATTCATTGGTTGACTTCCAATTTAAACTGTATATCAGAAATTACATTATTTACACTAGTAGTGCAGTGGATTACCACATTCTGTTACGTATTTTTTTATTAAAAAAAAATTTTCGATGAATTTCTTTGGAAATTTTCAATTTTTTTAATAATTTTTTTGCAATAAATTTTATAATTAAATTTTACGTGCTTTTGTAGGTATTCACATATGTAATCTAAAACTTCTAATCCGACATCATCGCACTTCTACTCATTCTACTTTACATCCTTCTAAAAAAAGACTTTATTAACAAAAATCTATATATTTATACTTCTTGTAAACAATGTAAGCTTCAATTTTACATTTTAAATTTCAAATGAACCAATAAAGATTTCGAGTCAATTTGCTCGGGTAACTTTAAAAAAAATATCAAGAAATACTGTTTAGAACTTTTCTATTCGCATGCAATAGACTGTGAAAGGCTACGCAAAAGATTAAGAATTCGAGTACTTAGATATTTTACCTGCTCAATAAAATTTGTACGTAGAGTTCACACAGTAAAAAACTGGCTTTCTTGTTTCAAAAGTTAGTTTTAAGGCCTAGTGCCTCCTTAAATAAATGTTCTTTTTACACTCTTAGTCAGAAACTCTTTTTTTTACTATGAAAAATACAGCAAATTTGTGCTGTCTTGCAGATGTGAATGAATGCATTCGGGGACATGCCTGTCGCACTTATCAGCGATGCGTCAACACCGTAGGTTCTTATCGGTGCCAAAATCTTATCAATTGTGAAGCAGGTTATGAACTCAATGAACAAGGGGACCAGTGCGTTGGTATGTTATCTTTCAAATTCAGAATATACACACGTATATATATATATATATATATATATATATATATATATATATATATATATATATATATATATATATATATATATATAGATATATAGATATATATATATATATATATTTTTTTTTTTTTTTTTTTTTTTTTTAATGATTGAGTTAGATCTCACATTGCTATTGAGAACTATGCAAATAAATCAGGAAAAAAAACGCGCGCTGCATATTAATCGTTGACAACACATTGGATTTGAATTCCACGCTTTATGATGAAATCATAACCGTTCAATCTTATCTTAACCTTTTCATCACCTCGGTCCACATATGTGTGGACCTTCACTTCTTAGCTTCTAAAAACACGTCGTAAGAAAATCTATAGTTTTGCCTTCACTGAAACATTAGTGGATATTTAAGCTTTTCTGCGGATTCCGCAATAAATGCAGAACATGTACACCGAAGAGCCATTACATTATGACCACCCTGCTACCAGCTAATAACATGTAGGGCCACCTTCAGCCCTCAAAACTGCTAGCACCCACCGTGGCATTGATTCCACAAGGAGCTGATAGGTAGTCTGAGGTATCTGGTACCAAGCGCTCACCAACTGGTCCAGCAATTCCCTCACATTGCGAGGGGGTAGCGTGGCAGCACGAATTTGGTTTTCCAAGTAGGACCACAAATGTTCTATTGGATTAAGGTCAGGTGAATTTGGGGGCCAAGACATGACTTGAAAGTCACTGGAAAGTTCCTCGACGATTCGACCCTTATGACATGGTGCATTATCCTGTTGTTAAACACCATCCCCTGCAGGAAAAACTGTTGCCATGAACGGGTGAACCTGGTCTGCAACTATGTTCAAGTAGCCTACAAACGTCAGGGATTGTTTTATGGTCCTAATGTGCTATGGGTCGTAATGTGCCCCATGAAAACATTGTTTTTGGGCGAGAAACCAGGAAAACCTGGGCCAGCCCATTGCTATAGATGGAGAGTGGTCATAATGTAATGGCTCTTCGGTGTGAGTTGCTTAGGTAGAAATCCATTTAAACAGAAGTGATTTTCGAAAAAGGGCGCTATATCCGGGTCCATTTTAATTTTGAATTTACTTAATATTTAAAAATAAAACAGTCGAGAATATGCAGGTTCACGTATGCAGGTTCACTTATGCATGGTTCACTTATGCAGGTTCACTTATGCACTTATGCAGGTTCACTTATGCACTTATGCATGGTATGTGCAGGTTCACCTTGGTA
This sequence comes from Parasteatoda tepidariorum, assembly GCF_982258835.1. Classification (NCBI taxonomy): domain Eukaryota; kingdom Metazoa; phylum Arthropoda; class Arachnida; order Araneae; family Theridiidae; genus Parasteatoda; species Parasteatoda tepidariorum. The sequence continues at coordinate 74,677,241 of NC_141755.1, read as the reverse complement.
CGTATGGCAAAATTTATAACAGCTTATTAATCAAGTGAAATCTCATAGTATTATGAGTATCCAATTTTATATCCATTTAGTAAAATTTTATGTATACTTTAATTAATTGTTTTATAAAAGATATGCCTACATGTATTTAATAAGTTTTACTTTTTGTGGTTTTTAAATTTTAATCTCAATTTTCATAATTTTAAAATTTTATCCTCACGAATGAATTTTTTTTTTTAAAGTTGATGTCAAATTCTTTTCAATAATTATTTATTTTGCTTGACTTGCATAATTAAAATAGTTTTGAAACTAACTTTTCAGGCATGTATTTGTAAGCATTGGTATTGCTTACAAATACATGCACGTATCGCATTTTTTTTTAAAAAAATTCTAAAATTTTTTATAAATCTGTTTGTTCTTGTATCTAAATGGACCAAAATATATAACATTATGCATATTTGTTCCTACTTTAGGTGCAATTTAGCATTTGAAATATTTGTATTAATTTGCTTAGTTAAAACCTGAGGTTCATAGCATGAGTACCTGAAATAATTAGCCCCCCCCCCCTTGGTAGACTAATCAAAGAATGAAACTGATTTACAAATTCAGAAAAAGACAAGATAAGTAAATAACATTTAAAATCAAAATGGAAAATCGCTTATAGCAGCTAAAACCAAATTTGTTTTATTTTAATTTAGAATGTCGGAAATACTATTTTAGCAGAAAGCGAAAAAATTTATAGAATATGTGTGTTAGCAAGACAGCACTTCTTCAAAGGACACATTGTCTGCCAACACACAGGAGCCTTTCTGTTGTCAGTGGTAATACCAAAAACTGACAGAGCCCCGAGGCTCTATAATGGATAAACAAATAAGAAAATCAATTAGAAAAATTGAAATGTAAATGCAAAGAAAAATTAATGACAAACAAACGCAATTTCTAAATGCATAGAGTAAGACTTAGTAATGATGCTCCCTCATATAAGAAAAATAAATAAAGATGAAGTTACAGTTAGAATAAATAAATCAAAATAAAATATAAATTGCCAAATCATTAAGAAGACTTTAGAAATAAATATGGCAGTATAATTCATATTTTGCTTATCTTATTATGATTTATGGCAGAAAAATAGAAATTCGGAACTGTTAATTTTTTCTTTGCTATATTCCTTTATACTTCAGTAGTGAAGAGGTTAATTATCTTAACTAATTAGTATTATTAATTAACATAAATTGAATAATAAGTATAATTAGTAACAAGTAATAAGCAATCATTCAGGCACAATTAAATTCATAAGATTCTAATTTATGACCCCAACTGGAATTGGAAGGTATGATGAGATATGATAATATGATTCAGTGTGAAATGATCCCACATTAGAAGATAAGATCTCAACAATTTGATTGGGCACCTAAACGTTCTGCAATTTTTTACTTTCTGCACTTAGCCTGAAACTAATTTGCACGAAACAAAATATTTTTACACATATTTATAAAACTCTTATACCCAAATGCAATTTTTAACAAAACTATTATTAATAATTGTTTTCAATTAATTTATAATAATGATGTAATTTATAATAATGATGTAATTTATAATAATTTTATAATAATTTTAATGCTAATAATTTATAATAATATTGTTAACGATAATTTGTTATAATTAATATGTTAACGATAATAATTTATAATAATTTTGTTAACGATAATTTGTTATAATTATTCTGTTAACGATAATAATTTATAATCATATTTAAATCTTGCGTATAGCTTGTGTAGACTTTCAGTTATGTAATTTAAAACTTATGTAATTTTAAACTTCAACATTTAAATGATATCAATTTAAAAGAATTTAAGAAATAAAATTTTAAGAATGAGAGACCTTTTTACTAATTTTTTTTTCGTGAAGAATTTTACTGATTTCGTTCGCATTTTACACTGAAATTCTAAGCATTTTGGATCCTTTTTAAAATAAATAGCTAAAATTTATAACTAATTCACTGCCGGTAATTTTCCTTGATTAAACAGCGTATTATTTCTCATTCGGGGAAGTTCTTCAGGGAAACTGGCATACGACTCTAGGTTTTACACAAGAACTTTCATATTGAATGAGTGAAATTAGTGAAAACTGATATTTCAGCAGGAAAAGCAGCAGGTTTTATAATGTCTTTATGCTCTGCAGACCACGAACTTATGCAAAATATTTTTGATAACTGCAATCAGAGATTTGACAAAATAGCAAAAAGTAAAAAAAGTAGTTTGCAGTAGTAATCCTGACTCAACTGTTGTGACTTTTCCTGACTCAACTGTTGTGACTTTAGATTACGGAACGTGGCTTTACACCGTGTTTTCTGATTCAGAAATTTCAATCCGAAAAGAGTAATGTAAATTTAGAGAAATTACGTCTCTCTGCCTTATTGTTATCGTCTATACTGATTAATTAGCATAGTTATATTATAGTCTTCAGTTACATAATTAGCAAAAGGGGCTGTCCTTCGAACAAATAAGAGTGTATCGCAGTAAATTAAATTTTTATGTTTCAGCCAAACTCTATTCAAATTCTTCCAACTCGATTTTTTTTCCCTGATGACTGTACATTTAAATATAATAACAGTGGAAAAAGTGAAAAGAAAGTACAATTAAGAGAAGGACTAACACGCCTCTTAGAAAAAGTCTGTATAATTCAAATAGGCTGTTTTTTAATATATTTGCTCAGTCTATTAAAAAACTACTGTTATCAATTATTTCGAAACTGTTGGTAAAGCTTATTTTTTATTTTTTAAACATTTTAATAAAAAGTTGTGAAATCTTAATCAACTGCATAAGTTTTTTAATACCGAAGAGCCATAAATCATCTGAAAGAAAAAGAATGCAATACTTATTCTTTCAATCTTATAACTGGCACTTTATGTCTTAAGTTGAATTTAAAATTAAAATTTGAATTTTTGTTTATAACGTTATTTTTTTTAGTCTTTTAACATTAAAAGCGATATTCTTTATTGCAAATTTCATTTTTAATTAGCTGATTTCATTTTAAACCATTGGTAGCACATCTGGTTGTTAATTTTGTTAAAACGAAAATATTCCAATGACATCAATGATTTTGATTGTTAACAATTTTTGATTCTGAATCATGTTATTTGTAGATATCGATGAATGTGTACGTGGATTAGCAGAATGTGACCAGCAACAGACATGCCGCAATCGCCCAGGTGGTTACATTTGCGAATGTCCAAGAGGATATTCTCTCAACACCCAACGAGTATGCGAAGGTAATTTATTATCTACATGACCATAAATACATATCTGCATCTTCAAATTCATTCTTTAAATTCAAAATAACCTCCTAAGATACAATCGACATTCACAAGCATGCGAAACAAAACAATAATTATGTTTTATGAAAAACAGCATGAATGGCGGGCACGTCTCCTAAGCATTCTTTAAATGTTGCTTCTCTCGTAACTGTCATCAATGCTTTTTTAAATGCCCTCAGTTTTTTTTATTATACTTAAAAAGCTATACAGCGAGATTAATACTCATTTTTCAAAGAATGAATTTATTACAACTGAACCTGCATAAGCACAATAAAAACATAATATCGAACACTTCATTTGTTAATATGAATCATTCACTTTAAACCCTTAAATTTTTCCCAAACTTAAAGCTCAGTTTGTTTTTACTTTTCGTAACTCACGTTAAGAAGAGAATTTTAATTCAGAAATTTACATCGTTCCGACTTTCTTTGCCACCGAATAGGAAAAATGTATATACACGTGAGTCTTTTTCAATAAATTAATTTTGAATGACCTGGATTTATAAAAAAAAAAAGTGCACCAATTTTTAAATTAGCGCGTTTTAATTTAGGAATAGAATAAAAAAAATTTCAAAATGTATACACTTAAATAACTCTAAAAAACTCATCAATCTCACCACCAGTCGCTGGGACTATGTTTTTCAGACTGCGCATGTCCGCTGAAAATCCACCAATGATCAATTTTTTTTTACAGAGCAACCAAAAGGAATGCTTTTCTATTCAGATGGAAATACGAATCTTCCAATCGAAATAGTGCAAACAATTTGTTGCCGTTCATAACTGCTAAATAATGACGACTGATTTAAACCACACCAGAGATGTAGCTCAGCCACTTGCTGAAACATCTCTATTATAAACAGACGATTACAATCAAGTTCAGCCTTGACCTGATGTAACGAATAAAAAAAATTAAATTTCAACCCTCCAAAAAAGCGTTGAATTCCTAAACAAAATTGTACCGGAAGTTTCTTGCTACACACTATTTTTCCATTTAATAATAAAGAGAAACTGATTTTTTTATGTGAAAAAAGCCTAGAATAAATCTCAGAATTTTAAGGAATATGCAACTTCTTGATTACTTTGTGTCCTTTTTGATTAAATACAGTTAGTAACATCAAATATCACTGGTAATGTCTTTTTAATATTTAAAAAAAAACATAATGGTCTACTCTTTAATTTATTACAATGACTGATGCTAAACCAATGAGAAAAATAATTCAAAAATTTTAAAAAATCTTTCGGTACAATTTCTAAAATTTTCCTTTTCAACTGCTATCTCAATTTTACGACTCTAGTACCAACAGTTCTGGAGTAAGAGACACGCTCTGGTGTTAGATAAGAGAGAGATATAAGGACACAGGGTTAACTATTCCTTTTATTATTATTGATTAATGCATCCTTCATGTATGTACCATAATGTTAACTGGATTTCAGATATTGATGAATGTACCAGATTCCGCGGACAGATTTGTGCCAGTCACTCAGAGTGTATCAACACGCAGGGATCTTACAAGTGCAACTGTAACGAAGGATTTCGTGCTGGAAATGATGACAAGACTTGCGCTGGTAAGAGATTTAATTGATGAATTATTTCATATATAAAATAAATGTATATGTCGCATTAAATTAAGGCTTCACTGTAAAGAATGGATGCTCAAATTTCACGAAACTGCCTTTCCTAGTATTTGATCCTCGACAACATTTCGTCAAAGTTACGAAATAACTATCGATCGAATTTTGTAAAAAGTTAAGAAATATTTCATCATTCTAGTTTCGATCGTTTAGCCTTCATTCTAGTTTCGTCAGCAATCAATTCAATTCTCAATTCAATCTCGTCAATTGACAATCTCCCACAATGTTGTGCGATGAGATTCTGAGTTGAGGAAATGTTTTCATACTTTATTTTAGAGTTCGTGTTCGTTCACGAAATCACATGGTTTCGTGACGAAATGGTTCTCAAAATTGACGAAATACAGCTCAAGGATTGTTGAATCGTCAAAAAAGAGAGCTTTACTTCGGAGGGAGTTTCCAAAACTAATAATAATAATACCTTTTGTTACTTTTGCAAAGTTCTGAAATTTCGTCTTAAGGAAAAATGTGCTTTTCAAATTAAAATGTTCATTTAGTCAACTCAAGGTAAATACACATTAAGGATTAGTTTATTAAGCATTATTTGAAGTAAATAATAATTCTTTATCAACAATGTGTCAAATAATAGTTTAAGGACTATTTACAAAATATACACGCCATTTCATCGTTTTTTCTACCATAGTATATGGTGTTCAAATCGCAATGCTATCACTTAATTGAAATGCTCACTATTTCATTGCCTTGCGATAACATAGTAAAAATTCACTGCGGTCCATCATTGTCCGATGTTACGCTATAACAAAAACGTTGTTTTTCAGATAGCAGAAAGAATGAAAAACGCACCCTTATAAAATAGCAGCACATAGCTAGAAATTATAATTCCAGTTGTAATTCAGCTATAATCAACAATTGATATCATACGAAAAAAAGTACTAAAATTAAGTATAAAAAGTTAACAACCTCTTTAAAATCAAAAATAACACTGACAGCACCTTAGGCGATTCTCTTTCTCTTTGTAAATGAAGCACTTAATAAAAAAAGGCACTAAGTTACATTTTTAATTAAAACATATTGATATTTCTATGAGGAAAATCCTATTTTAGTCGTATTTTATTTAATTCTACTCAAATTCTATTTAAATCAGCATTAATTTATATTGTAAACACGCAAAGTTTCCAAGATCTAAGTGAATAAAGGTAACAAGTGGATAAGGCTACATGTGACCAAAATTTATTTTGAGAATCAAAGATTCCAAATGCATTTGGTAGCTAAAAATATTAATTATTGTCACTACACTAAAAAAATACTAATTATTTGGTAACTAAAAATACTAATTAGTTATTACCATAAATACTAATTATTGTAATAAAAACTGTCGTATTTTATTTAATTCTACTTAAATCCTATTTAAATCAGCATTAATTTATATTGTCAACTCCCTAAGTTTCAAAGATCTAAGTGGATAAAGGTAATAAGTGGATAAGGCTACATGTGATCAAAAAATTTTTTGAGAATCAAAGAAGATTCCAAATGCATTTGGTAACTAAAAATACTAATTATTGTCACTACACTAAAGAAATACTAATTATTTGGTAACTAAAAATACTAATTATTTGGTAACTAAATATACTAATTAGTTACTGCAATAAATATATTATTGTAATAAATACTGTCGTATTTTATTTAATTCTACTTAAATCCTATTTAAATCAGTATTAATTTATATTGTCAACTCCCAAAGTTTCAAAGATCTAAGTGGATAATGGTAATAAGTGGATATGGCTACATGTGATCAAGGAAATTTTTGAGAATCAAAGAAGATTCCAAAAGCATTTGGTAACTAACAGTCGACGAATAACCTCACAAAGTCTCTGTTTCAGCGGCATGATCAAAACACCAACAGTTTCGAGCGCTTTGACGCTAATTTTTTAAAGGAGAGTTAAGAATTTATAGTTTTCGCAAATTTCGGACAAGAAATAAAAGCAAGAAATATTCTTTATTTCCTAAAATTAATAAATAAATTTTAAATCTGATTTACGCAAATTTACTGAAATGGCAATTTAGTATCTTCATCCTCTAAATTTTCCAAAGTTTGTTATGAAAGAAGGGAAAGAAAGAAGGTATTTAATAGTTTAAATTTAAGTGTTGTTCTTTTTTTAAAAAAAGCACAATTTTGATTTTAGCCACAATAGCAGAATTAAAATTTTTAAGCTTTATCTGATAAATCACTCTTCACTTTTACAGTTTATGCCATATGTTCCTGAAGAATTTGTAATAAATTGAGACTTTTTATTCAAAAAGTTTAACTTTATTGACTGTATACTTATATGTTTCAGATGTTGACGAGTGTTCGGAATCTCCAAATATCTGTCAACAAACCTGCAATAACGTTTGGGGATCATATCAGTGCTCCTGTAAGCTAGGTTACACCCTCGGCCCTGATGAAAGATCCTGTATAGGTAATATGAATTGCATGTAAATAATTAAACATTTATAATAACAGAGATTTCCATGTTAATAAAGGAATCCTCGCATATTATTAACATGGAATATTATAGATTTCCATGTTATAATATTCCATCTTAATAATATAAGACAGAGATTTCCTGCATATATATTTCTGTTGTTTTGTATTTTCTATAATCAGATTTTGTCTGTTTGCTTTGAAGGAAATTTCATTAAAGGATTTTATGAAATTTGTATGAAAAAATTTAGATAAATTATCAATAGTTAATATATTTAAAATGAGTAAATCATTATTAATTTTTCGGAACTGCTTGTGATAAATTTGTTATAAGTAGTGACTGTTTGCATTTTTTGTATTTCATACATTGATTAAGAGCGTGTGGGTTTCATAATAATATATTTTCAACTTATTTATTTTAAATTTTATACAAGATATGATAATATTTCGGGGAGGAAAAGGCATACAATTTACCAATTTTTATGAACACAAATTAAAATATATTGGTACTGATGCGTGCCTAAAAATATTCATGCATTTTACTTTTTGAGCACACTCTAAAAAAAAGTTTTTCAAAATCGAGTAAAAATGAGTAAAAATAGCTCCAAACTAAATATTAGTCGATTTTGAAATCCCCATGTATTCATTATTGAAACGCATATGGATGATTCTCACGAAACATGACAATTCGGGCCAAAAAACTTCTTCAAATTTAAAGTCTTCAAAATAATTAAAAAAAAATTTTGTGTACTTCTTTGGCTACACTTATTAATATCTTATAGACAGCAGTGTAGTTTATTGACATTTGCTCGAGAAAAAAAATAAAATAGAAATTCACCAAATCTTGAATGCCAGGAAAATGACATATTACCTTAGAAGTTTTAAAAACAGCCATTTTAAGTTAATAGTAAGTAACTCAACTTAAGCCTTTATGTTAGATGGACCATAAATTGCTTAAATTAATTCTTTTTATCCACTGTAGAAAGAAACAAAAAAAAATGTTCTTGCTGATATGTGCAGAATAAAATTTTGTATAATAATCAATCACTAAATAAATAAATAACTTTGATTACATCCAAGCATATTACAATCACACATAAACTTGGTATTAGGTTAATATTTGCTTTCCCTCTTTACAGTATTAGCAGTTAAAAAGAATTTCTGGTAACACTTCAATGTCCTGGCATTCATAAGCCAGGATAATGACAAATTCGCCATTGTATAGCATATAACTTTACTTTAATTTAATATTTTGGCCGAAGACGTTTATATTCTGCAGAAAACAACAGTATTTCTTAAAATAACTCAGATAAATCTATGCAGCTTTTGTTATTAATGATTTCAAGAAGCCAGGAAAATGACAGCATAAAAACCTACTCAACTTGAAAAAATTTTTGAAATAGATTTTGAGCCAGAAAATTGGTTTTTTATTCATGCAACAAGACATATTCAGATAGGAGGGTATCTAATCAATCTATTAATATAAGATATTGATTCCTGGCGCTATCTATTTTGGTTATAAATCACTAAATAAAAGTAACCAGGAAAATGACAGATTTTCATGGGACAAACAAACTATTGACAGAAAAAATTATTTTAAACGAAGTTTTAGTAAGCAATACCCTCTGCGTATATTCTAGAAATGCTTACATAGGATAAGATAAAAAAAATTAGATTTTGAAAAATGTATGGGAAGTTTTAAAGCTAGTTATTATTGAAAATATTGTTTGGGACATGCCCGGAAAATGATATTTTGATATTCAATTAAAGTTTTTTAAGTATACAAAACAGTCAATGCTAGTGCAAAGCCATTTTAAAATGCTAACAGCAATGCTATTTGTTTATTTTTTTTAAAAAAAGTTCTTTTAGTATTATAGTATTAGATCTTGGAGCAAGGGACAGTGAATTTCATGTTTCGTGAGAATCACCCATATATTAATTTTTGAGCAAAATGCATAGTCTCTTAAAGTGTTGTGGGAGGGGGGGAAATGTGTGGGAAAGATATTCGTTAGCTGCCAGCAGGATTCGAAGCAAGGACTTCTGGGTTCGTAATAGAATGCTCTAGCAACCATATAGTTGTACATCCATGTACAATGAGACTTAGGAAGCATTTTACATTTCCAGATATCGCAAATTAGGAAAAAAATGAAGTTAAAATTTCCGATCTCCTGACTAAACTATTGGTACCATTTTTTTTCCATATTGCAACTCTTAGTACCATTAAAATTAGAAATTAGTAGGTCATGATATGCCACTACATAAAACTTCCCAACTCTTCGTGGACTGAGTTGTACAACTATGGTGCTTCTGGAGGCCCTTGGTTCGAAACCGAGGAGCCAAAAAGCATCTCCCTCACACATATCTCCCCCCACATCAATTTTGAGACTATGTATTTTGTATGGGTATATGCTGCCTCAATTTTAAATACATTGGTTTTATTGTTCCATTGGGTATACATTGGTATACATATTGTATACACTGGTATTATTTGTTTCAAAGCTTTTTTTTCTCAATCTTTGAGAAATTTTTTTTACTGTATGAAAAGCAATTTATTATGAGGACAACTTAGAATATATGGATACAGAATAGAAAAATTGTAAGCAAGAAAAAATATGTGATTTAATTTTTATGTATAAAAAGCATTTTATTGTGAGGACGAATCAAAATACGTAGATATACATTATTAGGAATTGTAAGTAAAAGAAACACATACACTTTACTTTTTATGCCTGGAAAACATTTTATTGTGAGGACAAATTAGAATAAGTAGATGCAAAATCGGAAAGTTGTACTGAGAAAAAGTGTTTTTTTTTTTGGAAGTGATACCCTATAGAAGAATTAACGTCATCATTACAGCATTAAAGTTTTATTAAAGATAGAAAACACGAGAGAAAGAAAATCAAAAAAAAAAATCCAAGATGGTTAAGACAGAGGGAGTATTTTAAGGGAATATTTATTTCATAAAATGTCTATTCCAATCTCTTTTTTTTTAATTTGAATTTTTTTGTGTAGTTATTTATGAAAAGTAATTGACTCAAAATATGATATATTTTTTCTTGTATTAAAGATATAAACGAATGCGAAGTGTATGGAGGTCTAGGGAATCTTTGCATCGGTTTCTGTATCAACGAACCAGGATCTTTCAAATGCTCTTGTCCAAGTGGTTACAGATTAGCATCGGACGGAAGAACCTGCCAAGGTATTTCTGCGACTGTGTACTTTTCGTTTTTAAAATAAGTATCCTTAGTTTTTATCAATTCTACTTAATTTTAACCGTTTTTAGTTAATATTAAAAACAGTAATTCATTTTATTTAAAAAAGTAATTTTTAAAATTTTTAAATTCATTTATACAGACAGTTTAAATATATTTTATTCAGAACTCTTAATATATGGTAAAATACCATATTACCATATACAGTATATACACCGAAGAGCCATTACATTATGATCCCCCTCCATCTATAACAATGGGCTCGCCCAGGTTTTCATAGTTTCTCGCCCAGGAACAATGTTTTCATGGGGCACATTAGGACCCATAATCCTCATAGAACAATTCCTGACGTCTGTAAGCTACTTGAACATAGTTGCAGACCAGATTCACCCACTCATGGCAACAGTTTTTCCTGCGGAGGATAATGCACCATGTCATAAGGGTCGAATCGTCATGGATTGGTTCGAGGAGCATTCCAGTGACTTTCAAGTCATGTCTTGGCCCCCAAATTCACCTGACCTTAATGCAATAGAACATTTGTGGTCCTACTTGGAAAACCAAATTCGTGCTGCCACGCTACCCTCTCGCAATATGAGGGAATTGCTGGACCAGTTGGTGAGCGCTTGGTACCAGATACCTCAGACTACCTATCAGCACCTTGTGAAATCAATGCCACGGTGGGTACTAGCAGTTTTGAGGGCTAAAGGTGGCCCTACATGTTATTAGCAGGTAGCAGGGTGGTCATAATGTAATGGCTCTTCGGTGTATACAGATAATATATACCTGTAAATGATAAAATACAAGGTATTCTCTAATCAATATAAGTTAAAAATCCTCACCTAGCATGTAATGAAAAACTTTACATTACTGACCGCAAATTATTATTTAAATTTAAAAAAAATATTATCAAAAGTTAATTAGTTCTCATCACTTAGTGGTTAAGGAACTGAACTGTCATTGTGAGGAACTGGGATTCGATTCCCAGTGCCAAAGCCTGCCGATATTATTTTTCATGAAATTGTAGAGCTTTGACCTCACTGGCTGGCAAGGAATTATTGCAGAAATGCCTTACTTCACTTTTTTGCTTTTTTTAATGAAAAGTATAAAAAGTGGAAGCAAAAATCTAATTATGAACGATTCATTTGGATGTACCTAAAAGTATAGATATTTTGTTACAACCCATCTTTTTACTTTGAGCTAAATCATGTAAATGCTGTGTATTTATTTTTGCAATTTTAATGTAGTACATTCTTTGATTGACCTTAATAATGATTCATTGTATTTTGATAATATATTTAATTATTTTGCTCAAATAGATGTAATAAAGACAATAGCCAAAAGCTATTTCTCAGTATATAAAATATCTTTTTAGTTTTGTAGTTAGTCTTATAAATTGAGCTTGTTCTTTAACAATTTAAATTTTCGCTTGTGTACTTAAAAATGCTACTTTTTTATTTAATTTTACTTGCATTTGTTATTCCTGACAATTCAAAAACTGAACTTTTTAATTAAAAGTATAAATTATTCAATGTAAAAAAAAATACACTCTCTGAATAACTTTCTACCTAATGTTTGCATTTTCGCAAATACAAATGGAATTTTATTGGTTAGAGCATAGATTTTAAATGTGCTAATTAATAAGTGAAAGTAATGATTTAGGTTACAAACTCAGGCGCAAATACTTATTTTTTAAATATGAAACTTTCTTGAGAGTTTTCAAAATCGATATTCAAATTTTTTCGAACCTCAAAATATATGGGGAGATTGCTGTAATCTGGAAACTATAATGAGAAAAGAGTAAAAAAAAAAAGTTTAAGCTTCTTAATTTTTTTTTTCGTATTCTGCCATATCTCTGAAACTATTGAAGCAAATGAAAAGAATTTTTCCCCAGTGATAAAAATCGTATATTTATTTCAATAAATTTATTCAAGGTTTACCTCCCGAACTACAAGGTTTGAATCTTATTATATGAAAATTCAAAGCTTGTCAAAAGATATTCAGTGTAGTTTGTTTTTTGTTTATTTATTAATAAATTAATTTTCTTCTTTCACACTGCACTTTGCCATTAAATATAAGACGCAATTGCAATGTTCATTTAAATTAGAATAACTCTATTTAGAATTGGATTTGAGTTTTCTTAATAGAAATTTAAAAATTTTCAATTATTCATGGCCAAACTAGATCTTTTTATTAATTAATTGTCAATCAAAATAATTTTTTTCAGATATTGATGAATGCCGTGAACAAAATGTGTGTAATGATGACAAAGCTGTTTGCTTAAACACTAGAGGAGGTTATAAATGTAATAGAATCGACTGTCCACCCAACTATTATAAAGATAACTCTCACAAAAAGTAAGTCATTTTAATTTTACGCAACAAATGAAAAAAAAAATCTATAGCCGGACTGGAAAAAAGCAAGTGCACAGCACTATTTCTTTAATTGCAATCTGCCTCCCTTTAGGAATGGACTGTTCCATATCTTATGAGGATGGAGAAAGATAAGGGGTTTTTCCTGAAACAGAAGAAACAATCAGAATTTATTTTCGAATTCAAAATTCGAATGCAAAATATTATACCTTTCTAATACCGAAAGGCATTTAAAAGAATTTTCACTCGCGTTTGCCACACTTAGTATTAATTTTTAATTTCTTTTATTGCATTTATTCATATTTCTTCAGTCGTTGGGGCATTTTTATGCCCGGAAGTTACGATTAACAAAATTTAATTTAGTAAAAATATCAGAATGGGAAATATAATGCAATGGCACTTACAAATAAATAACATCTGTGAAAAGAATACCGATCAATGGCACTTTACCTTTAAAAAACTACATCAGTCATGGAAATGTGTGATCAGGGGTATGTCCAGACATTTTGTGAAAGGTCCGGTTTTTTTTATAAAATTGAGAAAAAATTACTCGTAATTTGTGGATATAAAATAATTTTTATAAATTTGTATAAATAGGGTCCGGTTATTGCAAAATACTTTTTAAAGGAGTTTTTAAATTGTAATAAGATTATGCTCAGCACTGTAAAATTATAATAAAAAAAATAAATTTTCAAAAATAAACAGCAATTGCTGCTTCAAAATTAGAGATGCAACATACAAATATTTGTTATTTAGCCTATACTGCTGAACGCAGAATATTCATTTCGGACGAATAAAGGAAGAAGCGTCTGACAAAGACATAACTTAATTCGTTTACATCTGTCTTTCTCGGTTTCGCCCCTGGGAAGAGTTTATTGGATTAACAAAACAGTAATGAAGATAAAGAAATTTGTAAAGGGTCCGATTGAAGGAAAACTCATTTTGTGAAGGGTCCGTTTTTAAGTTAAAATATTTTGTGAAGGGTTCGTTTTCATGAAAACATATTTTGTGAAGGGTCCGTTAAGGGACCCAAATTTCTTCTGAACAAACCCCTGGTGATGCATTTTATAACTTTATGAACAGGCAAAAGAAAAGTAAAAATCACTCCCATTGGGAAAAAGCTCAAAATTGATGAATTATCGCTGTTTGTAGGCTGTTAGTTTTGTAATCTTGCTGCCGACGAATAATTTTTGCGGCCCTCACTAATTATCTTAGATTTAAAACAATAAAATTATGCTGTTGGTAATATTAGATGGGTGCTTTAATACTGTTTTATGGTTTTGTTTTTAACTGACAAATACCTATTTGAATGCTTCTAAAAATTGTCTTAACGTAAATGGCGCAAAAGTAAGGACAATGTTCAAAAATTTAAAAATTTTTGAATAATGTAAAACATGTGCTGTATTAACATAATTTAAGCAGAAAAAAATATGCGTAGAAATTATAAAATCACTCCCACTAAACATTCTAAGAAATGTCTGTTAAATTTGAAGAATTGAGCGTTAATTTATTCGGCCGTTAATTTATACAAACGTTAATTTATACAGACATTATGGAACGTTCCCCGATACCTTTATCGTATATTTTTAGTATCTCTGTCAAAAATTATGTAAAAATAATGCACCCATTGGAGTTCACAAATTAATGCTCACGAAACCAAATTAAAGTTTCTGAAAAAAAATTTATAAGAGCTTGACAAGCTATTAACAAAATATTAAGTAAGCATCTAAATGTTATATAAATTTTAATGTGGTATTAAACACATCACCACTTAAAAAAATTTTACACTATAAACACATTACACTGTAAAAATTAACAATAAGCTATCTGGCAATCAAACTGATTTTTTTATTTTTTTTATTTCTTTTTCTCAACAATGTTTCGTTAAATTTTTATCGTATTTTTGTTTTTCCTTGCGTTATTTGCAATCCCTAATTTGCATATTTTATTTACTTCGTCATCTACAAGGATTCTAAAGCTATCTAGTCAGTCATTACGGTATACCCAGTGTCCTCTTTTTTGCAATAATACAGGTAAAAAAATGTGTTTCATGTCAACAAAATAATATTTAAAGTAAAAACGTGAAACAAAATGTTAGAAAATTATGCGTCTTAAATAAACTTCTTACATGAACTAATTTTCAAATAATTCATATTTAAGTCAATTTAGGGATTATTTTTAAAGCTTTCGATATTGGTTATTAAGAATTGAGCGATTGGTAGTTTTTAGTTTTACAATTTGTGAAAAAATTTGAAATATATGAGAGAAAGGTATAAATAGAGAAGAAATCTGTACAATATTGTTGTTTCTTTGTTGATATGAGTAAGTCAGATTCTTCTATTTATTGAGTATTTTCTTTCATTTAAAACTAGGGTTGAGGAGATGTTCTTGTAAAATTTTCAAACTAAACCATAATCGTCATTTTAATTTAAATGTATTTTTTACCTATGAGAAATGTATACTTCGTTTTTAATTAACGAAGTATTTTAATTAACAAATTATTTATAACTGTTGCAGGCAATTTATTATAATATCTTAGTAAAACCTACAACTGCAATGTGCAAATATTGCTATTTCTATTAATTTTTGGAAATTATTGGGTTGTTTGGAATGTAATTTCGTTTTTTCATAACAGAGAACTTTACTATGTTTTCTCACAGCTAATTTCGCACTTAAGCTGCATAATCATTGTATATTTTGATAGCTTATAAAGCAACGCTTGCTTGTGGCAAAGTTCTGTTGATTCTAAGCAGTAGTTTTTGGTTGATGACTTTTCGAAAGTGGTTTACTACATAGAGGACGAAATGCTGCTCAAACAAGAAAAAATTATACGATATACATGCAGAAGATGTATTGGCATTACACCCGCGCGAAAACTGTTTTGCACAATTTAGAATGAGATGCACGAAGATTTTACCACGCCCTCTTAAGCTGATGAAGACGCAATAAAGGCATTAACTGATGCAAACAGCTGAATAAAACTCGTGAGGTTTCCGAGATATTAAATTTATCAAATTTGACTTTTCATGACCATTTGAAAAGCCTAATGGTTTAACCTCAAAGCGCGATATATGGGTTCCAGAAAGAAATTTGTGCCGTCACGTGGACGTCTGCGATTTGCTTCTCAGACGTCAAGAAAATTATCCTTTTTTGAAGCGCATCATCACTAGAGACAAGAAATGGATAGTCTACAAAAATGATCCTGTCACTGCAAAATTTTTTAGGTGGTAAAATCTTTGTTTCGAATAAGGAGGTCAAAATTCATCTAGATCAGTTTTTTTTTGCCAGAAAAGAACAAAAATTTTATTCTAGTAAATTCCTGCAACTGCTAGAAAGATGGCAAAGCGTATTAGACCAGAGTGATTTAATAAAATATTTATTCACATTAAAAAAATTGCCTTTATTTTCACGGAGGAAAGAAAATGAAATTACTTTCCAAACAACCCAATATTTGCTCCAACTCTTAATATTCTTCTCTAATAAATAGTTGTTTTTTTTTTTTTAAAAAAAAAAGTCAAAATATTATAAAATAATTGTGAATCTTGATAGATCATAAAAATGAGTACTACATCTTTATTTGTTATAACAGCTAATCATAATTCACAACCCTATCTGACTATTGAAAGTAATCTTATATTCTCTTTAAAAATAGCAAGATTTTCTTTGCTGTGATTGCTTATGATTCCAATATTTATTTTAATTTGGCTTTTCAAGCAAAATTAAATTATAACTCATAAAACACAATTTAATTTTTCAATACATGAAATTTTTTTAATTACTTTTGTTCCTTTATAATAAATGAATTTTTAAAGAACAATCATCTGTAAAAGAATTATGCACAGGTGCAGATTTCTTCTCATGTTCATACCTTTCTCTTGCAGCCGGTGCAAGCGAGTGACCAGGGACTGTCAGACAGGTGATTGTCTAAAAGAACCCCTTTCCTATTCCTACAACTACATCACTTTCGTGTCCAACATGAGGCTCCCTCTGTCAGGACAGGTGGACCTCTTCACCATGCGAGGACCAAGCTTCCAATCAACCACTGTCCAGTTTGAATTGCAGCTGACGAGTGCCAGGGCTCCGCCGGGAACAACACCAGCAACCAAAGATTACTTTCACTTGAGAAGGACTGCTTACAACGAAGCCATGATAGCCTTAACAAAAAGCATAACAGGACCACAAGAAATAGAATTGGATCTCGTCATGAAGATCTACCATAATGGGTTGTATGGAGGAACAGCCGTTGCAAAAATCTTCTTATTTGTCACAGAATATAACTTTTAAAAGTTTCAGTCTTGGAGGTGAAAATTTGAAGATGTGAACTCACTCGCCATACAGCTGCGTTCGAATATAGTCTCGATTGTGATGTAAACTAAAAACTCTTTTTCAATACAGGGTTTTACTGTTTGTCTAAGATAGGTACTCTGACCGCCACTAAGTCTGCGGCAGTCTGGTGCTATGGAAACAAGAAGAGGTTATTTTAGGGAGGGTAGCTTCGATGAAGAGGTCTCCTTTCCTCTCGCCGAAACCAGTCCCAAAGAGGGACCACGCAGCCCTACTTAAAAAAATCATACCTCGTTACCATAGTCACCGCCACAGCTCCAGACGAATGTCTGGCAGAGTATCTATCTTAGACAAACAGTACATGATTCCTTCCTGGTTTCAGAAACTAGGCTGTAGTAAATAAAAAAATTAAGACGAATACGGCAGAAACAAACCTTACACTAAATACAAAAATAAATCAAATTTCATTTAGAGTCGTTGCATATGTTGTATGAGAACCCTTTGCACGCGGCACACACAACAATGCATAGTTACTGCCAGACTCTATTCAACAAGATACTATGGTATTGACAGCACGTCTCGCGAGTGACTTTTTCTGTGGATTTTGACCATCTTTTCCTACCCCTTTTGTTAGCAAAACTACGTGAAAGATCACACGTGCTGTCAGTACCATTGATACTCTATCGTTTTGAATACAGTCTAGCGGAAACTAACCTATCGTATTTATTAATGCCATGCAATTAATGGTTCACACATCTGGAAAACCTGCACTGGTTGTAAATAAAACTTAAATTTTTTCTGTATTTAGAGCAAAATTTGTGACTTTTGTATTTGTCTTAAGTTTTTTTGTTGTCTTCTGAAAACCCAGGAGATAAATTATGACTGACTTTGTTAGAGCAATCAAGATTTCCAAATAAAAACTACAGGAATTGAAAATAAGCGGGTGAAAATTGCTTGCTGTTTTATTTTTGAATGCTCTAAAATAATAGTAGAACTGGCTTATATTATAAAAAATTCTTCATTTGACACATTAAAACTTTGCTCTGTAAAAATTTCCTAATCAAATTACGGTAAAAAGTACCGGCACTCAGGGTGCCAGTACTTTTTTCCAGAAAATCCTCTTTTACCGGAAACTGTTAAGGAACAAGAAATCAGATATACCGTAATTTTTGCACTAATAATTACCGTGAAATCCCTGAATCACTCCAATTAAATAAATATTACTGTAAAAAGTACGGTATAATATTTTACAATAAAAGGGAATTTTACGGATGATGCACCTAAAGTGCCGCCACTTTATACCGTAATTTGATACAAAATTTTTCACAGTGCATTTCTTAGATATATTTTGGAAAAGTCGATTTCTGAAAAGTCAATTAGACTATGTGAAACACCGCTGTCATGTACATTTTTGAAAAGTCAGTCACACTGTGAAGATGACAGGTGTTTATTTCTGAAAAGTCAATCAGTCTGCAGTAGACACTGCCGGTTTCTACATATATTTTTAATAATTTACAGCAATTTAACAGCCGAATTTCAAATTTCAGCTGCTATATCAGAACCCTTATAGAGTGATATTGTTAATTGTGAAATTTAAACTTATTATTATTCGCTTTTTTATGTTTATTTTTTGCTAATTCTACGACTTATTCTGGAACTTATTTTTTTTTCCGACACCTAAATTGATACGTCTGAATTAAATGTGCAAAAATTCGAATAAAAAACTAATTGCATTTATTGCTCAATGTTTTAAGGCTCTTTTTATGCTTATGAATGTTACAATGTACAGATAACACTGCCAAATGAAATTAAGTTCGAAATGTTTTCTTATTTTAAAATGTATTTTTCTAGATGGTATTGATATTACTAATTTATTTTAAATAAAAATATTTTAGAGTTTTGTTTTCTTATCTATATTATTCCTCACACATCCAAATCAACATCTGAAACTGAAAAAATAAACAAAATTAAAACCTCTCACGTAAAAACATAATTATACAGTAACTATGCTTAATTGTTTTAGCAATAACCCTAGATTCATAAACATTCACTTCACAGACAGATCTAATAAGATTTGATTCTCTCTCAGGCGAGAGTTTTATACTTCAAAATTCACTATCCCCTCAAATATAAAAGTTAGAAAAAAATACTACTCCAAATTCTTTTACATAAAGTGAAAAAGAATACTTTAATCAGCGAAACAATTTATTATCAATATAAAATCCATTGAAATTGAAATTACGCTTACTGATTAGCAATATTGTATTTATCTGATAAAACTCGAAGACGTTTCAATTGACTAAAATCAGCCACTCACTTGATTATACGAACAAAATTGTAATCAAGGCAATTAAAAATGCCGTATTTGCTTGAAAACCTTACAATTCATTGGCGATCGTAAAAGTAATCAAACCGCTTGCTTGACCCAACTCTTATTGTATATCGGAATATATTTTTAGAATATCGGTATATATTAACAAAAAAAAAGAAGAAAAAAAAAAACTTGGAGAAAATCCTTTGATCACTGTCGCTCACCAACCCCCGTGAATGCTTTGAAACAATATTTGTTTCTAAACACAAAAGAAAAGTTTTCTTACTTTCGAGGTTGAAAATATTCACATAAAATGTATTCACTAAAAAGAATTCTGTTTGCTCATTCTCATGTTTACTATGTCTAAACATTTCCCTTATTCTGTTAAGATCTAATTGGGAACTTCCACCTCGAGAACCAAGTGATTTAAATCAGATTTAATTGGATACCTGCTCTGACGTCAGATTTAATTGGATCGACAAATGCCACGATTTACCTACGTTGACGTCACTTTCAGGCATCCAATTGTCAACACCAATAATTTTATTAGCAAGCATTTTATTAAAGATAACGTTTGGATTAAAGTTTTGTTGTATTAAAAAATTTGCTCGGTTACTATTACAACTTTATCAGCAAATTTTGTTTTTTAAATTTCTAATTCTCCTTATTTGCTATAAAAACTCGTTAAATGTTTTTATGCCAAAGAGTTTACTAAAAGATTATTTTGTAATAATGATTTACAATTCTGTATTATTATTATAGAATATTAATTTTGAATGGACACAATTTTACACAAAGCTTATAATAAAATATATATTGATCTATAATAGATTGTTTTTCTTTTTAATAAATAAATGTCATCGGAATAAAGTATTGCCCTTGAAATCATATGGAACATTTTTCCCAAGTTGCGTTTAAAACTATTCATTAATGTCTCGTAAGCATTGTTGCAAGGTTTAAGAGATATTTCATAAACTTAAATAAAAGATTTTACTAGTGGTTACAAAAAAAACTATTATTGTAGTTTATAGGGAATTAAAAAAAGTTTTTACATTTAAAAAATAAAGTTTTTACATCTGCAATGTATGGCTTTTAAAAGATGTGCATCACGTCCATCGACGATTCTTAAAACATTCTATCTTTAATATTCACAGTCAGAATGTGAACACTGACGACACAATAATTTGCCGAAAGAAATGTACTCAGAACGACGTCGACTGCATCCTTAACGATACTCAGACTGTGACGTTTCAGACGTTGGCCTTGCCGACCATCCCTTACTTGCCGCAACCTTTCATCCTGACTACCATGAGGGCTATAGCGAATTCTGACGTCACTTTCCACACCAGCTACCACATTTTGGAGGGAAACGAAAACGAGTTGTTCGACATTTTAAAAGGTCAAGGTGTAGGTGAGTAGTTAACTATCTCGTGTTAATTACCTTTCATTCATTATTTTTTTTAAAAATTTATAAAGATTATTTAATTTCCGTCAAGTTATTTCTCTGGAGTGGCACAGAAGATAGAGCACCCACCTCAGAATGAAGTGATCTGGTTTGAATCCCAGGGATGACAGGTCGATTTGTATCTTGCTCCCGGATCGTATCCACTACAGTGTTAACGCGAAATATCTCAAGTAGTAAACGGATTCTAGTCTTCTTGATATCAGGCTAAACCAGGAATGGTTTCGTGATTTTCCTCTCCGTGTATCACGAATGCGCGTCAGTCCCATCAAAAATCTCTTTGTTAAAGCAACATGGTCATAATGGTTCATCCAGAAGTTCCTTTGCCTTTTGGATTAGGTTCAAAATTACAAAGCTGCGAAGTTGAACATTTCTTGCCACAAGTTCTATCAGTATTCAAGTATCGATCAGCTGTTCAATGCCAGTGACAAAACAAAATAAAATCATTCTTGGAGATAATCTCTTTGATTGATAACTGCACATCTAATACTTAATTACACACGTAAAAAAAATTTAGTTAAATAAATAAATTTCCAAAAAAAAATATTGTATTTTATATTATTTTATAACCAACGTTAAACAGCCGACCCAATTCTGAGTTTACTATCTATGTTTAACTCCGTGGCTTTGTAATTTTGAACCCAGCCCAGAAGATATGGGAGCCCTTGAAACAAACATTGGAACGAACTAGTCTTCGTGGCAGACTTTTTGATGGAACTATCCAGTATTTGCGTCACATGGAGAGGAAAACCACGAAAATCTCCTGCGATTTGTCAGATGGCAAGGGGATTCTAAGCAATAATCCGTCTACCATTGAGGATATCTTACATCAGCACTGTAGTTGATGCGAGCCGGAAGCAGGATTCGTATCAACCAACCCCCGTTGTAATTCGAACCTGGGTCAACTCATTTGGAGGCGAATGCCCTAGATTGTTAGAAGCAATTATGCTGTTAAACACTGTACGATTTGTTAAAATATCAGTTGAGTGCTATTGATTCGCCAATTTTCAACTTTGAACAAAGGTATTTGAAACTATAAGTTTAGGAAAGGCGAAAAAGTGTTAAGCTTGCTTTATTTATTTATATATTAAATTGAATTGATGTTGATTACTAATTTATAAATTTTTATTCTTGGCAATTTTTATATAAACATAGAAAAAAAACTTTTCAATCTTAGAGGAAAATTAAAAAAAGGCCATATTATCAATCGAATGTTTGATACGTGCAGAGGTTTACTAAATTTTAAGGAAATAAATGAATTGTCTGAGAATGCGGAGCATATTTTAATCGACCCGTAAAAAGGACGCTAGACAATAATGGGCTGAAAAATATTTCAAAATGTGTTATTTAAACAATTATTTGAATTTGAAAGAAAAAAATTAACAAAAACGTACCAGACCAACAAACAAATTTAAAATATATCTCTTTCCCACTAAAAAACTTTTTTCGTAAAAACTGTTTATTCGATAGGAATATGCATAATTTTAAAAGAAAATGCTTTATTGGTGTATCTGTATTAAAAAAAAGTATTTTATTAAATTAAAATGTTTGTAAATTTTCTCTTCAGGCTCTTTACGAATAAGAAAATCCATACACGGTCCTCAAGAATTGCTGTTGAAAATTCTGATGACAATTCATCTGAACTCTAATCCACGGATCAGATACACTTCCACTTCAAAGCATTTAGCTCTCATTCAAATCATAGTTTCTCAATATGATTTTTAGCTATCAGAAATTAGTGATTTATTTTGCTTCATAATTCTATGATCTGATTTCATTTTTTTTTTGCATAATTCTAAGATCTGATTTCATTTTTATGCATAATTCTAAGATCTGATTTCATTTTTATGCATAATTCTATGATCTGATTTAACATTACTCCATGTAATTATACTAAGCTGATTAATTTTACTCAGTTATTCTATGATCAACCAATATACTTTACTCCATAATTTCTTACCTGAAGTTATTTTTCTTCATAATTCTATGATCTGATTTTATTTTGATCCATAATTATATGACCTGATTTAATATCACTCTATGTAATCTGTAATTCAATGATATAATTTTTTTTACTCTATAATTTTTTGCTTGGTGTTATTTTACTTCATAACACTATGATCTGATTTCCTTTTAATTCATAATTCTTTGATATGATTCAATATCATTCCATGTAATTCTAAAATGTAGTTTAATTTTACTCGACAAACTAAATTTATGCTGCATAATTTTTTGCCTGTTGCTTGTTATTTTACTCCATAATTTTATGATCTGATTTCATTTTAATTCATAATTCTTCGATCTGATTTAATATCACTCCATGTAATTCTGTTGTTACATATGGCTTTATTGGAAATATTAATCCATATACAATCCATGTAATTCTATAATGTGTCTAAATTTTGGTCTATAATTCTCTGACTTGATTTGATCTGGTCTAGTGTTATTTTACTTCCTAATACTATGACCTGATTTCATTTTAATTCATAATTCGTTGATCTGATTTAATATCACTCCATGAATTTCTATAATGTAGTTTAATTTTACTCTGTAATTCTATGATCTAATTTTATTTTACACCATAATTTTTTGCTTGTTATTATTTTAATCCGTAATTATATGATCCAATTTGCTTTGCGCCATATTTCTGTGATCTGATTTAATATTACTCCATACGTTGAATTTTTCTTTTACTCAATAATTCCATGATCCAATCTTATTTTACTTTATGCGATTTCACGCCATAACTTTGTTATCTGATTTGTTTAAACTTCATTGTTGCTTTCATACTACAAATATCCCGGTGTTTGTTTTTTAATGTTTTATGTTAAGTCGATGTTCTTTTTTCTATGTCAGTGTTCATTTCTTAGTACTGTAAAATGGGGAATAAATTTTTTTTCTTTGCTTCTTTGTTACGTTTTATTGGATCTTCAAAGTAGGATCATTCAGAATACAGCTGTGAAATACGAAATACTTAATACGAAAAATAGAATAAAGCCATGTATATTTATTTTGCATAACAGGAATTAATAGTATTTTCTCAAGTTGACTATTATATGAAGGTTTCATTTTTTTTTATTCTTTTACAATTTTTAACGTACATTACAAAAAGTTTTGGATAAAAGTGCCGGCACTCAGGGTGCCGGTACTCTTTACTGTAAAATACATTCTTACCATAACATATTGTGAGCAAAAATCTGATATACCGTAATTTTTTCATTAATAATTACGGTATAATATTTTACGGTTAAAATGGATTTTTACGGATGTTGCTCCCAAAATGCGCCAATACTTTATACCGTAATTTGACCCAGAATTTTTTACAGTATTGTGATATTGTCTTATTTCGCATCTATTTTTTAATATTTCAAAATAATATCCAGTCAAAGGAATAACCTACACTTCTGGTCTAAATATTTTCAATAATATGCGCATACAGGGCCGGATTAAGACCTCTTGAGGCCCTAAGCACTGAAAATATTTTGGTGCCCCCTCCTCAACAAATCAAATATATCTAGTACTAAATCACGAGTTAATTCAAAATATAAAATCAAAATTTTTTGAAAAAAAAAGCATTTATTCAAATTAAATAAAAAAATTAAAATAGAATCAATTGAAAACTTTTCAATTAATATTAAAAAAATAACTTATGTTTGTGTGTATGTACAATGTGTAAAAAAGCAAACACTTCGAATAACTTATGATCGAAAGTTTGAACTTTTATATACTAAGACTCAAAATACTTTAAATTAAAAAAACAGACAAGTACTTTTTCTAAAAAAAGCATGCCTTTTTTTCGATTGATTCGAATTCTTGACTCTCGAAATAAATAGCCATATGTCGAGAATTTTTCAACCCAACTAAAACATTTTAGTTCACAATAATAAAATTCATTTACCTAAAAATAGTTCATTCTAAAAATAATTTTTAAGAAGTATTAATCATTTTATATTATTTTATTTATTAACAGAATAGTCGAAAGAACTTTAAATTGAAAATTTAAACAAATGTCATTTTGAATGACAAAATACAAAATTTAATGTGTACTAAATCAATCAAATAAATCTTAATTATTCAATTTTAAAAAAGTTATATATTTAACATTTAATTTCTCAAGAACTTTTCGACAGATTTCGTTCAAATTTTATATTTTAACATTTAAATAAATATTCTTTAAAATTATATAAAAATTTGCATATTTTTAAATTAAAAATTGTTCCGACCATTAATAATAAATAATTTTAAAAAAAACTATTTTTGACAGGGAATTATTCTTAGGTTAATGAATTTTATTAATAGTTGCAAAATTTTTTCAATTCGTTTCAAAAGTTCTGAATGATCGAAATGCATGAAACCTGCAATTGAATAAAAGAGTCCAAACTTTCAACCTAAAAAAACTTTTGGGATCTTAATTTCCATATTGTGAATACCATCAATATTTTGAGAAGCAAATATCCAAATTCAACAACAATAACATTTATATATGTAGGTAGAGGAAGCACGTTTGCCGGATTTCATAACTTAAAAAAAAACTTCTGCTCCAACTAATTAACATATTTTAAGTTTGGCCCTCAAACCCTTTGAGATCTAGTAAGTTAAAATCCGATCATTAAATCAAGAGTTATTCAAGTTTTTTACTTTTATTTTATTTTACGCACTGTATATAATACAGCATAACTTTTACAAATAATAATGCTTTTCATTATTCCTTTTTCCTTATTAAACCTAATATATTAATAATGATAGGAAGAGGGGGAAAATAGTGATGAGTAATTTTATAAATACAACAATTATCTTTAATGATCCTATAAAATCTGAATTAAAAATCTGAAATGAACTTATTCCATAATAACAACTCACTCTAGATTTCATCTGTGGAAAACAGAACTAATTATCTAATAAAATTATTACTATTTTGTTCTATATTTTGGACATTCTCGTAGTTAGTTGACCTGTCAAAGTCAAAGGTACAGAGGAGCTTAAGAGTAATAAATTACTATCAATAAAATCTTAATTTGACTATTAAAAAAATTAAACCTTTTAGAAAAAATGATAGAAATCACTTAAAACTACTGCATTAAACCTGTAGTTGAAATTCTCATAAGTGATAGCAGAAACTTAGGTCTGAGAAAGCTGTTACAGTAAATAAACACTCTGTCCTCAATAAGTAAATAAATGCATAAACAAAATACTTTAAATAACTATAAATTCAATGATCAGATTTTCATTTACAAATTCAGAACATTCGTGTTTTTATAATACAAAACAAAAACATAAATATAGCAACAATGAATATAATATAAAAACTGAACTTAAATAATATTCAGTAGAAAATAACAGACCATCATTTTTAATTTATTCACTTTTTTTGTGTTACGATATTTTTTATTCCTGTATGCATACGCGTACATAATACCACATAAGTTTTATAGAAAATAATTTCAGGTTTGGAAAAATATAATCATAAATGTAAATAATCATATGTATGTAATTTTATTAAACCAATATTTATCTTAAACCAAGTAAAATCCACTTTGCCTACTAAAATTTTATGTACTAAATATTTTACATATTCTTTACAACATTTAAAGACAAATTCGTAAAATAAATCAAAATAAAATTTGTGTATTGTTACCTAAAATTTTTATTTTAAATCGAATAACTATTTTAATTATAACGTCATAGAATGAAATTTATTTCGATAAGATAATTCATTTAAAAAATTTAATTACTTCTTAAAACTTATAATACGGCAGCCCCTCTTAAAAAACATGTCACATTGTATTTTTAACAAAAGCTTGAAATTTGTTTTTATTGCTTTTGAGTATTATTGTGCAATAGAATGCTTAAATGTAAAAAAAATTATATAATTTTTAATAATTGTAATTTTATTTTTACATTTAAGTTTAATTTCTTATTATTAAAATATAATACTATAGGAAAATTAAACTCTTCGCTTATATTGATTTAGACAAAATCAATATTGATCGATAAATAATAATTATTGATAAAATTATTTGAAGGATTTAGCTACTACCTGAAGCAACATCAGTTTTACACTATTACAGCATGCTTTCAAAAGCAATAGTTTAGAATAATGTTTTAGTAGAATAAACTTTTTCTGTGCATTCATGTAGGATTCAGAGCACTCACGTTCTGTGCATTCACGTATACACGGGGGTGTGTAAATACGAGAAATTAGTTACTGATTGTAGCATAAATAATGTTATTGGTTAAAAATTATGTCAATCAAGAAACTTTTCTTTTCCTAGACCTCCCACTTTCTTCAATCTTTTAAGTCACCATTTATTTGTATATCTACCCCCCCCCCCTCGAAAGGAAGACAATTTGAATTTTCTGAGATATGCACCCTTTTTTCTTTTGAAAAAAAAAAAGGGGGAATGAGTCCCCTATAAAGATATCTGAGATGAAAGGATGTTCTCTGTCTGTAGTAAATCAATTGGTTACGCTTGTCTTATCCTTAAAGTGTTTCTTCTCAGAAAATTTAGCTTTGTATTCTAACACATATGTTGGTGACAATCACGGTGGTCCTTTTCAGGAACCTTCGAATTCATGGAATCGAATCCTGGCAACATACAGATTTTGTTGTTTTACTGGATTGTTTGTTATAGGCAGAAAGCAAGATCAGGTTAAATTGAACCACATTTCCCAGAAGTCTATTACTTATAATAAAATAACAGGGAACAACAATATTTTTCCCACTCGTTTATGCAGAATGACCAATTTTTATTTTAAGAAAAAATTAATGGATAATGGAAATACCTTAACTAATTATTTATTTATTTCAATCTGATTTACACACGAGATACAAGTAAAAATTAAGCACAACTATTAAAAAATTTTTTAGTGACGGAAATAATATTATTATATTCAAAATATTTACATGTTCAAATTATCATCATAATAAAAGTTGATGAAATTACACACATATATTGTATATATATATAATCATTATCATTAAGGATTTTCCTTATTAGTTATTAAACATATTTTAAAATTCAATTAATAAAAATATCTTTCTTAAATTTGCTATTTATTTTTAATTTGAAATTTTCAGTACTTTTCTTATTTCTTAATTATAATTTTTACAAATTTCGTTATAAGATGCACAAAATATAGTTTACTTGCACTAAACAAAATTCAATGATTAAAAATTTTATTTTATTGCTACTTATTTCTTACATTTGCTTTCAAAATTAAATTAGTTTTAATGGGTACTCTTCTTAACGTATTTTTCAATGTCAACGAACATCCGGTTCACATAGAGAATTTACACATTTTTTGTGCTCAACTTTCATAACATTTGTATTTATACAAGACTCTAAGGACTAAGGAACCTATAATTCTTTCCTTATTCAAAAACTAGCTGCTTGCATTCATATTACGTAGTATCTATATATTTTAAATCTTAAAATCTAATTTCGTTATTCGATATATATAGATAAAAAAAATTATAAGTGATGCGAAGTGTGTGGTCATATTTTTCCTAAATTTAACCTCTCCTCCACAAAGAAATTTCGAAAAATGATACTTAAACACAGCTCCTTTTTCTTAATTTAGTGAATAAAAAAAATTATTTGACGTAAATTTTGAAATAAATTTTTGCAACACAACCTTTACGTAATTTGATGACTTCTTCTCCAGTTGCAATGAGAATATAATTAAAAATATAGTATAAGCAAATATTTTATGTAGTATAAACAAAAACATGCGCAGAAACTGCAAACATGCACAACATAGATTGTTTTTTCACATCAAAAATCACGTTTTTTACATCATCAAACCATTGCATCAAAATTTTGTAAATCAAATTTTTTTTCATAAAAATATCAAATTTCTGGAGTATTAACTTCTACAACTGCGAAAAATATTCTGTAAACATGAATCGTAGCAGTATGTTATGGAA
This sequence comes from Parasteatoda tepidariorum, assembly GCF_982258835.1. Classification (NCBI taxonomy): domain Eukaryota; kingdom Metazoa; phylum Arthropoda; class Arachnida; order Araneae; family Theridiidae; genus Parasteatoda; species Parasteatoda tepidariorum. The sequence continues at coordinate 74,648,319 of NC_141755.1, read as the reverse complement.
TCATTGTAATGGATAAATAAATAGAGCTTTTATCGCATAGAAATTCACTACCTAATTTCATTATAAGACCAAAAATTTTTGATACAAAACATCATTTGTTTTTTTTTTCTTTTATTATGTGAAATTTCGTACTTAGAAATGGTTGTTATCTACTCTTAAAATGGAAGCTCAAAATAATAAATTTATTATCAATGTTTCAAAAAAAAAAAAATTACTGCGAACATTTAGTTAGGCTTTGTGGTGCCCCCCTATCCTCTGGTGCCCTAAGCACGTGCTTAGTGTGCTTAATGGTTAATCCGGCCTTGTGCGCATATTAAGACGGAGATAATAAATAAAATGACTAATCGTTATTTTTCTTATTCCTCTAAAATTTGCAATATGCATTGTAAAAAGAATTTTTGTTAAAAAAATGAGAATCTACTGGAAATCAATCTTAAGTCTCATTTAATATCATAAAGAGTATAAATGGAAAATTCCTTTAAAAATACAGAAAAAGATCTTAGGAGACTCAGAAATTTTACAGTAAAACTGCATATATTAAACATTTTCCAGTTCCAAAACGTCACTGGAAATAAACCATTTCTGAAAAAGATGTGATGCAAAATTTTTCTACAGAAATTCACTGAGAAAAACCATTTTTTTTTTCGTTATTTCTTAACTCGAAACTCGATTATATGCATTTAAAGAACTTACGTAATTTAACAATGAT